>NC_134546.1:55212500-55812500 GCF_050624435.1 Tenrec ecaudatus | reverse complement strand
AATTTTGCTGGAAAACTGGAGATGGAGAGAGCTGGCCAGGTTCAGTTGTAATGTGTCAATTCATTGATTGCCTTTGAAACCCACCCATCACATATCTGTGTTCAATGCCTAGATTGTGCCTTGGGAGTCAAGGGAGAATAACATGATCTTGAATATGAAAGATCTGCTTGTGACTAGAATTTAAAAGCGATTGGATTACAAAATGCCTCGCAATGGAAGTGGCTACTGCCACGGAGGCTTGATAAGCATTGCTTTTCAAGGAGCCTCTTAAAGATCCCATGATGGGGAAAAAGTAAAACCAATCTGTGGGGTTACATGGCTTGGGGTTAAATTTCTTTGTCTCATCCCTGGATGGACTCAATAATGTTAGTACTTTGAAGACAGTTATGATTTAAAAAAAACCTGTGCTAATTGTGCGTGATTTGTCCAGACACGTTAATAATTAAATTGAAGCCTGCACAGAACAAGGAGAATAGAAGTGTTTATAATATTTCTCCCAAGTGTTTATCGTTTCAACATGGCCCCTGGAGAATTAGGAGCTAATTTGGTTTTGGCAAATTGGACACATTTCCTCTTAGCAACGCTCCAGTAAACTGGTCCTGAAATTCAGTCTAAAAACCATTCAAGGCAGCTGACCATTTACAAGAGAAACTGTCGTGAGCGTGGAGCACAGGCTGTGATCTGGAAGGTCAATAGTTTGAAACCACCAGCCACTCTGAGGGAGAGAGAGGAGGCTTATCTGCCCCTGGAAAGAGTTAGGGTCTCAGAAACTCACATGGGGCAGTTCGACCCTCTCCTATAAGATCACTATGAATTGGTATCGACTTGATGGCCGTGAGTTTGTTTGTTTGTTGTTGACTTTTTTTGTGGGGGGTGGGGGGTGGGGAGAGGCCTGGGGGGCGGTAGGACAGATCTCAAAAAGGATTCTGCTTGCTGTATCAAAATCTCAAAAAAAAAGAATTTTTTTTCTAATGATGAACTCTGATTGCGATTGGGGATGTAAATGGTTAGATACGACCATTTCGGGAAAATATTGGCCACTGTTCACGCAGTTAAAAGCTTTTTATGACTCGGCAGTTTTCTTCCTGTATAAACGAGAGGTCTTTGAGCAGATTGTAGAAAATGACATTAAAACATAATGAAAACTCTCCACAAACATTTTGAAGACCCTTGTATCTATGGCGTGCTCCGAATGAGCTTTTGGTTGTAACGTATATTGGCTACCCAGAACCCACTGTAACTGAGTCGATTTTGACTCATCGTGACTCAGACAGGGTTTCTAAGACTGTAGATCTTTAGGTGAGCGGAGAACTTCGTCTTTCTCCCAAGGAACAGCCAGTGGACTTGAATCCTTGCCCTTCCCCGCGCCCCCTCCCCCATGCTGATCTCACATGCTAACACAGATCCTTATATTGCATATACTCACGTAGCCAGCAAAAAGAATGCTCAGCACAATAATGTTCATAGCGACTTTATGTGCAATTGTCCCAAACTAGAAATGACACAGATGTCCACCAACAGTAAAGACACGAACAAAAACTCCCCAACTCACAGCCATCTAGTAGATGCTGACTCACAGAAATGCTAGGAAACCGAGGCCGTGGGTTTCTGAGAGTTGAAAGCCCCGTCTTTCTTCCTTAGAACGGCTGGTGGTTTTGAACGGCTGAACTTGTGGATGGCAGCCCATCAGGATGCCGTAACAGAAACGAGACTGGATCAGTAAACTGTGGGATATTTATACAATATAGTATTTGCACAAGGATGGACATGGATAAATGACAGCCACACACAACCGCATGGCTTAACTGACATGCTTGGTGAAAGAAGCTGTGTGAGTTCTTTAATGTTGCTGCTCTTTTCTTGTGGTTCAGGAGGCTGTAATTCTGAATTCTGTCGGGGAAGTAGGTCCCCTCTGTTGGCTCTTGTCTCTGCAGTGTCTGCTGCTCAGATCCTCACGTGGTGTCTGCTCTCCTCCATTTGTGCTTGCTCTCGCTCTTAACCTGCTCTTTTAAGCAAAAACTCAGTAGTGATTAGGTTGAGTACACATCCCACACTAAGAACGCCTCCTTCACATAACAAAGAAAACTCCATTCCCAAATGGGCTTCAAGCCATAGCTGTCCATAAGGGTTAAAATCCCCACATGGATTTTGGAAGGACATACCTTAATCCACAACAAAACCCAAACACATAAGAATAGGGAGGGGATGACTCAAACACAGGCCGGGTTAGACTGAGACGTCTGTCCAGAGAAGTAAAACTAGTGACACTTATATGTGTGTGCGAAGAAAAATTTCATATCCAGAAGGTGGCCCAGCCCAGTCCAATTCAAGCCCATGGGTCTGACGCTACCCCGAGCCCTCTTTGGAATCATGCAGCTCCTGGTGGATGAAGCCGGAAGGCGAACTGGGAAGCTGGGAGGTTTCAGGTTGGTGGGTGCAGTTGAGTGGATGTGGTCACATGGATGCAAGGTCTGTAGGAACATGACAGGGTGCTGCAGCTCTCAGTCAACAGGCCACTGGGCTGCTGACCTCAGAGCACCAAATATGATCCAGGCAAGGCAAGCAGGAAGGTGAAGAGGAGCCAGAGAGAGAGAGGGGGCTTCTCAAAGTCTCTCTTCTGAACAGGCCACACCCCAGTGAGGCATCACTAGACTGGAACCTGAGTGATCGGTTGGACTCTGTGTCTACTTTCACAAAGGGTCAAGTTGGCACAAAATCTAACCATCATACAGGTCAGAGGTTCTCAACCTGTGGGTTGTGACCCCTTTGGGGGATCGAATGAGCCTTTCACAGGGTCATCTATAGCTCTTCTATCCATCTCCTGGTGGGTCTATCCACATGAAGATACGCCCACACATGAGTACCCGGCGTGAAGACTGTTACCCATGCTACACCATGCTTCAAGACAAAATTTCATTTATTTGTCATTAGAAAAAAAATATTTCACAAACTACAACTACACATTGTGATTAATCATATGCTTTCATTATGTTCAATTTGTAACAATGAAAATATATCCTACCTATCAGATATTTACATGATGATTCATCACAGTAGCAAAATGACAGTGATGAAGTAGCAACGAAAATAATGTTATGGTTGGGGGTCACCACCACATGAGGAACTGTATGAAAGGGTCGCGGCTGAGGAAGGTGGAGAACCACTGATAGAGATGAAGGGAATTTATGGTGCCTGAAATCAGACAACTGTTGGGAAGTCCCGACGTGGAGGGGACCCCAGGGACAGCACAGGCTCTAAGGCTTGATCCGGGAAGGGCACAGTTGCATGCATAAGTCAGCGTTCATCAGGCTGCACACCTGATTTCTGCACCTCATCCTATTTGCTCGGCTTCAGTGCTTTGACTGGGGAAGCGGCCCTGGGCGAGCAGCCCCAAAGAGTGGACTGTGTTCATTATAGCACCGCATGGTCCCACGTGGTAGTTGCTGGCCACATGTGGCTACTTACATTTAAGTGTTTATTTATTGAAAAAAAAGGAAAGGAAATAGACTAAAACATTTGAAAAAAGAATAAAACATTTGGTTCTAGTCACATTTTAAGTGCTCTGTAACCACAGATTTCTAGTGGCTAGTCTAGACTGGACAGCGGGAGTGTGGTATGTTCCCATCAGCACAAAAATCAGTGGAGGATGGAGACCCTGTGCATATGAAAACCCACCCACTGCCACCAAGCCCATGCCAATGCTCAGCGACTCTCCATCAGGTTTCTGTAAATATTTACTGAGCCAAATAGCCCCATCTTTCCCCCATCAGATGGCTAGTGGATTTGAACCGCTGACCTTGCGGTATAGCAGTACAACAGTTACCTGACCAAGCTGTGCATATTGCTTTTGCTAAATCCCAATTTAGGCTTTTCTTTTAAGAACATTTACAATTCGTTTGAGGATCCCTTTTAACCCAAGAGACTTGGTAAGTGTATTGAAGACAATTTCAGGCGCTTGGTTTTATGTTTTTATGTGGCTGCTGCTTTATTTGGCCTGTGCGTTTCGAACAAAAGCCTAACTTGATTATGCCTGGGTTATGAGCGGGGCATGCGTGGTTTTTATTTCTTGAGTTTTATGGATTTTTTTTTGGTGGCCTAATCAGGGTTCAGGGTTTTTGAAAACCATGTATATGTTGAAAACCATGTCTAATTATTGGGAAGGTGTTTTATATTGTTTGTTTGCTTGTTTGTTTGTTTGTTTGAAACTAGCTGGTGTGTCACAAAAGACTCTAAGTCGATTTCAATTTTATTTGTCCTTTTATAACCACTCAGACCAGTGTTTATCTGACAGGTAAGAAATCTAGAGGGTTCTTAGGGCTGCCGCCCTTTCCCTGTCTGTGTTTTAAATTTAATTTAGAATTATTATTATTTTCCCCTTCTGGAATATACAGGAGCCCTGGTGCCTTAATGGCTAACCAGCCACCCCTCCCATTATGAGTCTCAATCTCAGAGCCCAACAGGGCCAGTCTGTCCCGTCCTACAGAGCTGCTGTGACTCAGAATTGACTCAGTGGCAATGAGGTTGTTGTTTGTATTTGCGGAATGTAAAACAAACAAGGAAATAATACTACAGCGCACAGTCCATTGCTTTACAACCGTGGCACCGTCTCAGTAACCCTCCCCCCGTGCATGTGGGTTTTTTCTTCTTCTATACCATAAGCAATTCCATTATTATAAAACCCTTACGCTCTTATTTTCTATCTGATCCAGAGAGAGCACGTGCTGAAAGTCTCCCACTTGAATTAGAGATTTGTTTTCTCCCCACCCTCTATCAGATACCCTCTGTAAGCTGTACAGATACACGCTGAGGCCGGCCCTTCCCTTCCTGGTGGAGCATGCCGTTTATTACAATGAAATGGCTTCCTGGTCCCCTGGAAGGCTTTTAACCTTGGATTTCATTTGTTTCTTAAATTAATATTGCAACGTTCTCTTTCTTAGTATTTGATGAATGTATCTTTTTTCTATTATTAGATTTCTATTTTTAATCAAATCATTCTCTCAAATGGAGAAGCGTACAGAACAGCCCCAGCTTTGTCCTTGATCGCGAGACCTGGAGCGACCGCCATCAATGTTCTCCCACCTTTTGTCTGATCTTTACTGCCATGTTTTTAAAATACCATGCTTGTCTGCCCCCTTTTCTGCCAGTTTTAGATATTATCCACAGACTTCCTGTGGAAGTTGAAGAATGAGTGCCCCCCTTTCTCACACACACACACACATGCACACACACACACACACACACACACACACACCTCCCTCTATCTTTCCAATATGGCTAAACTATCTTTTTATTTTTCTTCAACCAATATCCAGTGTCTGCCTGATGCTGATTATCTGACCACTATTCATAGCCCACCCCTCTATTGCAGTGTGATTCGATTTCTTTTCTCACACACCCTTGTGTTCTCTCTGGAGTTAATAATTACCTGATTTTGTTGTTTTTTAATTGAGCTTATTTTCTGTGTTCCTATGGCTACGCTCCATAAGTTACTGCCAACGTATAAGTGTCCTCTTGATGTGTTTTACAGTTTTGATGTTTCATGTGCCGACTTTCTCCTTTTGGAGTCCCTGTGCCTGCAGCCACCCTTCTCCCGGCCACACCTGGGTCCCCATGAGGCCTGCAGTACAGCGGCCCCGTGGCCGTCTCACCTGTGCTCTGAGCTTTCTGGATGCTGTGTCCTCCTCCTCTGTGATGAAGAAACTCTCTGGAGAAGCAGGAGGGCAGGATTTGAGTTTTGTGGGACCCAAATCAAAGGTATACAATTAAAATGAAAAAGGATCCCCAAAAAATGTATGCAGTTATGTCAAATTGCAGGTAACAACTGTAGGTAAATAGCATGACACACAATGCTGCAATAACAACAATGATAATAACCTGCAGATGGATCCATAGACACACCCCCTGAATAGGCAATAGGACTACACCCAGGGATATCTATCTATCTATCTATCTATCTATCTATCTATCTATCTATCTATCTATCTATCTGCTTGACAGAGGATATTTCTACATATGTAGTTATATGTGCTGCAGATATATCCATGAACACAGTAGAACAAGCAGGGAAAAGTTGTGAAAGCTTCTTAGCCATAACCAAACATCCAAACGCCTGGGTGCTCAGGACAATTGCCTTGGGGGCACCAAGTGGCATAACGTCAGCCTCCAAGACCTTGTGCTACATCCTACTTTGGTGAGTCTGAAAAGCCTGTGAGGGGGAGCTATTGGAGTCTCCCTGCCCAGAGGAGAGCAGAGTGAAGAAAATCCAGGATACAGGAAAGCAATTGGTCCAAAGAACCCACGGACCATGTGAACTTGGGTCTCCGTGACCCTGACACTCGGAGAACTGGGTGGTGCTCTGAAAGGGACCACAGTGGGAGGTCCTGTATAGAGTGGGAGGAAAATGGGGAACAACTCAGAATCGTAAAAGGGATCAGGCTTACTAGTCAAAACCCTTCATAAGGTTGCTATGAGTCAAAGTCATGTGGTAGTGAGGTTGGGGCCACTCCTTGGGAGAAAGACAGGGCTTTCTACTCCCCAAACAGTTACTGTCTCCATTACAGAAAGTCACAGGGGCCGGTCTACCCTGTCCTATAGGGTCACTATGAATCGGCATCGACTAGATGGCATTGAGTTTTTAAAATGTTGTTTTGTTCACCATTGCTGGGCACTTGGGTTATTTCCATTGTTTGTCTATTGCTTCTGTTGGGCTCCAAAGGCATATACCTAGCAATGAAATTGCTGGCCGCTCCAAGGAGCCCCGGTGGCGCAGTGGTTAAGCATCTGGCTGTTCATGGAGAGATTAGTGGTTTGAGCCCACCAGCCACTACAGGGAAGCAAGATGCAACAGTCAGCTTCCTTAATATTCCAGCCTTGGGAACACCGCTGGGGCAGTTCCATTCAGTCCTCAGCCCCTCTCTGAGTCAGAATCCATAACCATGGGCCATAGCAGTTCTGCCCTTTTCTGTTTTTAAGGACCTGACATGCTGTCTTCCACAATGGCGGTACCATTTCACATGAGCACCAGCAATGAAGGGGGGTTCCCATGTTTCCACATCCCCTCTTTTCCACATCCCCGCTGACCCTTGTGCTTTTCCACTCAGCCTTCGCCATCCTGGTGGGAATGAAATGATATCTCATTGTGGCTTTTATTTGAGTTTTTCCTGATCGCTAATGATGTTGAGCATCTTTTCAAGCATTGCTAGTTATTTGAATATCCTCCTGGGTGAAGTATGTTTTCATGTTTTTTAAATTGGATTATTTTCTTTTTGTTAAATTGTACATATTTTCTTTATACAAGGGGGTAACCTCCCCAAAAATCCAGAAATATTTTTCAACGCTAGGTATTTAAATTTTTTCACAACATAACCTTATCTCCTTCAAAGTGCTCTCCATTACACTTAATACAGTGGCTAAATCTGATCCTATTCTTGGAAACATTTTTCAAGCTCATCTGTTTGGATGGCTGACAGCACCTCCTTCATTTTTTCCCCTTCACCTCCCTCTACGTCATCAAATTGCTGTCTTTTCGTGTCCCTCTTCATTCACTGAAACAAAAAGAAGTCTTGCGGAGCAAGGTCAGGTGAGTAAGGTGCATGGGGCAAGAGAGGCGTGCTGCTTTTTGCCAAAAACTGGCGCACTGAGATGGCTGTGTGAGCAGGTGCATAGTCGTGGTGGCAAAACCAGTCTCCCTATCGCTCTCTCTTTTGCTCGCTAGAAGCCCTCTGACCCCCATGTTGTGAAGAAGCCCCGTCCATCCTCCCATAGGAAGAGAGATCACAGCAAAGACAGCCCAGCCATCCCAGCCAACAGCCATTCCCAATGCCGGCCATGGACTGAGGACAGGGCGACCTCTCCATCACTGGTCGAGCTGTCCTCGGCAGCCAGCTACATCATGCCAAGCAAGGCCAACGGATTACCAAGCCACAGAGCTGAGAGAAGTTACAAATTATTTTTGTCCTAAATCACTAAGTTTCAAAGTAGCCTATATTATGTCGCCATAGCTAACTGAACATTTGCAAATCACATACCACTGGATTTTCAAAATCCTAGTCTGAGCCTCTTTCTTTTCAATAGATTAGAGCATATTCATAACACATTATGCTTAATGAGAGGTCTAACCCTGACATATTCTTTGGAGCTTTCTAGCGACTCTGCTTTTTGTGCCACGCGCCTCGCCCCCACCATGTCTTGCCTTTTGTTAAAATGCTCACATTCAGAAACAGAGAGAAATTGCTTTTCTTTTTCTTTCTTTTCCCTGACATGGTTTGGAAGTTATCAAAGCTGTTTTCCCGCTCCTGGCTTTTTCATTCAAGAAAGGCTCGATCTGAGCTTGTCTCCTCGTTTTCCTTGGACTGTAGGGGGGCACTCAGGGGTTCGGCAGGTTGAACTTCATCCAGCAGAAGGGAAGCTGCCGTTTGTGGCCTCGAATCTGGTAAAATATAGAGTAAAGCAATCAGAGTCTCCACAGGAGCGGAGCCCCTGGAGTCCGTCTGCAGGCGGGGGTGTGAGGGGATGGTTATTGGAAAATGGGCAAGGAACAGAACTCATCAGTGGTGGCCTTGTCCTTATCAACCACCCGCCTGATGCTTCTCAGAGGTGTGCCTTTCTGGAAATGGAGCGGTCACTGCAGGGAACAAAACTGTGGTGTCTCTGGCAACTTCGAAGGTCCACTCCTTCCGGGCAGAGGAACAGGGCTATCTCAGAGATGCTGCAGGCTCCGGTCCAGACCGCCACGATGGAGCAAGGATGGTGAGAACGTGAATCGGACGTTGTGCACGAGGTTGAAATCGTGGGAGAATGCCAAAGGGGACACAGAGACATGAAGTGCGCTCATGCTGTTGGGAAAGTGGTGTCACCAGACCTGCGCGATGCAGGGGTGACTAAAGACCTCCCCTTTGTACAGTTGTCCGTCTGCACAGGGCACTGAGCTCAGTGGAGTATGATGAGGAATGCCTGCCTTGGTGGTGGGGGTGGTGGGGGGTAGGTGCCGTCAGGTTGGTTCCAACTCAGAGCAACCCTGTGCGCACCAGAGGGTTGTACCTGGCAGGCCTCGCTGTTTCACCCTTGCGGCTACATTTGAGCCCCTTGTGACAGCCACCATGTGTCTATCTGTGTGTCCGTCTGTCTCGCTGGAGGGCCTTTCTCTCTCACAGACCTTCTGCTTGATCAATCACGATGCCCTTCCTTCTCTCAGAACTCAGGACTGGCTTGAATTATAGTGGCTATGTTTTATGGATGGATGGATGGATGGATGGATGGATGGATGGATGATGGATGGATGGATGGATGAATGGATAGACCCAGGAACAAACAGTTGCACAATTCAGGAGACAGGGGAAGAAATTGAGAAACTTGAGGATGGCCCCTTCTGCCCCAGGAGCTGGGTGCTCCTTGTCCCCAGGTCTGAGTGCAGTCATAAAGCAGGAAAACACCAATTCTGTCTTGTTTCCTACAATGGCCTAGCAAACCCATATTTTGGATGGCATGTAAGAATAGAGAGGAGCCTTGGTGGTGTAGTGGTGATAAGTAGGCCTGTGATCCCTAGGGTCGGCAGTTCGAGGCCACCAGCAGCTCCTTGGGAGAAAGACTGGGTTTTCTACTCCCAGAAGCAGAGTCACAGTCTCAGACACCCACAGGGGGTCTCTCTGGTCAGTATCGACTAGGTGACAGTGACTTTGGAGTTCGGGCTTTATAAGAATAGAAATGTCTTGTCTTCACCATTCCAGGGACTCTTAGCTTGCTAGTGGCCATCAAGTGGGTTCAAAATCATTACAGCCTGCTCCGTACACTGGACCTACAGCTAATAGGACAGAACGCTGCCTCGTCCCGTCCGCAGTCCATTGTCAACTGAGGGTTTCCCTCCCTTCTGCTAACACCCTAGGAGCTCAAGTTCACGGAGCCATTGATTACTTCTGGGGGCAGGGTGGGGAAAGGGATCTCTTCTATGACTTTCTCCCCCAGTTTGCCGACAGCCAGCAATTGTTGACCTTCCCTGGTTTGTAAATCACTCCTACTCTAGCCTCTGTCTCTGCCAGTGGCTCCTCTTCTGAGGACACCCGTCTCCTTGGATTAGGACCCTTCTCGCCCCAGGGTGAGCTCAGGGGAGCTGGCAACATCTTCAAAGACCCGATTTCCAAACACAGTCGCAATCACAGGTACACAGCTCCCCGGGAGAAAGACTGGGCTCTCTACTCTCGTAAACGGTTATGGGGGTCCCCGTGGTCAGCACTGACTCCATGACAGTGGGGTTGGATGTGTTGTTCTATAAGCACACAAGTGTCTTGCCTTGTCTCACAGCTCCTGAGGCTTTAGAGCTAGGGCTTAATTTAAGAGTTGCTGTCAAGTCAGTTCTAGCTCAGGGCTGGGGGTGGGATTAGGGTTTCAACAAACCCTTTGTGGGGGGTGGGGGGACTGGGGGGACATGCTTCAAGCCACAGTCACTTCCTAAGAGAGCTGCTGTACCATTATTGAAGCCGAGCTCTAAAAGCCTTTGTTCCTCCGAGAGTCGGTGACGAGATGGCAATAATTAAGGTCACGTGGTTCCCCATGACAAGGTCACAGGAAGCTCAAAGACCGGGTTGGAAAAGGCAAAAATCTGCTGCCAGTGACTTGAGATTTTTGTCATGTTTGCCTTTTCCAGCTGCTTGCAGGGCATTTATAGACATGTCCCTGCACGGGCCCAGCCCTCCCTAGTGACACCAGAAAATGGAGCTGTGAGTCTGCTCACCTTCTCCAGAAGCGGTGGCAACCCCTAAGCCCCCCTCCCTGCTGGCATGGGTGGGGGCGGTGGAGCTTGATGATCTTTGCATTTCTCTGCACTGGTTCTGCAGAATTTCTGGATCCCTATCAGTCCTCTGACACTTCCCATGTCTCAGCCAGCTTCCTGGAGTCTGGAACTCTGAGAGGTATTACTCAGCAGAACCAATCTCCCACTGGGGGGGGGGGGAAATACCCTCAAACCCCTTCCCTCAATCCCCTCAAGTCGATTCTGACTCATAGTAGCCTTGTAGGGCAGGGTAGAACTGTCCCTGTGGGTTTCTATGACTGTAACTCTTTTTTTTTTTAATTAAAAGATAATTTTATTGGGGGCTCTTACAATCAATACATCAATTATATCAGGCATATTTGTACATATGCTGCCATCATTCTTTCCTAGACTATTGCTTTTTAAAAAATCATTTTATTGGGGGCTCGTACAATTCTTATCACAATCCATACATACATCCATTGTGGCACATTTGTTGCCATCATCATTCTCAAAACATTTGCTTTCTACTTGAGCCCTTGATATCAGCTCCTCATTTTCCCCCTCCCTTCCCGCTCCCCCCTCCCCCCTCCCTCATGAACCCTTCATAATTCATAAATTATTATTATTTGGTCATGTCTTACACTGCCCAGTGTCTCCCTTCACCCACTTTTCTGTTGTCCGTCCCCCAGGGAGGAGGTTATATGTAGATCCTTGTAATCGGTTCCCCCTGACTGTAACTCTTTATGGGAGTAGAAAAGTCTCATCTTTCTCATGAAGTGGCTGGTGATTTCGAACTGCTGACCTTTTGCTTAGTAGTTCGGTATGCCCACTGTGCTAAAAAACACCCAGTCAAAAGCAATTTGACCTAGCATGAATGTTACCAGCCACTGAGCATTTTCCATCCCTGATTTTCCAAATATGACTAATATAGAGAGGTCTTTGGGATTTTTGTGACAGATCTTTCTTAGTTTTAATGAGCTTCTTTTCTTTATTTAAAAAAAATCACTGAATCCATTATTGTTCTCTACACTGTTTGTATTAGCAGAAATCTAGAAACAATGTCATTTCCCCACAATTAAGTATACTGTCCCTCCACTGGCATTCAGGTGACAGGCTAGGAACCCTTCCTGACCTCCTGCTGTCCTCAAGCCTGGCTAACCTGACCCCTTACCAAAGTGCTCCCTGGGGGCTGATGGCAAGAGTAGTCAACGACAACGGGACATGCAATCTGCCCAACCCTCGGGCTCCCGCCTCTGTGGATGCAGCCTGCCCTCCCAGGAGATGGCCTGCTCACACACCCGCCTCTTCCCCTGAGTCACATGGAAGGCCGGGGAGGCGAGGTGCCGATGACAGCATCATATCCTCCCTTCCCATCTGCGCACTTCAATAGCTGTGCATTGCTCTGGAAAAGTCACCTTGAACCCTGGCTCTAATTTGGCGCAGGGATGCACTTTGCTTTGTCCCAAGAGACCTTCTGCTGCTGCCCTTGCCCTGGAGGAGGACCTCTGAGGCGGAGTGCTGCAGCCCTGGCCAGGGAGGGTCCCAGGGGGCACCCCTGACACAGACAGTTGTTCACCAGTCACCCATCTTGATCCACACCCTGTACCCCACCTTAAGTGTTCAGGCTTGACTAACTGCTGGTGCAAGGGAGTGAGCCAGAGTTGGCGGGGGGCTTCCTGTATGGGGTGGGAGGGGACAGAGGAGCAGGTGGCCCACCTTATGAAGGTGAGAATGGCAATAGGGCCCTGGAGGAAGGGTGCATGCTCTCCAGAGCTCAAGGAACAGCCTCAGGGCAGGAAGCCTATGGTTGGCAAAGTATGTCCCCACCCGATGCCCGCACCTGAATCTCTGTGAAGATGTCACGTTACAGGGAAAAGGAAAATTTGCAGATGTGACTAAGTCGAGCATGTCAATACGAAGAGATCATCCTGCCTTCTCCCGGTGAGCCCAATGTAATCCCCAAGCCCCAGGAAGCGGGGCTATCACAGAGCTGGCTGTGAGGAGGCGCTGTGCTGGAGAGGGAGACAGACCCACAGACAGGCAAGTGAGCCACCTCTAGAAGCCTCAGAAGGCGAGGAGGGGCCCCCAGCAGGGAGTGCGGGCGCTGCTAACACCTTGACTTGAGCCCAGAGTGAGTGCGGAGCAGGAGGGCAGCCTCTTTATCTGAAGCAGCCATGTCTAAACATTGTCCCTTTAGTTATGCCTTTATTGCTGCACGCATTGACTGTTTCCCAGCAAAATATGTAAATTATTGAATGATACTGTTAGTCCAGGTAGTCTAAAAAAAAAACAAATTCAGGGATGCTCAAATGTGTGTAAGAGAGAGCTTTGCGTCAAAGAGCAATTGTACATTAAGAAAACATCCCAGCCAGTCCAGATCCAGTCCATAAGTCCAGCATCACCCCATAGGTCGATATTCGTCCATAAATTCCTCTTCAGACACCTGCAGCCATGTGCAATGACGCCGAATGCAGGAAGATCACAGGCTGGTGGGTGCAACGTCTTGTGGATCCGGTGGCACGGCTGCATCACAGGGCAGAGCAGCTGGCACCAGCATGAAGGTAAACTCAGAGAGTGGGGGAGGTTCTCAGGGCCCTCCTTATGGGAAGGCCACGCCCACAAGGAGGCACCAACAGACTGAGACCTGATTGACAGACGGAATACCACCCCTACCCTCTTATGTATCTTCAAGTTGACATGAAAGTATTAACTGCCACAGGTGGGATATACCCAAGGTTGTATTTAGGCTCCTCTAGTGGACTTGTTTTAATTTTCTTCTTCAGCTTCAACTTGAACTTACCTGTGAGCAATTGATGGCCTGTTCCACATTTGGCTTTGGGCCTAGTTTTACCTGAGCTTCTCTATCATCTTTTCCCACGGATATAGTCAAGGTGATTTCTGGGAATTCCACCTGTGCATATACATGGGAGGAGCTCGTGTATGTCACCGCTGTTCATGTTATTGAAAAAAGGCGTTTACTATGAAGAAGTCGCTGGTCTTGCAAAATCCTATCATGGGACCTCCAGTCTCCATTCTACCACTAAGACAACATTGTCCAACGATGGTTCCTTCCTCGTGGTTTCCAACCGGAGCTCAATTTCTGACTAAAAACATTGGTAGAATTCTTCAAATTCATCACTAGCTTTTGTGGTTGGTGCATAAATTTGAATAGTGGTTGTATTGATTGGATATCCTTTAATTTAGGTAGATATATATTCAAATCACAGCAAATATATATATTATAGAGAGAGAAAGAGAAAAGAGAGAGGGGAGGCTGTGTGTGTGTGTGTGTCTGTCTATCTATCTATCTATCTATCTATCTATCTATCTATCTATCTATCTATCTATCTATCTATTCATCCAAGTCAGAGCAAGAACTGACCCCACTGGGTTTGAATATCAGGGGATGCCACTGAGCCCTCTTCTCCCTTCCCCTCCAGCAGAGCCCGGTCATGCCTTGCTCCTCCCTTCTCCCCACTCCCCATGGCACCTTGACAAGAACCTTCCTCACTCTCTTCCTTACCACGCCCAGCAGCTACGTAGAGGACATACAGATTGGTGTGGAAGTAAAGAACGATCTCCTGTAAAGATTTACAGCTTCCTCCTTCTCCTGTATGTGTGTGTGTGTGGGTGGGTGGGGGGGGGTTATCTTTAAACTGGAGAGTTGGTTGCCGGTTAGGAACCCACGGGGCTTCTCCTAATTATGCGTGATATACGTTGTATTATTGTGAGAGTTCTAGTTACTCTGTTTCTTCTCTGCCATTTGATAATGTCAGGGTTCCCCCCTCCCGCTACTTTTTCAGGCATTCTCATAGGTATATTACGGTATTTATTTTCTCTCTTTGCTCACCGAGACCAACAGAAAGAAATTTCTCCCGAGAAACCGCAGGAGTGGAAAGGGTTGCGGGAACCCTTGATGTCAATCCCACGTGGGCTGGAGAATCAGCTTTGGGCTGAGGGAGAGTGAGAGGAGGGGGAAGCTTAAACCGCCTCCTGGAAAGCCCTCCATTTGTGTCTCAAGTGGAAGGAAGGGGTGAGGAGGAGATGGGGCAGTTTTGCAGGGAACTTCTTCCTGGGAAGGCCGTGTCCATGTTGACACCTGTGAGCGTCTTTCCCCTGCTCCATCCCCGGGAGCTGGCTAGCTGCCTGCCTCAGATGAGGAGTCCAAGAACTGCCAGTGGAAAGAAAGGGCCCATGAAGGAATGGACAACGGGAGTCTCTTGTCTGGGCACCACCTCTTCACCGTCTCTTTAGAGAACCTCATCCTGAGGGCCATGACAACGCTCTTTTTGCCAGTCTGGAATGGCTCCCTTTTCTAATCCCAGACCTGATTTACCACCTACACGGAGCCACGAAGAATTCCTAACAGGGAGTTGGGGAGGGGTGGAGGGCTGCTGATGTCTCCCCCTGCCTCCTCCAACCACCATCCTCTTGCCTTCCCAACCTGCCTCACCTGAACCTGATGCTGAAGACAGCACTTGTCTCTGGGGTGGGGCGGGGGTGGGCGGGGGGTGGAAGATGTTTCTCTACAGATGTTCAAGGGATCCTCGGAGTGAGTGGCAGTGCCCGTGAGTAAGGCATCCTTCACCTCAGTGGTCCTCAGCCTAACCCGTCACACAGAGAAGCTGGCCAGTCAGGATGCTCCCCCATCAGGCTCCTTCCCTGGGGTCCTGGCCAGCAGCCTTTCTTCCTTGCCTTGAAAGCCCTACTCATAGTTCGAAAGACCTATGGTGCAACAATAGGACAGACAGACAGTCCGTGCAGGCGAACTCCTTCCTTCTCAGCGGCGGGCGGTCGTGCTGTGATCGTGTTGGGTGTGAGCACCAGGGGGAGGACCGAAAGGACACCTGGCATCTGTCCTTCTCTCGGCCGAGTGGGGACTGCAGGCTTGCTGAGCCTGGACTGGGCTCAAGGGAGGGTCCAGAACAGACCTAAGTATGGGTTGAGTTGTTCCAAGAAGAGGACACCCCCACTTCTGCAAAGCAGATAGGCCTCCTTGGGGACCTGCAGGGACGGGGGTTCCAGAAGAAGCGTCACCATCAGGGAGGAGAGGCAAGCTTTAAATGGGCTCTTTGATTAGGTGCCCTCTAAAGCCCGTCCTTGTTCTGGAATCCACAATGGGGTTTCAGAAGCCTTTGGGGTTTCAGAAGGCTTCCCGTCACTTGAAATGCAACCATAAATAGGGGGAAACTGGTGTATCAATAGGTCAAGAGATTAAGGGACAGAGATGGTTTAAATGCCGGGCGAGGCCCCGTGCATACTAAGCCAAGTGCTTTGTCGTATTTGGTGAAGGTGGATTATTCTTTGGACTGCATGGTTAAGGAGAGCAATTAGGAGCCCCATGTGTTAGTCTGGGTAGACTAGAGAAACAAAGGCAGAGACACTCGTATATGTTTAAGAGAGAGTTCCATATAAAAGAATCATTATATATTGAGAAAACATCCCGGCCCAGTCCAGATCAAGGCCATAAGTCCGATATTAGCCCATATGTCCGATACCAGTCTATAAATTCCTCTTCAGACTCATGCAGCACATGTAATGATGCTGAATGCAGGGAGATCACAGCCTGTGGGTGGAAATTCTTGTGCTCCAGTGGCGGTGGAAGCATCTCAGCTCTGGCAGGGCTCTCCACATGGCTCCTCCAGCTCTAGGGCTCTTGCTGGGATCAGCATGGCTCCATGTGTCTTGTCAGCAGGAAGACGAAGCAGAGAGAGAGAGAGTATGTGTCCCACCTCCAGGGAGGAAGACAGGAGTTCCCAGAATCCTCAGGAGAAGGCCATGCCCACACAAAGGAATGATTGGCTATGACTTGATTGACAGGCTAAGATTCCACCCCTTTGCTCAAGTTGACAGGAGGTTTTGTAACCACTGCACCCAGAGAAATCCAAAGTCATACATAAAAGCTATGGTCCAGTTATGAAAGCGACTCAATTGTTCCAGCATTAGGAAAAAAAATGGAATGATTTGACCTTGATGCCTAGAACTCCTTCCAGGCACCTGGGCATCGAGGTATCGGATGACAAGGGAAGGAAATGCAAGGCTTGGGTATTCCTTGGCTCCATGGTGAACAATACTCACACAGTCATGAGAATATAAATATAGATTTTTTGTTTTTAACTTTGAGAATCAATCCCTGGACAAAGACGCAATTGTCTGAATCGTGGCTTTGGTCCCTAAGTGTGTGAACATGGTCCATGGCTCTGTAAACACTACCTCTTTGAAGATAACTGCACATGACACTGCTTGCAATGTGGCAGCAGGACAAGGACAGACTGAGACCGAGAGGCAGAGTGGGAAGTGGAGGGCAGAGAGGGAGTGGTGGGTGGGTTCGCCTTCTCGCCTTACACCGGGAGAAGCCATTAGATGGCGTGTGCACTTGACAGGACTAGAGTCCAGGTACACTATTTAAAGCACAACGTAACTAATGGATGAAGAAGAATATCTTAATTTTGCGAGATGCAGGAGAGTGGAGAGGGGGTCAGATTAGAACAGTATGAGTGTGCAGAACCTAACTGTTATTATTTTTTACGTAGCAAAGAGTCATTAACTAGTGTCAAAAGCTGTCATCTCAAGGCATGACAGTGTCTGTGTATCATTAGATGTATGTAGTCCAGTACCACTCAAAGATTCAGATAAGGGATCCCCCACCCTAAGCTTGGGCTATTGAAGGGTCTTCTTCTGACCTAGATGTACAACGGTTTATAAAATCACTAGTTGTTTGGTGTGTTTGTTTTTCAGTTATAAGGGGGCTTCTTTCCATTTTCCCCATGACCCTTTAAAAGCTCCCTTGTATAAATATAGCCCACGCAATATTTGAGACATAAACAAACAAACTAAAAACCCCAAAAGCAACACCATCGAGTCAATCCCCGCCCATCGTGAATCCTACAGGACCGAATAAAACTGCCACGTGGGCTTCCACGGGCGGCAATCCCATGGGAGCAGACAATCTCATCGTTTTGTCCCATGAAGTGACTGGTGGGCTTGAATCACCAACCTTATGATTAGCGGTTCAACGTGTGACCCGTCACACCAGGAGGGTTTCCTATTTGGGACATCCGTTTAAAAATCCTATTGGTTATTTATCTGAAACCCCAGTGTAACTGGACACCCTGTATTTTGAGGACCCCTGGGGGGGGGCTGCTGAGTCAGGGTTGGAGAGCTTATAGCAAGGTTGCTGGTTCACACACCCCCGCTGCTCGGAGGCAGAGAGGTGAGCCTGTCTGCTTCTGTACACATCCACAGTCTAGAGTTGCTATGAGGCAGAATGGACTCAGCGGCAGTGCCCTTGGTCCTATATTTTATGGGAACCGTGACCATCCCCTCAAGGGGCCCCTCCTGCTAGTGCCGGGATCACCACTCTGGGCCAAGCTTTGAAAACTGTTGTTCTTGTTGGTGCCAGGTGTTGCTGGGTTGGAGTGGACTCACAGTCGTAGGAAGAACGGAACCAAACACACCTGGCCCCACGCCACCCTCACAATGGTTGTGTTTGCGCCCAGGTCATAGCCACTGCGCCACCCCATCTCCTTAAGGGTCTTTGTCCTTTGTGCTGATGCTCTACCAGGCCTGGCACTCTCGTTAACATGTGCAAATTATACGCAACGACATCTTGCCATCCTCAATTCTGAGGAGCCTTGATGGTGCTGTCAGGTTGAGTGTTGGACTGCTAACCACGAGGTCGGTGGTTCAAATCCACTTGCTGCTCTGTGAGCGAAAGATGAGGCTGCCTCCTCCTGTGAAGACGTACAGCTTCACGATGAGTCAGAATCAGGTCCTGGGCAGAGACGGCGGTCCTGGGACCCTGCAATCACCCCCCCTGGCCAGTTGGCCTTTGCCTACTTCTCGAGCAGCGGTTCTCAATCTTCCTCATGCTGCAACCCTTTCATACAGTCCCTCATGTGGTGGTGACCCCCAACCATAAAATTATTTTTGTTGTTACTTCATCACTGTCATTTTGCTACTGTTAGGAATCGGGCAACCCCTGTGAAAGGGCCGTTGGACCCCCAAAGGGGTCCCGACCCACAGGTTGAGAACCGGTGTTCTAGCGCTCCGAGGAAGTTTCCACTGCTGGGGGAGGACAGCACTACCAATGTGTGTACCTCTAGGCCTGCGTCAGTTGAGGGGCGGGAGGATGGGCAGAGCCGTGACAAGAGGCCTGGGGTATCTGTCCATGCCTACCGAGTCCCTCGTGGGCAAGACAGGGCCTGGGGTGGGAAGAGAATTCAGATCTGCTCCAGTCGTCTGGTTTGAGCCTGGGCTTCAAGGAAATCCAGGAATCCTCCATTTGACCTTGGCCTCCCAGGCCCTCTGGAAGAAGGGACATTGACCCAGGCTGCGGCTGTGCTGTGTGCTGTCCAATCTACTCCGACTCTGAGATCCCCCCCCCCACCCCCGGGCAGCACAGGCTGCCCCGCTGTACAGTCCCCTGCCTGGTGGAAAGCTTCCTGGGAACAGACCACCACATCCTCCTGCCACAGAGTGGCTGCTGAGATTGAACGGCCAACCTTTCTGTTAGCGGCGGAGCGCTTAGCCTCTGCGCCACTAGGGTTCCTGTAAGGTAAGGAAATGAACCAAACCAAACACACCGCCGCCGGTGGAGCCGATCACAGCTGACAGTGGGCTTATGGGACAGTCAGGTTTCCCAGAGAGGAAGCTGACGGTTCAGTCCTCCCGCAGAGAACAGGGTTTGCAGGGTCCATTATGGAGGTGCGTGGACCTCCCACTGTCCCCCTGATGGTGGTTGGAGGGAGCAGGTTGAAGCTGGAACTGGTCACTTGAACCAGGTGCCTGGGCGGCCTTTGTCCCACCGTCTCCACACTGTCCCCTCTTGCATCTCCTGTCTCATCTCTCCCTCCCTCTACTTCCCTCCCTCTCTTTAATACACTTGGTGGTTTGGGAGCAGACTTGGGGCTGCAGAAGACTGGACAGAAAGCACAGGGAGTTCCCACGGACTGCCCCCCCTCCCTCCCTCCCAACAGACAGACAGATAGATACACAGTGTTTGTCCTGTTGTTCTCATCCGCCTTGCTGTGGGGCTTTTGTTACATTGGCAGAGCAATATCCATAGACATTCACTTCTCTGCAGAGTTATGCTGAAGTCCACTTTGGGTGTTGCTGTCTCTGGGGCTTGGAGAAAAGCGTGATGTCACCTCCCTGCCATTCCAGTGCCTTGCAGGAGAGCCCCACTGCCCCGCCAACGCCCTCTGCCCCACCTCTCACTTCCTCCTCCACCCCAGCAGTCCCTGGCAACCACCAGTCCTTTTACTGTCTCCATACGCTGCTGACCAGGAGGTGGGCAGTTCAAATCCACCCGCCGCTCCTCGGGAGACAAATGAGGCTTTTTCTTCCTGTAAAGACTGATGGTCTCACAAACCCGTAGGGGCAGCTCTACCCTGCCCTGTCGGGTCGCTGTGAGTCAGCACTGACGCAATGAGAGTGAGTGTGGGGAAGTGGTTTGTAGTCTGCCCCCCCCACCAGAATGCCCCAAGCTGGGGTCATCCTGTTTGTAGTCTTACCAGACAGGCTTCTCTGACCTCAGAGATGCAGATCTCTGCTTATTCTCTTTTCCTGTTACTCTCTTGCGCTCTGCTCACCGCCTCAAGTTCGCAGGTTCATGGGGCGGGGGCGGGCGGGGTGTTATTTGCTAGTCCACCCCTCCAGACCCCCGTCTCTTACATCCGGGTTTAACTACCCCTGCTGATGCCCACTCACTGGTACCCATGTCAGGCCTCAGCCTTTCCTGCTGCCCTGTCACAGCTCACAGACCAGGGTCTGGGCCTGGGAGCCCTGGCCCCAGCCTAGAACCCAAATCCACACCCACTCTCATTCTGCACATGAGGGCACAGGTCTGCCATTCCAGACTCTTGCAGAAGTTTCCAACTCGGATCTTAACCACTGGGAGTGGCTGGACGGGCTGTCTGCTGTGTAGCCTGGGGTACGGCAGTGGACAAAATCTGCCCTCTTGGGGACTGCAGGCCTGGCCTGAGAAAAGACAAAAACAGTTCCTGTGGAACATGCCCCTGGGGGCAGAGGGAAAGGCTGGGAGGAGTAGACAGAAGGCAGCCCAGCTCCTGCTGGGCCAGGTAGGGGTGGGGGCTGTGGATGGAGGCCGCTCCTCATTCATCTACTTACTGTGCGCTCACTCAGTAGCAGGCCCCTGGACAGGTTCTTTGGGTATGATAGCAGGTGGAGTGGGGTCCCCTCCCCTCAATGTGGAGGTCACATTCAGGTTGGTGGAAGACAAAAATCATACCAATAGATGTGGCAGGTGAGGTGTGAGGAAAGAGAAAAACTCAAACTGGGGGTGGGGTGGGGTGGGGTGGAGGAGGGGACAGGGACAGAGAGGGACAAAAACAGAACATGCCCAGTGGTCTAGGGAGGCCTTTCTGGGGAGCTGGCCTTTGAATAAATGCTTCAAAGACCTCAGGCAGTGAACCCTGCAAATGTGTGGGTACAAGGGCAGTATGCGGCTCAAGAAAAAGTCCCCATGTGAGGTGGGCGTGGAAGAGCAGGGGGCAGGCACCATGCAGCAAGGCAAGGGCTGTGGGAATTGAGGTCAGAGAGGAGCCGGGATCAGGGGAGGTGGCTCTGGTTTCCAAAGCTGGGAGGACTGGGACACTGAGAGGAGGAGGATGTCCTCACACTCCTGAGGATGGTTCCAGAAGTCCAGTCCACCTGGGCCCAGGTCCCCTCTTCCTTGGATGAGGCTGAGGCTGGAGGGAAGGTGGGCCTGCACAGTCAACCCCATCGGAGCCTCAGGTGTCCACTCACACGCACACTCACACAGCATATAAACATACATGCTCACACACGTGCACACACTCATGTACACATACACACCCACTCACCCACACGTACTTGCATTCACACACACACACACACACACACACACACACACACACCAGGCTCACTGCCAGACCTCCTTCTTTCTCCTTCCTTTCTGCTTCCTTCCTCTACCCTTGGGTCTAGCCCTGGCTGCCTGGGATTTTTCTGTTTCTCTCTCTTTTTTTCTCCTGTCTCTCCCATTTGGCTCTCTCTCTCTCTCTCTCTCTCTCTCTCTCTCTCTCTCTCTCTCTCTCTCTCTCTCTCTCTCTCTCTCTCTCTCTCTCTCTCTCTCTCTCTCTCTCTCTCTCTCTCTCTCTCTCTCTCCAGCTTCTTTCCTTGCCTTCCAGGAAAAGCTGACGTGGTGCAGCCAGCAGGCCCCTGGTTGGAGGTGGGCTGGAGGGCGGGCAGGCAGGCTACAGGCCTCCTTGGGGTGGAGGAGCCACAGCTGGGGTAAGATTGGCTGCCCTGCGTGAAGGAAGGGGAGGGAGGAAGGGGGAGGAAAGAGAACAGGCTGGGCCTCCTGAGGGGCAGGGAGGGCCTTGGGGAAGGGGCAGCAGGAAGGGGAGGGGATGAAAGCAAATCTGTATAAAAGAGAGAAGTGAGGCCTCCAGCTGCCAAGGTGACCCACCACCCAGTCTGCCCGATGTCTGGATTTTAACCCTGGCACTCCCTGGCCCCAGGCAACCAGAAGGGCTGGTTATCCTCTGAGCTGCCCAAGACCCACAGAAGTGGCCAGACCTGCCTGCAGAGGCTCCAAATCCTTCCCCTTTCCTTCCACTGCTGGGAAGAGCTCTCTAGTTCCGGCCTCTGGATCCCCATCTACCGTCTGGTACAGGCATCCCCATGCTCATGGAGGTCCCGTCTCCAGGCCCGAATCCAGCTCCCATGGGTGCTGGGAGCCCCATGGCAACCAGACACCCACAGGGCACTCCCAGGCTGGGTGTGGGGCCTCCCTCAGGCCTGTCTTCTCACCTGGGTGCGCACTTCCCTGTGGGATGGGCCTTTCAGGAGGATCTTTCAACCTCCAACAGCTACAGGCTTGTAGAGGGGCCACCTAGGAAGTGGCCAGCCCCCTTCCCTGAGCGTGGAACACCCTCTTGCCAGACTTCTTGGGGAAGTGGGCCTGTGGGTCCCACTGTGGCATGCCTCAGGGACAGCATGGCTCTCAGCTGAGGGCCACATGGCCCTTGTCCTCCTATCCTTCTTGGTGGAAGTGAGGCCTAGTCAGAGCAGGCAGGTGGGGCCATGTGGACAGATGGGGGGAAGCTGTCACTACTGGTAAGCACAGTTTGTGTTCTGCCTGGGTGGGCCCATCCCTTTCCATGCGCCTTAGCTGTTCCTCAGTGGGACTCCTAGACAGCTGGTGTGCGGCTGTCACCAAGGCCGCTCCATGGTGGGGGAGGGGGCAAGGGCTCTCATCCCCCAAGAAGGCTGGCAACAAGCCCCCTCCTCAGAGCACAGGCCCCCGTATTGCGTGAACCGAAAATCAACACCAGCTAAACCTGTTGCCGCCAGGCGATGCCGACTCATGGCAGCTCTCCAGGACAGAGCAGAGCTGCCCCGGGGTCTCCAGGAGGTCCATGGGCACAGAAGCAGCCCGCCCGCCCGCCAAGCTCTGAGCAGCTCTCATCACGGGTGAAAGGCTATCATGATGTCCTGGTCATAAAGGACAGTGTGGCCGTGGGCATTAGGAGCCCAGGGGGTGTCGTAGGTGAAGCATCAAACCGTTATCCCTCAAGGTTGGCGATTCAAACCGCCCAGCTGCTTTTCAGGAGAAAGATGAGAGCAGACAGCTGGGAAATCCTGCTCTACCCTGGAGGCCTCCCTTGAGTCAGAGCTGACTCAATGGCAGTGAGATTTCTCATTTGGCCTTGGTCGTGTGGCTTCCCAGTCAGGGCCTCAGTTCCCCTATCTGCAAAACGAGGAGGTAGGTGGGCCCCAGGGCATTTCTGGCATCCAATGACAGGAGCCCAGGTGGAGCAGTGGTTACTCGTTGGGCTACGATCTGCATGGTCGGCAGTTCAAAGCCACCAGCATCTCTGTGGGAGAAAGACTGGGTGTCTTCTCCCGTCAAGGGTGACAGTCTCGGGAACCCACCGGGGGTCGCTATGAATTCGCACTGACTCGATGGCAGCGAGTTGGGTTTGGGAATGACCAGGAACACACCGAGCTGTCCAGTCCAGGGGCATTTACAGAGCAGGATTAACAGTGGGAAACCAGGTCTCTGCGTGCACACGGGCTTTCTTTAAACACACGTGCATACAGAATTGCAGTTTATGGTAACCAGGAGATCCCGACAGTCCGTTCATGGAGAGAAACTGCTTGCGAGTCAGGAGTCTCGCTTCTTCTCCAATGGGGGTGGGGGGCTGTTCACTGGAAACTTGATGAACAAGAGGGAGCCAGTCAACCACAGGAGGCAGGACTAAGGACCAGGAGGGACCCTGCTTTCTGGTCCAGGGTGCTTGCAGGAGCGTGTGGGGTGAGCGTGTCTGGGAGGAGGCTGGTGGCTCCGGAGAAGCACAATGCCACCTCCTCCTTCAGAAAGCCCTCCCTGACTCCTGCAGCGCAGAATCTCCCCTCTGGCTCCTAGAACCCTGGATGGGTATGCGCTTTGGGCTGGCCCAAAGTGTACCAAGAAACTCTCCCACATGATGGTGTCAGGGGCGAGGGGCCCAAGTTAGACTTAAAGAACATGTTGGGTCGGCATCAGGGTATTCTAGAATGGATCTGTCTTCCTAAACCCTCTTGAAAACCTTCTGGGACGGAGTTCGACCCAGACACACCTGAGTCAGAGCTGCCTCAGTGACGACTGGTCACGGGTATTCGGTGAGGGCAAACCCTCCTTCTACAAAGTGATGTTTGAAGTCTCCTTCTCTGCGGGCTTTTCTCACGGCTACCCTTGTTTGGGCCCCTTTCTCTTCCCACACCCCGTTTAGGAAGGAGGGTAATCCGTGTGTGTGTGCACGTGAGTAGTGGGAGGGGCCCAGAGGGCGTCATAGCCATGGACCACAGGAAGGCTATTCCGGAGGGAGGGAGGCCCACAGCCTTGCCTCTGCCTGGTAAAGGGCAGTCCTGGGTAACCATGCCATTGTTGTGACCTTGGGTACCTCAGAACCCCAGGCAGGAAAACTGAAGCCTCACTGGTTCCTCTCCAGAACTTTTTGCCTCTGGGGCTTAAGTCATGCCCCCATCACAGCCTGACTGCTTCCTGTCCCCTCCCCACCCAGCACAGGGTTGCAGAGAGGGGCTGTGTCTGCAGCCTTGGGGCCTGAGGATCTTCCAGGCCAAGCCATATATTAGGGCCCTTCAGCCACGGAGCCAGCAGACACAGGCCAGGAGGGTATGTGGTCTTAAAGAGCCAGGCCACCATTTGGACTTCTCACTGGGGCTGGAGCCTGATGAATGCTTCCCTGGAGCCTGATGAATGCTTCCCAGTCCTCTGCTGGAGCTCAGTTTCACACCCAGAGCCACACAGAGAAACAAACACATCCTGCATGCCCAAATGCACACACACATGCCCAAATGCACACATGCCCATGCACACGCAAAGACACCAGGCCTCACACTAAGATCACCCACAACTCTCTCTCTCTCACACACACACACACACACACACAATCTCACACCTCATACACACAGATACCAGTTCTCTCTCTCTCTCTCTCTCTCACACACACACACACACACACACAAGGTCTCACACCTGACACAGACACCGGGTCTTTCTCTCTCTCTCTCTCTCTCTCTCTCTCTCTCTCTCTCTCTCTCTCTCTCTCTCTCTCTCTCTCTCTCTCTCATACATACACACACATACACGCAAGGTCTCACACCTGACACACACAAAGACACCAGATATCTCTCTTTCACACACACACAAGGTCTCACACACCTGACAGACAGACAATGTCTCTCTCTCTCTCTCACACACACACACACACACACACACACACAAAGTCTCACAACTCACACACACAGATACCGGTACACACACACACACACACACACGATCTCATACACCTGACAGACAATGTCTCTCTCTCCTCTCTCTAACACACACACATACACACACAACGTTTCACATAGACACCAGGTCTCTCTCTTTCACACACACACACACACACACACACACAATCTCATACACACACTCAATAAGCACACCTAGAGAGAAACACATACAGACAACACGCTCAAACACACACAAACTCACATACACGCAGAAATATACCTGGTCTCACCCATACACACAAAGACACAGGATTGCACACACACCCCCAGTACACCCCCGCCCACACACACACAGGCACAGGTCTCACATTAATAGCCACACAAACACATAAAGATAAGATACACACACACAATCCACACTCCCCTCTTCAGCTCCACAGCCTGGCTGAGGGACCGGATCCCCAGTTTTTGGTTATATTTCAAGTGAGCTACGGAGTCTCCCCCTTTCCTGTGGGGAGATCCTGTTTCTTGCCTATCCTTCCACACCCCACTTAAAAAAATTCTCCATCTGGCCCCCTCTGTTCTTGGACCCTGTTCAGACAGCACTGTGTCTTTAAGAAAGTTGGAGCTGCTAAAAGTGAGTGAGCGAGGGGAGAGAAAACACAACCCCAAAAACTTGGCATCTTTCCCCTTCGAGTTTCTGGTGTTACTTATGAAACGCAGGTCCTCATTGCTGCAGCGAAGTGGTCCGTTGGCTGGAAGGAGGGACGTGTGGGCTGCCCTGGGCTCCCTCCCTGCCACCTCCCATCAAGGAGGGGACAGCCTCTGGCACCCTGGGTCTGGCACAGTGGGTTCAGGCGTGCCACCACTGTGCTTCCACCCTTGGGCAGCACCTGGCCGGCCGAGCTAACGTGGCTTCCTGGCTCCCTCTAGAAGAGTCTGTCCTCACCAGAAAAGCCCAGTTTGAAGGTAAACTGGTGGGTGGGGAGGAGGGGCCGAGATCCCAGCAGAGGGAGGGAGTGAACTGCTGGGTGGGTGGGTGGGGGGAGGGCACCTGCACTGCCTTGCTAGGTTGAAGCCCTTGGAAGGATCTGTTGCTTGGAGCTGTCCAGGGGGCCCCAGCTTCTCCAACTGCAGCCCCCACCTCCCCCTGCCCGGAAATCCCAGTTGAGTGGGGGCTGAGCGGCTGGGCCAGCTGAGAGGGGTTTATTTAGGCAGCTGCTTGGCGTCATTTGAACAGGACAGGCCACGGTGTGATTCTGCAGAAAGGGTCTGTGCGCACTGTATCCCCGTCAGGGGCGCAGGAGGGGGTGGGCGGGTGGTGTGTACTGTACAAGGGACCTTGTCTGGGCCTGGGAGGAGTGTACCTAGGGGGGGCTCTGGGGAGCGGGTGGGGGAGGATGTGGGAGCCAGGATGTGGGAGGGCAAGAGGGAGGTTCTGGGAAGAGCTGGGGGTAGGGGCGGCTGGAAAACAGATTCTGAGCCATAAAGTCAGCTGAGAGGCAGGGCGAGCTCTCTGCCGGGGTGGGAGGAGCCCCGTCCCAGTCTCTCCTGCCTTCACCAGCCTGCTGCCCCGCATCCTCCGGCAAGTCCCAGGCCTTCTTCAGGCCTCAGTTTCCCCTTTTGTAAAACTCTAGGCGGGAGGAGGTTTGGGCCTTCATTGGGTTATGTGGGGGCAGGGCTTTCTGGTGGGGAAGGGCTCCGGGCCCTAGGGCCCCTGCATCACCTGGGTGGCATGCCCTTCTCGGCAGGAGACACCATGCAGGAGCTGCGTCTGCTGTGCTGGGCCGTTCTCCTGGGCCTGGGTCAGGCCTGCCCAGAGCCCTGCAGCTGTGAGGAGAAGTTTGGCTTACAGATCGCCGACTGCGCCTACCGCGACCTGGAGGCCGTGCCGCCTGGCTTCCCAGCCAACGTCACCACCTTGAGCCTGTCGGCCAACCGTCTTCCAGCCTTGCCTGGGGGTGCCTTTGAGGAGGTGCCCCTGCTGCAGTCCCTGTGGCTGGCGCACAATGAGATCCGCACGGTGGCTGCCGGCGCCCTGGCCCCCCTGGGCCACCTCAAGAGCCTGGACCTCAGTCACAACCTCATCTCTGACTTCGCCTGGAGCGACCTGCACAACCTCAGCGCCCTGCAGCTGCTGAAGATGGACAGTAATGAGCTGACCTCCATCCCCCGCGGCGCCTTCCGTAGCCTGCGCGCCCTGCGTTCCCTGCAGCTCAACCACAACCGCCTGCACTCGCTGGCCGAGGGCACGTTCGCGCCGCTCACGGCGCTGTCCCACCTGCAGATCAACGACAACCCCTTCGACTGCACCTGCAGCATCGTGTGGCTCAAGACGTGGGCCCTGGCCACCGCCGTGTCCATCCCCGAGCAGGACAATATCGCCTGCACTTCGCCGCACGTGCTCAAGGGGACGCCGCTGAGCCGCCTGCCGCCGCTGCCCTGCTCAGCACCCTCGGTGCAGCTGACCTACCAGCCCAGCCAGGATGGGGCCGAGCTGCGGCCTGGCTTCGTGCTGGCGCTGCACTGTGCTGTTGATGGGCAGCCGGAGCCC
Organism: Tenrec ecaudatus; assembly: GCF_050624435.1. Classification (NCBI taxonomy): domain Eukaryota; kingdom Metazoa; phylum Chordata; class Mammalia; order Afrosoricida; family Tenrecidae; genus Tenrec; species Tenrec ecaudatus. The sequence continues at coordinate 55,784,430 of NC_134546.1, read as the reverse complement.
CAGCTGCACTGGCACATCCAGACACCCGGGGGCACCGTGGACATCGACAGCCCCAATGTGGGCACCGATGGCCGGGCCCTGCCTGGGGTGCCCCCGGCCGCCGGCGGCAGGCCCCGCTTCCAGGCCTTTGCCAATGGCAGCCTGCTCATCCCCGAATTCGGCAAGCTGGAAGAAGGCACCTACAGCTGCCTGGCCACCAATGAGCTGGGCAGTGCCGAGAGCTCGGTGAATGTGGCGCTGGCCACGCCAGGCGAGGGGGGCGAGGACGCCCTGGGCCGCAGGTTCCATGGCCAGGCTGCCGAGGGCAAGGGCTGCTACACGGTGGACAACGAGGTGCAGCCTTCAGGGCCTGAGGACAACGTGGTCATAATCTACCTCAGCCGGGCTGGGAGCCCGGAGTCGGCAGTGGTGGCAGGGGGTGGCACTGGGCAGCAGGCCCCAGGTCTGCTCCTGCTGGGCCAGAGTCTCCTCCTCTTCCTTGCCTCTTTCTAACCTCCCCCTCCACATGGACCCACGACCCTCGACCCTCGCTGGGCAGGATCAGCCCACGGCCTTGCCCAACCCACCCCTGGTCCTGCAGCACCCCTTTTAAGTGGCTGGGGGCCTAAGCTGGCACTGTGTCAGGCCAGCCAGGGTCAATCCCGTCTCTTTACAGGCCCTTCTCCTTAATCCCAGCATACCCACCTCTCCTAATTTCCAGACCAGCTCCGAGCTGAGCTAATGATTAGGATGACTTTGATCTTGTGACTGACTCATCATCAACGGGACTAACTGCTGCTGGCCACATCATTGACCAAGCACCCTGTCTGTTGGGCAGCATTCACCCTACTGGGCAAAGGCTCCGTGGTGGACCCCCAGGCTGTGACTTGGGGGTGGGTGGGCAGGAGGTGATTGCAGCAGACGGGCCTAGCAGAGGCTAGATGGAACCTGTTCCAGCAGCTTCTCCGCCCTCTGCTAACACTGGACGGAGGACTAGCGCAGCCTTCTTCTCCACTCGCTCGGACACCTGCCCCTCCCCTTTGCAAGCCCACACCTGCGCATTTGTAGCCTGCCCCTCCGCGAAGACCCACCCCCCTGCCCCACCAGCCTGGGGAGGCCTAGAAATAAACAGTGTGTTGGATGCTCTCCTTGTGGGCATGGACTTGTGTCTGGACCTAGGAGTCCTCCAGCTCCGACGGGGTTGGGGGCTGGAGAGTCAGGGTGCCAGCCTGTCACCCACCCACACGCGCTGAGGGGGGAGGGAGCGGCCCCACACATGTAGCCTTAGGTGAGGCAGCACTGGAGCAGGGAGGGGTGCTAGGGGCTGGGCTCCTGGGGAGCTGAGTGACCAACCTCCTAAATTAGCACAAAGGCCTCACTGGGGGCGGGGGTTGGGGAGAGGCAGGGAACCTGGAAACTCTCCCTCTGAGGCCTGGAGCTGCCTGAGAGGACAGGTACGCCCAGTGACCTTCTTCCAGGCTGGTCTTCCTAGCTCCTAGAGAAGGTGCTAGGGGTGAGGAAGAAGGGAATGGAGGAGGGGCGTGGTGAAGAAGAGAGGGGCGGGAGACCTGGAACAGGGGAGAGGGCAGGAAGTGAGGAGAAAATGGTGTTGCTGAGGAAAGTCCAAGAGAGCATCCCCGGGGAAGGTGGGTTCGTGACAGGCTTGGGGGTGGGGCTCAAGGTGGCATCATGGACCTGCGGATCTCAGAGTGGGGAGCATGCAGCTGGTCTGCCAGGGCAGCGTGGGGTCTCACAGCCGCCTCCACCAGCCCCTTCCAAGATTAGAGGTGCCCCTGTGGGAGAGGCTCAGTCTCCAGGTCTGCTGAGCTCAGCAGAGCGGAAGCAGGGAGGCCCAAAGATCTAGGCAGCAGCTGTGAGCCCTGGACCCCAGCCAGCCCCCCTCTTCCACCTCCTGCTCCCCAGACAGCCCCACCCCCAGCCCCAGCCAAGTTGATGTCACCAACAACTTCTATCAGGAGTGGCTTGGCGTCTGGTGGGAAGCAACAGGAGGGGGCAGAGTCCCTGTGCTGGGCCACCTTGGGTGAACCATTGCCCTTCTCTGGGCACACAAACGAGGGCATCGGGCAGGGTGTGGCGCCTGGACCTTCTCCCCAACCCCTCGCTGGGCTGGGCCTGGTCCCGAAGACCTCAACTCATCCTAAGAGTCCTACGTGGTGCCCACCACTTCAGTTTAGACCAAACCCCCTCCTTGGGGCCCACACAGACTTGGGTGTCCAGTGGCCCCTACTGGGGTGGCCGGCGGTTTCATTGACAGTGGTGGGAGGGAAGCCTGCTTTCCTCTTGGCTCCCACAGGCAGCCTCTGAGGTGGGTGTGAGCTCCCTGGGGGACAGCTGTGAGGGGGAGGAGTGGGGACTGCTTATTGTGCAGGCCTCTCTCCAGCTCCCGCTGACCCAGGTCTATGGATGGCCATCAAAGCTCACAGAGAACAGGACCCCCCACAACCACCCTCAGCTGCTTCTCCTACAGGCTTAGTTCACTCCCAATAAGGCCTGTCCTTCTCAGCAATCTGCATGACCTCCACGCTCCCCGCCCCCCCAACACCTTCCTCCCACCCACTGCTGCTCCTCACCCTTCCTGACATCATTCCCCCCAGACTGCCCTTTTTTAGGACCCAGAGGAAGCCCTGCTTCCCAAGCCAGCACCACTGTGCACTCCCAGCCCAGTCCTGTGGCCAGCATCCCCACGCCAGCCTGTGCCAGTGCCCTGTAACCGCATGGCGCCCGGTATCCTCCTCCCCCACCAGGAGGATTGATCTTGGGGATGCATTTATTAAAGGAGCACACTAAGCTCTTTCATAAGGTCTAAAGGTGTAAAAACTACAACACAAAGATCGGGCTCTCAAGAAAGGTCTGCATGGTGCTTGGCAGACCAGGAGAGCCACGAGCCTTCCAGTGGTTTCGCAGAAGAGTAGGCCGGCAGGAAGGGAAGGAAGCTGTACCCCGTCCCCTGGTCGTGAGGTCCAGCGGAATAGGGATTTGAGGCTATCCAGACCCCAACCACCAGCCCTGGTCAGGAGAAGGCATCACGGACATGGTTCAAGTTGGAGCTAGGACCCTGCTCCCCAAGACCACTCTGGCCCCCACTGGTTCCCAGTCCTTCAATTGCTTCCTCCAGAGACCCGCTGGCTCTCCTGCAGCCAACGAGCCTTCAGGAGGACCCCGGTGCAGGGCAGAGCCCACCCACGCTGACACCCAGGGGCTGCTCTGGGCCAGCAAAGCTGGAGCTCTAGAGAGGACAAAGAGTCTGGGGCAGGGAGGGGAGGGGAGGAAGGACAGAGTCCCGGCCCCCCTGTCCTCAGAGCTGGGCACTGCTGGGCCAGGTGCCTGAGAGGGCGGACTTTCGGAGGGCTCGCAGGGCTGGGTTGTGTAGCAGCGTGTAGGCTAGTGCCCAGCGGGCCCTGCTGCGACTGTTCTTGGGTCTTGCTCCCTTGGCCAAAGGGTCCTTAGTCTGCAGCAGCTGCATCCCTGCAAGGGAGAGAGCTGCCTTGAGCTTGAGCCTTGCCCCAAACCCAGCAGGGCCTGCTGGGTGGCCCCCAGGAGGGAGGGAGGGTGGGGGGGCGGGGCTTCCAGGTGGTGGCTCATAACACTGGTTCCTCAGGCACATGAGGCTGTGTAGCTGGGGACGATGACCAGAGGCTAGGGTGTCCCCCTGCAGTGATGGGCAGAAGAGGAAGGGATGGGGTCTGGGGGAGGGGGGGCAGGCTCTTGAGATAGTTTGCTATTTGCTACTTGTGCTTTCTGAGAGTGTTGGTTCACTGTATTGCTGAGAGTGACTTATCCCCATGGTAAAGCAGCCATTTCTCTCTCTCTCTCTCTCTCTCTCTCTCTCTCTCTCTCTCTCTCTCTCTCTCTCTCTCTCTCTCTCTCTCTCTCTCTCTCTCTCTGTGTGTGTGTGTTTTGGAAAAAATTACCCGGAGACCCAGCCAGGAGGGCCAGTGACCACAGGCAGCCAAGGGCAGGCAGAAGTGGGGAATTTCCTGGCAGTGTGTGTGTGTGTCTGTGTGTGTGTGTCTGTGTGTTGTGGGTTGGGAGGCCTCGTTCCTCAGAGAACCTGGGTGGGCTCAGTCCCCCACCTTGGTAGGGTGCGTGGGTGTGTGTACCTTCTTCTTCGTCCCCGGGTCTGAGGCTGTCCTGGGGGCCCACTGGGGCTTGGGGTTGTAGGAGCAGGCGGCAGAAGGCTGTCACGGCGGGGTGTGACTGGCTGACCTCAATCTTCAGGAAGTTTCGGTATGTGTGGTAGCCTGGGCCAGAGGGGGGACAGCAGAGCTGGAGAGGAGGGGCCCATAGGCCGGCAGAAGTCCAGAACCCCCCAGCCGGCACACACCCACAGGGCCATGCTGTGCCCACTGCATACAAGCTCACAGTCACACTGGGCAGGAGCAGCTCAGGGCACACACCCTGAAAGGGGACCCACACTGAGTACCCGCTGCACCCCAGGCCTGAAGCCACGCGAGGCTTGGCAGAGGGCATGCTGCTGCTTGGAGGTGAGTTACCATGGAAACCACCATGCTTCGTGGGGTGGGGCGGGGGGGAGGTGGGGGGGTGAAGGGGTACTAACAGCATGGACTCTAGAGGTTGTAACCTCACAGCACCGAATGCCAGGCCTCTCTCTCCCCAGAAGCCGCCAGTGGGTGATGGCCGCCAACCTCTCGGTGAACGGCTGAGTGCTTAACTACTGTGCCACCAGGAAACCTCACACACACTCTGTGGTGTGCAGAAATAAAGATGTGTGTGCTCCAGACTAGCCGGAGCCCAACAGTCGAGAGATTGAACCCGCCCCAAACCCTTCAGGAAATGGCCTGGCTGACTGCCCGCTGGGACTGACCAAAGGAGCTCTGGGAGAGCAGGGAGCTGGGCCGACCGACCCGCCGCCGCCGCCTGGCACAGGCCCCAGCTGAACCCGTGCTCCTCTGGTGTATCTATGCTGCCTTTCCTGGCAGGGTGACCTGCCCACCCCATTCTGCCTCTTTCCCACAGAGTGCTCCCACACCTCAACGGTCCGGCCCACCGTGCGGCTGGGGGGACCAGTCTCATCTGCTCCTTGAAAAATGTACAGGACAGTCCACCGGGCACACACACCGTGATGCTCCCCTCCCCTCCCACCTCCACAGAGCTAAGTCAGGACAGCCCCTCCCCACGGCCTGGACGGTCTGCCCCAACCCTAGACCCTGGCCCCCAGGGCCTTACCCGGGTCGATAGAGGCAGCTCTGGGAGGTAGCAGGCTGAGGTCCATCTGGCCCAGGTGGACGGCGTTGTGGAAGGCAGAGAGGAGCAGGCGGCCGACGGCCACCACTGTGCCCACCAGCATGTTGATGGGGAAAAGGAGGAAGGTGGCCGCGTAGAGTGCTCGCCTGGGGTGGGGAGAGCAGGGCAGCTGAGCCTCCGCCCAAAGCCCTGTCCCCAGGGTCAGGGTCACAGTCGATGCCCTCAGCACCACTGGGCACCCCCACCCTATGCTGAACGTTCTCTCAACCCAGCTCACCCTCCTCCCAGCCTTGCCTTCTGTGACGCACGTCCTGGCCTGACTTGGACAGAGGGGGACACTGAAGCCCAAAGCCAGGGCGGCAGAGGCAGAATGTCAGTGGAGATGTGCCTGCATCTTTCTGTGGGGCCGTGTCCCTCTCCCAGCCCACTCCCTCACCGTGAGTCCCTCCCCAGGAGGAGGGACATGGTCTCAAGGGACAGAGGAGGCAGGAGAGCACTCTGCTGATCCCCAACGCTTTGGGGGAGGCGTCCAGCCCCACACAGGGGTGACTGGAGTATCTTTCTTCTTTGTGAGCAGCAGGGCATCCAGGTAGAAGAGGAAGGGCACAGGAAAGGAGAGAAAGATGGACAGAGACCGAGGGTCCAAAGGACTCAGAAGCCCAGGCGCTAGCTACCTGTTGGTCAGCTCTCGATGTCCATGGCAAGTCTCCAGGAAGGCCCAGTGGGCAGCCATATTCTGCAGAGTCACAGCCAGGGCCAAGGTCAACCAGAAGGGCCTGGGGTTGGGGTTGGGAAGGGCAGTCACTCTCGGTAACCTTCTGGAAGGAGTCCAGTGCCCTCTGCCCCTTGCCCCACTCACCATGAAGACTCCAGGGCTCGGAGCAGCAGGAGGTTACTGCCGTGGGCCACAGGCATGAACACCAGGAAGGCCAAGGTCGTGATGCCCAAGAAGAAGATGGTCTGCTGCACCAGGAGGCCTGCCCAGGCCAGGGGTATGGGGACAAATCAGGGTCCCTGGGGCCCGGCCAGTCCCGCCGCTCAGGGACCCCACAGGGCAGCTTTAGGATCCGGCAGAGGACGTGGCTTCAGATCCCCGATGCACCACCACCCAGCGGCACTGCCCTGTGTTACTCTACCTCCCTGAACCTGTCTCCTCCGTAAACAGGGGCTGGGGCTCCCACCTCGAGAACCCTCATGAGGGCCCAGGGAGACGATGTGTGTGATGGCTCTTTGAAAACCACCAAGTGCTCTTGACAAATGGGATTTCCCCTCCTTGGTTCCTGAGCCCCTGAGGACAGGGCTGTGTTTGAGAGGGCTGTTCGTACCTCCACCTAGCTGGCCCGCACGGACTCAGTGCTAGAGGGTTGCCTGTCGAAGCAATTGCCTAGCTGTTGGCATGGGACAGTGTGTATGGAACAGTTATGGTGTACCACCACCATCAAGTCCCATCAAGTACCCACCATCAAGTGCCATCAAGTCCCTTCCATGTCAGAGTGGCCTCACAAATCAGAATATAGCCCCCCCCAACCCCCAGGGACACCAAGACTAATCTTTACAGCTTGCCTGTCTCTCCCACTCAGAGCAGTGGGTGGGTTTGAACTTCAGACTTGAAGTTCAATCTACTGTGCCACCAGGGTACCTCCTGGGTAGGAAGACGACCAAGGAATGGTCCTTTCATCTCCGGAGGGGAGAGCTGAGGAGCTGTTGGGGTAAGAAGAGGGCCCAGGACCCTGGCCAGGACCCTCGTCTTCCAGAGTGTTGTCCTCAAACCATTGCCCAGGGGAAAAATAAAAAACTGGGGCCATGGGGCCTCAGGGCAGGAATCCTTTTGCTGTTCCAACAATGGGCTCTAAACACTGCTTAGATACTCCCATTGTCAGGAGCCTCATTACCTCCTGGGGCAATCCACCATAGCTCAACTGGACCGTGCCTCCTGGAAATTCAAGGTGCCAGTCCGGTGTCCCCGGCCTAGTGGCACCTAGGCTTCCCTGACTACCCCCCATGAGAAGTAGTCCATTTCTGAGGGTTCATGCACCCCCAGCTGGAGGGCAGGAATGGTGGGGCTGGTCCCCTCTCTGCTCTCTGTATCAGAGCCTGCCCACACAAGTAGTGCCCCAAAAGCAGGGCGGGGCAGGCAAGGGGGCTCACCAAAGCAGGTAAAGGCCGCCTGGTAGGCGCTGAAGCTCATCCAGCTGAAGATGGCCTGTCGAGAGGGATGGGGGCTCTGGGGCTGGGAGCCCCTATCCAGGGCAGTCCCTCGGTACAGAGCTTGGAGGTTGGTCCTGGAGTGGGACAAGGTGGGCAGGAACCTCAGGGAGCCATTGCCACTCCCCAAATCACTCCTCTGGGCCAACTTCTGGCCAAGCTCACCATCAATCAGAACCCTCTGTCAGCGCCAGAAAGCTGCTGAGCCAAACTGGGCAGTCATGGAGGGCTTCCTGGAAATGGTGGCTCTGGGCAGCATTTTAAAGGGGGAGTGTGAGCTGTGGGGGCGTGGGCGGTAGCCGAGACGTGTCTCAGGAATCCTTGGGAGTCACATCAGGAAAATGGGAAGCAGCAAGTGGGGTGGAGAATGACCAGAGCTCGGGCCCCAGGTTGCTGGTGGACAGGGGTTTTGCTGGGCCTTGACCACCAGGCTGAGATCCCTGTACAGGAGCTCTGAGGTCTGCCAAACACCCAGGGCATGTGGACCGGCTCTCTGGCCCGAACCAGTGGGTCAGGCCTCCCCTTCCCACCTACTGGCTCCCTATTATGACCTCCTCTGTCTGGGGTCTGCTGGGAACCTCTCAGGCTTCTTCCTTCCCACCTACCACCAACGGGCCCCCGAGGAGCATTGTCCCTATGCCACCTTCCCACAGCTCCTACCTCAACCTCCCTCCCCGTGTCAGGGTCTGCCCAGCCCTCACTTATGTCTTTAACCCTCCACTCCTTGTCACCTCCCTCCCCTTCCCCTTCCAGCTGAGACCAGCCCCCATGGAGCTGCCCACTCTGGGACTGAGCGTCCCCCTCTCCACTACACCTCTCCAATGACACGGGGCCAGGCCTGCCTTCTCCACCCACACAATGCCGGTCACTGGAGCCTGCGGAGGTCCTCCTTCTACCCCAGCGCCCTCCCCACAGGCCCTCTATAGGGGTCCATAGGACTCAGACTTCTTCCTTCCACTCCCACCCCACCCCCCGACACGAGTGGGCCAGAGCCCCCACTAACCTGTGCATCACCAGCGAGCGAGTCTGGACGAGGAAGGTGAGTGAGCAAGACAGGACCAGGGCCGCGATATAGCACACTGCAGGGTTGGAGGAGAAGCTAAAGGGACCGCCAGGACCCAGGGGGTCTCCTGGGTCTCCAACTGCTACCAGGATCATGCCTGGGTGGCATCGCCCCTGCCCTACAGACCACCTTTGACGGAGAGTGGCCGTGCTGGGAGAGGCCGGCTCTCATGCTGCTGTTGCGGCTTGCAGTGTTGTGTGAGCTGCCACCCACCCCCAGCCGCCACCTCCAGCTCCTCTGCTTCCCAGCTGCCTGTCCTTCAGAAGGTCACAGCATGTCCCCAAGCCTGGGTTTACTCGGGCAGGTGCCATCCTGTGCGCTACTGTGCTGTTGTGGTGCTGCCTGCCAACCCCCAGCCCCACGTGCAACAGAGCACAGGGCTGGGGTCATCTGGGGACACGTTACCAGGCCTTTCTTCAGCGGAGCGACTGGGTGGGTGTGAACCACCAACCTTGCGGTTAGCAGCCCAGCACGGAACAATTGTGCCATCCTGGAAGGCGAGGAGAGGTGGAGCCTGGAGGCCCATCCACAGCCGCACCTATGCCCTTGTCCTGGGTACAGAAGCTGCGCATCCACAGTGGCAGCTTGGGCCCATCAGAACCAGGAAGATGGTCCTGCCAGCCATCTCCTTTGGGGTGTATGTATGTGGAAACTCTCCTTCCCAATGCTTCCCCTCCCGCCCATGCCCACAGCACCCGGGAAAGAATGGAAATTTCCACAGAGCCGGGAGGTGGGGCTGCAGCCCTCCCACCCCTACACCCACTGCAGCCTCTCTCTGGACCCCCTGAGCAAATCAGGGTCAGGCCATTGGGATTGTTCCTGCCCAGCAGAAGAGGAGGCTGAGAGACGGCCTGACCTAGGAACCACATTGCCAGGTGGAGGTGAAGCGCGATATGCAACCTTCTCGGAGGAGCTCTGGAGCAAGTGGGGGGGACCTGCGTCCTGCCTGACCTCATCACTCAGCGCAGGGATGCGTGTGTGCTTTGTTCCTGGGCCTCCACCAGAAACTCAGGGTGGGGAGATCAAACATACGTGGACAAGACAAGTGCTGTTTCCACACAGCAGGGCGCCTCGCCATGGGCAGCACTTGCAGGGGAACTTCCAACCCTCCCGATGCCCAGGTGCATGCACACACCCTGGGTCAGTGGAATCAGAATCTCAGTGACGCGGGCGGCTGGGAGTGGTGTGGGAGGGCCTCGGGTTTTGCAAATGCTCCCCAGCGATTCCAATACGCCATCGGGGTGGACACCACCCTCATCATCCATTCCCATCAGCAATCGCTGGAAGCCAACCAGGCGACACCGGGTGTCCACGACCGGGGTTCACCCACTGTGACTTTCAGCACACCCAGCGGAAGGTCAGTTGCTGGGTGCTGCTCAGGAGCAGCGGGGCCAAGAGCCACTGTGGCGGGTGGCGGAAACTGCAGACAGGGGAGGGGGCTCTGGCTGTGGCTTGGGCTGAGAAACCTGTGTCTGTTCCTGCCTGTGGTCCGGGTGACAGCCGGCTGGAAATAGCCCGAGCTACCATTTTCAGCCCGCCTTGTGACCTGCCTAGCTGGGGGGCTCAGGGCAGGCCTCTTCCCGTTCCAGGGCAGCCCCTCCTATGGGAGCTTAGGAGCTCAGGAAGGTGGAAGGGAGGTGGTCATAGAAGCAATCAGTCACTGCCACCCCCTCTGCCCTGGTCCCCCACTCCCTGCTCTCTCCGTTCCCGATCTGGCTAGATCTGTGGGTGCAAGATGACCCTGATGTTCACGGGCATCTACAGAGCAGCCCGCCTCCACCTGCCACAGTGGTTGCTTAAGCTCCGGCCATCACGGATGACGCCACAGAAGGCAGGGTGCTGCTGCTTCTGCCCCAAGGGCTTCTTCACCAAGAACCCTCGATCTCAGGCTTTGAATCAAGGTGGGAAAAACAAGGCGCCCTGGCCCAGGCAGTCTGCTCTGGGGTGCACTTCTGACCCTCTGTGGAACCAGAGCCAAGTCCTCCTCCGTGCCTCAATGGGGTCACTTCCCAACCTCCTGAACAGGGTGGCTGGGAGGGTCTGCTACAGGGGGTGTTCTCTAGCCAGGCAGGTGGGCTGCACTCCCTGGCTCAGTGTTGGGGGAGGGAAGGAGAGAGGGGATGACCAGAGAGGATGGGGAAGAGGAGGCAACCTCTCTTTCTAGCCCCACCACCTGCATTAAGGATCCTCCTTGCTAAGCCTCAGCAGAGACCCCTGGATGGGTCCCCTCAGCTCCCTTGTACCATCTCCCACATCAGGGGAGTCAGCCAAGGACCCTGGACATGGGAGTCGGAGATACCACAAGGGGAAGAGTGCTGACTGAGACTGGTGCTTCAGTGCCCAGGCACATGGAGCGGGAGGCCCCACCACCTCAGTTTGGGCCTGTGGCTGTCAAAGCTCAGAGAGGGGACAGGGCATGCCCAAGGGCAGCCAGCATGCCATCAGTGGCCGGCTGGGACTGAGCTCGGAGATTCGGGCTCTAGTCCTCACAGCAATGGGACCTCAGAGACATCCCACCCCCCTGGGGGCCTCACCTTCCAGTGCCCAGAGGTGGTGCTTCACCAGTTCCACCACCTCCTGCCTGTCCTCGGAGAGCAGGATTCCAAAGCCGGCCAGCAGGTAGGAGACGTCCGTAGTGATGCCCGCCCTCACCTTCTGGATGGTGGGAACCATGCCCACCAGCAGCAGCAGGGCCACCTGCAAAAGCCCCAGAATGAGGGCACCACGGCCAATTGTGGCCGCATCTAGCGCCACCACCCCAGGAGGCTGGGCTGAGCTGATAGGGGAGAGGCCAACCTCCGCAACACGCAACCTACAGCCACAGGTCACTTTCAGAGGGTCTCCACCTTCCCCTGAGAGCAGGAGCCTTAGGCAGCAGGGGACCCACCAGCAGATGCAACAGGAGCACCGTGAGCCCAGGCGCCCTGGTCAGTGGCATAGGGTGTGGTGCGTGTGTGCAAAATTAAGAAAACACGAGATTGAATGCATACTCTAGTCTAAGGTCTCATACCAAACATTCCTTTTCCCATGCTGGAGGGAGCTGTAACTGAGCATGGGCATTGACACAGGGCAGATCTGGACACCAGCGCTGGCCTGCCCTAGCTGCAGGAGCTTGGTCAACCCAAAGTCACCACCACCACCCCCCCCCCGAGCCTCAGTTTTCCCATTTGTAAAATGGAGAACAACCATACCTTCCCTATCTTCCAAGGATCCTTTTTTTTTGGGGGGGGGCGAGGTTTGAGGGTGCTGGAGGGCGAAGTAGACTTTATCCACTACAAATAAGGGAGCTTCCAAATGTCTTTTACTTCCATGTTTCCATGAGCTGTTTGAAGGCCCTCTAAACATTCTAAGCTACCCAAGAAAGAAGGGATTTCCATTCCCCTGTTTTACAGAACGGCTCCGAGTTCAGAGAGTTTGGGCAACTTGTCACAGGACACACGGAGGGTGGGGTTTTCATCGATGCCTGTGTGATGCCCAAACGCATGTCCTGACTATCGGGGCTCAACAAGGGTAGGCCAATGTTCCAAGATGACTGGATTGTGGACAGGGCTTTGGGCGTCCTGAGAGGGGCTTGGACAATGTGTCAGAGGCAAGGGTCCAGGGTGAGGGACATACCTGGTAAATGGCCGTCCCTGTTAGGGTGGCCGAAAGCACCAACTTCAGGGGCAGCCGGAATCCTGCAGTCCGCAAAAGAATGGGCGTGTGAGCCCAAGCACCCCTCAGGCCAGGGAGCTCCATCCCTCCCAAGGCACCCCCATCCCTCCCAAGGCACCCAGGAAAAGAGCCAGCGTGCTGACCACCAAGGCCAGGCCAGGGGCTTCCTCTTGTCCCAAATCAAGTTGTCCTTTCTGATTACAAGGGTGCTGGGAACCGCCCCCCACTGTCCCCAAAGGAAAGGCAGGTCCGCCTCAGCTTCCCACCCCGTACCTCGCTGTGGGGTGTAGATGTAGTGTCTGCAGCAGATCCGAGCCCAAGACAGGAAGCGGTGCTTGGAGGTATGGGAGCTGCAGAGAGATCCAGGCAGGTGAGGCTCCTCAGGAGAAACCCCTGCCCCGAGGCTGAGCCCGGGAGCCTGGCTCATCCTGTCTCTGCCCCTGTCGTGCTGCTGAAGGTTGGCCTCCCCAACAGCTCGTCTGAGGGTGTGGCTGGCACCTCACCTGTTGTCCAGCTTCTTCCGGCAAAGGAGGCGTTTGAGATACTCCACAGAGTAGCTGTTCTGCAGCATCTATGGGGACAGACAGATGGAGGAGCACCCCAGGCCCCTGCTCACAGCTGGTGCTTTATAAAACCACTTGGTGGTGGAGGCCCTGAAGTGCAGAGAGGCCTGAGCTCTGTGGCCTGAGCTCTGGGTCCCTGGCCTCCCCCTCCACCCACCCCTCCACACCCCCAGCAGCCCTCTCATCTGCATGACTGGAAGAGCAATCCATCTTCTACGGAAGGTTCTTCAATGCTGGACAGTCCCGCCAAGTCGTTCCTGCTGTATGCAGTCACATACCAGCACTGCTCCCCATCTAGCCCTCTTCCCTGGCACATTCCTGAACCAGGACCCAGGAGAGGGGCTGATGCAGGTCAGAAAACCCAGGCCCCTCCTGCTAGTCCTCATGGGAGGTCACAGGGGTGGAGGGATTTGTCTAAGCCCCATTCCAGGCCCTGCATTGCCTGCATAGTGGCTGGGGCCCAGGAGAAGACCCCAGAACATGGAGGGAACACAGAGAGGTTGGTCCTTGTTGCCACGGAGACTGTGGCCTACAGGGTGGGTTTGGGTTAGCTCTCTAAGTTCGACTGGGTCTTCTGAGATCTAAACCTCTTTGACCAAGGGCCTAAGGGTCTGTACATCATGCCTCCTGGAGAGAGAATGCCACCCAATGATAGGGCAAGGGAGCTCCCCCAAAGGTTCAGGAGGACAGGGAGTACAAGGACTGAGACTCAAGAACCATGAGCATCAAGCCAAGAGCTGGGCGAGCTGCCTTGGACCAGAAGCCTAGAGGGGACCTAGGGCTGCCCCACAGGAACCTGCACCCATCCCCACCTCTTTCCCCAACTCTTCCCAGACCCTAGATGGCCTCACTCATCCTCTACCTTCAGTCGAATGGCACCCCCTTCAGAGCGCTGGACCTGCACTCCAACTGTCCGTGGCCACACCCATGCGGGCATCCTCTGAGCGCCCACACTGGGCACATCCCCACCAACGTGAGCCCCTGCGCACGCACTATCTGGCTCAGATGCCAGCTTGCAAGACTTTCCTCACCTGGGGTCGGAATAGGACTAGCAAGTCAATCCGTGATTCAGCAAACCATTTCTGAGTGCCTATTGTGTGCTGGCATCTGCCCCTTTACCTCAGAGCCTGCTCCGGGCCGACGTCCGAAGCTCCTCACTAGCTGCACCGGGTACCAGAGGCTCAGGAATCCCAGGCCCAGCAAAAGAGGCAGGGAGGCCAGCAGGGAGTAGTACTTGTAGATCTAGACAGACAGACAGACAGTCACCCAGACAGACTGACCTGCCTTCCTTCCCTGACCAACGGCCAGAATCCGTTTCCCTCCCCACCTTGCACTGGGCTCTGTAAAGGGCAGAGGACTGCCTGGGTGCTGTAGGAGGAGGTGCCGTTGTATCCCACCCCTCAGCCCTGGGCCAGCCCGCACAACACACCCACTCCTCTGTCACTGGCCCTACAGGTGTCCCCCACCTCCCCCCGGCTCCTGGGCCCCCACCAGCCACTGCCTTTAGAGGAGGTCAAAGGGAGGAGGTTGAAGAATCCCCCCCAGGCCACCCCCAGGTATGAGAGAGCACCTGAGATGGGTGGGGTACCTGCTTTCTCTGTTCCTTTCCCCACCGAGTCCCCTGAAAATAAGACAAAGGCGTGGTGCCTCTGCCCGCCCTCTGCATCCGGGAAGTGACAAGCCCTCTCTCCATGCAGAGAACAATTCCAAAGCAAAGTCTCTGCCATCGAGTCCATGCAGATGCACAGAGACCTGCTAGGGCTGGGCAGAGCTGTGCCAGCCTGTGCGTCTCCCAGGCGGTGGCCATTTGCAGGAGGCGAAAGCCCGTCTTTGTCCGTTGGAGAGGCTGGTTCCTCCACTCAACACACACATTCATGTATTTGTTCATTCGTGTTGCTTTCATCGATGGCTTAGTTTGGTCCTGGTGCTCAGAAGAGCCACCAGTTTTGCCCGGGAGGGACTGGCGCTGGCGACCCCATTTGTAAGTGGGAAACCAAGTCTCCAAAAGGTGACCTTGTTTCACCACCTGCCATCAGTTGGCATTGTTGATTGATTGATTGATTGATTGACTGATTGATTTGCCCTTTCTGGAATCGCAGTGTGGGAGGACAGGGCTCTCTCCCCAGTGCCCAGAAAGGAGCCTGATGCAGAGTGCGAGGTTCCAACATGCTTGGGGGATAGATGAATGGCTTACTGAGGGAATGAGGCCATGACCTGGATTCAAACTCGGGTTGTCTGGCTCAGAAGCCTACACTAGCCCCCGCGGGCTCTAGCCGCAGCAGCTTCATGCCTTCGCCAGCAGCCGGGAGCCGGGCTGAGAGGGTCTGTTGCCTGTCAACCCTCTGAGGCCATCTGCAACCCCATGCTGGCCATCCTGCCCCTTGCTCCCCCTCTACCCACGCCAGAGCCGCGGAGTCAGTAATTTGAGGTGAGAGTGTGTCCTGGCTTTTCCTTGCTCTTCCTCTGCCCACTTGTCCCCTCCCACCACCACCCTGTGCCTGCTAGACAGAAAGCACCTGAGGGCCAGGCCCAGCTGCCTTGTTCTCCGCCTGTCCTGCATGGAGGCTGAGCTTAGGACGGGCGTATTTTAAAGGAGCCAGTCCTGCGTCTAAGAGAATGGGGTCCAGAAGCCCCTCGTATAAACAGACAGGCCTCCGCCCCAGGCCATCCTGGGTCAGTGGTTACCTTGGGCCCTTGGGGACACTCCACCCTCTGCCACACCTGGACCCCAAAGTGGGCCCAGCACAGCATGCTGCCAAGGAGGTACGCAACTTCGTGCCTGGCCGTGGCACACGCGGCCAGCGGGTAGTACAGGACAGGGTAGTAGAAGAGAGCCAGCAGCTTCCAGGGCCCTGGAAGACAAGGTGGACAGACACGCCCGATGGTGAGGGACTGATGTGGGGCCCTCTCCTGTCTGTCTTCAAAGTCCCTAAGCTGGCTCAGAGGGCAAGATTCCAGGTTCAAATCCAGACTGAGGATCAGCTCTGCCTTCTCAGAGTGAGAACATACAATCTTCTCACACAGAACAGACTTGGAGTCCGTTCTATGGGTCAGAGTAGAGCTGGGCGCCACAGGGTCTTCCCCGGTTGACTCTCCCCAAATCCATCACCAGACCTTACTGCCCAGGTGCCATTTGATGGACTCTACCCTCCACCCCTGTGGTTAGCAGGTGGCTGTACTGATTAACCTTCGCATCGCACAGGGAGAAAAGTAGGTGCCATTGAGTCCACAGCGACACCCCCCACCACACCTTGTGGCCAAGCAGGACTGCATCGGCCTGTACCCCATACAGGAGCAGGCTAATAGAATGCCAGGCTGTACCCTATGAGGGAGCAGACTGCCAAGGAGCGTCTGGGTGGGTTCAAACCAACAACCTTTCCATTAGCAGCCAAGCACTTAGCTGTGCTGCCACCAGAGCCCCTTAATTAACCCTCTGCTTCCAAGTTGTCCCTGACTCCCTGCTCCCTAGAAGGACAGAGTGGAACTGCCCCAAGCGTCACCAAGGCTGCACATCTGTACAGGAGCAGACCACCACGGCTCCCTCCCGCAGGGCGGGCTTAAGCAGCCGACCTCTTGGTTAAGCTGAGAGTTGAAATCTTCCCATTAAGCACTTAACCACTGCACCACCTGGGCTCTCTGGCAACTTAATTAAACAAAAACTCACTGCCACCGAGTTGATTCCAAGTCATAGTCATGCTACAGTATGGAGTAGAACAGCCCCTGTGGGCTTATGAGGCTGTCAGTCTTTATGGGAGCAGACAGCCTCATCCTTCGTCCCAGGAGTGACCGGTGGGTTTGAACCACTAGCTTTGCAGCGAGCAGCCCAACATGCCACCACTCCAACACCAGGGATCCTCTGGCCCCTTAATTAGTGTGATCTAAATTAAAAGATCCAATGTTGTGGCTGCTAGTCACAAGGTCCCTGGTTCAAACCCACCAGCTACTCTTTGGGAGAAAGATGAGACTGTCTTTTCCTGCAATGATTTACCATCTAGGAAGCCCTGAGACACTGTTCTGTCCTGTCCTGTAAGGTCGCCATGAGTCAAAACAGACTGGACTGGAAAGCACTCCTAAATGCCAACAAATAATCCTTGAACTAACTATAAGCTTTTATTTCTTGTTGTGTTTTTTGTCATTGGTTTGTTGTTGTTGTTTTGTTGTATACTGTTGCTTGGTTTTGCTCTGTCTTGTTTTTGTGCATGCTATTATCTCTGCAGGTCTGTCTAAATAAGATAGGCTGGATCAGCAATCTGGAGGAGAAAACAACGGGACCCACAGTTCCGGTGGAACATGGGATAGGGGGAGGTGGGGGAAAGGTAGTGGTGTTAACAAACTCAGGGACAAGAGAATAACAGGTGATCCAAATCGGTGGTGAGGAGGGTGCAGGAGGCCTGGTAGGGCATGATCAAGGGTAATGTAACCAAGAAGAATTGCTGAAACCCAGGTGGTAACTGAGCATGACAGTGGGACAGGAGGAAAGTAAAGGAAATAGAGGAAAGAGCTAGGAGGCAAAGGACATTTATAGAGGTCTAGATAAAGGCATTTATATATGCAAATATATTTATATATGAGGATGGGGTAAGAGAGCTATATGCATATATTTATAACTTTAGTATTAAGGTAGCAGAAGGACATTAGGCCTCCACTCAAGTACTCCCTCAGTGCAAGAATACTTTCTTCTATTAAATTGTCATTCTATGATGCTCACCTTCCCGACATAACAGCTGAAAACAAAGTGGGTGCATAAGCAAATGTGGTGAAGAAAGCTGATGGTGCCCGGCTATCAAAAGATATAGCATCTGGGGTCTTAAAGGCTTGAAGGTAAACAAGCAGCCATCTAGCTCAGAAGCAACAAATCCCACATGGAAGAAGCACACCAGCCTGTGCGATAACAAGGTGTTGAAGGGATCAGGTATTAGGCATCATCAGAACAAAAAATCTTATAATGAATGAGGTGGGGAGTGCGGAGTGGAGACCCAAAGCTTATTTGTAGGCCACTGGACATCCCCTTACAGAAGGGTCTCAGGGAGGAGACGAGCCAGTCAGGGTTCAATGTAGCAACGATAAAACATACAACTTTCCTCTAGTTCCTAAATGCTCCCCACCCCCCCCCCGACTATCATGATCCCAATTCTACCTTACAAATCTGGCTAGACCAGACAATGTACACTGGTACAGATAGAAACTGGAAACATAGGGAATCCAGGGCGGATGATCCCTTCAGGACCAGTGGTGTGAGTGGTGATACTGGGAACATAGAGGGAGGGTGGGCTAGAAAGGGGGAACCGATTATAAGGATCTACATGTGACCGCCTCCCTGTGGGACAGACCACAGAAAAGTGGGTGAAGGGAGACGTCAGACAGGGCAAGATATGACAAAATAATAATTTATAAATTATCAAGGGTTCATAAGGGAGCGGGGAAGGAGGGGAAAATGAAGAGCTGATGCCAGGGGCTTAAGTGGAGAGCAAATATTTTGAAAATGATGAGGGCAATGAATGTACAGATGTGCTTTACACAATTGATGTATGCATGGATTGTGATAAGAGTTGAATGAACCCCTAATAAAATGATTTTTTAAAAAAAGGAAACAAACAGACTTGACGGCCACAGGCTTGGTGCTAGTTTGGAGACAAGAAGTGACCGGTTCAGTGCTCAGCCCTGGGTCTGAGCAAGTGCCACATCAACTAAACCAACCCCTCCCTAGCGCCGCTCCCTTCTCGGACCCTCAGTTCCCCCTTTGTAAAACGGGGCTCGGGTCCCTCTGTGTCAGGGTCATGGTGAGGACTAGGTGATTCCCCCAATGGCTAAGCCCAGGGCAGTGGCCCCACTTGAGGACAAGGACAACTGTCCTGGTCACCATCATCTCCCTTGCATCCAGGTGTAACTCCTCAGGATTCCCTTCCTGTTACCCTCCCCACCCTCTGGCCCAGGGATAGGGACTCTGCAGGGCTCAACCTGTGACCAGAAACAAGAAAGGCCCCTCCCTCCTGGGGATGGAGTTTTCAGAGTGACTAGACCCACCCCCTTCCCACCCCCCACACACACACCCTGCACTTCTAGCCCAAGGCAGGACCCCTATAAGGAGATTTCAGATCTCCTGGTGGCTAGTTGGGGAGGGAAGGAGCAGCTTCTTCCAGTGGGGCTGTCCTTTGGCCCCCTGCCCTGACCTGGGGTGAGGGTTGCTTGGTGCACCTACAGAGACATGCTCAGGGCCCCCTGCACCCCAACTGCATCAATACCTTCTCTGGGTGTCCAAACGAGAGTCAGGGAGGGCAGTGGGTCCTCATCGGGGAGCAGTGTGCACAGGGAGCTGAAGAGGATGGTGAAGACTGCCGCAGGCACCTCCCAGCCCTTGTCCTCTGTCAAGAAATCCATGGGGCTGGCACAGAGGGGGAGCCACTCAGCACCATGGGACAGGGTGAGGCCCCTTCCCAGATGGGGAGCCTAAGGACCTGTCAGTCAGTCCACAAAGACTTGTCTTCTTGATGCCAGGCATGGGGGTCTTGTGGCTAAGTGACTGGAGGAGTCCTCACTCCCAACACACACACACACACACACACACACACACACACACACACACACACACACGGCACATGCCTGAGCACTGCTCTCTCCACCCACCCTGGAAGCTCCAAGAAGCAGCCACCCCCACATTTGACGTCTATGTCTGGGCTGGCAAGCCTTCAGAGGATTGGGCACGTCACACCATCCTTGTGCAATGGCTGCTGCCTCTGCACTGGGTGTGGAGCAGGGGCAGAGGGCACACAGCGGGCACAGCTGTCCCAGGCGCCTCTCTGCTCCTGCACTCCTCTGAGTTCACCCTACTTTTTTCTCCCCAAGGAGCCCAGAGGCCTACCAAGGCAGAGCGAGCTCTTTCCTAGGCCGGCAGGGGCGGCAGAGACCTGCAGGCTGGCTCCCTACACCCACATGCCCAGACCCTCTAGGTTTGCATCCTGAGTCTGGGGTGCAAGGCTGTGTGTGTTGGGGCTCCGTCCTTTACTTCCACCATTTTCAGACCTTTTGCATACTAGGCCACCCTATCCCATCTCCTCTGGGGACTCCCCATTGCCAGGCTGGGGCTGCAGAGCTAAAGGAGATGGAGGACAAGTTCTAGCCATAGGAGTCGAAGGTCCCCATGAATCAGCCTGCGAGCACCAGAGTCCAAGTGACACCCAAAGGGGAAACCAAGGTCAAGGTGATATCCAGCACTGAGGCCCTCTCGAGCAGCTGCAGCCTGTAGCCAGGCCCCTCAGCGCTCCCATCTCTCTGGGGTCAAGGGCAGAGTCCTCTCCCCTATGTGCTGCACGGGAGGAGCAGGTGGCCCCCTCCTCCCTCTCTGTGTCTTACTAAACTTGGACATGAAGGTGAGGGTGGGGAGAGCCCTCGGGCTGAGAAAGGTGGGTTGTTATTGAGACTAGAGCACACAGATCATTCCCTCTCCAAGGTGTCGCTGTCAGCTGGGCCACGGTACCTACCTGGGTAGCCCAGGCCTGCCGTGCCCACACTGGGGCCAGAGCCGCCGGCGCCTCACCAGCCCCGCCAGCAGCAGCAGCATGAGGACCTGGGGGACAGCATGGAGAGGTGTGCCAGACCTTTCCCCAGGATGCCCCTCCCACCTGGTGCACACTCAGGGGCTTTTGGGGAGGTGGTGGAGAGGGGACAGGAGTCCGCAAAGTTGGTGTTGGCCTGAGCCTCAGTTTGGGGTCTCATCTGGGAGGCTTTTCAGATCTCCCCATACCCCTCATGCTGGACTTCCAGGGTCCCCCCTGGACTAGCCCCGGCAGGTTGGGGTGCCCCTCAATGGTTGGGGCAAGCTGCAGCCAGATAGGACTCACCGACAACGTGGCCAGGCAGGCCTGGGAGAGGCTGGATGGTATGCTGGGCTGGCACACGGGCATGGGCCTGCAGAGTGAGCAAAGATAAGGTCAGGCTTAGGTCAGGGTCCCCTGAATGTGCTGCCCTGGTTTGGGGGAGGTGCACGGCTGTCTACATGGGGCTTCCTTAACCAGCCCCCTCAGCCCACTGGCCTCTCCAGTTCTGCCTCTGGGGGTCGTTCTGGGCCCTTGTGCTCCCACAGTGGAGCGCCACCACTCCGGGTTTACTGGGAAAACTCCATATAGGCAAGAGTGCATGGCTGGCTCTGCCCAGAGGAGGCCAGCTGGGGCTGCACCCGGCTTCCTGCTCACTACAAACCTGTGCCTAAGCCACACAATCAAGACTTCACTCCGAGGGTCGTGTCCTCCACCCACCGCTGTCCCATCCGTGATTGGAGTGACATCTCTATCCACCCACCCCAGCTCCAGGACTGGCGTCTTTGTCTTTCCCTGGTCCCATCTCATGGAGGGTCTCTGTGTACAGCTGGATAGGTTGCACAAGGATGCCCGGCCAAGGAAATGAGTGGAACTCAAATGCAGGCCACACCGCGCCTATAATGAGGCCTGGGTCCCTTTCATGGCTCCCTGGGGCATAGAGGTTCTGTATTGGGGCTGCTAACTGTGAGATCAGCAGTTCGAATCCACCAGCCACTCCACCAGAGAAAGACAAGACTTTCTACTCCTGTAAAGAGGCACAGTCTCAGAAAAGACCCTGTCCTGTAGGGTGGCCATGAGTGGGCATCGACTCGATAGCAATGAGGTTGATTTAGGGTTTGAGCCCTTTTTTACCAGTAGTCACAAGGGCTCCATGTGGGCTGGCAGCCACCCTGGTCATCGCTGAACAGAGAGGGAGGCCTCTAGTGGCGGCAGTGGACACAACAGAGGGACACACTGCCTGGCCATGTGCCGTCCTCCCAATCCCTGCTATGTGTGAAGCCATGGTTGAAAAGGGTTTGAGAGGGGGCTTTGTGTGGACAAGGGAGGTCTCCAAGTGGCAGAGGTGGTTTGCCCCCCTCACTGCTCATCCAAAGGTTAGAGGTTCACACCCACTCACAGAACTGCAGAAGAAAGCCCCCATGAGCCACGGAGCCAGACCTACCCAGTCATCTCTAGGGCTGTCATGATTCAGAACCAGCTCAATGGCAAAGGACCGGGTTTGGGTTTGGTTTGGTGTGGTTTAGGAGATCGGGGCTCAGAGAGGTAAAGTATCTTGCCTGGATCACACATCTAGAAAAGTAGCCGAGACAGGATTTGGACCTGGGTAGACTGGTTTCAGCACCTACATTCCTAACCACTGTTCACTATCTGCCCTTGTAAAATCCATGACTACCTAATCTGTCTCCCTTGGAGGGGCTGGTGGGGTCGAACCAACAACCTTTTGGTTCACAGCCCAATGTTTAACCACTGTGCCATAGTAAGTCCAATAGCATACTAGCGGTTTCAACTGGTTGAAGATAACAGTGGCAGGGGAGAGGCCAGGTTGTATTCCAGGGATATCAGGGGGAAGGGGAACCCTGTGGACAGCTAACCGCAAGATCAACAGTTTGAAACCCCCAGCTGCTCTGTGGGAGAGAGCTGAGACTTCTACTCCGGTAAAGAGTTAAGAGTCTTGGAAGCTGGCAGGGGCAGTTCTGCCCTGTCCTGTGGGGTCGCTGTGAGTCAGCATCCGCTCCAAGGCAGTGAATTTCCTTTTCGGTTTTCTTAGAGGGGGAGGAATTATAAGCGTCCATGTGGAGGAGCAGATGGGAGGGAGTTTCGCAAGCATGGTGGGATTCCCGGACCCCACCCCAAGAGGAAGGGTAAGGAGACCAGAGTCTGATGTAATCTCAAAACGCTGGGGTTTGATCCTGGGTAACTTAGGGTCATGCTAGGCATCCAGAGGCTGGTGAGAAGATACTGAGTCATCTGGTGAGAAGAGACGGAGTCTGAGTGGGAAGGACAGCAGATAAGGAGCTAAGATGTTGCTTCCAGAAAGTGGGCTCTGAGCAGGCGCCTGGGAACCCCCTGTCCGCCCCACCCAGAGAGAAGATAGAAGCACATGCTGTGGAGAAGAAAGGCTGACCAGGCAGTTCTCCCCAGCTGCTGAAAATCTTGGCCCACAAGAGAAGGCCTCACTGCTACCTTCTCCGGAAGCCCTTGGACGTGGTGGGGAGGTGAGTGACATCCCCAGGGTCTGGATGGGAAGCTGAGCATTCATTGTAGGTGGATGCCCACGGACACAGGTATCATAGGTGGGTACTGATGGGCTGGGCACATACCAGGTAGGTAACATACCAGCCTGGGAACATACCAGGCTGGGCACATACCAAGTTGGGCACATACCAGGCCAGTAACATACCAGGCTGGGCACATACTAGGCTGAACACATATCAGGCAGGTAATGTACCAGGCAGGTAACATACCAGGCTGGGCGCATACCAGGCTGACCATGTACCCTCTGCCCAGAAGGGAGCCTGAGGGTAAGAAAGGAGACCTCTGAATATCACATCCCATCACCAACCTCATCAACCAAGTCCTTGTACTACCACAAGGACATCTGAGTCCACCCCAGCCCCTGTCACCACAACCTCTGCCTGACCAATGCACTGGTGCACTGTCACCCTGGGTGTCTGACTCATGCCAAGATGGAAAGCTGAGCCCACGTTCACCTCCTTGGCAGTCCCCTGGGTTCCCAACCTCCTGCCAGACCCTTGGGCACAGGGGCTTGTCCAGTGACTCGGTGTGCATAGCCTGGAGTGAGAGCAAACCCCGGGTTGGGGGGGTCCATTCCGACTCATGGTCACCCTAAGTGTGACAGAGAAGGACTGTGCTCCAGGGGGTCATATTGACGAAAAGGGATCACCAAGCCTTTCTTCTGGGGTACCGCTACCTCACTCCTGCCATGTGCGGGATTGTATTCTGAGACCAACTATTCCTAAACATCGGGGTATAGAGCTGGTTACAGACATTGGCTTCAGGCGGTGCCTGGGCCCGGAGACTCCCAAGAACACAGCTTCAGGCCAGGGCCTTAACCTTGGTCAGGATCTGCCTCCTGGCTGGCTCATGGGCCCCTCTCCACTGTGTCCCACCCACCACACACACACACACACACACACACACACACACACACACAGGGACTGGAGACCACGTGCTGGCTCACTCAGTCAGCACACCCTGAGTTCTTCAAACAACAACTCCTTCCCTCAGGCCTGGGTGGTGACCCAGCCAGCCAGGCTGCAGCCATCGGGGAGGCACCAGGTCTTGTTCCCTTCTCCAGCGTCGTTGTTGATGGAGAACAGATGTGCACACATCTGGCTCAGCAAACCCTCCCCTCTCAGCCTTACCTTTCTAGCTCCCCAGAGCCCCCAATGGAGCAGAGAGGTGGTTGGGCAGTGGGGCCAGGGTCAGAACAACGCAGAGGCAGTGGGGACAGAGTTCTGGGTCCCACATGGGCAAGGGTCTTTGGCAGTGGGTGGGGGCACATGGAGACCCGGGTCCTGTGCCAGGCGCCCAGACTAAACAAAGAGAGGAGGGTCTGGATGGATGAGTGCTCCACTGGGGTGAGCTGAGTCTGCCTCCTTCCCTCCCTCCCTCCCTCCCTCCTCCAGGCTGGCCTCACCTATCCAAGACAACAGGGTTGGGGGTTTCCTCAAAGACAACCCCCTCCTCCTCTGCCCCTCCCTTGCATGCCTAGAGAACTCAGCACTTTGTGAAGGAACTGCCACACCCCAAATGGTCACCAGAGAGACCAGTAACCCCTTGAAGACCAGGCACAACTCCCCTCCCCCACTCCCCAGGAGCACCTCCAACCTGCCAGGATGTGGGGGGGGAGACCTCCAGGCACAACCAGCAGGATCCCCACTCCCCCACCCCCACCCCGCGCCCCTAACTGCAAGGTCCGCATCATGGTTGCGCAGGGATTGGCCAGTTTTGAGTGACCACGGCCCGGCTCAAGCACTTGAAGAGCTGTCTCTAGTCCCCAAGGCGAACACGGCACAGGAGGCAGCAGCCCAGAGAGGTGGCGACTCATCCTGAGTCACACAGCACCTGAGGGGCTGAGCCGGAGCCACTCGATGCCCACGTCCGCTTCCTGCCCGGCCTGGGGGGCAGGGGTCTCCACACTTACCCCTCCGGCCCAGGGACCTCGCCTCCTGAGGGCTCATCGATGTACCAGCTGCCGTAGGAATAATCCTCCTCCGTGACCCCGGGGGTCTGGTTTCCTACTGTCTGCGACGAAGACATTCTCTGGAACCTGCGCCTTTGACCCCAGACACAAGAAAAGAAAAGGGGGGGAAAAACAAGCCACTACAGATGTGAAAAGAGGCTTAAAAAAAGTCCCGCCACCGAAACAAAGAAACGTTTCTCTGCACCCTAAAGGTTACTTTCTTGCATTTCACTGTCTGGGAAAAGCCTGTTCCCGAGTGAGGGCCTGGGCAGGCAGGCATTGGAGGAGGGGACAGACCTCTTGTGTCCCCTCCCGTTCCGTCCTGCCCAGTCCTGTGGCTCTGGGGGTCCGTCCGGAGCCTTGGTTGGTGACCCTTACTCCTGCCTGTGGCCAAGCCCACCCTGCCAGGCTCCTCTGAGACACACTCCCCAGGGAGGCAGGAGAGAAAAAAGAATCACAGAGATGAAAGGGTGGGCGGGCTGCAGGGGCGGGCGGGCTCTGCAAGGTCCGGCGGCAGGGGCCTCCCAGCTGGCCGCCCCGCTCTCGCTCTCTCCTTTCACCCTCAAAGTCCCATCCGATCCGAGACCCTTTGTTTGGGCTCCTTCCAGAATATCACCCCTCAGACTCACCCTGCCCTTCTGTGCCCAATGTGGCCCTTAGTGATGGGACCATCCCACAGTTACTGCCAAGTCCCCCTCCTGGGAGGGGACCCAGGCACAACTGGTGCCCCAGCTGTGGAGGGGTGTGGCCACAGGGCCTCCCTTCCCCCACACCTGGCTGCACTGCATACCTGCCCCTGACCCGAAGCTTCTGCACCTGCCCACCACAGGGGCCCGTGCCCGACTCCTCCAGCTCACGGAGATGGCTGGGCTGAGCTGGGGGCGGAGGCAAGAGGGGGCCTGCTCATTCCTTCTGGGGTTTCCATGAAGGAGGCAGCACGTGTCTCACTGGGTAAAACCTTTTTGTTTCTCCAACTGGATTTCACAAGGAGATAACTCACCCCCACAAGGCGGAAATCAGTCCTTTAAACACAATCCAGACCCGTGGAGAGGCAAAAAGCTCCCCCTTTCTCTCCCCCCACCACCCCCGGCTCCCTGCGGCACAGGGTGGGGGTCAGGGCAAGGGAGGCAAAACCTAGTGGGGGACTGTAAACACCTCCCCCACCCCCACCTCCACCCCCTACCCGCCTGCCCGCCCTCGCTCCCTCCCTCCCTGGGAAACTGGACCTGGGGCCAGTTCCCCTCCCTGTCCCTGGACCCCAGCCCAGAGGGAGGGGCAGGATGCACGGGGAGACAAGGTGCAGGTCTCAGGTTCTCATTCCCAGGGCCCCAGGCATTGGCACCCCATGGGGGCTGGACACTAACCCTCCTCAGCCAAGACATTCATTTCATACTCTTAAAAAAATAATCAGTTTAACCTTTCTAGATAAATGTGTGGGACATCTACACCAAGGAGTGTTGTGGACACAAGGACCTGAAAGTCTCCAGAGACCAGTCAGTAGCTACCTTCAAGAGCCTGAAGTCACAAAGGGGACCTATGGGGTCGAGTGGGGGGTGCGGGGGTGCGGGGGGGCGACACATGCCACAGGAGACCCTACCTGGCCTGGGTCAATCAGAAGTCCTTCTGAGGGATGCTGCCTGGAGGGCCAGAGAGGCCCAGGCAGCCAGCAAGTGTGGGCTAGGCAGGGAGTGAGGAAGCAGCATGGGTGAAATTAGAGCGAAGCCCTCAAGGTACCTCCATCCACATTCCTAAGCCAGTCCCACAAAGCCTTCCCAGATCCAAGCCTGATACATCCCCCCCTTTCTTTCCCAGCAGCCCCTCTTTGAGGAAGATGGGGCCAGGCCCCCCAGCAAGGGATCACCTGACTCTGAACAGTAGGTGATGGATCCCCTGCAGGGAGCCCACACTGACCATCTGATCCCAGGGATTCCAGATGAGTCCCAGCCTGCCTGTGAGTCCCTTTCCCCGTGCCCTGCTGCCCTGCTCACCAGCCCTGACATAGGGGGTCACATCTGACATAGGGGGCAAAGCCACGGACCTGTCCCATAGAGCCGCCGCTCTGACTCCGGAGCCCACCAGCCAGGCTGGCCAGACTCCCCTAAACTCCAGTGCCAGAGCCCAGCACTCCCTTCACTGCTCCGTGGTCTCAAACTTAGCTTGAGAGGGGCCGACCCCTACGGCCTTTGGCATCCCCCGTCATGGGCAGCACTGTCTCTCGGTTCGTGTCCAGCTACTCACCCAAAGGTCTGAATCTGCTCGGCATACTGCAGAAGTAAAACCTGGGAAACCATTCCACTTGGATTCAAATCAAAACCAAAAAACAAACCAACCCACTGCTGTCAAAGCAGTTCTGACTCACAGCGACCCACTATAGCAGAGATTCTCAACCTGCCTCATGCCACGACCCTTTCATACAGTTCCTCATGTTGTGGTGATGCCCCAACCGTAACATTATTTTCGTTGCTACTTCATCACTGTCATTTTGCTACTGTTATGAATCAGGCGACCCCTGTGAAAGGGCCGTTCGACCCCTAAAGGGTTCACCACCCACAGGTTGAGGACCGCCGTCCTATAGTGTTTCTGAGACTAAAGGGACAGGCTGGCTCCTCTTTCTCCCAAGCAGCGGCTGACTGGTGGTGGGTTTGAATTGACAACCTTGCAGTGAGCATGCCAGTCTCTTACCACAGCTGCCACCCTGGCTCCTTCAAAGGAGGAAGAGAGTCCCAACCGGGCACTGAAAACTGCCTGGAGGAGTCAATGTCAGGGGCCACAGCCAGGCCTGGGAAAGGGTCCCCACCAAGTCCAGGCACAATCGCTTCTGTGCCGCACCCCTCCCTAGGCTAACACTGCTCATCCCAAGAGGGTCACCAGTGGATCTCATCCCTCCCAAGAGGGGTCCGGGAGCCCTGGTGGTGAGTGGGTTAGGCATCAGGCTGCCAGTCACAAGGTTGGCGCTTCAAACCCACCAGCTCCTCCACAGGAGAAAGATGAGGCTGTCTGCTCACGTGCATATTTAGTCTCAGTAACCTCGAGGGACCGTTTACTCTGTCTGTTGGAAGAGACTGGATGACAGTGGGTAAGGAGCGCCCAGCTGCCTTCATCCTGCAGGGGGACAGGAAGACTCTAGCCGAGGGGAAGAAATGGTGAGCTTCGTCCCGCTCTGTGCGGCCACAGCAGCCAGAGAACAGGCAGAGGCTGGTGCCCAGTACTTTAGTCAGGGCAGGTCAGACAGGAGAAGGAACAGGCCCTGGAGGTGTAGCTTGGGAAACCAGCACTTATGGCGCTGTCATGATGCCCTGTAAGCACTCCCAACCCCCATCTCTTAGGGAACTGCACCCAAGCATGGAGGAGCATCGGTTCAAAGGCCCCTTCATCTCCCAGCGAACACGTGGTGGCAGGGCAGGAAAGCACAACCATACCTCCCTTGGGGCCACGGATGGAAATGGGCCTGTGGTGGCTCCGGGTCGGGCTTGTCTTTGCAGATTTCTTTTCTCTCTGTGGTCAGCCTCGGCCCAGGGAGGCTCTCCAATATGGAAGTGCTGGTGTTAACTTGCTGAGTGAGCTCTCACGGCTGGCGGTGGAAACACGATGAACAGAAGCCGCTCTGTGGTGGCCTCCTGCCAGGGGGTGCCCAGGGCACCGGCCAGACGCTTTAGCTGCAGTCCCTTAGCTACACCCTTGGTGGGTCCAGGAGATAAAACCAGAGATTCGGTCTGGCATTGGAAAATACCTTGATTTAGATTCGAGCCTTGCACTGGCTGTGTGACCGCCTGTAAACCCCTTCCCCTCTCTGGGTCTGATCCCACCTCTGTCCCAGAAAGGTAGGTCTTCCACCTTGGAGGTTCCTTGACTGCAGGCTCCCTTCCTTCTGACGCCCCACTTCCTGGCCTAAGAACGTGGCAGCAGCATACTCGTCTGTCACTGGCTTCAGTAAGACTCTCAAAGCCCCGAAGAGTGACTGCAGCTGCACAGGGGTCCCCATGATTGTCCACCAGCACTCCTGGCCCTGTTTCCCATCCGCTCTGGTGGGGCAGGGAGCAGGCTGTGGGGAAGGACCAAGAGTGTGGCCACATAACTGAGGCTGGCAGAGGTACCCCCTCCATTGTGGAGACCGTACATCTTGGAGCTCCCAGTTGCAACATGGGAGGGTCAAGAGTGAGGTGTCAGGGAGGTCACCCCCAGACTGCAAGTGGGCCAGGAAGAATGTTGGGCAGAGAAAGACTGTCATGGGTTGAATTGTGTTTCTCCAGAGTAGGTGACAGCTTGACTGGGCTGTGAATCTCAGTGGTTTGGCTATGATGTCATGATGTAATCATCCTCCACAAGGTGATGCGATCGATCAGCCAATCAATTGTAAGGGGGTGGCGGTGGGAGGCAACATCTTCCCGGGAGTTTCCCTGGAGTGAGACCTGCATCACCTTTTATCTTACAGGACATCCAAGAATGGAGAAGTAGGGCCAAGAGCGGAGCCTGTCCTTTGAACTCAAGGTCCCTGTGCTAAGAAACTCTCAGACCCGTGGGCAGATGGATGACAAGGGCCTTTCCCCAGAGCTGATTCAGAGAGAAAATTTTTCTCCTGCAGCTGGTGCCCTGAATTCGAATGTATAGCCTCCTAACCAGCGAGAGAACAAATGTGTTTGTAAACCCTCCCTTGCGATGTTTCTGCTTAAGCACCATGAGAAAGCCCGAGGACATGAAGCTACACCAAAGGCTGGCACAGCAGAGCGCAGGGCTGCCCTGTGGGCTTTGGCATTGCAGGGGCACTCACACCCAGGAGAGTGGGCAACCTGCACCTGCCTCGGGAGAAAGAGAGGCCAGAGAGGGAGGGTGCTCAGGAGAGGGAATTGTGGATGCTCAGGGAAGAGAGGATGGGCAGAGGGGTCGGGATCAGGAAAAGGCTTCGGCCATCTTGGAGGCTTCCCAGAGGCAGGAGCCGGGAGTGGGGCTCTGTGTGAGCCCGTGCGGGTATCTGCAGATGAGGATGAGCCCACGTTGAGGAGACTAGTGCTCAGGAGTCCAGGCCAGCAGGGTCAGATGGGCACAGGTGGAGGGTGGCTGAACCTTGCTTGCTAAGGGAGGGGTCCCCAGAAGTCTCCAGGCCAGCCAGAGGGTTGCACAACTTGGGGATGCGGTGTACTTGTAGATACTGTACAGCTGGTATAAGCTTTGTTATGCTCAATTTTGTCACAAGGAAAAAGAATAATAAGAATTTTTTTTTTAATTTTAAAGGCTTCCAGACTCAGGCCAGGCAGCAGCCACCTGCCATCTGGGCAGGGCACGAGCCATGTTGCCCCCCAGCTGGAGCTGGTCCATGAGGGCCTGGGGACAGGGCTTCCTTCCGTCCCCCCTCTGTTTTTGTTCGGGTTGATTAAACCCAAGGAATGCTGTGTCCAGGAACAGAGGCCCTGGCGCATGTCCGCCGGGGCGGCGCTGGTCAAAATCCTCAAAGGGAAAATGGCTAAGCCTGGAGGGAGCTAAGAATGGGTCCAACAGAATGATGGGAAGCCAGAGGCACCCCAGAACCTCATAAATACCCCCACAGGCCCCCAGGTTCCTCCGAGCACCCCTAGAATCTCAGCAACATCCAAAAGACCCCTAGGGTCTCAACATTCTCCCCTCAGGAACCCACAGACGCCAACAACATCTCAGAACCTCTAACACAGCTCAGTAGCAGGGCTTCCCACCAGCCGAGCCAACACCACAGACAAATGAGATGGTCAAAATATGGCAGAGTAGTTGTAGCAAGGCCACAGTGCCTTCTTGGCCCCCAATACTTCTACAACACCCCAGGCTGCCGTAACACCCCCAAACCTCAGAAGCCCCTCCAACCCACAGCAGTACAGCAGAAAACCACACCAAACGGGTATTTCCAAAGACCCTGCTTGCACTGGGGTGAGGAGTGGGGATGGCCAAAGTGCCTGCTGCCTGGCCACCTTTGTGGGTCCTCATATAAGCAGCCAGGGCAGGTGGAACCCCTGCCGGCTTAGGACCTCAGGGTGTCTGTCCAGGGTTTCCCCGCCTCCCCGGGTGCCCAACATCAGCCTTAGATGGAGTTTGACCTCTGGGAAGCAATGCTTTGGGTTGCTAACTTGTCCCCAGCCCTGGTCCTGGCACGCAGAAAGAGGGTGAAGACCATCGGCTGACTTAACACACACACACACACACACACGTTCATATGCGCCCTTCACTGAGGATCTCAACACTGCATGAGGGATGGAGGGATGGTGACATGTGGGGACAACTGGTGAGGAGACGTTGGACAGTCGATCCGGGGGAGCAAGGAAATCTTCCCTTCCCAGAGGGAGACACAGTAACTGACTCAGAGGAGGGCAGGTAGGAGGGGGAGCTTAGGACAAAGGTGGCTTTCTTACTTTCATCAAGGAAGGCAATCAAGAAGAGGCTGGTGATACCGAGATGCTGCAGCGGGTTTCCTGACCCAATGGTCCTGAAGCTTCCCTCAGCCGTTAGAGCTCTGGCTTTTCCCTGACCAGTTTCAGGCTGCCCTCCCTGCTCATCAAGGACCCTCCCTAACCCAGGCAGATGCCCTGAGTCCTCTCTCCTGGCAGGCCACATAGCAAGGCCCACCAGCCATCTCTTGCCCATGAGCAGTCAGGCCCCGCTCAATCATGGAGCTCCTTCTAGCCCCCAAGCCCCCGGAGGGTCTTGAACATCCTACTCCTGCCTGGGGGCCACACCTCATGCCCTCCCCACAGGTGTGTCTGCCCTGCTCCCCTCCTACCTGGCCTGAAGCAGGTGTTGCTTCGCTCCACCTCTGCCAAGCAGCTCTCCTGACCTGTCCCTCCGGGGTCTCTTCCCGTTTCTTTCCTGATCACTGGGGAGGCCCTGCAGGGAGGCAGAATGGTCCCAGCCACTCGGGCCTCCTCCTTGGAGCCCTGGACCTGGCTCTGGTGGGCACCGGGGAGGAGTGATGGGTGGTGGGCTGGGTCCTCCGCAGCACCTGCTTTAAAAGGTGTCTGAACTCCTGGAAAGCAGTTCCCGCCTTCCCACCAGAGCGGGCCCTGCCCCTCCTCCCACCCCTAGCCCTCCATGCCAGTAGTCCCAGGGTCAGAGGAGCCCATCCCACCCCCACCTCCCACAACCCACACAGGGGGCTTGTCTCCGACACTGGAGCCTCTCCACCCCCAAGCCATTTGCCCGGAAACTTGATCCCCTTGGCCCTCCGTGTCACCTCTGTGCAGGCACTGATGGCTGAGCTTCTCCAGCTGTGGCCAGGGTCTGGCTCAGGAGCCCCCTGCCAACCCTCATTTGTCACCATCCATCACGGGGAGGTGGGGGAGCAGGGGAGCATTGCGGGCAATTTGCACCAAGCTGGAGGGGGGACACACACCCACTGGGACAGCAGACAGTGCCCATCAGACCAGCCCAGCTGCAGCCCTGCCAGGTGGGAGGAGACTGGGGATTTGTCGCACTTTCGTGGCACTTTGGGAACCCAATTCCAGCTGGGACCCAAATGTTTCCTCTGGGAACATTCACAGCCTGGCTTCTCCCCAGGAACAGGCCAAAGTTCCAGAGCTTAGCCGCTCCTTCCAGACCAGCCAGACCTGGTCTTCCATCTTTGAGCCCAAGCAAGCTCCCAGACCCCCAGGATCTCCCCTCCCCTTCCTACTGGACGTGTGTACCTGAGAGGGGAGTGAACAAGACCAAGGAAAGTGCCCTAAGGCGCTGTGGTGGGTATGGAGGCCAGTGGGGAGAAGAAAATCCAAATCACCAGACTCATTGCCATGGAGTCAGTGCCAAGTCCTGGTGAGCCTGTAGCACTGGGGAGAACCGGCCCTGTGGGTTCTGAGACTGTGATTCCAGTGGAACAGAAAGGCCCGTCTTCTCCCCAGGAGCGGCTCATGATTCCCAACTGATGGCCTAGAGGCTAGCAGCCAGAGGTTGTAACCCCTGAGTTACCAGGGCTCTTTTGTGGGGGAAGGAAGAGGACCCTACAGTCTCAGGAGAGGCAGGCTGGTAGGGGGCTGCTTCCTCCTTCAAAGAGAAAGGGGGTGCCATCAGGGGATATGTGGCAACCCAGGATGTATGCTGGTAAAGAGCCTGGAGGTGAGACCAGGGCCTGGACCACACCTGCCCAAGCAGAGGGGAGACGGAGTGGGACTGCCAGTGGTCCCACCAAGAAGAGGCGTCCAGGGAGAAAGGGTCCAGCCCAGATCAGAAAGAAAGAAATGCCTCTTGTCCACTTTTAGTACCCCCCCCCTTCAAGGGATTCCTATGTCTACGGGGCTCTGAGAAGATGCCCAGGAGGTCTGTGATAGCAACAAGCCTGATGCCCATGGATCCAGCTCTGCCAGAAAGCCGATTCCAACTCAGTGACCCTATAGGACAGGGTAGAACTGCCCCTGTGCGTTCCTAAGACTGCAACTCTTCAGGGGAGCAGAAAGCCTCATCGTTTTCCCTCAGAGCAGCTAGTGGTTTTGAACTGCTGACTTTGAGATTAGCAGCCAGCTGCCTAATGCATGACTTACCAAGGCTTCCATCCATATAATCCAGTGATGATCCCCAAGAATGTGAGCGCTGTACCCTGAGAGCCTATGTGATGGGCCTACGTGAGTGTAAATAGTCAAGAGCAAAAGGCAGGCTCACAGTGGGATTTTCACAGCAGGCAGATTCCAGGAAGTGATGGGTTTGCCTGAACGGGGGTTTATTTTTGTTTGAAATGCCTATTGAGAAAAAAACAACTTGTATGTATAAAAAAATGTTCTAACAACAAAAGGGAGCGGGAAGAACCCTGCTGTGGGCAAGGAGCTATGAAGGCAGCAGCCCTGGGGGCTGTGTGGGGTGGATTCTGTCTCTGATTCTTTGTTGCTCATTTCCCAGCGCTCTTCCATGCAGCCCGGAGACGAAAGTGTTGAATAGATCTCTTGGGTGTTTCTTAAAGAAAGGTTGTAGCTCTTCTAGCAGTGGCTCTGCCACGCCCACCAAAGGAGTGGGTGGGACTATGCAAATAGGGTGCATGAAACACAAAGGGAGGGGATTGGTTGGTTTGAGTAGCCACTCACCTGGCTAGAAGAGAACCACCTCAGAAGCAGGACCAGAGAGAATTCCCAGGACCATCAAGGCAGAAGAGCCTACAGTGGAGCATGTTCAAAATCTCTGCTGGAAGTGGCGGAGGTCAACACCAGGGACCCAGGCACAAAGACCAGGGGACAGAGCAAAGGGACCGTGACAAGCTTCCTGGCCCACAGAGGCAGACATCGAGGGAACATGTGGTTGGGAGGCTGAGGACCAGAGTGCGACTTGGCTGCTGGCTGAAGACTGCTGGGGACCAGTGTCTGTATCCTTACTGCTTCCTGACTTCGAACTGTGGTCACCCCCGCCACTGTGAGTTTTGTCTGTGTGTCCTGCATGGCCACTGCAGCAAATGATGGACTCTGGTGGAAGAGGAAAGTGCCAGAGGAGGAACGGCTGGCATCAGAATAGTAAAGAAAGATGGAGAGTGGAGGCTTGTCTGACCTCTGCCTGTGGCCTTTGGGAGATGACACCTTTGGGTAGGAGGTCAAAAGCGACCTCCCAGCCATTGCCTCAGAGCTAGTGGCTTCTCTACCTGTCCTCCTTCCAGCTGGCTGGGGTGCATTTGTGATGGCTGGGTCTCAGGCACCTATCGCACGCCATGAGGTCATGTGCTCAGATAGGAGGGAGCAGGGAGTTTCCTGCAAAGATAGATCCCAGACCCAGAGAAGACCTCAGAGACTCCCTCTCTCCCGCTCTTCTCCATTCCATCCAGGGGAGGCTGAGGTCCAGAGAGACCACTCGGCAAGCTGGAGCCTATGGCTCAGCCAGGATTGTTTGGTGAGAGACTCCCTCCACAACTTAAGGTGCCCTCCCAACCCCCAAATCTCATCTCAGAGCTTGTGCTCTGTTCACCTGCGATTGGGGGCCCAGACCTCGAGTCAGCGGGATGTTCCCAACGTGGGTCATGCCAAATGGCTAGCCCTAGGACACATCCACGGTCTCCTTTCTGGCGAGAACCCAGCAGAACTTCTGTCCACTGGTGCCCGTGGTGGCGCTGTCTGTTTGACTTCTCTATCTCTTTTTGTCTACCTACCTACCTGCTCCTATCCATCAGACGGAGTCACTCTCTTTTACCGATCTGTAGTTCAGCCTCTGTCTGTGTGATTCAATCTGCCCACCTTCCATTTTCCTGTCTCTCTTTCTAACTCTGTCACCACCTAGCTCTTTTCATCTCTGGTCTCTCACACCTTTTCCTTTCTGTTTTTCTCTCTTGCTGTTAGATTTCTCTCTCTCTCTCTCTCTCTCTCTCTCTCTCTCTCTCTCTCTCTCTCTCTCTCTCTCTCTAAATCGGGCTGTAAAGTTTGCATCTCTTCTCCTAAGGTTTTACAAAGCACATTTTCCTAGCCTGTCCCTGCCCACTGAAATCCCAGTCCCTGGTCCATCCGGTCCTGGGTTGTCCTGGGCACTGCCCCTGCCAGCTCCCACCCTCTCTCCTCCATTACCTGCTCTGCTTGGTCTGTCACCTGTTGCTGGAGGAGGACGGGCGTTTGTCAAAGAACCCCTAGAGTTCGCAGACCTGGACAGGACGCTGTGTCAGGGGTTGAGTCCTCAGAGCCCAGCTGAGCAGCCTGCTGACTGGACACACAGAAGACAAAGGTCAATGCAGCTGCCAGGAAGGCTAGTTCCCTCTCCCCTCTGCCGCCCCAGGGGCTCTATCTCCGAGGGAAGCCTGGCGGGCGGGCTGTGGGACAAGCTCCCCTCTGCCCACCGCTACAAGAGGTCTTCAGGGATGACTCCCGACCTCCCTGAGTAAGTGAGAGACCAGGAGAAGAGCGGCATGGGACTGGCAGTGGTAGGGAGCGGGGGTAACAGCCGCTCACACTTAGAGAGGAATATTCCAAGGTAGTCCCACCCCAACTCTAACCACAGCCATCAGTGCAGTCAAGAGTGGCCTTCAAATGCTGCCCTGGCTGAGTGACCCTGCCTGGTCTGGGCCTCAGTTTTCCCGTCTGTGTATTGGAGAGAGGCAGGGTCCTGTGCTGCCACTTTGCCTGTCTTGGGCCCTTGCACTTGAAGGGAATCTGAGATGGTCCCACTGTCTTGGGGGGGTGGTGGTGGCAGGGGGTGGATGCTGAAGGGAGGCAGCATGGGGGCAGTGACACGGTGGCACTGACCTGAGAATCAGGAAGCTTGAGGTCCAGATCCACCCCTCATCTCGGAGCCTTCCTGTTCCCATGGGGACAGGGGATACACAGATGGCCACGCCTGCAGGATTCAGCCCTGAACACAGGCTTGGGGGCTGGATCTTTGGGGACAGGTCTAAGGGCCCTCGGGAGCTGTGGGGGTGGGGGCGTCAGCTGGTGGAGGCTGAAAGAAGCCATTGTGGGAGCAGCAAGGGGGCCCTGTGGGGTGGCCTAATTACAGGCACAGGCTCTTCCAGACAAAACCAGGGGTCTCTGAGTGGCTATTCTTCAGGAGAAGAAAGAACACTCCGAGCTTCATTAGGCCTCTCATGCTGAGCCTAGGAAAGGATCTTGGCAGTCCGCTGCTCCCCCAGCCTCACCTCCCCACCTCTTCTGGGCTCCTTCCAGCTTGCAAGGCCACTGCCACCCAGGGAAAAGCCCTCCTGGGGCTGACACGTCTGGAAAGCCGCGTTGGGGAGGATGCTAGGAGAAGAGCAAATTCTGAGACAGGAGTAGGGACTAGTCCTACTGTGCTGCCCTGTACTTCCCATTTCCCATCTGTGAAATGGGCAGGGCTCTCAGCTCAAAGCCATGGAGGGTCTGAATTTGCTCAGTGGAACTGAAGCTTCACCCTCCTGCTGTGTCAGCCCCTCCCACACTGCTGCCCCTGCACCCCGGGCACCTGCCTTGCCTACCAAGGACGAGGAGGCAGCTCCGAATCCAAGCTTGGGTGCGAGGCCCCAGTGGTCTTCACTTCTCACGGAATCCAGATAGACTAGGCGGGAAAACACGGGCTTCCAGATTGTTCTATGCCCAAGCAGGCGCAGAGTCAGGTTTACACCGTCAGTCATTTCTCCCCCCTTCTTTGCCGACACCGTAATTCAGATGCACCAGTTCTCCCACCCACCTGATTCACTGTCCAGGTTTCGCACGCTTAGGAGGCACATAATAGGTGGTCAATGAATATTTGTAGAATGAACACATGCGTAAAGGGAAGGGTGAATGGCTGTCCCCCCTCACCCCCGGGGTGCTGGAAGGAGCAGCAGACCCAAGCCTAGATGATTAGACCACCCAGACAGGCTTCCTGGAAGAGGAGCCGCAGGAAGGCACTGGGAGACCAACTCCCAGGCCTCAGATAGCCAGAACTCAAGGCAGGCTCAAAGGTAGGGCAGCCTTGGGCTCCTGAGGGTCCTGCCTGCCCTGCCCCCATACCCTGGAGGAAGCATTAAGACGCCAGAGCCCATCTCTGAGCCCCATGTCTCCCCACCTGGGCTCTGCAAGAATGTCGGGCACTATGACATGAGGCTGCGGGTGGAGATGCTAAGGATGGACAGGGCCTCAGGAGGAGCAGCCTGGCAGGTGGGCAAGACCATCTTCCCCATCCACCCATGTCCAGACGAGCCCCATATGAACCTCGCCCCCCAGGAGCACGAGGACCTGTACCGCGACTGTGGCACCTGGCCTCTGCTGGGGTCCATCGCAGACCCCACAGGCCACCATTGCCAGGGCCTGGCCTACAGCATGGCCTTCCATGTACACAGGGTCCCAAGGCCACCAGCTTCCAACTGTCCTCCAGGGCCTGACCAACCAGAGCCTAGCTCCCCAAGCTACAGGTAAATGCTCCCCGCATCCCCTACTATATCCCCTCACCAAGACAGAATTCCACCTCTCTGATAAGCCTGTCTGGGGCCCTGAGGTAGTTAGTTTATTGTGCCAACCTGGCCGATAAACACATGTGGGGTTAATTGAAGAGCGGAGAGATAAACAGCCCAGTTGAGCCCTGCCTTTCGAGTTCTTGGGTCTCTTGCTTTCTGATGGTCGGACCAGGGTGCAGCTGCCTTAGTCAGTTCCCTGCTTCTGCTGGCAAGGCTCACTTCCGGCAAGACATCCCTGAGGAGAAACCACATGGACCTACTCTGATGCAGCCCTGGGTGCTGGAGCAGCCGTGTGGAGACCCCTGCCAGCACTGAGATGCTTACACCTTCACTGACTCGGCTTTCCTCCTGCAGTCAGCATCATGGCGTCTGTTTTGTGAGATGGAGGAGAACTTTGTGGATTGGTGTTGAACATTTGGGTTATTGGGTTAATGTTGGACTTGTGGGCTTGGGTAGCACTGGGTTTGGATGTTTTCTTGATGCGCACTTAACCTTTATATAAAACTCTCTCTTATACACGAGCTTCTGTGGATTTGTTTCTCTAAAGTACTTAGGCTAACACAGGCCCCATCTGACACTGATCAGGCAGCATAACTTCTCAGTATGCAGTACGGACGGGTTCCTTCCTATCTTTTCCTTGCGTAAGAGTGCATTTCCTTGTGTCATTGACTAATATTCCATAGTTTGTCTATCACTGAATAATACCAGTTTCTCTAGCCACTCTCCTACTAATGCACATCTTGGTTGCTTCCACTTGTGGGTGTGTCAGTTATCAAGGAAACCAGCCAAAAGCCTCACTGCCGTCCAATCAATTCCAAGTCACAGTGACCCCACAAGACAGGGTAGAACTGCCCCCCTGCGGGTTTCCGAGACGATAACTCTTTACAGGAGTAGAAAGCCAAGGCTTTCTCCCAATTATGAATACAGCCACTATAAACATTGGTCTTCAGGTTTTTGTATGGATATAAATCTTCCACTCATTTGGGTAAATTCTGAGAAGCACAATGGGTGGGTCGCATGAGAAGCCTGGGTGGGATGGGAAAGCAAGTGGTTAGTTTTATAAGAATTTTCCAGATGGTCTTTCAGAGTGGTCGGAGCATTTTTCTTTCCTGCCAGCGTGGAATGTGGGTTCCCGTTGCTCCATTCCTCTCCCTCGTTTGTTGTTGTCAATGTTTGTGAAACTCAGAATTGACTGGATGGTCTTTGTCTGGACTAGGTGGGTAGTGGGATCTCATCATGGTCTTGAGCCGCACTTCCCTAACGGCAGCCGATGGTGAGCATCTTTTCACATGCTTATTTCCCACCTGCATATCTCCCTTGGCTCATTGGATTTTTTTTCCAATTTAAAGAAAAAAGTTTTACTATGAATTAGGGAAAGGTTTACAGAGCAGATCATGGTAGAGTGGTCCATTCAACAATTCATACATTTCGATCCAACTCATTCACTTCCGTCCCATTCCACATATTATCACTTACCCTACTTCCTCCCTGTAGTTCCTGCTTTCTAGTCTCCTTTCCAAACGCCCTCTGAACTTTCTCTTTGAGTAAGTGCACCCTTTTGAACTTAAAGGGTGGATTTTTTCTCACGAGGAGGAGCATCCACTTCCACTCATACAGAGATCACAGTTTGGGAGCCCCGCCGGCCACGCCCTGACCCAGTCAGCCTGGTTTGTCTTGTGATTTTTAGTTCGCTTTCATGTTACTCCCCACTGCTTCTCATCTGCAGTATCCAGGGACCATCTAGTTCTTCCGGTCTCGGCATTGTGGGGACTGATGTTTGGTGGTCCACCAGTCTATTGGATTAATTATTTCCAAGTGTCTTTCTGCGTTCATCACGCTTCGTTCATCACCACTAGACAAGGAGAGACCGCTAGTTGTCCCTAAGAGGCTGGTTACAAGCTTTTAAATCCTGGTAGCTACTCACCAAAGTAGGATGTCATGGTAGGCTGGGTTGACTAGAGAAACAAATCCAGAGACACTCATCTATGTGTAAGAAAAAGCTTTATTTCAAAGAATAATTGTACATTAAGAAAAGTCCCATCCCAGTCCAGATCAAGTCTGTAAGTCTCATATTAGCCCTTAAGTCTGATGCTAGTCCATTGATCCCTCTTCAGAAACACGCAGCATGTGCAACAATGCAAACTGCAGCAAGATCACAGGCCAATGGAGCAAAGTCTTGCGGATCCAGTGGTGGTGGAAGCCTCTCCAGGGCTCTCTCAGGTCTCAGTGTGGCTCCACGTGGCTCGTCACCCGAAAGATGAAAGCAAAGAGAGAGTGTGTGTGTGTGGCCAGCAACCAGGGAGAAAGAGGAAGAGACTGGCCTAGCAGACCCATTGATCTCTGTTGCCCGCCAATCAACTGTGACCTGATTGACAGGCTAAACCCCGCCCACATGTTCCTATTGGAGCCATGCTGGCACACAAAAACCTAACTATGGCAGATGTACCTCGTTGTCTTTGTGAATTTTGTTATGCCAACCCACCTGCGTGTCCCCCAAGACCATGGTCTTGCTCTCCCAGGCCCAGCAACTTGTCTTCTCAAGGTGATTGGTCATGTGTACGAAGTTTTCATAACATGCAACGGGACGCTGCATTCATGGACATATTTGCAGCAAAACTAAATAGACATATACAATGCCTTCTGGCAAGTCCGTCTTCCTTCATTGTAGGGAGCTGCGTGTCTCCCCACCCTGGATTTTAGCCATGAATTTACTCTCGCCATACAAACTGCCCAGAGATTTTTCTGCCCTTTGTTCCTTTCCCGCCAGAGGGTGGCTGCCCTGACCCTTGCTAGGATTGGTGATCTTTCACTAGCAGCTGCTATGATTGGTCAATACATGACTGATGGCATCTCCCCCCAGGCTCACCAGGAATGCTTCATTAGCATACTTACCTGTTTGAACAGTTGCCCGCCATTTCTTCCTTATTTGGAGATGCACGACTATTGGCTACCTCAGCTGTATCTTATTTACATGTGACGTTATGGTGCCCGCCCTTCGCTGGCTATTTAAACCTCTGCTCTCAGCTCAATAAACAAGGCTTGATCAGATTCCTGTCTTGCCTCCATTTCTCGCTCCCTTGCCCATCTTCATTCCCAGTCTC
Organism: Tenrec ecaudatus; assembly: GCF_050624435.1. Classification (NCBI taxonomy): domain Eukaryota; kingdom Metazoa; phylum Chordata; class Mammalia; order Afrosoricida; family Tenrecidae; genus Tenrec; species Tenrec ecaudatus. Next base: position 55,743,807 of record NC_134546.1, on the reverse strand, counting down.
TCTTTCAGGTGTCCACATTCTTGATGTCCCGCAGGACGGGACACTTCATGAGTGTATTCCCACTTTCCCTGGCCCACCTATGAGCCTTTGTATCTATCCAAGCCCCTACTCATAGACTCCCACTGTTGCAGAACCCTGTATCTCACGGGGTCTTAAACCGAGTAGTCTAGAGGAACAAAAGGGGCGATACTCAGACATGTCAAAGGAGGAGCTTTATATCAAGACGGTGTCCCAGCTCAGTCTAACTCAAGTCCATGGGTCTGATGCTAGCCAGACTTACATAGCAGCAGGTCGATGATGCAGAAAGGAAAAGCAGGAGGCAGGAGATCACAGGCTGGTGGGCACAGAGCTTAGTGGGTCCAAAATTAGTCGGAACATGGGTACGGCTCCCTGATTAGCAGCCCCCCAGGGGCTCCTCCGTTGGAGGCAGACACAGTTTCAGCACAGAGGTCGGGCAAGGAACAAAAGGGAGGAGACGTTCCGAGTGTCTCTCTTATTAGAAGGCCACGCTTAATGTCCTCCAGGTTCAGCATGTCACAATGTGTTTGATTCTTTTTCTTTTTGAATTTTGCAAACTAATGACTCCTTCATTTTATTTTATTTTTTAATCATTTTATTAGGGGCCCATACAATTCTTTTTACAATCCGTACATACATCATTTGTGTCCAGCACATTCATAGGTTGCCCTCATCATTCTCAAAACACTCACTCTCCACCTGAGCCCCTGGCATCAGCTCCTCATTTTCTCCTCCCTCCCCGCTCCCCCCTCCCCTGTGTTTGATTCTTTAATATTGCATAGCACCCCATTGTGTGTAGGAACTAAAGTTTATTTCTCGATTCTTCCACTGATGGGCATTGAGGTTGCTTCCATCTTTTCGCTGTTGTAAAAAGGACTGCAATGAACTTGGGTGTATCTCTAGCTATTTTTGTCATAGTTTTAATTTTTCCAGGACACATATACCCAGGAGAGGAATGGCTGGCTCATACAGTATTTCTGTTTTCCCTTTTATTTTTTCCCAAAGGGGCACAATACCAAGGTCACCACGGTGGCACTGTCCTCCAGTCCCACAGCCGTGAATCAGGCTTCCAATCTCGCCACGCCCTTGTCAACATTTGTTACTTTGTGTGTGTGTGCGGTTTGCTTTTCTCACTTTGCTGATAATGCTGGGGTATGTTGGTATCTCACTGCAGTTTTGATTCTCATCCGGCCAATGATTGTAAACATTCTTTCAGATGTTTGTTGGCTTCCTGAAAGTCATCTTTAGTGACGTGTCTGTTCGTGTCTTCTGTTCATTTTTAAGTTGAATTATCTTTTGTTTTTTGGTTGAAGTTTTCTATAAAGTTGTAGCCGTTAACCCCTTGTCCGGTATACCATTGGCAAAAATATTTTCCCAGTGTGGGTTCTTTTTTGGCCAAATTTTTTGGTACTCGTGCCTAATTTTTAGGTCGCTTGTCTCCTGCTATGTGTGTATTTTTTATTTGTTATGTTTGATAGTATTATTGCATGTACTAGGGACTCTATGTGTGTGCCTGTTTTCTCATTGGTAACTTTTATATTTCTAGATGTTACATGTAGGACTTAGCTCCATCTTGACTTCATTTTTGCATATTGTGTGAGACGTGGGGCCTGTTTCATTCTTGTGCAAATGGATATTCCTGTTTTGCCAGCACCGTTTGTTAAAGAGACTAACTCTTCTTCATTTAATGTGTTTCTTCCCTTTGCCAAAGATCCAGTCCCTGTAGGTGAATGGGTCTGTGTCTGGGTTCTCAACTGGTCCATTGTTTTATGTACTTGTTGTTGCATTACAAGACTGTTTGGGGGTGGTAGGTTTTGAAGGCAGAAAGTAAAAGACCTCCTACTTTTTGTGCTTTGGGAGTGCTTTGCTAATCTGGGGTCTCTTTCCTTTACATATAAAGTTGGTGATTAGTTTTTCCATGTCTTTAAGTCATGATGCTGGAAGCTGGAGCGGAATTGCATTGTATCTATAAATTGCTTTGGGTTTTATTGACATTTTCATTTTGTGAAGTCTTTCTATCCATGAACACGATCTAGTCTTCCATTTGTGTAGGTCTCTCTTTTTTTATTTTGGTGGTAGTAATAGTAGCAGCAGCAGCAACAGTGTTTAAAACTTTTCTTTGTGGATTTTATTAATCATTTCAAAGAACCAACATCCTGTGTTGTTCATTTGCTCTATTGCTTTTTCCTGCTATCATTTTTAAATGTTCTTTTCTTCTGGTAGCGGTAGGCTTATTTGACTGCTCTGTTTCTTGTTGTTGAAGATGCTGAATAAAGGTGTTGGCTTTGGTTCTTTCTTCTTCTTTTGATGCATAGTATATTTATTGCTATAAATTGTCTTCTGAGCACTGCTTCTGCGGGGCCCCAAAGGTTTCGGCACATTGTGCTTTCATTCTTACCTGATTCAAGGAATTTTTCAATTTCCTCTATTACCTGGCAGGAGCTCTGGTGGTGTGGTGGACCGTGTGTTGTACTGCTAACTGCAAGGTCCGTGCCTCAAATCCACTCGCTGCTCCTTGGAAGAAAGATAAGGTTTGTGACTCCCATGAAGAGTTACAGCTTTGAAAATTCACAAAGGAAGTTTTACTCTGTGCAGTCACGTTGCTCTGAGTCGGAACTGACTCGATGGAATCAACTTGATGTACTGAATTTGGGTTTGGGTTTGCTATTACTCGGTAGTGTTTAAGCAGGATGTTATTCAATTTCTATGTATTTGATTTTTTTTCCCCTCATGATCTTACTACTATTGATTTTTGATTTTGTAGCATTGTAATTTGAGAAGATGTTTTGCAATATTTTGAAGTTTATTGAGACTTTATTTGTGGCCTAACACATGGTCTATCCTGGAGAATGTTCCATGTGCATCATGGGGGAGAGGGGGTTGTATTGTGTTGTTTTGTGTGGAGTGCTCTGTATAGGATACAATACCCCCAAAAAAGCCTAATTATTTTTTCAAAGCTTTGTATTTAGTTTAGTTTTGTTTTTAACAAAACCTTATCACCTTCAAAGTACGCTCTATTACACAACACATTTGTCAAATCTGTGATTTCCACTCTTGAAAACATTTTTCAAACCTATCTGGATGGCTGACAGCACCTCCCCCTTCTTTTTCTTCACCTCTTCTAAATCATCAAGTTACTGTCCTTTCATGTCCCTCTGCACTTGTGGAAACAAAAAGAAGTCACACAGAGCAAGATCAGGTGAGTGGGGCAAGAGAGGCATGCTGGTTTTTGCCCCAAACTGATGCATTGAGATGGCTGCATTGTCTTGGTGGCAAAACCAGTCCAACTTGATTGCCTCTCCACTTGAACCTGCTTTAACTACCCTGTTTCCCCAAAAATAAAACAGTGTCATATTAATATTTGTTCCCAAAGATGCGCTAGGTCTTATTTTCAGGGGGATGTCTTATTTTTCCATGAAGAAGCATACGGTACACATTTATTGTCGAACAACAAAAAAGGAAATGTATTACCTGTATACTGTATGGTAGTAGTTGTCATCACAAACCAGCATAACCAGACAAACTGTGAATCCTACAGTATCAAGAACTTTTTGTTCCTCCCGCCCTGCACGACTCACTGTCTAATTGTGAGTCAGCCAGACTCCGTCAGGGCAGAGCGAGCAGCAGGCGGCAGCTTGTCCGTCGGCACTTGCTCTCTGATTAAAAGAGACCTTGCACTTTCTGTCTGCTCTGGCTGCACTGTGGCCAACAGTGAGCTGCGCAGTGGCGCCTGCCACTCTGGTCCAGAGTCCAGAGTTACAGTAGCTTTGGGGGCCTTATTATCAGGGAGGCCTTATTTCCGGGAGGTCTTATTTTCAGGGGATGCCTTATATTTCAGCGCAAGGCAGAACTGTAAGTAGATCTTATTTTCGGGGGATGTCTTACTTTCGGGGAAACACAGTACACGATTCTCCTTCCGTACAATGTATTGGTCTTCATTACCAACTGATATCTCTGGATGCACATTTCCCAGTCTTGTAGGTCTCTAGTCTTGTAGATAGTTCTCTATCTGGGCTGATTTCTGTATGGTGTTATCATGAACATAAGCGCAAGTTGTCTAGTGATGTTGGTTTTCTATTCAAAGAAATTCCTTTAATATTTCTTGTAAGGTTCGTTCCATTTTTGTAAGTTTCTTTATGTTGATCTGGAAATGTACCAATGCCAATGTACCAATGTAGTATTTAAGGGACAGTTTTGCTAGATATATGGTTCTTGGTTGGTGATTGTTTTTTCCTCCATTTTTGTACATATGTCATCCCATTGCCTTCTTGCCTGCACGGTTTCTGCTGAGAAATCAGAGCTTAGTCTTTTAGACTACTCTTTGTAGGTAACCCTTTTTTCCTAGCTGCCCTCTGAATTCTTTCCTTTCCTTTGGTTTTGGAAGTTTGACTATGACATATCTTGGTGATTTTCTTTGGGGGAATTTCCTGTTTGTGGTTCAGTTAGATCCTTGAACGCAGATCTCATCTTTCAAGGAATTTTCTTTCAACAACTCACCAACAATTTCCTCTTTGCTTTTTGTTGTTTCCTCCTGCTCTGAAATTCTGAAATTGATAGTTCACCATACAATGTTCTTCCACTATTTTTGTTTTTGTAAAAATTATTCTAGCAGATCAGTATTGAGAGATTTACCTTCAATTTTACTAATGTGGCCTTCCAATAATTCATTTCTGCTCCCGTGATCTTTCTATGCATTGTCTATTTCTGAAATCTTAGTACTAATCTTCTGGTTTATATTTACTGTTTTGTGTGCCTTATAAGTTTTCATTTATGTTGGTTTGTTCTTGCAGTGTTTTCTTGAATACATCAAGTTTTTCCTATTTTCCTTGATTTTGTCAGTAGTTTCATCAGTCTTTCTCTCAATTTGTTGGAAGTACCTACATACCATTCTTTTGAATCCTTTATCGGGAATTTACAAGACATTTTCTTCTGAGAAAAGTCTTCTGGCTCTATGTATTTAGTCATTTGTCTCGGCCCCTCTATCTTGTTTCTTTGTGTGGATTGGAACCATCTGTTATCTCAGAGATTTTATGGTGTTGTATTTGTATCTGGTTGATATTTTATGTTGGGGAGATCTTAGCCACTCATCACCTGTTCCCTGATGGGCTTAATAGAGGATGTGAGTGTGTTAACAGTTCTCTGTCATTTGGACAGCACAGTTAAGGTCAACTTTGGTGTTTTCCGGTATCTATCATTGATCTGGTGGTAGACCAGTGGGTAGTGGTTCTCTCCCAGTAGGTATACCTGAAATAGGTACATAGAAGGCTGGGCTTGATAAGGTACAGAGTTTCTGTCCCCCATTACATGTGCCAATGAAGAAAAAGAAGGTACATGACACAAAAAAAGTCAAAATATAGATAATTAAAAGTATTAAAACAAGCAGGGAAGCTAGAGTACACAACAGCAAGGAAAAAGAATTCAATAGCTAAAAAAGAAGAAAAGTAGAAACAAGGATAGAGATAGAGAAAAAGATAAGAGAACAAAGAAAGTAAAAAATACAATAAGCAATACAAAATAATAATAATTTATAAATTATCAAGGGTTCATGAGGGAGGGGGAGCAGGGAGGGAAGGGGAAAATGAGGAACTGATATCAAGAGCTCAGGTAGAAAGCAAATGTTTTGAGAATGATGATGGCAACAAATGTACAAATATGCTTGACTCAATGGATGGATGTATACATTGTGATAAGAGTTGTTACGACCCCCAATAAAATGATTTTTAAAATACAATAAGCAAAACTAGGAATATTGATTATGGAAGGGAAAGAAAAGAAAATAGTAAATGAAAATATAAGAGAAAAGAGAGAAAGAGACAAGAGAACGGGGAAAAAACGAAACATAAAAGGAAGCAAAGAAATAAAGGTAATAAAAAGCAAAGAATTGGAATAAAAAAGAAAAACAAAGGAGAAAAGTTGTGGGCAGAGCCTCAGCTATGGGCCAGCACCTGTGCCTGTTAGAGAGCTCAGAGAGTAGGGTCTGGAGGACGGTACACTGTTTCTAGATGGAGTTCTTGCTGGCTTCTGTGGTAGCAGGAGTCAGGGCACTTAACCCAGTCGTAATTCCAGCCAGCTCCGATGGTGACAGAGTTTAGGGTGTTTGCTCCCATAAGGAATTCTTTCAGCCTCAGGGAGCACCTGGAGCCTGGTGGGGGTGGGGGTGGCATTGATTATGGAAGGTTAGTTACTTCCTGTCATGGAGGGCCAGGGACTCAGCACTGTCGATGTATGCCGCTGGTCTGATGAGGGGGAATCCGTGCACCTCCAGACACAGCTGGTGCACCCAGCACCTGATCCAAGAGTGCAGGCTCCAGTCTCGGGCAGAGCAGGGACTAGGGGTATCTGTGCTCTGGATGAGCAAGTGTGAGGGGGTGGGAACAAGGGAGAATGCTTTTTTGTTGCTAGCCACCCGTGTTCCAGGTCGCTGTCTGGATGGAATGCTACGTACAAAATTCCAGATGTCCGTGCCTCATCAAGCTAGCCTCCAATCCACTGAACAGTAAGTTCCCCATCTTTCTCCTCTCTCACCTTTTCTTGTCAGTTTCTCCTAATAGGTAGTCAATCCACGTTTCTAACCTTTCCTCCCCAACTCAGAATTATCATCTGTGTCTATTTTGGTTGGTCTTTATTGTGTCTTTTTTGTAGAGAGCGTGCGTGGCATCTGTCTAGTTCTCCACCGTGTCAAAAGTCCACTACTTGACCATTTTTATATTGGATTGTTTGCTTTCTTGTTATTGAGCTTTAAGAGTTTTTTGTCGCTCTTGGACATAACTCCTTTATCAGATATGTCTTATAAGTTCTCCAAGTTGCAAACGTTTTTACATATTATTTTCAAGAAATTCAAGTTACCATTTCTTTTATGGACTATGCCTTTCGTGTTGTATCTGAAAACTCATGACCAACCCCAACATCATCTAGGTTTCCCCCTATGATAGCTTCTAGAAGTTATACAGGCTTATGCTTTAACATTTAGGTCTGAATACATTTTGCGTTAGTTTGTGTGTGATCTAGCGTCTAGATTATTTTGAATGTCCACTTGTTCCAGTACTGCTTGTTGACGAGGCTCTTCTTTCTCCATTGAATTATTTTGTTCCTTCATCACACATCAGCTGGTCGCATTTGTGTGAATCTATTTCTGGGCTCTCTGTTCTGTTCCACTAACCTGTCTGTATGTGTATGGGCTTGGGTTCGGTTTGGTTCATGTTTGCGTGGTGGGTATGACTTGAGAAGGGTCAGTCCCTAACCTGAATCTCACATGTTCTTATAAGGTCCCACTGGAGACCCTGAGGACCCATGAGACGGAAGTCTCATCTATCTGTATGTCCACCTCAAAGCCCATCCAGCGCTTACTACGGCCCTGTGCCAGGGCCCTGGCAGCCTCTGGCCCAGGTGAGGGGGACTACTCTTTGCCCATGCTGTAGGAAAATTTCCCAAGATGACGAAGTTCAGCAACCAGGCAGTGTGTCTGCCAAGCCTCATAATCAGCCCAGGTGGAATCTAGTAGAGCAAGTAAATTTCATGTTTCTAGGACCTGGGTGCCAAGGGTGCTTATGCCATTTAATGCCAATATTTTCTGGCTGCCTTAGTGAAAATAGTGTTTGAAACCCACAGCAGGATCAGGTGTAATCTAGCATCAGACATGGCCCTGTAAGACAGGTGCTTGGAGGAGTGCACACACTGGGGTTCAGAGCCTAAGAAACCCTTTTCAAAGGAGATGACTTTTGACAGGAAACTTGGGAAACTTTTATCCATCCACCCATCTATGCACTCACCCACGCACGCACTCACTCATTTACTCAGCTGCCCACTCACTCCCTCATTAATTCATCCATCCAAACTCGGGAGAAGCAGTCCTTGCTTTCCAGGTCCCTGCCCTCCCTGGCTATCCCAGAGCAGGGGACCACGTGGGCAGGACTTTCCAGACTGCAGCGCTCAAGGAGTCGAGGGAGGGGGCTGCTGCAGGGAGAGGGGTTGGTGAGATGGCTGAGTCTGCCGCAGCTCTAATTTCTGTCAGTTAAAGCCATCATCTCCCTGCCATGCTCCCTCTTAAAGTGTCAGATGTCTGCTTCCACCCAGACAAGAAAATGGCTTTCAAGGGAGCGGAAAATCACTTCCCTCCTGGGGGGCCAGCAATCACAACCCTGACAATGGGGCCAGGAAGCCCCAGGGAACAGACAATGGAGGGGTCCTTTAGAGAATAAAGGGGCTGTGTCTTCAGCTCAAGCAATCACTCAGTGGTTTAGCTTGGAGAACTTAGAGGGTGTCTTTCCAGGGCTGCAATTTGGAGGCTCAGAGACACAGCAGGAGGAGCTACTGCAAGACCAGATTCTCAGTGAGGGGTGGGGCCTGTTGGCTGTCCTTTGGGCCTGGGGACTAGCTCCTTGGGAAGTGCCACAGGGACCCTCAAAGCCACCCTCCCCCACCTGTCTTTGTTTGTGGATAGAGAGCATAAAGCACTTGGAGGGAAGGGCTGAACACCAACTCTCTTTGGTTCTCAACTAAAGGAGAGGAGAACAGAGCTGAAAGGGCAGGGATGGGGCGGTTTGTTAGCAGAGACAGCCAGCAGAAAGCAAGCATGGGGAGAGATGTGCATTCTTTAAAAATAAAACTGTTTTAGCGGGACATAATTTACATATCATACAACAACTCAACAGTTCAATCCTATCAAGAAGAGGTGTACAATCATTACCACCATCAATTTTTACATCATTTACTTCTTTCTTTTTTTTTAGCCAATGGGCAAAAAATTTTATTCAGAATAAGGATGTTACTATGATTTCAAAGTATTTATTCACAAAGTATTTATTCAAAGGATGTTATATGATTTCAAAGTATTTCTTATTAGCTACAAAGTTGTGAAGGAAACTTCCACAATAGAGAAATCTGAAAGCACCTTATCAGTGACCAAAGTCAACATTAAAAACAATGGAAGAAAGGGACATCGTTTGGCACCTGAGGTGAGGCCCCCAGAAAACATCACTTGTTTCGTATTCTTGCCAAAATGATGAGGTAACAACCGAACCACAAAATCAAAGAATTTCTACAACATATTGAAGGATTGTACAAAACAATATTACATTTTCTTCTTTCTTGCACTCCCTGTGATTAGCTCCCCATGTCCCCTCCAAGCTCCCCCAAGAAGCCATCCATCCGTGACTGTCTCCCAAGAGAAGTCCCTTCTAGAGGAACAGGCCAGCTTCAGCCACATCAATCCCAGGCCAAGAATGGATGCTTTCCGGACTCGTGGTGTCAATGTTGAAGGCTGCCTCCTCCAGGAAGCCTCCCTCGGAGTGCATCCCCAGCCTTCTGCACTCTTTCCACAATCATATTCCACTGAGAGCTTCCAACTTAGGCAACGTGTTTCACTTCTTCTGCCAGGGCCGATGCTGGTCCAGGGCATGTGGCAGAGAGGGAGGAGGAAGAGGAGGATTAGGAAAGTGATGATCAAGAGTGACTATGGAGCCTGAGGCAAAGCTCAGTCTGGGCCCGCCGGGCGTCTGGGTTTAATCTGTGACCAAGGTCAGGACTTAGTCTGCAGCCAGAGTTGGGTCTTGTCCCAGAGGAGGATCATCGCCACGATATCGCATTTTATCCATGTATGCAGCACATAGAAAAGGGAAAAGCAGACACGCCACTGCGAGGTCAGCAGTTGGAAACCACCAGCCGTGCTGCAGGAGGAAGATGAGGCTTTCTACTCCAGTGAAGAGTTAGAGCTTTGAAACGCTCAGAGGTCATTCTACCCTCTCCTTTGGGGTCACTCGGCGTCAGAATCAATTCCATGGCCGTGGCTTGTGTTTGATTTTTGAGCCCAGGATCTCAGAAGAACAGCAGATATTCGACTCGGCAGCAGGTGCATTCCTTCCACAGCCACAACAGTCAGGAGGGGTTTTGTTAATCCAATAGGTAAGAATGGGAAAGGATGACTCCTCCTTTGAGTTCTGAAGAGGGCACCCCTGGGCTAAGGTGTCCTTCACATGTCCTCTAACGGACCTATCCACCCTTCTCTTAGACAAACTGCCTCTTTCTCCCTGACCTTCCCAAATGTATCAGGGAAGTTGACCATGGCTACTACTTCTCTTTGTTTCCCCAGAATTCGTCCTGGTCACCTTGGCAGCTCCGTGGTCAGAAGTGTGTATGTAAAGTACTCAAGATGGCCTTTGGACTGCTTCACAGGAAGGGTGGACTGAGGGCTTGGACAGCAGGCTGCAGCCTTTCAAAGACATCTCCAGGCACTCACTCACACACTCAGTCTGGGACCACGGTCAGGGCTCAGTGCATGACCAGGGCTCAGGGCTCAGGGCTCAATGCAAACTCTAGTAGCAGACATTGCTTCCCACTCATAGCCCAAAGATGACATAGCTCTCAATGGCCAGGCCACTGCTGGTCACATCACCCCCCGAATCCTGGAGATTCAGATGCCAATGCCTGATGCATTGCATTGGGTAAATCCGCTGCACAAGATCTCTTCACGTGTTGAAAAACATGGGTGTTAGGTACCCTGAGGACTAGTGTGCTTGACCCAGGCCAAGGAGTTTGCCATTGCCTCCTACTGGGGTGAAAGTTGGACACTGAAAATAAATAAATAAATAAGTTTTTAAAAAAGAAAGTTGGACACTGAATAAGGACACTGGATTCTGGTGTCGGTGAAGAGTACAGAAAGTGGCAAGGGCTGTCACAAAGAACAAATCAGTCCGCCTTGGACGAAGTACAGCCAGAACGCTCCTTAGAAACAAGGACAGGGAGACTTCAGCTTTGGACATGTTACCAGCAACGGCCAGTCCCTCGAGAAGGCCATGATGCTTGGTGGAGGGGCACACAAAAAAGAGGAAGACCCTGGACAAGATGGAGCCCCACATGGTGGCAACAGTGGGCCGTGCCATAAGAATTGTGGGGACCACAGAGGAGCAGGCAGTGTTTTGTTCTGTTCTACAAGGGGCTTGCTCTGAACCAGAAACGACTAGATGGCATTAAGCAGCAGCAGCAGCAGCATGACTCAGGTGTGCTCATGGGGCCTGCCCTTCTCCGTGTGTGTGTGTGTGTGTGTGTGTGTGTGTGTGTGTGTGAAGTATAAGTAGGCCAGGGGTGGGGAGAGACCACCCCCCACAATAATTCCAGCATGTACAGTCACAACAGACACTTCCTGAGCCCCAAGGGACTCAGCCTCAAGTGGGCAAGGGCTACAAGGGAGATTTCCCCTAGCTGGGAAGTTCACCACATAGTGGCCCCCCCCCACACCCAGACCCAGCAACAGGGCGGCTCTGGGCAGCTTCCTTTCTGGGCAGAAGACCACCAGACTTATTTATAGCTCTGCCACTGCCTCCTGTGGCCTCCTGACCCCTTGAGACCATATGGCTTACAGCCAGCCCTTGCAGGCCCACAGCCCCTCCTTCCCCGAGGTGACCGGCAGGGCAGTGAGCAGACAGGGTTGTGGGGTTCCTGTCCTAGCTGAGTACAGTGGTTTCCTCCGGCTGAGGGTCACTCCCACAGACTCGGAAAAGCAGCAGCAAGGTCTTCAGGAGGGGCAGGCTGGAGTGTGTGTGTGTGGGGGGGGGAGGCCCCCAGGGGTCTTTCCTCTTCCTATTGTCTCAGGACAATGTCTCTGTTTAAAGGAGGGAAACTTTGGGCTGGAAATTCCCAGTGAAGAAATGTCTGGAAAGATGACTGTACGGATTCCTGCCCCCAAACTCTGGGAGCCATCCTGGGGCTCTTCTCCTGAGGCCCCAGCATACTCCCACGCAGCTCGGAGCTGCAAGAGTCTGGAGGGAGAGGGTGGGGGGAGGGATGCGGCCCCGCCCCCACCCCTCTCCGCCCTCCCCTCCTCTCCCCTCCCGCAGCGTTTACCTTTCCCAAAACAATCGCTGTTTTGTTTCACGGAAATGCTTCTGTTCCCCAAGAGCCTTTTAAACGACTCTTTCAAGGGTTCCCCCCCTTTCTTTCTTCCATTTAAAACACTTTAAAAAAAATTTTGCCCTGGAGGCGGGGAAAAAAGGAAAAGAAAAAGCGAATATAGCAATCACCGAATGTCAAGCACCTGGCTCGCACTCAGCCTGTGGCTTCTGATTGTGGCTTTGGCACCGATCGGCCGGGGGCGGGGGACTTTTATGATGGAGAAGCCGGGACTCGGAGGCAAAGGCTCGCCTCCAGCCCCCTAGCTGCCCCCAGTGCCAAGCCGGTCTCTCTCCCTCCCTTTGTCCTCCGCGCCCTCTCCCCCACGCCCCCCGTTCCTAGTCCGGGTGCCGGCCGGAGCCCCCAGCGCGCTGGGTCCTCGCCATCCTCTGGGCGCTGCTTGTAAATAAATGTATTCTGCCTTTTATTGCTCGCTCACTCGCTCGCGCACGCGGTTTCCGTGGCCCGAGAGAGTCCAACGCTTCCAGCCGGGGGTGGCAAGCATGCGGATCTCATTAACTTTACTGCCCGTTTAATTTCCGGGGGGCGCTCGGACCCCTTTGCTCCTGGCCTTCCACACCCGGTGCCTTCCCGCGGGGTGAGACACCCCACCCCAGCTACACCTCCCCCGCTGCCCTGCAGGAGGGGGTGCCACTGGTCCCATTTCACAGGTGTGGAGACCGGGGAGGTGATCAGGTAAAACCAGAGGGGCCAGCGCCCCTCCGGGGCTGCACATTCAGTTTCTGGGCACCTGGACCCCAAGTAGCGCCCCTCCCCCCGCCGTCCCCCACCTCCCCACCCCGGCAGAAGTGGGCGGCTGCTCGGTCCACTGCGGAGCGTCGGGAGACTGGGGAGCAGGTTAGCTCCGCCTTGCAAATGAGGCCGTTTTATGGGCTTTAGAAAAACACTCCAATTGTTCCCTCAATTACCCGGAGCGGATTGAATATATTAATCTCTCTCTTAACTTGAGTTAGAGACTCAGCTGCCGCCCCTCCCCCAGCCACTAGCGACTCTGCACCGGCACGTGCCTGGGATCTACCCCCAGCCCCCTCAAAGGTCAGTCTGGGCGCAACAGCATGCATTTGCTACTGTGATGTCCCTGGGCAGCGCACTCACACACACACACACACACTCACACACACACACATCACACACACACACACATCACACATCACACAGGCACACACACCACCCACACCACCCTAGACAGCCGCTTTACATTTCTCTGTCGATTCTCATTGCTTTTCCCCAGTGGCTGCGATTTGGAGGAGCCTGTTACACCTTGAGTCAATGGATGGCGAGTGGGGAGGGGTGTTGGGGGGACTGAGAGCGTGGAGAGGGAGGGGGCTGCAGCAGCTCCCCTTTCCACTCCGTGACAACTGCCTCCAGCTTAAACACACTCTGCCCCAGGCGGCTGAGCCCCTTAAAAGCTACCTGAGGTCTCTCTTTGTAGCTGGGTTTCTTTCATTTCAGGGAACAAAGGACTGCGGAGCCATTCCCAGAGAGCGCTGTCAAAGCGAAGGGAGGGCCCAGTCACTGCGGTGCAGGGCTGGTGGGAGCAAAGGCTGGCCAGGGGAGGGGCACTTTCAGCACCCCCTCCCCCAGACAGCTAGAGGCCACCAGCTAAGTGCACCACAATCCCCTGCAGGCTACTATCCAGCGGCACCTCTTCTGCCTCAGCTGCACAGATTTGGGGGCTGAGGGCAGGGCTCTGGGGAGACCTGAGGTCCCTCGGAACCATGAATGATGCCTAAATTGCGAGGCCCATATTCATGTCCTGCCCCAAACCTGCCGCTCCACTCCAACACTACCTGATTTCCAAGGTGGCTGTGTTATATGCACCCTTGGCGGCCAATCCGGGCCCATCCAGCAGGATGAGCCTTAGAAACGGGCACGGGAGAGGGTCCCAGGTCATCAGGTCAGCGTGGAAGGCCAGCAGCCTGGGTGACCAGCAGCCTGGGTCAGCCTGGGACTTGAGTCCAAGGCAAAGGGAAGAAGTGATGTTTCTGCCACACACACCCCCCCACACACACACACACCATTGCCTGGGAGGAAATAGTTGCCCCTGCACTTGCTCAGAGGAGGTGCTTCATGCATACTTGCTGGTTTCGGGTTCTGGGAGGGTGGGCATGTCCGAGTCTGGTTATGAGCCTGGAACAAACAAGGGTGCTCCTTGCTGCCTAGCTAGCCCTCCAGGGGAGGGGAGTCGAGCACTCGCCGGCCTCACTGTCCCTGGGGCCCTGGGGTCCCACGTTGCTGGGTGCCTAGGGCCAACCAAGCTTGGGTGCTAGTCTGGGAAGAGGCTCTCTTCACAGATTGCAGTATGTGAACACACCAGATGGCCCTGTTGCCCCTCCCCTGCCTGTCTGCCCCACCACTACCACCCCCACCCCCATTCCTGGAGCTAGCATGGAATCACACCTCCTGAAGGGAGGGGTGGGGGTGGGGTGGGGTGGGGGTGTGTGTGTGTGTGTGTGTGTGTGAAGGCAATGGGGGCTGGAAGGAAAGGGCATTTTTGTCCAGAGAGGGTATCCTTATTTGTCCCAGCCCCAGGGGGCTGTGGAGGAGGGAGGTGTGGTGGCCTTACCCCCAGAAATGACCATTCCCAAGAAAGAAGCAAGGAGAAGGGAGTGGGGAGGGGACCCAGTTATGGCGCGCCGCCCAGGAAAGGCAGATGCATCCCGACAGATGCTCCCTCTCCCAGGCAAGGACGCCCATGTGTGCGCACACATATGGGGGTACACACAGACCCATCATAGCTTCAGCATGTCATGTGGAGTCGCTGACTCACCAAAGTAAGAGTCACACAGACACACAAGTGAACACATGGGACACACACACTCATCCCAGTCCTAGCGCTGTAAAAGTCTCCCACCCCACCCCCATAAGCACAGGCCCTTTTAGAAGATGAGAATGAGGCTTTGGAGATGTGGCATGTGTGATGTATGAGGTGAAATTAAAGCCCTAGTCGAAGCAGATCTTTAATCAAACTCAAATAGAAGAGGCGGAGGACAGCAGGTACGGCAGGCTAACAGTGCCCAGTCAGCCCACCCTGGCCCTGGTGAGGCGGGGGTGGGGGGTGTGTGGGGTTTGACCTGTCAGCGGTCAGCCAGCTACCTCCATCCTGGATCCTGGGCTAGTGATGGAAAGTCCCAGAGGTCACGAGCAATAGAGAACAGCTCCCTTCTGGGAGATTGACAAAGGGGTCTCCTTCTGCCATCGGAACCTGACATACTGCCCTGAAGTCCAGGGGCCAACCTCTGCTTAGGAAGGCCATCCACCCACGCATCCATCCACCCACTTAGCAGTTCATGCATTCACCCGCCTCCCCACCCATGAGTCCATCCATCCATGCATTCCCCAAACTGGGAGGAAACTGGACCCACCTGGAGAAGAGTAAACACACATCCATCAGCTAAGAATGGGAGGAAATTGGTGGAAAGTTATGATTTAAATCCCTGCTTGCCACCTTCCAGCTATGGGACTTCGAATGGCATGTTCATTGCTAACCCCAAGGTCAGTGGTTCAGAACCAGCAGCAGCTCTGTGGGAGAAAGGTGAAAATTTCTGCTCCTATAAAGCTTTGCAGCCTTAGAACGTCACGGGGACATGGGTACTCTGTCCTACACAGTCACTGCGACATGGAATGGACTGGGTGGTGGTGAGTTTGACTTGGGCTTCTTTATAAGATAGGAATGTTGAGAACCGTCTGTTTATTCCGAAGACTGCTATCGCCCAAGACCAGGAAGTGGGTAGGTTAAAACGACCCAAGCGTACTCTCTCAGTCTGGTGGCCCAAAGTCTGAATTCAGGGTGTAAACAGGACCAAGCACTGTGCAGAGTCTTTAGTGGAGAATCTTCCCGTCTCTTCCAGCACCTGCTTCTTGCTGTCCCTAGGTGCCATCAATCAGTTCCGTGTTTGGGTCCCTCCATGCAGCCACTGGGTCGGCCCGTGGCTTAGGGCAGCGTCACTCCAACCTCTGCCTCTGTCACAGCATGGCCATCTTCCTGTGTTTGTGTCCCTTCTCCTCACCAGCTGGTCTCAGATTGGGCCCCAAACTGCTCAGCAAGTCCTCGTGTTCTACAATATCTGCACAGACCCCATTTCCCACAGTCACAGTTGCCAGCAGGTTAGCACCTCAATGTGTCTTTCTGGGGGGGAAACAGTTCAACTCCTACCCAGGCCCCATAGCACTGTGGAAGTGAGCGGACGGTCGATTTAAGGAATATGGTGGATGCTCACAAAAGGGTCAGCCCTGCTGGTTGTGCAGGGGGACCGGGAGCTTGCTAGCTAGACAAGAGTCGGAGAAGCGCCTCCCAGGCAGAGGAAACTGCTTACACGGAGTTCCAGAGGCTTGAGAGAAGGACCTCAGAGACTCCAGGGAGGTGCAGGTGAGGCCCAAGCCATCGGGGCACATGAGGAGAAGAAAGTTGTGCCTGCCCACCCATCCCCCCTCCCAGCAGGACCCCAGCCTGGCAGAGGCCTGCGGGTGGGCATGGGCTAGAGACGGGTAGACATTATTTGAATCTTCCTCTTAAAACATAATTGCTTTTTGACGGCGGGCGTTCCGGGAGGTGCCTCCCCACAAGATTGCTTTCCAGGCTTCTCTCCTGGCGGAGACAGGAGGGCAGGGCCAGCGCTGGGCTGCATTAATATGCTGCAAATGCGATTTCACGGCCCCAAATGAGATTAGGGCCAGAGCCTCTTGCTCCCTGGGGCAGGGGCGAGGGGCTGTCCCGCGTGGAGCAGCAGGGAATCTGAGAGGAGGGGAATGGAAGGATCTAAGGTGAACTTGAATTATGCAGTTTCCTGTCTCGGAACCCTTCCTGGTACGTCCTGGCTCATCCCGGCTGCAGAGCTCTGTGTGTGTGTGGTGGTGGGGGGGGTGTTGCTCAGGGCTGCCTCCCCCATGCCCAGACTCCCCCAAGTGCACGTCAAGGAGAAAGTCCTATAGAACACGACCTCTGTAGACAGCCGGCGTGGCTCTTCTACTCCTGGTTGTGAACCTGGGCAAGTTGTTACCCTTTATCTGCCTCGGTTTTCCCATCCGTAAAATGGGTACAACTATAGTACCAGCTTCCTATCTTTGTGGGAACCACACACCAGTGACTGGTAAGTGCTCATTAACTGCTCACCGTTATTTACAAGGTTCACACACACACCAATAATTTGTGTCCAAGCAGGAAGTGAGGGCCTTGGGATCTTGAACGCTACAGGGAAGGAGGGCTAGAGGGGAGCAGGCATTACCGTCCAGAGCCAAAGTTGGGGTGTATGAAGAACTGGTAGAGAAGGGGACCCAACTCTGCTGATATTCCTCTTATTCAACACGCAGTGCCCCAGCACCAGCTCAGGGCCCTGGGGACCTGGGGAGCACCAGTAATAGTCCCTGCTCTCAGGGGGCCCTGCCCTAAGAAAGTCAGTAGTGGGTCATGAGCCTGGGCATGCTGGGGGTGGGGGGGGCAGCCCTATGCCCCTGAACATCTCCGGACTTCCCCATCCCTGTGGAGCTTGTAGGAAAAGCTTGTTGGTGTTGTCCGTGTCTTGAGGATGCATCAGGAGTTATTCGGGATGGGGGAGGGAGAGGTAGGGGAGAGGGGCAGTCCAGGCAGCTGAAACAGCCCATGTGAGGGCCAGAGGCTGGAGGGACCATGGTCTGGTCCAAGGAGGACATGGTGTGCAATGTGGCTGGAGTGTGGGGTGTGAGGTAGGGATGGGGTGAGGTGAGGCTGGATAGAGTGGGGATGGTATCCCTGCCAGCTTCTTCTGAGAGAGCTAGATTCTCTGTTGAAAGCAGGGCCCCTGAGTATTCACTGCGGCAGGGCAGGGACATGCTTAGATCTGGGGGTGAGGGTGTGGGTACTGATTTGCTGGGAACTGGTTGAACACACCTCCCTGCCCTCTGAGTAGACCCCCTCTATCCTACCTTTTCAGAACCCCCTTATGCCAGACCTCCCCCAGACCACACCCCATGGGAGGCAAGAGTAGCCTTCATTTCTTACCCACCTCTTTCTTCAGCCCCTTGTTAACGAGTTATTGATTTTTCCAAAGGAAAATGCCCAAAAGCCACGTTGCATCTTTAGCAGAGTGATTCATGGCACGATAGGAAGACCTGCCCCAATCGAGAGCTCTGGTTCCCAAGTGCTGAGCCGGCCTCATCAATACAGGTCGATCAGCCAGTGGAAGCCATGCGAGCCAACACCACCACCACTGCACCCTCAGCCCCCATGTCCCCTGCGGTCACAGCTGGGCTCACAGGGGCCCTGAATTGGCACAACGTGGCACAAACACTCGGGAAAATCGACTTCATGTCAAGGATTCCCCGCTGCTTTGCCGATGACGGATGGAGGCTGGGAGAGGTAGGCGGCTTGTCCAAACGCTTGCTCCAAGCTTCCAGGCGTTCTTGTGCTGTCTTCTCTTCTCTTTCTTGGTGGTTCTCCGCCAGGCTGGTCCGCCCCAGGGACGAGAGCCCAGGAGAACAAAGTACAGGGACATCGAGTATCATATACAGAGCTGATAAAGGCCACCTCTGCCCAGGAAGGGGACAGGGATGGTCGGCATTGGAATCCCCACAGCCCACCCTGGTAGCAAGCCTGACAATGAGATTGGCTAGAAGCAGCAGCAGCCGACCCGGCACAGCCCAGGCCTGTGGCCACCGCCTTTCAGCCCCTCGGCCGCCCAACCACCCTGTTACTGTGTGTGCTGCATAGAAATGGTGTCCACCAGCCCCACCCCCTGCTTCTGCCCTCGATTCCAGGGCCCAGCCCAGCTGTGCTCAGTCCAGCCAGGCTCCAGGATGTACCCCCATGCCCCTGTGCATCCAGGGCTACGTGGCCTCAATGCAGAAGTGGACGGGCCCTCTGGCACGGCCGTGGTTTGGGGAGCAAAGGAAGCAGTGATTCAACTCCTTTCCCTGGGGGGAAAAGACAGGGCAGTGTGGCTCACTGGTCTAAGTGAGAGGCTTTCAGCCAGCTGCCCAGGAGTCAAATCCTAGCTCACTGCTTCCCAGCTGTGCAGCCTTGCAAGGGGTGGGGTGGGGGGACCTAGGTCACCTTTACAATGGGGAGGGGGAGGGCAACAGTAGCTCCTGGGGGGGCAGTGACCCTGGGGAACTAAAGGAAACCGAGACTGTGCAGGCTGTCTCCGGGCACAGCCGGCAGAGAGTGGGCACTCACTGCCTGCCAGCCAGGATGAAATTGCTGGTGGGAACGAGGATGGTGGTGACACTAGAGGACCCTGCTTTTCGGGCTCACCAGCAGCTGTTTCAGGCAGGACCCACAGGACCTGCAGGGACAAGAGCACTCAACCCAATGGTAGGAGAGGTGTGATAAGCAGGCAACTGGTCAAACTAGTTGTGGATGGAGCTTTAGGGAAACCAGAAGGTCCTGAGTAGAGGATTACAGCCAGCCCCAGAGAGCCAGCAGGGAGGGGGCTTCTAAGATCTCTGCCACCCCCAGCCCTGGAGGGAGTCCCTGTGGGTGAGCCTCCTGGGCACAGAGCAAGGTTGGGGGAAGCTCACCTGCTCACCCATTTGGGTTCCTCCCAGAGAAGCAGCCAGTAGCACCCACTTGGGGATACACTACTCTGTCTCAGTGGCAGATGTCAAAATAAAATCAAGGACAGGGCAGGGACTTGCCCCATCAGGTTGTCCCCAGCAGGATCCTATCTGTGACTCCCAGGACTGAGCTCACCGTGTGAGCGCTGCCACAAAGTAGCAAACTCAGGGACAAAGTTGAGCTCAGAGGATGGGGTGCAGAGAATCAGGGGAGGCTGGCCCCAGAGGTGAAAATGGATTTAGGTGGGAGGAGAGGGGGCATTCCTGGTGACAGACTGCAGCAGTGGGACTGGCCTATAGGACAAGAGGCTAAGGAGCTAGACATCTGGGGTGAGCCGTGAGGCAAGGGTTGAGGAGAGACAGCGACACGCTCTACCTCTCTGACCACCGTGTCTGCTCGTGAGAGCTTGCTAGTCTAAGGCTGGTGAGCAGGGGAAGGATCTCTTACTGAGGGCCAGATGCAGGGCTGAGCACACCCCCTGCATTTCTCATCCAGCCCCATTTCCCTCTCTGTACTAAGAAGGGAACAAGAGCTCAGAGAGGGTTAGTTTCTGATCCAAGGGCACACAGCTATGAGCTGCCATTGACTACGAAATCGCATCACTTAAGTTTCCCAAGCCCCACACTCTTCCCCCTCCCCACTTTTG
Organism: Tenrec ecaudatus; assembly: GCF_050624435.1. Taxonomy (NCBI): domain Eukaryota; kingdom Metazoa; phylum Chordata; class Mammalia; order Afrosoricida; family Tenrecidae; genus Tenrec; species Tenrec ecaudatus. The sequence goes on along the minus strand of NC_134546.1, from coordinate 55,723,708 downwards.
ATGCCTAAAAGAGATGCAGACAGAGAGAGAGAGAGAGAGAGAGAAAGCGATGCCAGGGGACCCCCGGGTGGGGGAGACACCAAGGCAGGAGGGAGATGAGAGGAAGGGAAGGTCAGGTTTGGGGGCACTTGGAGACATGCCGGCCTGAGGTATACTGCATGGGTTCCCAACACTGCTGTGAAGACAGCACTCACTCATCTCCCCACACACACACACACACACACACAAGGGTTTCCAAAGGCTGGTTTTTGTGGTCTTCGTCGTTTTTAAATTGGGTTATTCGCATAGACTTCACACATCATGCAATTCAATTGTTCGGTCATATTACGACGATTTGTCCAATCATTCCCACAATCAATTTCAAACCATCTTCTTCTCTTACTCGTTGTTATTAGCTCCCTCTTTCCCACCCCCTCCTCCTACCCTGCCGTGCCCCTGGGCAATTGTCAATCCGGTTACCGTCTCTATGGATCTATCTCTCCTGGATTTCATATACAGAAAATCATAAATAGGAAGCAAGTAAACAAAAAGCCAACAGCAATAGCAAAACACAGAGAAAATAAACCGTGATAAAAGAGAAAGCAGAAGATACTAGAACTCAACCCCCCTGGAGAAGGCTCCCAAGGGAGAGCCCCACATCCACTCCTGTGTCTCCGGTTCATCTGTGTGTCTGCTTCGCTTGCAGACATCCTTGTTCTTTTATGTCAGAGAACATTCTTAATGGCTTCAGGTAATTCTCCCCCGCCAACAGTTTTATTGTCATAGAATTCACATATCATACAGTTCAATCGTCACACCAAGGAGAGTTGTACAGTCATCGCCACAGTCAATTTTAGAACATTGTCTCCATTCCTGTCCTCTCATCATTGGCTCCCTATCTCCCCCCAACCTCCCTTGCCACATCCGCTGAGGAACCATCAATCCAGCTACCAGCTCTATAGATTCAGCGTTCCGGGATTTCATAAACAGGAAACCAGCTTAAAATCCCGCACAATAGCAAAGTAAAACACCTCAGTTGAGAAGAGAGCAGAAAGTGTTAGGAAGTAGAACACATGTCCAAGGAGCATGTGGTAGCAATGGAGAGCATGGTCGGGTGCTAAATGCTCACCTAACTGCATCGGCAACATCCACTCTCCCTTGCATTCCGCCTGACAGCGAGGCTGGCCGCATGCCTGCTCCATGGTCACAGGGGCTTCGCCAGAGGCTTAATCCACATGTACCTCTCCTTCGCTTAAAAGAAGTCACCAACCAGAAACAGCTTTAAAGTGGGTTAAAAGGGAGATCAAATGATAAGACATTACATTCTAACCTAAGTACATCTGTCACAACAAACTTCGCCATGTCCCCTGTCTGATAACAGGCCTATTCCCATCCGTCAGCTGTGATCGGAGGGGAGGCACTGTGTGGATCTTGGGCTTCCACTGGCATCCGTAGCCTTGTGTAAACCGGGTTCATAATTGAAGCTCTGCTCCCACTCCCTTCTTTAGCTTGGGATTGTTTCATTTACAATCCTTGGATCACACTGGCTGGTGTACATCATCCAAGTGGACTCAGTTGACGCCTCACTTAGATGGCTGCTCGTTTGCAGACAAGACTTGAAGATCCCAGGTGCTCCTCTTTCCGATGGCCGGGCACCATCTAGTCTCTTCACCACACTTTGCTACTCCTGCCTGGCCTCAGTTTATCTTTGTGGCGAGCCTAATATTTGGTGCCGGAAACTCGGGAGGAGTGACCCCCTCTTAACTGCCCAGCGCAGCTCTGGGGAGCCCTCCTCTCCCCGCTTGCCTCAGGGATCCTGAGCCACGCTCCAGTCTGGCAGCACAGACGGTGAGTCCCAACACATGTCTATTTCTGGTGACCCCCTGCCAGCCTCTCTGTCCGTAAATGCATGGCCATGTCAGAGATCACCCTCCGTTTTCCTGCCGAACGCAGGGTGGCAGTGGAGACACCCTGTCCACTCTCTTGGTTGGTCCTCCTTATTTCGTCTGTAGCCAAGGGTGAACGACTAGGCTGCTGCTCCTTTAGCCTTGACTATTGGTCTCCAGAGATTAGCCATGGGTCATCAAAATTCTCAAATTGACTCCTGGACACTGCTAGGGTACTTCCTGGCCAAACTCCAGCTGGTGACGGACATTCGTCCAAAGCACCTCATCTTTTTTTCCACGGTCGAGTGGCTCCAGTACAATTTGGGTAACGGGTCTAAGTGGCCCAAAAAAGGGACTTTTGATTTCAATATTTTAATTGATCTAAGTAACTTCTGTCGAAGAACTGAGAAGTGGCCTGAGGTCCCGAACGCCCAGGCCTTTTTCCTGTGCTCCCGTCCCTTTCTCTGTACTTCCTGCTGCCCTTCCCAAGGCCTCTTGGCTAGAGAAAATTCCTCCTCTCCTCCTGCTTCTGTCCTCCCTCCCGTCTACCTTTTCTGACCTGCTGAGCACCTTGCCTTCCCTCCTACTCGCCCCCTCCTTACCCTTACCATAGCCACCCACACCCTGCTTCCCCCCATCCCAACTGCTCCTCCATCTGCTGGCTCAGGCAAACCTGAACCCCCACACTCACCTCTCCCATCAGCAAACATACCTGATCGCAGAACCCCCTCTTCTTTGTCCTCTCTGGGAAGTGGCCAGGGCGGAGGGGGTGGTCCGGGTTCACGTTCCATTTTCTCTCACCTGTTTATCTCAAATTGAAAAGCGCTTAGGTTCCTTTTCTAAGGACCCCACCACCTACATTAAGGAGTTTCGATATGTAACTCAAACTTGTGATTTGTCCTGGCATGATATTTTTGCCATCCTTTCCTCTACCCTAGCCGCAGATGAAAGATAATGTGTTTTTCTTGCTGCTCAGGTTCATTTGACCCACCCCGACATGCCAGTTGGCACTGAGGCCATCCCCAGGCAAGAGCCTGGTTGGGTTATCAAACTGACACTCAAGCAGGCAGGGATAGACGTGCACGCCATGACAAAATGTTTCAGTGTGTTTTAGCTGGGCTTCAGGCAACTTCTCATAAGGCAGTCAATTTTAACAAACTCAGAGAAATCACCCAAAAACCTGATGAGAATCCAGCCTCCTTTCTAAGCCATTTAATGGATGCTCTAACCCAATACACATGCTTGGACCCAGCTTCCCTCGCTGCGGGGTATGGTTCTCGCTACCCATTTGATTACCCAGTCAGCCCCAGACATTAGAAAAAATAAAAGCTTAAAAAGGTGGAAGAAGTCCCTCAACCTCCAGTCTGAGATTTAGTGAATATGGCATTCAAGGTTTTTAACAGCCAAGAGGAGCATGCAGAGGCAGCCCGTGATGCCTGGTTCCAGCAGAAGGTAAATTTTCAAACCCAAGCCTTAGTAGTAGCCCTGTGGCCAGCAGCCCCTGAGGCCCCAAAGGGACACAACAGATGCAGGGTGTGTGTTCATGGGAACAATGACCGCCACCTGGCGCCTGCTTTAAGTACGGAAAAGAAGGGCACTGATCACGGAAGTGCCCCAGGCCCAGAGCTCCAACCAAACCCTGGACACTGGAAATCCGACTCTCCTTGGAAAAGCGACGAGCCCTCTGCATCTCCAAGCGGAGGGACCGTCCTTCCAATGCCTGACCCACCATTGGCCCTGTTGGGGTTTGCTGAAGATTAACAGGACCTGGACTCGATAACCCCCATCCCCACTGCCGCGCCTAGGGTAATGTTCAAGTTAGTGTGTAAGTCAATTTCCTTCTTAGTAGACATAGGGGCTACCTTTTCTGTCCTGCCCTCATTTTCAGGACTAAGCAGCCCTTCCTCGATCTTGGTCATGGGTATTGATGGCAAGCTTACCAGCCCCCAGTGTACTGGCCCTTTGTTTTGCTCCCTGTATGATACACCTTTTACTCACTCCTTCATTATAATCCCTTCATGCCCAGGCCTTCTGTTGGGAAGAGACATTTTAAATAAGCCAGGGGCCTCCTTACACCTTACTTATAGTCTCACAGCACTTCTGCTCATTCCCCTTATTTTGCCAAACCTCGAGGAACTGGCCCTATAGGTCACCATCACCCAGTTCTTGTATGCTTAAAGGACCCCCGTTTTCCCACTTGGCTTCAGTTCCCCTTTTCAGTAACACATCTCAAAGGCCTAAATCATAGAGTATCTCCTTACTAACAACCTCATTACTCCTACCCACGCTCCCTGCAACACTCCAATTCTACCAGTACAGAAATCAAATGGTACTTATTGCTCGGTCCAGGATCTGTGCCTCATTAACGAAGCTGTTATCCCCATACACCTGGTAGTTACCAACCCCTATACTCTTATCCCACATTCCCCCCTCCACTACCCATTTTTCTGTCCTTTATTTAAAAGATGCCCTTTTCACCATTCCCTTTGACCCAGCTTGTCAGCATTTTTTGCCTTTACATGAGAGGACCCGGACACCCACATGGCCTCCCAATACACCTGACCTGTCGTGCCTCAAGGTTCTGAGATTCACCCTATATTTTCAGACAAGCCCTTGCTGCTGATTTGCAGACGTGTGATTTGTCATCCTCTACTCTCTTGCAATATGTGGATGACCTCTTATTATGCAGGCCCTCCTTAGACAGTTCTAAGGCAAACACAGCCCAGCTCCTTAACGTCTTAGCTTCCAAAGGTCACAGAGTCTCTCCCTCCAAGGCACAATTGTCTTGTACTGCCGTAACCTATTGAGGCTTGTGACTCACCCCCACCACTCCTGGTTTAACTCTGGATAGATGGCAGGTCATAAGAGACCTCCAACGACCAATTTCAGCTGACCAAATACTTTCCTTTCTTGGCTTTGTGGTTTTTTTCAGATACAGGATCCCCAATTTCTCCCAAATAGTTAAAACATTATATAATGCAGCAAAGGCAACTCCCAGCGGCCCTTTGGACTCCCCGAGGGTGGTCACGGAGGCCTTTAAAAAGCTCCAGGAAATGCTTTTCTAATCCCCAACACTGTGTTTTCCAAGCCCTGATAAACCCTTTCTTCTTCTCACTAACAGGGCATGGCAGAGTCCTCTGGAACTCACTAACAGGGCATGGCCAGCCTCTGGGACCCACCTACTCTCCAACAGTGTATTTATCCAAACAGCTGGACACGATGGTCTGGGGTGGCGACCATGTCTCCATGCCCTGGTGGCCACAGCCCTGACCAAGGAAGCCCTTAAAATCACCTTAGGACAGCCCCTTCAGACCTTCTCTCCCCACAGGCTCCAGGACTTATTGTTTCCTCTCCTGACTCCCTCCAGGCAGGATGCAGGAAATCCATTTGCTCTTTCTTGAAACTCCTGATTTAGGCCTGCACCAGTCCCCCTCGCTTAGCCCATCCACTGCCTCCTGCCAAAGAGGGCTGCCTTCTTGCCCGTAATGGTGGGTCTTAGCTTAGCCTCTTCAGTCATGGCTTCAGGTTTCACCTGTGGGACGTGAGGCACAGCACTTTGAGGAGAAGCTCCAGCTGGTTACAGAATCCATCTTAGTCCCTCTAGTCTCCCTACAGGGACAGCTCACTTCCCTGGCACAGGTAGCCCTCCAGAACCAAAGGGCCTTAGATGTCCAACTGCAGAAAAGGGCGGCACCTGTCTGTTCTAAGGGAAGAGTGCTGATATTATGTTAATGAATCAGGGCTGGTAGAACAAAACATAGAGACCCTCACCAAATTAGCGGAAAATCTTAAATCCCCCTGGGGAGACAATGCCTCACTACTCTCTTGGTTCCCAAACCCTCTTCTAACCTGGATCCTTCCTTTAATTGGGCCACTTGCAGTTATATGTTTCTTGTTACTAATAGCTTTTCAAGTTTCTTCAGAACAGGATAAGGGACATGACCAACTTAAATGTCAACCAGCTTCTTTTACACCCTTACAGCCAGCCCCCTGCCTAACAAACCTGACCCAGGGCACTCTGGCCTTTAATCCTTTGCCGCCCCGTCCAGCGGGGAGCAGCCAAACAGACTAGCATCACCCATCACCACCAAAAAAAGGCCAGAATGTTGGGTCAAGCACAGGTCAGGGGATACTAGGAACAACCTGACTGCCCTTATTGGACCAGGACCGCTAGCTTCAAAAGGGCTCCAAGACAATGAGCCATCTCCTCAGTATCAGGTGGAATGATCAAGGCACCACCCTACCTCAGAATTTCACGGGTGGAGACAGCTTAAGCCCCTGCAGCTGCAGCTCCTGCCCCCTCCCTTCTTGTTTATCCTCCTGACCAGCTTAAAAATGTGCCCTTCCCCACAGATAGGCACGACTTCTCAGGCCCCCAGCTGGGGACACATGAACCTCGTCTGGGAGCTCAGATGCTTCCATCCCTTTCACTGCTCTCCCCTCCCTCCCGGGCAGCACGGCTTTACAGGCCCCCAGCTGGGGACCATGAATCTCGCCTGGGAGCACAAACTAAATTTCTCCTTCTCCTTTTCTCGTGCCTGGCATCAGTTTATCTTTTCAGCGAGCCTAATAGCTACAGCACCCATATCTTCAGTGATTCCTGCATGAGGGTGAGTATCAGCAGGGTGGGGTATAAGGTAATTCTAGGGATAGTGTCATTAATCCAGCCAATGGTATGGAATTCAAAACACCGTTAAGAAAAGCAAATTGTACAAGTCTAGGCCGGCTTCAGACCACAGTGCATGAATTGTTCATTTGTCCGATTAAACTCTTAAATGACTGGACACTAGTTACACAAACAGTGGGGGTTAGCGATTGGAAAACTCTTTCAATAGCACTCATTCACAACAGTAGAAACTGTGCCTATTAGACAAATATGCCATAAGAAAGCAAGGAAGGCATTCAAAGAGCAAACGCATGCCAGTCGTCAGCCACCATTCAGTGGGCACCCTCAAAGCAAGGGATGCAAACCAAAGTCCACCAACCACCAGTTCCTACCTTTGGGATATGCTTTCTCTTAAAGGTGGATCTCCGGGCCTTTCTTTTGAGAAGCCTCCAGATAGGCCTGACCCTCCCACCTTTTGGTAAGCAGCTGAGAGTGTTAACTATTTGCACCACCCAGGGATTCCGCTGCACGGGTCGCTAGTGCCAACCTAGGTCCAAAGGTCTGCCTCCCCAAAGCCAGGCCCCAGAGTGCAGCGCATGGGTGCAGGGACAGCCATGAACCTATGTTTTACAGTCCAACCATCCCCAGGCAAAGAGGAGGCAAGGTTCAGGCAGCCCTCCCTCCCCTAGGGCCAGCTGAAGACCCAGCCTCCGTGGCCTTCCCCACAAGGAGGAGCCGGGTCCCCACCTACCAATGCCGCCCTAGTGCCCACTCCTCCTTCTGCAGCTGTGCCCAAAGCCGCCTCCTCCAGGACGCAGGCATTCCTATTAGCCATGGGGGCTAATCATTACCTGAGTCCTATCACAGTGAACTCACTGAGGCATCAAAGCTCAGGGTCATTTAGGGAGCAGAATCAGCTCATCTCCCTCCACAGGGAAAGATGTTTGGAGGGACTAGGTGTCCTATCCTGGCTGAGGAGTGAGACAGGAGTGGTGGCTAGAGTTCTTCAAGCCATTCCAGCCCCTAGACTGAAGGCAGAGGGAAAGGGAGCAGCTCTTTGGGGGCAGAGAAGGGGGGCACTGGAGTGCGCATCCCAGGGGTCCTTGGACCAGAGAGATGGGCAGCCTGAGTGAGGGGGTAGGGTGGTGGTGGGGAGGCTGCTGAGTGTGGGGCTAGCTGGAGCCAGACGGCCTGGAGCCGGGTCCACTTACATTATCTTCTTCCCTGGCAGGAAGGCCACAGGGGCTGGGGGCTGCATGGGCAAAGAACTCAGATGCCAGACAGACTGATGGGTGAGAGCTATGGAGGCAGGCTGGAGGGTGGGGGAGAGGGAGGGGGAGCCACTATAGGCAGGGCTGAGACTAGAGTGGATCCAGGTGACAGGTAAGGCCAGACTACCTGCAAGGGAGGCGGTAGAACACAGGATTTTAGGTGGTCCTTACTGCTGGGGGCCTCCTTAAAGTTTGCTCCTTCAGCACCTACCTCTTTGCTCACAACCCCTGACCCTGCTGTCCCCACCTCCTGCTCTAAGCAGGCCTGAGCTGAAGGGGGAGAGGCACCCTAGGGAGATGGGGGAAGCCCGGCTGCCCCCACCCCCAGTAAGCTGCATGTTCCACGTGTTGCAGGAGATAAAGCATAAGGGCTCTCAGTTGGGCCCCCAGTGACCTCTTGGGGGCCTGGAGGTGGGGGTGAGGAAACCAGGAGAGGGACTCCTGGTCTGGGTGATCTTGGCTGGTCCTTTCTGTGCCAGTCGAAGCTGTTGTTAGTGGCCAGTGACCCCGTGCACAACAGAAGGAAACACTGCCCAGTCCGGCCCCGTCCTCACAGTTGTGCCTCTGCCCGGGCCCACTGTCACACCCACGGTGTTAATTTAGCTCACTGTGGGCCCAGGGATTCCGCTCAGAGAAGAGGCCTCAGTTTTCTGTCTCTGAATCTCTCCCAAGTGGCTTGGGTGGCGGGGAGCTGGGAGGCCCCTTAAAGCAAGAGGTTCCTGCTTCTTACTGCCAGGGTGGGCCTGCTCTTGGACCCCGAACCAAGGAAGACGGAAAGAGCCCCCCAACAAGGTTTCTAACACACCCAGCAGAATCAAGAAGCAATCTCCAAGAGGTCTCACAACCACCTCCACGCTCCATCCGGCACCCTCAATCCCTTATTTTCTAGCTTAGCCTGCTTATCTTTCGGGGGCCAGTTCTGACCTAATCTCCCCAAGGAGCAGCCCCCGCCAGCCCAGGTTAAGAGCCAGACACTCCACATTCGTTGGGTTCCTTGACACCACACTTAGAAACGTGTTGGGTATGTGGCAGCCCCAAACCAGACCACTGCCACCGAGTCGTTTGGGACCCAGTGACTTGTAGGCTAGGCTAAACGTGTCCTGGTGGGTTTCTGACATCTTTATGGGAATGGATAGCTTAGTCTTTCTCCCTTGGAGCAGCTGGGGGATTTGAACTGCTGATCTTGTGGTTCATAACCCAACATGTAACCCACTACACGATCCGGGCTCCGTGCACGGGACACGCTCCCTAAAAAGAACCATCCTTACAACCATCTTTTGTGGAGCTCAGAATTTTTTTTAACCCCGGAGAACAGAGGAGAGCCGCTCACTGTCTCCCAGGCCATGCATCTCCAGGGGTCACCAAATGCCAGCCAGCACCCAGCTTCAGAGTTCCGGGCCCCACCCAAGACCCCGCAACAAGGGTCTCTGTGACTTCTGCCCCTCCCTGTGATGTCACACAGGGTTGTCCAGGTGACCCAGCCCACTGCTGGTGGAAGAGTCCACTGCTTTTCCAAGTCTGGGCCCAGAGGGGCCGCCCGCCTTTCATCTGGAAGGTGTCCGGAGTCTGACTGCTGACCGCCACCCACCAACCATGGCCCAGATCCCTCATCGTACTTCCACCCACAGCACCTCTCACTGCTGAGAAAGACCCAGACGCCTGGCCCCCTCCCCCCTCTCCCCACACCCTCTCCCGTGGGGTCCAGCCCCATAGCTGGTGCACGGCAGCCCAGAGACCACACTGACCGGCCATACTGCTGCCATCCCCAAGACCACAGGGTGCCCAGTCGCTCTGTCTGGGCAGTACTCATGTCCAGGCCTCTGCCGATACCAGGCACTGGTGCCCACAGCTGTTAAACAAGACCAGGTAGCCCGGCCTGGAGAGGATGGGACGGAAGAAGAAAATGGTGAGGCCTGGGGCCCTGGGGTCTGCACCTGCCTGAATTCGCCTCTCCTGCCCAGGCCCTGGGTGAGGGCTGCTGCTCCAGTGCGGTCAACACTGCCCCTCCTGGAGCTGTGGACATGGGGAGGGAGGTACCCCCCCACATTCGGTCTTCCGAATTAGACATTGAAGTGCTCACAGGTGCATGTCCACGCTGACTATGCTGACCTGGGCCTCTCAGACGCAGAAGGGAATACAGGTTGGTCCCCATCTGGAAGTGGAGCTATGCCCTTTGCCATGGGACCACACAGGCCCTCCTGGAGAGCCCACAGACCAGGCACAGCTCCTCATTGCCCTCCATCACTGCCCAGGAAGCGCCAGCTACTGCCCAGCCGTGCCTGTGTTCACTGATGCCCATGCGCCACTGTCCCTTAGGGATACTGTCCTCTACACTGTACTGTCCACCATGCTCCACTGTCCCCTACACCCCACTGCCCCCTGTGCTCTGCTGTCCCCTATGCCTTATTGTCTCTTGTGTCCTGCTGTCCCCTATACCCCACTGTCCCCTGTGCTATTGTCCCTATGCCCTGTTGTCCCCTCTGTCCTGCTGTCCCCTACACCCCACTGTCCTCTGTACTCTGCTGTCCCCTATGCCTTGCTGTCCCTTGTGTCCTGCTGCCTCCTACACCCCACTCTCCCCTGTGCTATTGTCCCTATGCCCTGTTGTCCCCTGTGTCCTGCTGTCCCCTACACCCCACTGTCCCCTGTGCTCTGCTGTCCCCTATGCCTTGTTGTCTCTTGTGTCCTGCTGTCCCCTATACCCCACTGTCCCCTGTGCTATTGTCCCTATGCCCTGTTGTCCCCTGTGTCCTGCTGTCCCCTACACCCCACTGTCCCCTGTACTCTGCTGTCCCCTATGCCTTGCTGTCCCTTGTGTCCTGCTGCACCCTACACCCCACTGTCCCCTGTGCTCTGCTGTCCCCTATGCTCCGCTCTCCCCTAGGCTCCATTGTCTCCCATACCCTGCTGTCCCCTATATCACTGTCCCCTATATTCTGCTGTCCCTTGTGCCCCTCTGCCCCCCATGCTGTGCACGGCACTTAACCAACAAGCCAAAGCAGTTGCTGTGGAGTGGGTTCTGACTCCGAGCAGACCTGTGCTCCAGTGGGTGTCCAGTGGCAATTCCTGGTGACCGACATCTCCAGATCTTTCTTCCAAGATGCCTCTGGGCAGGCTCAAACCACCGAGCTCCCAGTGTCAGAGCATAACCCAGTCCAAACTCACTTCCAGCCAGCTGATGGACACACATGGCAGCCCTGCGGACAGAGTGGAACTGCCCTCGTGGGTTCAGAGACTATAAGTTCCCAAACTTATTTAGCCTACCACCCCCTTTTCAAATCTATAGTATACCTCTTCACCGAAGTAGAAGCCTCATCCTTCTCCCAAGAACCAGCTGGTGGGTTCGACCTGCTGACCTTGAAGTTAGCAGCCCAACGCATAACCACCAAGGCTCCTGACCACAAAACTGGAACCCAACGTGCGGTCTCCCTTATCTTTCACTAACTGGCCATGCTCTGTCCATGCCCTGTCCTTGGCCACGTACCTTCATGGGTGACAGAAAGTGCTAAAAGCAAAGGCACGAAGATGCTTGCTACCCTAACCAACAAACTAAGGGTGCCCAGACCCCAATGGCTTGGCATGTGGCTCCTAGTGCTGTCTGCCTGCTGCCCAGGGAGATGTCCCCAGTCTCCCCCACTCAACCTTCCCCGTTTGAAGATCCTCTTGGAATGTCACCCACTGAGGACCAGACACCAGGCAGCCTGGCTGGTGGGCCCTGAGCTGCTGTCTGACCCCTCACACCAGTTCCCATCTGCCTACCCAGAGAGGATTGCAGGGCTCAGAGAGGGTGTTGGGGGGGGGGGGAGGGCATCCTGAGGAAGGGGCAACTTGGTTTGACTCGGCTCATAGCCTTGGGGAACCTCTTCAGTAGCTGGAGAGAATTCCCAGCAAGGATGTTCATGGTGCACATAGGAAAAGCTTTCAAGTTTTGTGGGGAAACGCCATCATCCTTTAATCCCATTTTCCCATGAAGTTTTCCAAGCCCCACGTGGAGCCTCATGGAGCAGTAGTTCTTCTTTTGTGACACCTTTGCTGTTAGCTGTCATTGAGTCTCTCCCAATGGCTAGTGACCCTGAGGATTCAGAGCAGGACGTCCGGCTCACGGCGGCCCTGCTTGTGCAGAGCAGACCAGCTCCCTGGGGTCTTCAAGCCTGGGACCCTTCAGAATCTGATCCCCAGGCCTGTCTTCCGAGGTGCCTCTGCGTGGTTCCAATCGCCAGCCTTAGTCGAGCATGCACCATGTGCCCCAGACGACGTGGCGAGATTTCAACCCTCTGCGTGGTTGTCCCGTGACGTCGAGTGTTCCCCCTCATGGTGACCCGACGGACAACACAACGGAGGACTGCTGGTCCTGGGCCATCTTCGCAATTGTTCTTAGGTCTGAACCCCTTGTCGCCGCTATGCCAACGCACCTCCTTCACGCTCTTCCTCTCGTCCACTGACTCTCTACCAATCTTGATGCGTGTCTTAGGAACATGAATCCTTTCTATAGATTGCAGATACCTTCTCCAGTTTGCGCCCCCGTCCCCGGTCATTTTCGGAATTCCAGTGTGTTTGAGAACGTTAAAGAAGTTGCTATGGATTTTTGAAGTGTAATCAAGCTATCGGTTTTCTTCTTTCTAGATCTTGGACTTGCATGTCTTGTTTTGATAAGCCTCCCCTACTCCAAATGCTCCCACCGCCACTGCCCTGCGCTTGGGTAGGCGCCCTCGTGGGCACACACTGTGGCCACTGCAAAGAGCCCGCGTTAGGGTCAAGATGGCAATGGGGAGCCCTGGTGGCTCCACAGCTAGGCGCTCGGCTGCTAACTGAAAGACTGGCAGTTAGTGGCTCTGCCGGAGCAAGATCTGATCCCAGAAGGATTCCAGCCAGGATACCCCAACGGGCAGTCCTTCTGTGTCACTTGGAGTGGCTGTGAATTGAAACTCCCTGGATCGGAGAACCAATAATGACAGCAACTCTATTTCCATCCCTGCGCTCACTAGCTAAGCGGGGTGCTTTGGGGCGAGGGGCTTCCTCTTAACCTGTGAAAGGGTCATGTGAAACACAGGGCACACACGAGTTTCCATCCTGAGGTCTGGACTTCCTAGGCAAGCTTAGATGCTGGAACTAGAGAATATGGGGTCCTTTGTTAACTCAAAGCCCGGTGATACCGCCAGAGACACCAGTGAGGGCCTAGGGGCCATCTGCTGGCCTGCCCTGGCTGATGGAAGGCCCGACTGCCATCGTGGATAGGGAGGGCTGGGATGCCTGCTCCGGGGACACAGGTGAGAGTGTGTGTGTTGGGATACGGCAGCCTTCAGCACTCGCCCCCAGACTTGAGCCCACCAGCGACCAGGCTCCCGATGGATGGATAAGAAAGCCCTATCTGGAAAAGCTGCCTACAGATGCTTGCCTCCTACTCATGATGGAAGGTGGAGCCCTGGTGGCATAGAGGGTCAGCAGTTTAAACCCACTATCTGCTTCTTGGGAGAAAGATGAGGCTTTTTGCTCCCGTGAAGATGTACAGTCTCAGAAACCCACAGGGGCAGTTCTACAATGTCCCATAGGAGCCCTGTGAGTCGGCATCCGCTCAATCGTGAGTTTGTCATTGCTGTTGTTATTTAAGTAACATTGGAGAGGAACCCCGGTGGTATAGTGAGTGACAAGTTGGGCTGCTAACCTCAAGGTTGCTGGTTCAAATCCATAACCTCTCAGAGAGAGAAAGATGAGACTGTTGCTCCCTGCTATAGTTTATTGTGCCAGCCTGGCCGATAAACACAAGTAGGATTAACTGAAGGGCAGAGGGTTAAATGGCTCGGTGAGCCTCACCTTGGTTGTTCTGTGCCTCAGTTTAAAGGGGTACACTACCTGTGGGATGCCTAGCCTGTGGACTGTGTCGCTGTAAGTTGAGGTCCCTTTAAGCCCACACGATTGGAATGTTCATCTCTGGAGCTGGGGACTGACAGTTGATGATAGTTGGGGACCTGCCTTGCTGTTTGCTGCCTGGGTATATATAGCCCAGCTCTCTCTACAGAAGGGGACTGGCACCTGGTGGCTCTCAAGCCTTAAAGGACTGCTAGTGTCTCACTTCTTTATAATTTAACTGTTAATTTCTTGTATTATCTATCTTTATATTATTTAGTGGTTTATTTCTTGAATTATATATCTATCTTTATAAATATATTTATATATAATTACTAGCAATCTGGTTTGTCTCTCTAGAGAACCCTGTCCAATACACTCCCCTAAAGATTTAGTCTCACAAATCCTATAAGGGATGCCCAGAAATTGAAACAGATTCATTGGCAGTGGAATTGGTGGTCTTGATGAGTCTCTAAGTGGCACAAATGGCTGAGAGCTGGACTACTAGCTAAAAGGGTGTCAGTTCAAACCCATGCAGAGGTGCCTTGGAATTCAGGTTTGCAGGTCTGCTTCTGAAAGATCACATGCATCCTTGAACCCCTGGGGTATAACCCTATACCGCACAGGAGGCTAGCATCGGGTAGAACTGACTTGGCAGCATTTAACAACAGCCCCCACAACATTGGGGGGGCTACATGGGCCCCATGTGAGCACCCAGTTCTGCTTCTGGCTCGGGAAGATTGCATCTCTCCTCAATGCTGCTGACCCACCACAGATGGATCTTACAGGAACTTTCCCCACCACCCACAGCTTACTCCCCCCACCTGGACCCAATGTATACCTTCTGTCCCCCAGTAAAGTGCTCCCACAACTGGGGCACCTCTTGGTCCTGCTACATCCTGAGGATACCTGCAGAGGCCCTTTCAGACAAGGGAAGAGAGAGAGTGGATGTGGCCTGTCCCATTGCCCCCTCTATCCAGCCCTACACTGGGCCCAGCCCACCCTGGCCCAGGATGCCCAGTGGGCACCTACAGGCTTCCCCAAGAAGCACCACCCTGGCAGCTGGCCTTGGGGTCAGAAACAGAACCCACCTGCACAGGAAGTCTCTTCCTGGGGGCAAGGCAGCAAGGAATGGACACATCTCCTGGGCTGCAATGCCTGGTTTGGGAGTCAGGCCGAGCCCTTGCACAAATGGCCAAGTTGGGCCAGGCCCTCACAACAACAAGGGGGCTGGGGCTGCTCTCCGAGGAGCCCGTTGGGAGTCTGGCCTGAGGGAGACATTGGTTACCACCCCCCACCCCACCCCACCTGCCTCCCTGAAGGGACTGCAGACCGCACGACCATGGGAGGCAGGATGTCAGGGCTCATAGACACTGTACAGAGTTGGGGCAGAGATGGGCTGAAACCCAGCCTCTTGTCTCTCAGGCCCAGGCTGCTAACCTCTTTTCTGTACCCCTCAATCAGGACACCTACCCACCCTGGGGGTGGAGGAGGAGGAAGATATGGTGAAGATAGACCACTGAGCAGGAAGTTAGCTGTCTGACGTGTGTGTGTGTGTGTGTGTGTGTGCGTGTGTGTTGCTCTGGTACTCCCTACCCCCTTTCTACTCACAAGAGCTCCTGTTAAATACTGCCCCCTCCCAATCTGCTAGGGAAATGGGGGGTGGGGTGCTAGTTCTCATTAACACCTCTGCAGATGGTGGTGACACCTCTGCTGCAGTGGGCGCCCCCTCCCCTCATCCTCATCCATCAGAGGAGATACAGGGCTTCTCTGTGATGTGTACATTGGGGTGGGAGGAATGTCCTAGCCTCCTAATTAGCCATCTTGTTGGGGAGCAGAATTGGGGGGAGGGACTCTGCAGTGGGAGCAGCTGGGGTGCAGGGAGGAGCATCTTAGAGGGGAGGCTGCTGTGAGTGACATGAGTGAGCCAGGGGCCCCATGGTAAGAGCTGGGACTGGGTCACTGGCCGCACTGCATGGGCCTGATGGGTCAGCGTACAGCTCTGGGGAAGCAGTGGTGTCCTGGGCTACCTGTTGGATTGCTAACTACAAAGTGTGCATTCGAATCTGCCAGGCCCTCGGGAGCAGAAAGCTGAGGTTGTCTGCTCCCACAAAGACTGACAGACATGGAAGCACAGGAGTGTTCTCCTCTGTCCCATAGGGTTCCTGTAAGTCAGAATGAACGTGGTGGCAGTTAGCCAGCAGGGGCCAAGGGCATGATTTTGAGCAAAAGATGGACTAGTCTGACCTTTCGTTTGGAAAGGATTCCTCCAGCTGCTGTGTGGGAATGGTGGGGGGGGACGGGGCGGGGGGCAGGGGTGGTCAGGGAAAGCTATCAGGAAGTCTGGGCAGAAATCCAAGGGTCTTGGACCGAAGCATTGGAGTGGCGATGCAGGAAGTGGGGAATCCCAGATGCTCGAGATGGCTGACGGGCGAGCTGAGCGAAGGGGCCTGGGGTGTGAGGGGAGGGAGACCATGCAACACGGAGAGCTCCGTGGTGTGGCTCGAACCTCCAGAAGCATGGGAGCACCCGTGACCCAGAGAGTGGGGAGAGAAGGTGGAAGTGGGGGCAAGTCAAGAGCTGGGGTATCACTCCCAGGGCTGCTGCTGAGGTGCATGGATAGGCAGGGTCACCCCACACAGGGCTGAGCAAACAGAGTCCACAAAATTCCTCAGGGCTGAGCAGGGGGATCTTGCTTCCCTCTGCTCTGGGGACTTTGAGGAGTCAGGAGAGGAGGCACTGAGTCTACCGCTGTTGAACTTCTATGTGCTTAGGCCAGCCAGCCTAGAAGAGAGACCCCGGGTGTAGGCAGGCACTTTCCCATCCCCCACCCCTGTACCCTTGCTGGCCCACAGGGTTCCAGGGTGGATGATGGACCAACATAATCACCACCCTGTGTTAATGCACTGAGATAAGGCTTTGCCATTGTCAAGTGCTGTCACAGGAGGTACTGGACATGGCCCGTGGCAAGGACCATGCAAGGACCGAAAGCAGGTGGGATTTCAGAATTCCACAAGGGCCTCTGCAAAAGCACAGGCTTGGAGGTGGGAAGGGGCTTGAGAAGGGGAGGCAGCCTGGTCTTAAGGAGCAGGAGGTTGGAGCAGCTTCCAGCTCCGGCAAGGTTGTATTTCAGCACGGTTGTAAGGAGAGAGGTGTGGCAGAGGCGTGATCGAGAGGAGGTGGTAATCTAGACTGACCAAGATGGCCACAGCCAACACAGGTGGCCCAGTAGGGGGCAGACTGCGAGGTCACTGCCTTGTTCTGCTGCAAGTGACCAGTTCAGGACTGGGGGACAGAAATATGATGTGGCCCTCCCCAGAAGAATGCACTACAGAGGACGGCACTGAAGATATAGCCTGGGGCGTGTGGCAGGTCTGCCCAGACCACAGGGGAACAAAGTAAGAGGGAAAGAGAGGGAGTGGACAGCATCCTGGCCCACTAAGCTTCGGGGAAGACATTCCTGCTTTGAGCAGCCAATACACAGAGAGGGGACCATAGAGTCAACCTCACCATGAGACATGACGCCCCCTTACTGACCCACAGTGCTACGGGGGGTGAGGGACAGCACCAGAGACACAGAGTGGGAATAGTGCCCAGTCTGACCCCACACACACACCAGGGCGTAATGTGAAGAAAGCACACCAGAGCAGCAAGGGGAGCAAAGCAACAAAGGCCCCGAGGAATTCTGAAAATAGATTTTGGACTTGGGGGACAGGGCTTGGTGCTGCATCAGACCCGACTTGAAAAAGGTCAGCAGACAGACTTGGTTTTTTTTTTTTCTTGTTTTGTTTTTTCCATGTCTGTCTATATAAGATAGGCAGGATAAACAATCCTGAAGAGAAAACAACAGGACCAACAGTTCCATGGGGACAGGGGAGAGGAGGAAATGGGGAAAAGAGAGGCGGTAGCCAGGGACAAGGGAACAACAAGAGATCTAAAATTGATGGTTCAATGTAACCAAGAGTAATTACTGAGAACCGAATGAAGGTCAAACATGATAGTGGGACAAGAGGAAAGTAAAAGGAAATAGAGGAAAGAACTAGGAGGCAAAAGACATTTATAGCAGTGTGGGAATTGCACCTGACCTGATCCCACCACACCGAGGCAAAGCACTGGGGGAGTGCAGCGGAACAGCAAGGGAATGGAGTGGCAAGGTCCCCAGGGAATGCTGAAAGTGGACTTTGGGGCCAGGGCGTGGTGCCCCAACAGACTGGACTGGAAAACGCTCCTAAGGGCCAGCAAACGATCCCTGAACTAACTACAAGCTTTTCTCTTGTGAACTGTTTTGTTCTGTTCTTTGTCAGTGGTTTGTTTTTGTTGTTTTGTTGTCTGGTTGTATACTTTTGCTTTGTTTTCCTCTGTCTTGTTTTCGTGCATGTTAGTGACTCCACAGGTCTGTCTGAATAGGACAGGCTGGATGAACTATCTGGAGGAAAAACAACGGGACCGACAGTTCCGGGGGGACTTGGGGTAGGGGAGTAGGGGGGGTAAGGAAGTGGTGTTAACAAACCCAGGGACAAGGGAAAAACACGGGACCCCAAATGGTAGAGAAGGGGGAGTGGCAGGCATGGTGGGAAATGATCAAGGGTAAGGTTGCTTAGAGAAGAGGTATACTCTAGCCCAGGTGGCAATGAAGCATGGTAGTAGGGCAGGAGGAAAGTCAAGGGAGATGGAGGAAAGAGCTAGGAGTCAAAGGGCATTCATGGAGGTCTAGACAAAGACATGTACATGCAAATATATATAGGAAGATGGGGAAATAGATCTATGTGTCTATATTTATAGGTCAAGTATTAAGGTGGCGGAAGGACCTTGGACCTCTACTCAAACACTCCCTCAATGCACGAATACCTTTTATTAAATTGGAACTCTATGATGCTCACTCTCCCGACAAAACGGCTGGAGCCAAAGTGGGTGAACAAGTAAATGTGGTGAAGAAAGCTGATGGTGCCCGGCTATCAAAAGAGATAGTGACTGGGGTCTTAAAGGCTTGAAGATAAACAAGCGGCCATCTAGCTCAGAAGCAACAAAGTCCACATGGAAGAACACACCAGCCTGTGTGATCGAGTGGTCCCAAAGGGATCAGTTACCAGGCATCAAAGAACAAAAAATCATATCATTGACTGCACACCTCCATGATAGGATCGCTGAAGACAAATGGGTGCATAAGCAAATGTGGTGAAGAAAGCTGATGGTGCCCGGCTATCAAAAGAGATAGTGTCTGGGGTCTTAAAGGCTTGAAGGTGAACAAGCGGTCATCTAGCTCAGAAGCAAAAAAGCCCACATGGAAGAAGCACACCGGCCAGTGCGATCACGAGGTGCTAAGGGACCAGGTATAAGGCATCATGCAAAAAAAAAAAGATATAAGTGTGTGTATGTATGTGTATATGTGTGTATATGTATATATGTATATATATGCCATATTAAATGAAGGGGGAAGTGCAGAGTGGAGACCCAAGGCCCAAGTGTCAGCCAATGGAGATCCCCTCATAGAGGGGTTTAGGAGAGGAGATGGGTTAATTAGGGTGCGAGGTAGTACCGATGAAGAACACAGCTTTCCCCCAGATCCTGGATGCTTCCTCCCCCCAACTACCATGATCCGAATTCTACCTTGCAGGGCTGGATAGGGCAGAGGCTGTACACTGGTACATATGAGGGCTGGAGGTACAGGGAATGCAGGGTGGATGATACCTTCCGGACCAAGGGTGTGAGGGGCGATGCTGGGAGAGTGGAGGGTGAGTGGGTTGGAAGGGGGGAACTGATTACAAGGATCCACATGTGACCTCTTCCCTGGGAGAGGGACAGCAGAGAAGGGGGGAAGGGAGACTCCGGATAGGGCAAGATATGACAAAATAACGAGGTATAAATTACCAAGGGCACATGAGGGAGGGGGTAAAGGGGAGGGAGGGGAAAAAAAAAAGAGGACCTGATGCAAAGGGCTTAAGTGGAGAGCAAATGCTTTGAGAATGATTGGGGCAGGGAATGTATGGATGTGCTTTATACAATTGATGTATGTATATGTATGGATGGTGATAAGAGTTGTATGGGTCCCTAATAAAATGTAAAAAAAGAAAAGAGGAGAAAAAAATGATTAGGGCAGGGACTGTACAGATGTGCTTTATACAATTGATGTATGTATATGTATGAACTGTGATAAGAATTGTATGAGCCCCTAATAAATTGTTAAAATTTTTTTAAAAATTTAAAAAAAAGACATTTATAGAGGTATAAACACAGGCATGTATATTACATATATGTAAATATATTAATAGGGATATAGGTCTATGTACATATATTTATATGTTAAGTGTTAAGATAGCAGGTGGACATTGGGCCTCTACTCAAGTCCTCCCTCAACACAAGAACACTTTGTTCTGATAACCTGGCATTCTGTGATGCTCACCTTCCGGACACAATCACTGAAGACAAAATGGGTGCGTAAGCAAATGTGGTGAAGAAAGCTGATGGTGCCTGGCTATCAAAACATATAGCATCTGGGGTCTTGAAGACTTGAAGATAAACAAGCAGCCATCTAGCTGAGAAGCAACAAAGCCCACATGGGAGAAGCACACCAGTCTGTGATCATGAGGTGTTGATGGGATCCGGTATCAGGCATCAGAAGACCCAAAACTAACAACCATTTTGATGCAAATGAAGGGAGTCAGAATGGAGACCCAAAGCCCATCTGTAGACAAGGGGACAAGCCAGCCAGGGTGCAGTATAACACCTAGGAAACACACAGCATTCCTCTAATTATTTAAACTTCTCACCACACACCGCCACTATCATGACCGCTGTGCTATCTCACGAATCTGCCTAGACCAGAGCATGTACACTGCTGCAGATAAGAGCTCTGGACACACGGAATCCGGGAAGATTGAGGACTAATACTGGGAGTAGCAATACCATGAGGGGAAGGGGAAGGTAGGGGGAGAAAGGGGGAACCGATCTCAATGATTGGCATACAACCCCCCCCCCCCAACATGGGAACAAACAACAGAAACATGGGTGAAGGGAGACAGCGAACGGTGTAAAATATGAAATGAAAATAATTTATAAATGATTCACAAGGGGGAGAAAAGAGGAGCTGATACTAAGGGCTCAAGAAGAAAAAACATGTTTTAGAAATGATGGCAACCTATGTACAAATGTGCTTGAAACATTGGTGTATGGATTGTTATAAGAGCTGTAAGATCCCCCAATAAAATGATCTATAAAAGAAAGAAAATAAATATGGGGTAGGGCGGGTGGAGGGTGGGAGAAGTTAAGGTCAAAGACAAGAGCTGTTGTCATTCCAGACTGAGAGGATGAAAGGAGACAGTCACGGGAGGGGACCTGTGAGAGGGACTAGCCACTATGGGGTGGCACTTAAGGGAGGCGACCACACCAGAAGAGGTCTCTCAGCCCTGGCTCTCCCCACAGGAGTTCGAGGACCCACGGGATCCCCTGGACACCTCCCAGGCCACAGAGTCTGGCAACAGCCATTTGTCCCCTTCCAGGATGGAGATGGTCGAGGTCACTCTCCACGGAGCTGTTAACCTACCCACCAACAAGGATGGCTCCGATCCACAGCCCTATGTGATAGTGTAAGTACCACGCTGGGACAGGGAAAGGCGCCGGGCTGTGATGAGGACTAGGCGTGATGGTTGGTAGTTCAGGACTGGGCCTGGGTCCCCAGCGGGGAATCACATTGGGGCTCTGCAAATGGGAGGCCTGCTGCTCAGTCTCCCTGCTGGTGCATGGGATGCAGCCTGCAGGCCTGGAGGCGTGAGGGGCTCTTGGATCTCACAACCAGCTAGTTTCAGCTCAGCCAGGACTCAGAGCTCAGAGGGGCTGAGCCCTTGTGACAACCATAGCCGCTCCTGACCTGTGGGTGCCCCATTCCACCACACTCAGCCCTGGGACAGGCACCTCCCAGCCATCCTCTCCTTGAGCCCCGCTGCCACTTTCCCAGCGGTGGGGGCTTCATTGGTTCTGCCCTGGGGTACACCACCCCCAGCTGCTGGGGACACATCTCGGTACAGCCTGGTACCCAAAGCCTGTCTGCCGCCCACCTTAGGGGCCTTACATGTCCAGAAGAGCAGCAAGATCGTCTCTGTGCCCTCAAATTGTGCTAACCAAGGACAGAACCTGGATGTCCACTTCCATGCCCCCAGCAATGCACCCAGCATAGGCCTGGGCACAGACTTAGGGTCCAGAGGGCAACCAAGGCAAACACCCGGTTACTGTGGCAACCCCATCCCCACAAGGCAAAAGGGGACCGGAAACTGTGCTGGGGACCAACAGGTGAAACACTTGCTTGCCTCTGAAGCAGCATCTCTCCCAGCCCGCCCCCCACCCCACCTCCTCTCCTCCCCTCCCCCAGCTCCATCTCAGTCTGGGCCGAGGACAGGTGGCAGAGAGCAGGCTTGGCAGGGAGGCTGTTTCTCGCTGAGCGACCGGCTTCTCCCCTCAGCTATTTCCATAAACCAATTATCGCCGATCATCTCGGGAGACGCAGGCGCCGCCTATCACCAATCCAGCCCGGGCGGCGGGCGGGGAGCTGGGCACTGCGACCCGCGCCGTCACCCCGTTGCCATGGGAACGCGCGGCGGGAGCCAGGCGGGGATGGGAAGGTGCTGGGCACATTCCAGCTTGCTGGCGCCCTCGGAGAGGCTGCAGCTCCTGGGGCGGGGAGAGGCTAGAGATGGGGGCTGGTGGGGGTGGGGAGCGCATCACAGCCCCCAGCCCACCCTGGGAGGGGCCGGAGCCCACGGGCTGAAGGAGGTGCTAATGAGATGCAAATGAACCAGGAAGTGAGGACCCCAGGGTCCTGTAGTGCTAGCCGCCCCCCAGCCCTGGGCAGCCCCCAGCCCCCAGGGGACTCCTTAGAAGGGTCTGAACCCTGAAAAGTGATGGTGACCACAGACGGCCGAGTTCAGAACACACAGAAACAGCATCAAATAAGCACAAGCAAGTCCGCTGAAGTTTTCATTTTCTCATGATGAATACTTCACTTCAGGGCTTAAAAATAAACACACACACACACCCCCAACATTTGTTGGGAAATGTCTTTTCATTCCAGTTTTTCACAACCTTTGTGAAATGCATATACACCAACCAAACCACTGCCAGCGAGTCACCGCTGACTCATAGCGACACATGGGTTTCTGTAACTGTTCACAAGCGTAGAAAGCCCAACGCCTGATCCCTGTGCAGCTGGTGGTTTCCAACTCCCGACCATGCAGATCGCAGATAGCAGCTGAACGCAGAACCACGACACCACCATGTCATATATAGTATATACTATATAACATCATATATAATATATACTATATGACTATAATATATTACTGTATCTGCAAATGGAGCTTTTGCTCTATACACACATATCTTTAAATATACTAATGTCTCATTCTTTTGGATTCATCTTTATTTTTTCAATCCTTTTATTGGGGGCTCGTACAATTCTTATCACAATCCATACATCCATCCATTGTGTCAAGAACATATGTACCTTTGTTGACATCATCATTCTCAAAACATTTGCCTTCTACTTGAGCCCTTAATATCTACTGTTCATTTCCCCCCTCTGTCCCCACTCCCCCCTACCTCATGAACCCTTCATCATTCATAAATTATTACTATTTTGTCATATATTACACTGTCTGATGTCTCCCCCTGCCCTCTTCTCTGCTGTCCCTCCCCCAGGGAGGAGGCTATACGTAGATTCCTGTAATCAGTTCTGGATTCATCTTTTTGTAGCTCCTGTTAGGGGCCTCTAAGCTTAACAGCCCAGTTGCATTCCCTGCTCTGGGAAGAAGTTTCTGCCACCCCATTTTGCTCACCTCAGATGGGGGTCAGGAAGTCTTGGTCTACCCTGTTCTCTGTCCTCCTGTCTCCGTTTGGTGCCTATGAGCAGACAGTCCCAGGGAGGGGCGCTGAGTGAGGAGTGGGCCCCGTTGATGGAAGAGCTGATGAGGACCCCCGTCTTTGGGGCATGTCCACTTCACCCCTTATCAGAGCCTTGAGACCCATGATGATGGGTGTCCTCCTACCCAAGGGGCCCCACACTTACTGGCCCCGTGGGTAAGGGAAGGCTCTTGCCCACTGTGTGATTCGGTTTCACTCCATCTCAACTCTCCAACTGGCTTCCAATCTGACTGTGGCAGAACAACTTTCTCAAAAGTCACAGGGGAACGCCATGCCTGGCCCTGTGTCGACAGGCAGCTCGTTCGTCTCATGGGATCTCTTAATGGTGTCAGTCCCTGGTGACCGATCTACTGGAGCCCTCTCTTCTCGGGGATCTCTTCCTCTGTGTCCACACTTTGTCTGTTCGACCTGGAGGTCACGGCTTCGTTAGCGTTCCTCCTTCAGTGTCCTCTTCCCTCATCCTGGAATCAGGGATCATATCCCTTTACCCCCTAGGCTTGTCCATTTCTCCTGCCTCTCGGTTCTGGCTACTTCTCTCCCAGGGAGCTCCATTACTCCCCGAGATGACCACACCTTCTCATTGCTCTTGTACCCCTGATCTTGGCCCTCTCCTGCCACAGCCTTTATTTTGAGCCCTCTCGTGCCTCCCTGTTGCTCCTAGGACCGAGAGGGTTCCCGGCCCAGCATAGGGGAGTTTGAACTGGCCTTCCTGGCTCCCCACCAACATACTCCACCTCCCACTCTGCTCACCCCTACTAGAATTCTCCATTCTCCAAGCAGGCCCTGTCCTCACCCACCCAGGCACACTCCCATCCCAGGGGCAGACTCCCTCCTCCTCCTCTTCTCCATTAACAAAACAAAACAAAAACCAGACTCCCTGCCATGGAACCAATTCTTATTCATGGTGACCCTATAGAACCAGATAGAACTGCCCTTGTGGGTTTACAAGACTGTAAATCTTTACAGGAGGCTAAAGCCTCATTTGTCTCCTGAAGACTGGCTGGTAGTTTCAAACTGTTGACCTCGTGATTAGCAGCCCAGAACGTAACCACCACTCCCAGACCCAGCCAAACCCTCTAAGCCTCAGTTTTCCCATGGCCAGGATGTAAAGTTTAGCGTCCAAACTATCCCAGGCCTGTCCTGATTAGACAGTCTGTGGCCAATGGCCAGAATGACTTGGTCTCTGGCCTGGGAAGAGGTGTCCAGTCTTTAGAGACAGCAAGTGCCCCTGCTGGGCAGCTGTGAGACAGGTTCCATGCCCAAGACTTCTGGACAAAGGCTCAGGCTCAGGGTCTCCCTGGCTGGCCTAGGCCTGGCTCGTGGTCCTGGGGCCTGAGCAGTGCCTGGCATCTGTCTCCCAGGTTGGCACAGAAAAACCTGTCCATCAGGACACAGCAGGGGCCAGGAAAGCAGCGGCACTGACAGGTGGGGGGACTTTAGTAGGCAGGGGGGGCTGCTGTAGGGGAGGGGCCAGCCAGGCGAGAGCCTGTGGAGTCTGACCCTCTGCTTGAGGCTGGGGAGCTGGGCTGCCAGGCTTGGCAGATGCCTCTCTGGCTGTGTGTTGTCCTGAGTTAAGGAGTGGGGACCAAGCCAGTACTGGGCAGGGGAGGCTGCTTCCTCTGTGCACAGGGAGCGGGCGTGGCTCAGGCCAGGGGAGAGGAATGAGACAGATGATGTCAGCTAGAGTTGTGCTCAGGAGACCTTGGATAAGACAGCCCTGACCTTGATCACAGTGTGTCTTTCCCGTCACACTCTGAGCCCTGACCTTGGACACACATTGAACTTTGACCCTGGACACACCCTAGACCCGGACCCTGGGCACACACTGACACACACACACCCCTCCATGGAAACATACTGGAACCTGACCCTGGTCACACTCTGAATGGGTAATACCTCAATTCTTGGCTTCGCCCGATGAAAGCGTTCACACCGAAGTCTGTTTTGTAAACCAAGTGAGTTTGTATGAAGGACAGGACAAGTTTCAAGTTTCACAGTCTCAAAGGGGTTCACAACTGGGCACGAGCAACCTCGTGGAAAAGGCACCCCCACATGCAGAACAGGGGCCAGAGAGCGAGGGGGCCAGAGGCTGGCACAAGCAGGGGCAGGAGAGTACAAGGGGCCAGAGAGAGGCTGTGGGCCCCAAGTAGGCCCTGACGGGGCACTCCTGGGCAGCATGTGTGCACCCGACCCTCCAGCTTGCTGACCAGGAGCAGGGTAAAAGGAGATCAGCTTTCCCTTAGCCAGGATATTTAAATCCTCTGGCTGGGGAGGCATGGTTGAAGGTATTGGTTGACTCCATTGGCTGGGTTAAGCCCACCTGGGCGAGGTCATCAGCCTGGGCCTAGTTTGGACCACCCAGGTGTACCTCCCACCTGGCTCAGGGGCTTGAATAGGAGTTTGGGGTCTTCATAGGTGTCTAATGGCTGCCTGATTTCCTTCCAACCTCCTCTAGGGGAGCTTTGCAGGCATGGGAGGGACAACCCTCCTGTCCCTAAACCTAAGTACCTAACAGATACACACTGAGCCCTGACCCAGGTCACACTCTGAGCCCTGATCTTGGTCCCATGCTGAGCCCTGATTCTGGCCACATCCTCAGCCCCAATCCTGGTCACAGGCTGAGCCTCAGACTCAACTGGAGAAAGGATTAAAAGGAGGGCGATTTACCAGGTAAGAGAGGGAGGGAAATAGCGGGCTAGACCCATTGCATCTCCTGTGTGGCTGGCAAACCTCCTCCCATCTAATCACCACCCAGTCCTGTGCTTTGGCATCGTGGGATCCCCATGTCACAGGCAAGGTTACTGAGGCTCAGGGCATTTCTGTGACCTGCCCAACAGCGGCACCATTGAGTGTCTAAACTGAGCCAGGATGTAGGATTCCCAAATCTGTAAAAGCTCTTTCCTCCTGGTCCTGCCTTAATCTCTCCTGCAGGGATGCATGGGGCCAGTCTGGAGACACCTGCTGGGATCTGAACTTCCCACCTCCTCACTGTCTGGTGGTGGGCCTTTGGTCAAGGGCCTCAAAGGACAGGGCTCCAGGCCAAGTGGGTGGAGAGCCAGCATGACTCACTGCAGACCTGCGGGCCTGTCTCAGGGTTGGGCTCAGCTAAAATAACAGGAACAGTCTGGGTGACGTGATTGTGATTGTAGGAACAGCACCAGGAAGAAGCGGCCTCCTTTACTGGTTAGATCCCTCTCTGAGCTTGGTCCCCTCCATATTCGGCTCTCTCTCAATGGGCCTGGCAGAAGAGGCCAGCTGTCCCCGAGTTAGAGAACCAGGGCAGCCAAAGGGCGTGCCTGAGGTCGAGTGGCTGGTCAGCGGAAGATGACTCTCTGTCTGGCTCCAGCAGGATGCCCAGGGGAAAAGGCAGGAGGCAGGCGCAGGCCCTGGATCTGCTGCTGCTGCTGCCCACACCTGCTGCAGATGATGTAGGCCCCAGGAGGCTGAGCCTTGGAATTGTTATGCAGTGAGATTGCCTCTCTGACCCCAGGCTGTAAACACAGCTGGCGTCAGCGGTTCAAAGGAAAGTTGGCCCCGACCCCTAGCCAGACTGTAACCACAGGGATGCTTTCCAGATGTTGCCCAAGGCCCTGCCCAGGGTCCCCTGAGGGCTTCTCATGCCTGAGACACAGAGACAGACCCCAGAAGACTTGTGCCGTCTTCCAGGGACATTGAGAAAGAACAGGCAATGCCGGCCTGAGAGGGGAGCAAGTATGGTGGTGTTGGGGGGTGGGGCTTGGGGTGCAGGGGGACTTCTTGGTCCTGGCCCACAGCTAGTCACAGATAGGCCAGCTGCCTCCTCTGCTCAGCTCTGAGCCTGGGCAGACACCTGGGGCATCCTCTCAGTTCTCCCTGACGTCTGGTTTCCCTCTGTCCTTGCCTTCCCCGTGGTCCTCAGGACCAGAGGGCTTGTGGTCTAGGGCAGCAGTTTTCAACCTGTGGGTCGTGACCCCTTTGGGGGAGGTCAAAGGACCCTTTCACAGGGGTCGCCTAAGACCATCGGAAAACACATATTTCTGATGGTCTTAGGAACTGAGGACACCACTCTGCTATCTGTCTCCAGGTGGGGCCGCCCACAAGCAGATACACCCACCTATGAGTACCCGGCATGAAGACTGTTACCCATGCTGCACTCACCATGCCTTAAGACAAAGTTTCATTGATTTGCCATTAGAAATAAATATTTTACAATATATAATGGCATATTGTTTTTGTGATGAATCACTTTGCTTGAATTATATTGAATTTGTAACAATGAAAATACATCTCGTCTATTAGACATTTACATGATGATTCGTAACAGTAGCAAAATGACAGTGATGAAGTAGCAATGAAATAATTTCATGGGTGGGGCAGTCACCACCACATGAGGAACTGTATTTAAGGGTCGCGGTATGAGGGAGGTTGAGCACCACTGGGCCAGGGAAAAGCAAGGGAGACCATTGGTCAGGGAGCTGGGCTCTGGCTTCCAATGCAGCTACACAAACAGACACACCACACACACACACACACACACACACACACACAGTTCCATCAGCAGGATCTACACCAGAAATGGCGAACTCGGTGCCTTTAGGGTCCAAGCGGGTGACACAGTAGCGAGCAGAGGTCATGGGACAACCTGGGGAGCACACAGCTCCCTGCAGAGGTTGGGAAGTTCATCATTCTATCTGGCCCAGATCCCTCCCGTTTTTAGTCTGCATCCATGAGGAAGGAGGTACACAGAAGAGAGAAAGTCCAGAGGAAACCCATTGAGGCCCCCAAGTCCTGTCTTGTCTGTCTCACCCCTACCTGGAGCCCGGGTTGACAGACAGGTGGGCTCTCCGCCCTCTGTCTAAAAGGTGGCTCCTGGGAGCCTCAAGCTAGGCCACAGCGCAGCTTGACACAGGTCTGTGTTGGTCGAGTGCCTAAAACAGAGTGGGGAAGGCTCTCTGGAAGAGCAGACGAGAGAGAAGGGACAATGAGGCCTGACAGTCTGACTTGGCACTTGCCACAAGCCTGTTGCTGTGGGCCTCTCCTGCCTTGCCTGCCTCCCTGAGCTGCTGCCCATGTGGGCCACAAGGAGGGGGGAGGAACAGTGTTCCCATCTCCCAGGAAGAGCCTTCCCTTTGTCCAAGCACTCAGCTCAGAGCTCCTGGGAATGGGCCACATCTTCTTTCCGAAGCCCTGGTGGTGCTGGGGTGAGCTTTCACACCCACCAGCCCTCCCCGGGAGAAAGGCAGGGCTGTGGGCTCGGTAAAGATCGGGGAACCCTATCTAGGGCTGCTCTGAGTGGAAATGGATTCGATGGCAGTGGTGGTCTTGCCAGGGCCTGTGTGGGTGGGGAATGGGCTGGCCTCCCGTTTGCAGATCCGCCCCCGCCAACTCCAGAATCAGTTACTGTGTAAGTGGAGGCCCACCTGTGGTGTTGTAGCGCCATCAGCAATTAGTGATGCTTCATTAGAACCCAATTAATACATGAAAGCCCAGGGTAAGAGGCCCATCCTTTGCCGGGAAGAGCAGCCACGCTCAGGCCACAAGTGGCAGTTTCTTGGGTGGAACAACAAACCAAACCAAACCCACTGCTTGGAGTCAGTTCTGACTCTCAGCGAAGCTGTGGGACAGGGGAGAACTGCCCCTGAGGCTTTCTGAGACTGGGACTAGAAAGCCTCATCTTTCTCCTGCAGAGCGCCTGCTGGTTTTGAACTGCTGACTTGTAGGTTAACAGTCCAACTCGTAACCACTAAACCCCCAGGGCACCTGCCCCTGGGTGGTGGGGAGAGATAAGAGAGAGGGAACAGTTCCCTCCTCTCTGAACCCGCCCCCCCCACCCCTCCCCTCACAGCAGCTGCCCTTGGAAACTAGAAAGCCCAGTTGCTCTTAGTGGTGACCTTGAAAAAAGTAAGCAAACTCCTTCCAGTTCCCTCCCTCCCTCTCACAGGTGGGTGTGGGCCTGGCCCCCAGCATCTGCCAGGGTGGGAGCCCCCACCATGGCTGACTATACCTGACCTTTGTCAAGTGCACACATCCCCTTTAAACACCGGGCCGGGGGTGGGTGGGAAGGAGAAAAGACTTTTCTGGCAGCTGATCTGTGCCTCCGAACCCCCCGCCGTTCCACCCAGGCAGAGCCGCATCAAGTCTTAATGCCAAGGCCACGGGCACTTCCCTCAGCCGCTCCTGCAGCTGCCTGGTAAAGCTAGAGCAGGACTTGGGGCGGGGGAGGGGGGGGATGGGCAAGCCCTGGAGAGACCCCTAAACTCTGGGTCTGTAACCGAAACCTGTCAGGGGCCAGGAGTCTCAGCATCCTAGGTAATCAGCCCAGGCCACGTACTGGGGGCTGGGGGCTGAGTCAGCTCAGCCCCTTCCCCTATCCTGTGAGGACCCCAGGCCCCTCTTTCTCTGTTTTCTAGAACAGCATCGAGGCCCAGAGGAATCAGCCGTGCCGGGAAAAGCCATTACCCTGACAGCTTCCTCCACATGCTAAAAGCCTCTTCCTTGCCCATTGGCCTCACCCCTCCCAAGCTATGTCTTCTCCACTCACCTCCGCTGTCTGCTTTCCATGGGAGCAGGGAGAGGAGCTGCTGGCTTAATTCCTGCTCTCCTACCCGGAAGCTTCCTGGCTCCCTCATCCTGCCCCATCTAATTCCACCTGGGATTCTTGGACTTGTGTAGGGAAAGAGAGGTGGCAGGAGTCCACAGAGGTCAGGAAGAGACAGGCCCTGAATCCTGTCACCACTCTGCTGTGACTGAAGTCAGCTGCTCCCCGACGTCAGTGCTACCTGCTCCGTCCACCCTGCGCCAGGGGTCTGTCAGCCCAGGCTTGTTGCTTGAGGTGGAGGAAGGCCCTGCTTGGACACCTTCATGGACTCCCATCCTAGTGGGTCACAAGCAGCTGAGAACCCTGAGGCTTAGACTCTGGCATGTGGGATGGGGTGGGGGGTGGGGGAAGCCACTGGAGGGAGTCAGGGCATGGAGAAACCTAGGACAGGGCTTCAGGCACAGGCCCGGGAGGGAGCAGCCCTCGACCCACACTCTGCCTGAGGGGGAGCGGAGGGGCAGCCGAGCACCACATCTCTTCCACTCTGCCACCTTCTGCCCTCCAGCCTGCAGTTTCCCAGAAGCGCCTGGCTCCTACCGCTGGTCCTAGGGTTCCTGGGTCTGGAGGGCACTGAGCAGGAGGGAGGCACCCTCCCCTCCTCAGGCCCCTTCTCGCATCACAAAGAAAAACATAGCTTGAAGCGGGACTGCTTAGGGGTCCCCAGCATCCCATCCTCCCTGGTGCTCATAACCACCCTCTGAGGTACCACTGTTGACAGGATAAACTGAGGCTCAGAGAGGGGACCTCACCCAGAGAGGATCATGGTCTCTAAACCCACCTCTCTTTCTAGGACTCCACGCCTGGGCCACACTACCAGGGAGTGCTCTTGTAGACCCAGAACCAGGACCAAGATGGGGAGAAACAGGCCAAGGGGGTGGGGACAGGTGGTAGTACAGCCTCTGAGACTGAAATCTCTCCTGCTTTTGGGTAATAAATTCTGATCATTGTGATAATGGGGGGAGGTATAATTAACATTTTCAAGGTAGCTGGAAGCATAGAAACTCATTTCGTTTCCATAACAACCCTGCCGGCTGGGGATGGTTGCTCCTCCCGTTTTAGGACAGGAGGAAAAGAAAGTACTTGAGGCAGTGTCACTTGCCCAAAGTCCGGAGCAGAGCTGGGATGGGAAACCCCAGAGGGCTGACAGCGGCAGGGTCCCTGTGACCAGCCCCTCGGCTGACCCTGGGAGTGGAGGGCAGGTCTCCCACAGGAAAAATCATCTGTAGAAGCAGGTCTGGTGTGAGTGGGGAGCGGGAGCAGCCGCAGTGTCAGCAGGGCAGAGGGAGCAGCGAGGGCCAGGCCCCAGAGGGCTTCCTAGAACAGACTGGACTGGGGTTGGGCAGGCTGGTGAAGATGTCTCTCTGCTTCCCACCCTGGGATCCCACATGTGCAGGAGACTCCCCCCACCCTGAGGGTATGGGACAACCCCCTGACAGGTTCTGGGGGCTCTCCCCGAAACCCCAGCACCCACTGCTGCAGCAACTGCACCAACACCTCGGACACCCCTCCACCAGGAATTCCCTCTCCCCGAGCTGTTTCATATTTGCCTCATCCCCATGCCCATGGGTGCACTAGGGTGCAGCAGGAAACCCCTCAATGGCACCATAATGCCAGACCCAGCCCCAGTGCTCAACCAGGGCCCCTGCACACAGTGGCACACAGTGGGTACTAGAGAAGGGCACAGAGCCAGGAGACCGTGGGCATCTGGGCCAGACACTTCGGGAAATGAGGGGCAAAAGAAAGGACAGGCGCTGCTACCTCCCAGGCCCCTCCCACCTAGCAGATCCCCAAGAGAGGTGGGGAGGGCATCCTTGCACACACGGCTGGCACTATGCACCCCTTCTCTGGCAGTGGCCCACTCCCACCCTCACCCTCGCCCAGAACCTCTGAGCTCAAGTGACCATTCAAGTGGTGGAACATGTGACCCAGACGGTCCCCTGGCCTGGTAGGACAGAGGGCTGAGATCCCCTGGGCCTGAGGGACAAGATTGCCCATACCAGGCCGGTCACACTCCATGCTCTGCCCACGATGCATGATGCATGGACAGTGGGGTATGAGGCTGGGCTGGGGAAGCAGCAGGCAGGACACTGTCTCCGGCTCACCCCTGTCCTTGTCCCCCTCCACAGGAAAACCACCTCGCAGGATGCACAGAAACAGGACTCCACGGCCGTCACCTCTGTGACTTCAAAGTACACCAGGTCCCCCGTCTGGAGGGACACCATGAAACTAGAGATCCCCGCTGACAGTGCTGGGAAGGAAGGTGAGGCTGGGGGCAGGAAGAGGCCTGGGGTCAGGGCTGGGAAGGAAGGTGAGGCTGGGGGCAGGAAGAGGCCTGGGGTTGGGATGGGCGGGGGTGCAGGTGCTTTGCAAAGGGAAGCCCAGAAAGCCACTTACAAAGGTGGCAAAATCCCGCCACCACTCAGCTGAAAGCCATCTGAACACCTTGGTCTCAGTTAAAAAACTGTTTTAAAGGAAACCAGAAAAAGAAATCCTGATCTTGTCACGCCTCATCTCCCAGCCTGTTCGAACGGAAGAGCCGCTCCACATAAACGCATTTCCCAGACAATGAGAGCTTATCTTTTTATGACCGTTATTATTTCTATGGCTGTTATTCCTGCCGTCTCCTGCTGCGGGGCCCCAGCAGGCCCAGGTGGGCTTCCTAGCTCCCCCTAATCGATGGTCCTGTAGAGGCCCCAGCAGCCTCCCAGGAGCATGGATGAGCAAACTGGTTTGCAGGGAGGCCAGAGAGTTGGCTGCAGGGCTGTCGTCAGTGAGCGGAGGGGCCAGGACTCAGCACTGCTTGCTCTTGTAAGGGTCCAGTGTCCTATCTGCCACATGTGGATTTAAAAAAAAAAAAGTTCTGAACCTTTCTCCCTGCCCAGACCTCCCTGGGTCACTGCCCACCCACGAAGAGGCATGTCCGGGGCTTCCCAAAGGTTGGGGTCTCCTCTTAGAGAAATTGCACCCCTCGCCCCAAGGAAACCCTTTCAGCCCCCTGGCTTCGGCCAGGTCTAGCCTGGGTGGACGATTTCGATGTTTCAAGGCAGGGTTTAAACCAGTGTTTTCCAAAGGGAGCGATGCCACTTCCTGGGGGTGGGGTGGCTTGAAATGATCCAGGGGGCTGCAACAGGCGAGGCCGCACTTGGTCCTGGAGTGTGGGCTACAGTGAAAAAGGTCTCATTGCCAGGGGGGCGCTGAGTCCTTGGGTTGCTAAGCCAAATAAGCATGAGAACCTATGACTTAGACTGAGCCCCCAGGCACCCATGTTCACACACATGTGCACATACATGGACCAGGGGGCTTTAAAATGGTTCTCGGAAAATGGAATCGGGAGATACTGGGATTCTTCCATGAGCTTTTGGAAACCTCTTCATATTTTCACACCATAGGCCAGGGCTTGACTGACTAGCTGATGCCAGGGCTGCTGGGAATACGGGCACTATAGGAACCAGTCACATTGACTGCCTTAGGGCATCAGAAGGACCCCCATCTCCCTTCTTGTGGGTGGGTCCCTCCTCCCCTTGAAGGCCTTGGGCAGAACTGGTTGTTCTTTGTCCATCTCCCAAATACAAAATCTAGAGGCTGTAGGAACTGGAGGAGGGAGATGGGAGGGGGAGGGACATCGTTGAAACAGGAGGAAGCGAGCTCTAGGTCAAGGTAGAGAATTGATTTCTTTTTCCTCCTATAAATGGGTAGGCAGAGCCATTGGGGTGATTTGAGAAAATGCAAACAAGGAAAACTGACTCAGGCTTTCATGCAAATCCACACGTGAGCCTGTGTGGATGTCCATGGGCTGGTTCCTGTGTGTGTTTGTGTGTGTACATTGTGTGTGAGTAGGTACACGCTGGCGTGTTGGTGTGTCTGGTGGCAGTGTGTGTGTGTGTGGTGAATGGGAACATGCATGGGAACACATAGTTTGCATGCTGTGTACATACATGTACGTGCAGGTGCATTTGTGTGGCTAAGGGGAAGTTGGGGGATGGTGAGCAGAGCTGGGTTGGGACAACCCCCCGGGTGATGAGAGGAAGGGGTGTGATGAGGTCAGTGGCCTTGAGGCAGCAGAAATGGGGACAGGGGGTGAGGACATCTGGGCAGGCAGCGAACATTGGCAGGTGCTAGATGCTTGCTGGAATCTGACTAGAACCGGTTGCTGTGGTGATGTGTGTGGTAGAGGGTGGGGGAGGCAAGGGGCTGAGCCAAGAGGCAGGGGCAGGGTGAGTGGAGGCATAGGGATGTGTTAATGGAAAGCTAAGGGGAGTTCCAGCCCCCCCGCCCCCCCCCCACCCCACATGTTAGGGCCAAAGCAGGCAGGTGGCACAAATGACTTGGTAACCACACAAAGGGGGCTGGTGGGGACACAGCACGATGCCCCGAGAAGTTGGTGAGGCCTGTCTGTAACATGGAGACAGGGCTGGGAGGGTGGCCATCCCCCCAATAATGGCTCTTCTACTGGTGGGGACTCTTCCCCAAATGTCAACCAGGATTGGGGGCTCAAGGTCCCTAGGGCCTCGTGGCTTTGATTGGGACCTCCAGCTGAATTTCCTCAGTTCACTCAGGGTCAAGAGTCACAGAAAATGAATAAGGAGGAGGCCAGTGCACACCCCACTGGAGAGCCCGACCGCCACCCTCCCACCCTTACCCTACTCCTGAGGGGGGGGAGGGGAGAGGAGATTTTTAAACAGTAACCTTGTTCCAGAGCAGGGTAGTGGGTACAGGTTAAGTGGCCTGCTAAAGGCCACAGAAACAGAGCAAGAAGGTAACAATACTGGGACCAACCCCTTGCTGTACCCTTTCTTCAAGCCAGTCCAAAAACGTTTGCTGCCCTTCCCACCCTCCTCCGCACTGAGCATGGACCCCATGTGGCTAGCTCTTGAGGGGCCTTGGCAAGCATCCCTCCCTCTCTGGGCCTACAAGGTCTTGGGAAGAGGTCTAGGGAGGAGGAGGGGAGAGGTAGATTATTTAACATGACCCTCAGCTCCCATCTACACTCCCAAGTTCAATGACCCACCCCATGTCCAAATGACCCGTTCAGTTGCAAGTCACCCAGAACCAAGGAGATCCCAGCCTGTGAGCACAGTAGGACCAGCAGCTGTCCCTGGTGCTGAAGCCTCTTAGCTCAAAGGGAGACACAGGGCAGTCTTTCTTGGCCTCTCTCTCAGGTTCATCTTTAACTCCTTCTCCTTCATTCTCTACTCCCTCCTCCGCACCCCTCTTCCTCTTTTCCTCTCTCACCTCTCCTTCCTCAGGTCTCAGTCTTACAGAGTGGGGAAGACCCCTCAGAGCCTATGGACCCAGCCTGGCTCACCAGCCACTTACCAGTAGTGTGATGACCAAGAGACCCTGGGTGGCGTAGTGGTTATGCATGGGGCTGCTAACCACAGGTCCGCAGTTTGAAACCACCAACCGCTCCTTGAAAGAAAGATGAGGCTTACTGCTCCCGTAAAGAGTCACAGTCCCAGAAACCCACAGGGGCCGTTGTGCCCTGTCCTATGGGGTCACGATGAGTGGCCTTGACTCGGTAGCAGTGAGAGAGAGTGGTGCCCACTCTGTGCCACCCTTCTCAGCCCCAGCGGACAGACTGAAAACGGAGACAGTCACTGATTGCTGTGAAGGGGGCTGCGCATAGGAGCGCTCATCCCCGTGCCTGGCACACAGTGGGTGCTCCTTACATGGCACTACTCGCTGGTTGCAGGCAGTCCCCTCAGCACGCATCCAAAGTGGACACTTTTCATGACAAAATGAGATCACTTTAGAGAGAGGGCACTGAGGGGGCATGCTTCTGAATGTTCCTTCTGTCTCTGGTCGCTTGTCCTCTTTCCCTTCCCATTGGAGGGTTCTTGGCCAGGTCACTGTTGCTGACTGAGCCTCCATTTCCTCTTATATGTGGGAGAGGGGCCCTCCCTTCTCGCCTGCTGAGCTTCAAGCAGGAGAAGGGATCTTGTAACTGGGAAGAGGTCCTCCACCTGCCTGTGTGTGTGTCTCTGTGTGTGCAAGCGTGTGTCTACAGCCACGAGTGGCTGGGCTCCCTCCCATCTGTGTGTGTGCACCGCTAGGGTGGGGGTTTCTGGTGCACAGGGAGAACTGGACCTCGGGGGCTCAGACAGTCCATGTGGTGTTGTGTCTCTGCTCACCTCTGCATGCATGTGTGTGCATTCCACATGTGCGTATAGGCACGTGTGCTGGTTCTTCAGTGTGGCCCTGCTCTCAGCAAGGCCTGTCCCCTCTCACCATTGCACCTCACTGGGAGGGCAAGAGTCCCCTGAGCCTTGCCTTGACTCCATGCCCCCTCCTTCCCTCTCCAGATGTGGTGCTCAGAGTGGTGGACAACAAGACGAAAGAGGAACTGGTGTCCTACCAGATCCCCATCAAGTACCTGCGTGTCTTCCATCCCTACCACTTCCAGCTGGTGAAGGTGAGTCCGAACCCTGGACATGGGGCCCCCAGTGGGCCTGAGCAGATGGACGGAAAGCTGGTGGAAGCCACAGCGGTGCCCCCTGCTCCTTCCTGGGAGTCTCTCTGACTATCCCATGCTCATCCCTCAGGATGGAAAGTCAGGGCCGGGAGACATGGCCCCAGGGGGGACCCTGGGGAACGAGGTCCAGCAGAAACTGGAATTGTCTAGATTCTTCTCCATACAACAGCCCAAAAGACAACTACCATGTTGCACAAATGCACCACGTAAAGCCATGTTCTGATTTTGCACATGTCAAAGGAGGAGAGTGTGTCTAGACATGGGAGAAACACAGATTCTACAGAGAACTCATGGGTCCCCAGCCCTGTGTCAGACGCTTTGCTCGGCACCTCTAATCTGCAGGGTGAATTACATTTTTGTAAGCAAAGTCCTCTCACACAGCTAGTGAGTGGCAGAGAGGAGGGTGAGGCCAGGCCATGCTGTCTCCTGAACCTGTTTTCTGCCTCCACACACTGCCTGGGTGAGAGAAAGGCCCTGGGAAGTTGGGGTGTGTGGGGTACAGCATCCCTGGGAATGCACCCCCATAGAAGGCAACAGGGTGATTCTGAAGTGTGGGGGGGTCTCAGGGCCCCCCATCCAAGGCGTGAACCTCCCAGACCAGCTAGTTCTGCTTCTTGGCTCCCCTGCCCAGTGCTGACTCATAGAATAGAGAACCACTCCCATTGCTCATGTACTTACAAAGCGCCTACTGGGTGCCAGGCACTGGGTCAGCCACCCTGCCCTCCCACAATGGGCATTCCAGACTCGGAGAGTGGCTGCGGCTCTGAAGGCAGATCATCTGGACTTGAACCCAGACCTGCTGCCTCCTGGCTGGCTGGTCACCAAGCCTGCTGACATTGAGTGGGTTCTGATGCCTGGCGACCCCTGGCCATGTCACAGGAGAGTTGTGCTCTACGTGATTTCCATGGCTGGCGTTCCAGAATTAAATCACCAAGCTTTTTCTTCTGAGGTGCCTCGGCAGGGACTTGAACCTCCAGGCTGTTGGCTACCTGCTGAAGGCATTAACCATCTGTGCCACCCAGAGATTCTAATGTCCAGAGGAACCTGTGTCTGTTCCCCATCAGCCGGCCGGTGGAGTCACTGGCCACCTGAAGGATGTGTTAGTCCAGGTAGACTAGACAACCAAATTCATGGACATTCATATGTGTGTAAGAAAGAGCTTTATATACAGAGTAATGGTGCATTAAACACACATCCCAGCCCAGTCCAGATCAAGTCTGTAAGTCTGATATTAGCCCATACGTCTGATACAATCTATAAAGCCCTCGTCAGACTCATGAAACACATGCAGTGACGCTGAGTGCAGGAAGATCACACGCCAGTGGGTGGGCGGTCTTGTGGATCAGGTGACAGTGTGAGCATCTCAGCACCGGCAGGGGGTTCTATGTGATTCCTCCAGCTCAGGGCACTAATGCAATTCCATGTGTCTTGTCAGCTGCAATGTCTCCCAGGGAGTGAGCTGAGAGAGAGTGTCTCCTGACTCTAAGGAGGAAAAACAGGAATTCCCAGAATCCTCAGAAGGCCATGTCCATACAGAGGCCTCATTGGCTATGACCTGATTGGCAGGCTAGACTCCACCCCTTCACTCCTAATCCTCTCAAATTGACAGCAGATGATCTAACTATCACAGCTAGCCAAGCCCCTGACAGGTGGCAGGTGCTCAGGTGGGGGCTGTTCTACTCTTCCCTCACTCCGCCAGGCCCTTCAGCTAGAGGGGCAGCTAAGGGGCAGCAGGAAGGAAGCACAGCACAGAGCGATTTCTATTTATCATTCTGCTCCCATCACCAGCCGTGAGAGCTCACTCAGCAAGTTAACACTGACACTTCCATGTTCGAGAGCCTCCCTGGGTCAAGGCCAACTGATGGAACCAAATGCACTGCCATCGAGTCGATGACAACTCACAGTGAGCCTCTAGGACAGAGACCCTCTAGAACGCTCCCTTTGAGTTTCCAAGGCTGAAACTGTTTACAGGAGTCAGACAGCCTCGCTTTTCTCCTGCAGAACAGCTGGTGGTTTCGAAGCGCTGACTTTTTGGTTAGTTACTCAACACATTACCGCTATACCACCAGGACTCCTCCCTGAGAGAGAAGAAACCTATCAAACAAACCCAGGAACCACCGGCCCATTTCCACCTATGGACCCAAGGGAGTCGCGGCTGTGCTTTCCTGCACTGCTGTCACTGTTCGGTGGAAGATGAAGGGGCCTTTGAGCCGATGGCTCCGGTGGAGTTCCCTAAGAGATGGGGGTCAGGAGTGCAAAGTGCAGGCATGTCATAGGTACTGTTTCCTGCAGACGCTCTTAGTTTAGTCCTGGCCCAGGTACAGTGACCTTCCCCCAGGTCTGCCTGAGAGAGCCCAGGGCAGCTTCAGCTTCAGGACAGGACCCCAGGCAGGCAGGGCAAAGGCTCAGGGAGATTAGCGAGCCACCCGCAGGGACACTACACCTGAGCATGGTTCTGGGAGCATCCCCCTGACCGCCTCACTCTCAGTCCACTACACCCCGGCCTTGTTATCACATCTGTACAACGCAAGCAGGCAGGCCGGCAGCAGTCCTTGTGAGGACGATGAAATAGTCAAATGGAAAAGGAAAGATTTATGCTATTGATCTCCTTGGAAGAGCTCATAGGGACCATGAGTTGTAATTATCAGCTCCGAGTCCCAGTAGAGCAATACCAAATGCTTATCTGCACAGGGCTGGATTTATGGCCGGGGTCAACCTCCTCCACACTTGTCTTCTTCCTCCATCCCGTCCCCAACCCATCCAGTCTGGGAAACAAGGTGAAACCGAGACCCAGCTGTTTGCGACGGTCGTCCGGAAGGGCAGCTTCATCCCCCGCTACATTGGTGTCAACCACACGGCTCTTGAGGTAATGGGACCTGGGGTCCTGGGAGGGGTGGGATGGGAAGGAGACAAGCTGTCAGCAGACCCCATCTCCTGTCCTTGGCCCCTCAGGCTGGCCTAACACTTTGGAGATGGGCTGTCTTGGGGGCAAAATCAGGACGCAACTGATTTCAGGAAGCAACCTTGCAAAATAAGCCATTTCCAGACAAGCGCTACAGTGGTGGAGAAATAACAGAGATGGTGACGATGTGGCCTGACGCTTTCCAGGACTTTCCACACACACAGCCCTGACCTAGCCTCTCCTTCCCCTGATGTCCTTGGAACTGAGTGTGAGGGGGCTTCACCATAGCTTACACGGAGGAGGCCCCCACAGCCCCAGAGAATCTCCCTGCACCTCTCCGGGGGGAAGCCCTAAGCTCCCTGCTTGGTCCACAGCTCTGGCTTTTTTCTGTCCTGTCCCCTCCCTCCTGGGGGAGTGACCCCTGATCTATGGCCTAGGCTCCCCAAGCAAACATTTCAGAGCCTCCCCACCTTTTCTGGGATCCTGTTCGTAAAGAGATTTGATGGGTCTGCTAGTTTGCTGTTCACTCATTCCTTCCAGAATGACTTATAGAGCTTCAGGGCCAACTCCCACATACAATGCCCTTCCTCCCGCTCCCATATCCTCAGTAGGGCCTGGCAATGCTCAGAGAAGACACAGCCTAGGAACCTGGGCCCTCGCTCTCCCCCAGACTTCAAACCACCCAGGACTGCAACCAGGGTGGAGTCCAAGCCCTGGGTGTCTCCAGCTCTGCCATGGCTGAGCTGATCCTCCCCAGAGCCCCGTGAGCCTGGCAGGGCAAGCGCTCCTCTCTAGCCCCACTTCACAGCTGGAGACACTGAGACCCAAGCGCGGGGGGGGTGTGTGTGTCCAGAGCTCCTGGCCCACAGCTGCCTCCCCACAACCAGTCCTTGGTGTAGACACCTCCTGTTCTGGCAGCAGCAGCAGCAGTGGGTGAGCAGATGTCTGTTCTGATGGCAGGCTGGCTGCTCAGCAGGAGGAGGAGAGTGTTGCTTCTGCCCCTCACCATGCTGCTTCTGTATGAGCAGGTGCACTGGACAGCTGTCACCTTCACACCTGACCTGTGTCACCTCTCAGGAACCCCTCCCAGCCCTAAACCTGCCCCTTGAGGAACAGAGCCCAATACTAAAAAAAAAAAAATAACAAAACCAAATTCACTGGCATTGAGTCCAGTCTGACTCAGAGTGACCCTACAGGACAGGGAAGAACTGCCTTTGTGGGGTTCTGAGACTGTAACTCTTTATAGGAGTAAAAAGCCTCCTCTTTCTCCCTCAGAGCGGTTGGTGGTTTTGAACTGTTGACCTTGCAGTCGGCAGACCACTGTGTAACCCACTACACCACCAGGCTCCCTCCTAGAGCCAAATAGCTCTCCAACAAATTCCTCAGGCCTGTCCCCCACTTCAGCAAGAGTTTGAAATGCCACCATTAGCCAGCCATTCCTTTGAATATTGTGGCAGGGGGTTCAAGTTCAGAAGCCTCAGTCAGGTCTGAAATACCTTAAAAACAAACAAAAAACAGTTGCTGTGAAGATGGCCAGACCATGGTGATCCCTGCGCACCAGAGTGGAACTGTGCCTCCCCAGGGTGTGTGATATCTGATCCTTTGGGGAAAGGCTTTGCTTCGAAGGCATCTCAGGGTAGATTTGAACCTCCAATCTTTCCATGAACAGCCAAGCAAGTGCCACCCAGAGCCTTAGAAACCCCTTCAAAATGACGTCAATGCCAGGTTGATGGGACGCGTCATTTTGATGCATTTTGATTTCCTAGAGGAGGATGGTAGAAACCACTTACATTTACCTCCCACCTTTTACGCTGACTTTGATCCACCGAGTGAGACAGGTATACACCCAAATTCATTCTCTACTAAGCCTCCTAATCTCAAAATTCTCTGGCATCCCTGTCTCTACGGATTCCCGGCAATGTGATATGAATGTAAACTGAATCCCAA
Source organism: Tenrec ecaudatus (assembly GCF_050624435.1). Taxonomy (NCBI): domain Eukaryota; kingdom Metazoa; phylum Chordata; class Mammalia; order Afrosoricida; family Tenrecidae; genus Tenrec; species Tenrec ecaudatus. The sequence goes on along the minus strand of NC_134546.1, from coordinate 55,682,315 downwards.
CTTTAGTTCCATAATATATAGAAACATGGACGCAGAGTTTCTAGAAAATAAACATCAATGATAGAGACAGACAACGCAGCCAAGACTGTCACACGACCGACCCGCCACCCTTATGCCGCGTCAAACCCACAATCTCAAATGCTGTTCATTATATAGTATAACTTTTATGTAAATATAGAATATCACATAGTTTCATTTATAAGTTCATAGCATGCAGCTATGTTTTTTTGCAGCTATGTTTTTTAAGGAAAATACGTTGTTTTTTTTAAAGAAAACGTGCAATTTCATTCGTGCGTCAATTTGACGCGTGTCCCTAGAGATGGGCGCGTAAGAAAGGTGTGTGAAACTCCCCCTAGCTCACACGTGTATGGGGTGAGCTGGCTAGCAGCTGGCAGAGGTGCCAAGGAGGACGAAGAGTGAGGAAGAATATTCCGAAGAGTCCCTGCTCCTGGGCCTTCTCTGCCCAGCAGGTCCGAGCTGGAGGGAGTGGGGAGAGTCTCTGGGGGAAATGCAGGCGCAGAGGGCGTCAGGCCCTGGCCAAGGTAGTGGCCCTCCTGGAGTTGACCTGCCAGGTCTCTGCCTATCACGGGTGTGCGGGCGGCATCACCCCTCTGCTGGGTCCAGGGCTGCAGCCCTTTTTTCTTCCTTTTGTCCCTTTCCACCAGCACCACATGATGAAGCCCCCCCCACCATTGTCCAGGACCAGCGTCACCCCTGAGTCTCCCTGAGGCCACTGCCTGTGTCACCCCCTCCCACGTCTCTGTTTCTCTCTCTCTCATGATCCTGCGCGCACAGCCTCCCCTTGGGCCTCTCATGAAGATGACAGTCTTCTATCCCACAAGCAGGTGCCAAGCACTGTGTCAACAACTGAGGCCAGCAGGAGAGACTGGATCAGATGCCCACGGTCCCTGTCCGTGGTGTGAGTGCTTGCATCTGAGTCAGACAGATGGAGAGGCGGCCAGGGAGAAATGAGTCCTCACGAGCGGTAGAGTAGGTGCTATGGGAGAGAGCTCAGGGCCCGAGAGGACTATGGAGCAAGAGAGGTCTGATGAGAAAGAGCCAGACATGAGAGATGGGGTTCAGAGGCATCGGGACCGAGGGTGTCTATGTGCAAAGGCCCTGAGGCTGCCACGGGCTGGGTGTGCAGCCAGAGTGGGAGACACAGAGGCTGGAACAGAGAGGGGCTGAGGAGCCAGCACAAGGGAGGGAGAGGCAGGAACCAGAGGATGGAGAGCTGCTGGGGCAGCAGTGGAGGTGAATGGGGAGGAAGTCCCTGCCTCCTTCCCTGTGCCTGCCTTCGGGCTGGAGCAGGCGGTTGGTGAGTGTCAGAACAAAGCTTCCAGACACCCTCCCCACTCCCCAAGGAAGCTGCTCACTTATCCCTGCTCTGCCCTTCCCCATGACTGCCTCCTGCCAAGAGCCCCTCCTCTGCCAGAGGGCTTGCTGGGGGCCCAGAAGCCAGAGAAGACACTGATCTTGGGATGCAGAGGGGTCCCCAGGAAGCCAGTCAAAAGCACGCCCTTGGGCACACTCTACCCTGGGCAGAAGCTCATGGGTCATGGGCATGTGACAACTGGGCTTTGAAGAAGCAATGACCCTGAAGGGCTGCTGTTTTCCATTGCCTTCCAAGCCACCAGCACTTACTGGGAGAGCCCTGCTGGGAGGCAGGCCCACAGCAGGCACCGCGGGGACCCAGCAGATTTCTGTCATGCTCAGGGACCTCGGGAAGCTCAGAGTGGTTGGGAGAACCAGACCTGGACTTTGTAGTGTTCTCACAAACCATGTACTCGGAGAGGACTCGGGACGCTGGCAGGGAGCCAGGAACAGGCATGTAGGACCTCTCTTAATTGGCAGGGGCTGAGAGTCACCCCCACCCCAGGAGCCAAGATGAAAGCAAAGCTGCTCTGCCCTCCTGCCCAGGCCCTGTCTCTTACCCCACTTCCTCTCCCTAAGAAGAGCTGGCCTGAAAGCCACCGTGGGGGGTGGGGGGTTGGCTGCAGACAGATGGCTTCCTGGGAGCAGGTCCACTGCCCACTGCCATCAAGTTCACTCTGGCTCCAAGCACCCCCCAGAGCTGCTCTGAGGGGTTTCCCAGACTGCGAATCTCTTTGGACTCCTTTGGAGCAGCTGGTGGGTTTGAACTACCAACCTTGCTATTGGAGGAAGGTAACCTGGAACATAGAGCCAAGTACAGCAGGGAGGAAAGGCAAGGAGGGACCCCGGTGTGAGGCAGGACTGAGCCATTGCTGGAGAGAAAGAAGGCCGGCCACAGGTTGGCTGAGTTGCTGGGCTCACCTGCCTCTTCTCTTCCCAGGTCTTTCTCCGGCAAGTCAACGAGCCCCTCACCAACAATCCCACTCCTATCGTGGCGATTGCCCGAGTGGTGCCCAACTACAAGGAGTTTAAGTGAGTGGGGCCCGAGTGGGCGCGGAGGAGCAGGTGGGGAGGGCAGAGGACAGAGGTGGGGAGAGGCTGTCATCGGCTGTCATTGCTTCTGCGGGCTGTCCTGGAGCTTCGGAAACCTTCCCTCTCCCCAAGGCTCCTTGAAGCTCTCCACTGGGTCTGAGGTCTCGGGAAACTGCTCCTGCGTCTCCTTCCACAAGAGCGTTGAATGCAGATTGGGGGTGGGGGGTGGGGGGTAGCAAACAGGAACCCAAGTGCAGCAGATCTGAAGAGCTGAAGGGGACCAGTGTGTGTGTGTGGATGGGGGGATGGAGGTAGAGGGCATCCTCATGCCCACCCCCAAATCCACCCAACTCAGGCCACGGGCCCCTGGACAATGGTTCTCCCCAGAGGAGAAGGCCCAGGGATCATCTTAGAGTGTACCCTATAGCTCTACCAGGCTCTGCCCCTACTTCTTCACCCCTCCCCCTGATCCCCATTTGGGGTCACAGTTCTCAGGGGGGTGCTTGGGCCAGCTCTGCCAAAGCAGAGCAAGTCTCCGGATGAGCATGCACCCCCTTTGGAGTGTCAGCATCATCTCCTGGGGGCAAAGGTCTGCCTGTCCCTTCCCATGATGCTGGTGGTTCTAAAGACTCCCTGACACCCACCCCTGCCCATGGCATTCCGATGGCCGGGGAGCCTGCCCCCCTTACTGGAGAGATGAAGATGAGCGCTGGGTGTGTGGACATGTACACGTGCACCTACTCGTATGCTCAGTCCCCTGGAATCCCATCCCTGCAGTCTCCAGGCCCGAGAAGCCTCCATCAGGATTCCCACCATATAAACTCAATAGTAACACAATACTCACTGCCATTAAGTCTATCCTGGATCCTAGCACCCCTCTAGAACAGAGTAGAACTGCCCCTTGGGGGTTTCTGAGACTTTAGAGAGCAGACAGCCTCATCTTTCCCCTACAGAGTAGCGGGTGAGTTTGAACCTCTGATCTTCCGTTTAGCTCAGTTCATAGGCCACAAGAGCTCCTCGATCCCACCATAAGGGGCGGCAAAGGAAGGCAGGGTCCATTTTCAAGATAAGGCAACTGGGGCTTTCTGATGTGGCTAAGGCCACAGAGAGTCACGGTGCTACCGCAGGAAGACCATCTCCTGACCAAGATGAGCCTTGGCCAACAGCTGAAAGACCCTAATCCGCCACCTGAGCTGCAAGGCCCAGGCCTGAACTAGATAGGTCCTGGTCTCCTCCTCACACCTGCCAATCCTGGGGGTCCAGAGTGGTGGCCCCCCAGGTGCCAGGTCCGGCACAAAGGCAAAAGTGCTGGGCCCTGTGAGCCCCTGTGCTGACTCCCATCTCCACGCCTGCCCAGGCGCAGCAAGGAAGGCGGGGACCCAGCATCGCAGGGGCTGCCCCTCACACAGCTGTCCTTCCCCATTTCATCACCTATGAGCTTCGATGTTCCTCGGGTCAACAAGAACGGATATCCGCAGGTATGGCATCTTCTTTCCCTGCTTCACCCTGGTAGTAACTCACCCATGCACCCCTTCATTCCCTCCTTCCCTCCCTCCCTCCCTCCCTCCCTCCCTCCCTTCCTCCCTCCCTCAGTGACTGCTCCCTAAGGGTTTGCTGAGTGCCAAGGCATACAGGATGGCAGCCTGTAGCTTCCTGGGGGCACTCGTGATCTGGGGAAGGTGTTAAACATCAGTAGCCTGTCGTGAAGGCCTCAGGACAGACCCGGAGGGACTGCCAGCGCTGTGGCCATCAGAAGAGAGGGGACTTGAAGGCGGCTGAGTAGGAACCACTCCCAGGGACAGGGGTGGTGAATTTTGAAGAGAGGCAGGGCCAGGTAGGTGGCTGTGAGAGGCGGGAGCAAAGGTACTGAGGTGGGAATACACGTGAGAAGGTCTTTATCAGCTTGGAGAGAAAGACCGTGGGTTTGCGTAGGTGTGTGCGGTGGAGGACAAGACTGGGATGGGGCCCAGTTGACGGGTCAGATTGGCCAGTCTGCCCTCTGGTGGGAGCTTGCCCCACACAATGGTCCCACCATCCCAGGGGCCGTCAAGAAGACAGGTGTTCTCAGCAGTCCTTCCTGTTGTCTGTCCGCTGCTGCTTATGTCTGCGCAGTCTGCACCGAAAGCAGACTCATTGGAAGAAGGCTGACGCGGGCAAGAGTGATGGTGGTGTGGAGGGGTGGGAGGCAGGGGGACCCTGGGGATGGAAGGGCTTCAAACACCAAACCAATCCACAGCCTGATTTCCCCAGGGTCGCCTCACACATGGCCCTGCATTTGCCCAGAAAATTATGAACCAATCAGCAGGACGTCCCCAAGGGCAGGAGGCGCTGCCTGCTTTAATGAGTGCGCCCCCACCCTGCCCCAAGCCCTCTCTGGCTGCCTCGAGGCTTCAATGGTCTGGGCAGGAGCGCACCTCCCAGTACAGAGACCTGCCCTGAGGCCTTTTGCAAATGTGGGACACAAGCCAGAGGTACAGCAAGTGCAGGGCACTTGTTGAGGGCCACCCAGGGCCAGGTTGAGAACTCGGTGGCAACTGGCACAGATGTGACCAGGTGTCAGCAGAGAGTGGACTGGGTAGTGATGGAGGGGAGGGGGTACTGTAGGAGGGGAATGAAGCCAAAATAGGGACTCGGAGCTCACCCAGGCCCAAAGCTCCATCCTGTCTCACCTCTACAGTTACAGGGATGGGGGAGTGGGGGAGTGGTAATTTCTTGGACTTGCCCTCTCTGATGGTAACAGTCTGTGTTTGACTACTCACCACGGGGTTGGTAGTTCAAATCCACCTGGCAGGGCCACAGATCAAAGGCCTGACCACCTGCTTCAGTAAAAATTAGAGGCCAGAAACCCCTGCAATGTAGGGGTGCCATGAGAGGGAACAAACTGGATGGCACTGACTTGTGGGTCTGGTCCTGTGTCATCTCGGGATGCTGGGATTGCCCGCCAGCTGCCCATGCCGGGTGGGGAACTTGAGATGCTGGGAGACCCGGGTTTGGCCTTTCAAAGAAAAACAAATCCAGACTTTGGTACAGAGGAGCCTGGTGCAGAAAGAAAGAGTAATGCATTAAGGGGAAATTTCCACCCTCGGGAAGCTGCCAGCAGCTCAATATTCCACAAAGAGAACAGGGGCAGGGGGTGTGTGAGGAGAGGCACGGAGAGGTAAGCAGAGTCTTAGGGGAGAAAGCTGGACAAGGAAGGGAAATGGCCACTGGGTCTGCCAGGAAAAGCGTCTCCCTGTGGTCAGTCAGCCAAGTTCTAGAATGTCCTGGTGTTTTGTTTTGTTTTGAAAGCTTGTGTTTTCTCAGGCTTGGGCGCAAGTCAGGTGAGAGGCAGGCAGGAGGGGAGAAGCCTGCATCAAGTTTGTTCTAAGACAAAGGAGAGGGTATGAGAGAGGTGATGTGACCATTTGGTCAGACGATGCTGGTTCTCACAAGTGGCGCTGCCTTGAGCAACATTACCGACCTCTGGTTTTCTGCTCTTAAATAGCCCCCAACTCAAGACAAGCCTTGCCTGGGATCCCCCTGGTTGGGGATCAGACCTTGATGGTGTAGGGTGTTCACTGGCTGCGTTCTGCAAGTGGATCACCAGCTCTTTCTTAGGATGTCAGCTCCACTGAAACTCGTTCAGCATCCTCTTAACACCCAACACCCCAGACAGACGGGCAGTGGTTTCCCATGTGCTGCATTGACCCTGGTCTCTGGCAAGAGAGTTGGGAATTCTACCACCACTGCGCCCCACCCCACCCCGCCCCCCGCCCACCTTTGGGCCCCACTCACTGCCATCAGTGGATGCTGACTCACAGCGACCCTCCACGACAGGGAAGAACTGCCCCCGTGGGTCTTGAGACTGTAACTCTTTACGGGAGGAGAAAGCTTTGTTCTTCGCCTGCAGAGCCGCTGGTGGTATTGGGAAAAACTAAAGGGGAACAGGGTGCCATGCTCCTGAGCCCAGGGTGGGCATTTAAAAGGTTTCATCCCTCACTGACTGCCACGTGCCCCCGCAGAGGCCCGCCTCGCCACTCGCCCTTTGGCTACAAGAAACCGAACCCCCAAGGCGATCGTGAACCCCGATGTAAACAGGAAGGATGGTTATTACTGCACAAGAAGCGGTTGGGTTAGAGGCTCAGCAGCATCCTCAAACACCCAGGATCTTTCCGATATCCCGCACCGCCATTCCCAGCTGGTCTCCGGGTCGTGGGCACGAAGCAGATGCCCCAGATAGGCCCTAAGTTTTGAAGAAGCGAGGAAGAACCTCTTTCCTTGTGGTTTTTATCTGCAAGTTCAACACTTCTGCCCGCCCCCATCCCCGCCCCACCCTCTCTAGCGGCCCTCAGCAGACCTCCCCTCCCGTCCCATTGGCCAGATTTGTGTCCTATGCACTTCCCCTAGCCAATCACTGAGGAGGGGCGTGGCTTGCAAACAGATCATGTGAGAAGGAGGGCCAACCAACGGGATGAAGTGGGTTTCTGTTGGCCCTCCTCAGCCAACTGGAGGAGGACTGGAACCAAAGAGGGAGGACACGCATGGTGCCGGGGTGGGCATCACCCCTCTGGAGCTTGGAGAAGGTGGCAGAGCCTGCCCGGAGCGCTGCCCAGGAGAAGGATAAGTTGGCCGAGGTCTGGCTTGGCTGGGGCAGCCTGCTGGAACCCGAATGGGTAAGGCTTAGATGGGCTCATTGCCCTTGGACTGCACCTGATGGCTTGAACAGAGTTGGGCCTGAGACATGCAGAGAGCAGATTCTTGTGCCCCCCCCACTCCCTCCTACCTGAGCCCCCACAGCCAGTCTCACACCTCCCCCCTGCCCCAACCCCACCCCCAGTGCTCGCAGCCTCCTCTCTTGCCTGGACCATTGTCCCAACTGACACTGGGGCCCTCCCTCCCCCATCCTCTGAGAGCTACCTTATCCCTACCACTGACAAGACCAAAGCCCCCATCCTCAGCCAGGGTACAAAACCTGGCCTCCTCCATCAGCCTGCTTCCCGGCCTCCATTCCCAAGGGCTTCTCTCTCACCTCCCAGCCTTCCTCTGCTGTCCTCTGAGCCTGGACGGGCCTCCCTCTTCTTTCCCACTGCTCTCAGCCCTGAGATGCGCCCTGCTGGCTCAGAGGACCGGCTTCTCCTCAAGTATCCCAGGGTCCTGCTTAGAGGTCTCTGAGGGGACGCTAGGTTGTGTGTGTCTGTGTGTCAGATGTGTGCCCTGTCCTAACTCCCTGGGCAGTCATGAGCTCCCAGCCGTAGGCCTGCCCACCCGCTATGCCCCACTGCACCCCACAGAAGTCCACATGACCCCCGCATCCATCAATGTTTGCCAGGCTTAGTTACGCGGAATGTTCACCTATGCACCAAATGATCCAATGTCTCCTCCAGCCCCGGAGCACAGACACGGTCCCAGTGAACAGTGAGAAATCCGGGTCCGAGCCAGAACGGGCTAGAGGAAGGCGGCACAGCAAGGTGGAGGCAGTTGAGGGGTCCGAGCCTCTGCCCTGCAGCCTCTTCTCCATGGGCGTGAGTGGCCCAGGGGAGGAAGAACAGTCTGTGGGTCCATGCATGGCAGGCTCTGTCCCCAGGAAGGGAGGTCCACCACAGTAGCTGGGGGTTAATGGTTTCTCTGAAGATCCACCCTATGGGTTAAGCACATTCCTTAGTTCCACGGCCATTGTCAGCTTGGTCTTTAGCATCGGTGTGCATGGGCTCCCCCACCCCTGTCAGCACACACATCAGCCCTAGCTCTGTCACTGGGACCCTGCCATCAGGCGAAGAGGGCCCTCCCCCGGCACACATGCACACAGACATCTGTGAGAAAGAGACAGAAGTGGGGGGGGGCAGTCGTCTGGCATCCCTCTGTGATTCTGGCCATGGTCCAACAGGATCATTCCTGGGGGTTCATCCTCAGAAACCATTCAGGGAAGGGTCTGTACCTGGCTGGGCAGGTACTCGCCAGCCCTCACTCTGCAGTCCCTGGCCAGACATCAGTGGTCCCAGAGAGGACAGCAGCATCTACTTATGAGCCTCTGCTGCGGGGGTGGGGGTGGGGGTGGTGGGGTTGCCCAGGGGCCAGCAGCCTGGACACTGGACCTTCTTGAGCACAATGACTTGACAGCAGGTGGTCCAAGCCACGTGGGTGCTCCTTATACCTAGAGCCCAGGAAACGGGGTGGCTCCCGAATGAAACGGTTTTGGGGTCCTCCCTGAACGATCCTTCTAGGCACCACAGAACCCCAAACCAGCTTCTCTGAGCTGGAGTGGTAGCCAGATCCTGCTCCCATGGATACACCCAGCACCCAAGTTACTGTCTACATATATAGGCCCCCGTGGCCCCCAAATGACTGCCACCCATCTCCCGAAGGGACAGAGCAGACACAGCTGAGCCTCATCTGGGCCTGGGCAACCCAGGCAGGCACATTAGTGTGACAGGCATCAGTCCCCACCCCCTGCCCGACGCCCCCACCTCTCCCCACTCCCGCCACTGCAGCGGGAGTGGCCCCACCCTGGTGGGTTTGTCTCCGTCTCACATCAATAACTCTCGGGCGGGCAGTGAGTTTGTACTGACCTTTAAGAGTGGTGGCTGATTCCCGCAGGGCAGCTTGGAAGGTGGGAGCCGCTACCTCTGTTGCTGACAGCTCCTGACCGGGGGCAGAGGAGGCAGCCACTTAGAGAGCCTGCCCTGCTGGCTCCCAGTCCCTCTCCCCCCCCTGCTGGATCAGTCCTCACTAGCCACCCCCACCGCCCCCCACCTCCCAACCCTCACTGTCTCCCTGTCCAGCCCTGAAGATGGAGAGCTTCCCACAGTCCAGGGCCCTGGGCACACACCACGCTGTCTTCTCCCCAAGCATTCTCTCTCCAATGCTCATCAGAGCCTGCCTCTGGTCCTGCCTCTGCCGGGATCCACCCACAGGCATGCCTTTTAGAGCCCCTTGTTGGAAGACCACCTTTAACCCTGAGGAACAAGGGTAGTCCAGTGGTTACACACTTGCCTGTTAATCATAAGGTCAGAGGTTTAAACCCACCAGCTGCTCCGAGGGAGGAAAGAAACACCCCGGGCGGTGCACTTCCCTAAGGAATTCTGCTCTCACCCAAAGAAGGAAGCTCACACAACCTCATTCTGTTGCTTAAATCCTCCTCCTGAGTGCTCAGGGGCCATCAAGTCCCCTGAGTGCCCGACCCCTGCTCTGCTGGCTCACTCTGGCGCAGGGTCCCCAAAGATGCCAGGGTCTTCTGGGAGAGCCCACAGTGGGGGGTGGGGAGGGGATAGAGTGCACCTGGCGGCCAGGGTAGAGTCGGCATCGACTCAAAAGCAGTAAGCGAGTTCGTCGTAGGAATGTCGGGATGTTTTTTATCCCTTTGATTTTTCTGTATTTTCCAAAATGTACCCAATAGATGGGTGTTGCTTTTGATTCCTGGGACAGTGTGACACGTACAGACCCACACAACACCCAGTATCATAACATCCCTTACTCTGAGGGGTGGGGAGCCTGGGGCCCAGCACCTGTTCCCACCCTCTCTTTCCAGCTGTCCAATCCCGGGGGACCCCCAGAGCAGCCCCTGTGGAATCAATCAATCCTCTTCCAAGGCTGTGACGGAGCCACCAGCTTCTCAGAAGACACAGCCCTGGTGCTGCAGTACTATCCCTCGTCAAGTAAGTGGGCCCCCAGCCACACCAGGGAGACAAGGGAGAAGGGAGTCCCACTCGCCCACCCGCCTGCCCCTCCTTCCTTCCACAGTGATGGGTGAAGCCCAGTCCTAAGTGCATGGGGACGGTTGGGTGGCAGAGCTGTCACAGTGACAGCTGTGGGACCCACATGGGTCCTCCCTCTCCCCCAGGTGACCCATACTGTTCTCTTGGGTGCTGTGCATCCATCAGTGAGGAGGGTGGCTGGGTGCTCACAGGCTAGTGGGGAGACAGGGTTCAACCAGCTGCCTCGGCCCCACAATCTATGATCGAAGGCCCCCCAACGCTGGAAACAAGAGGGAACCGTATCCATACCCAGAGACACACATGTTTAGGGCTGGTCCTGAACTCAAAGCATGGGAAGGGAGGAGACACGGCCAGAAGGCAGGCGAGCACGTGGGCATGGGAGCTGGGAGAACTGGGTGGGGCCATGCTGGGGTGCGGGCACTGGGGGCTGAGAACTGGGTTAGCGGCTTTGGCAGGAACCTGAGCTGATCCCCACCCTTCAACTTCCCCTGGTTCCCCCCTTCATCCCCCACAGTAAAGGGCAGTGAGCCATGGACCCTCAGTCAGCCCTTGGGTATCTCCGTGCTGCCCCTCAAGGGCCGTTTGTATCGCAAGCTGCTGTCCGGGAAGGGCCCGATTGGGCTGCGTGTGGAGCGTCTCCCCATCATGGTGAGTCTCCCCACTGCCTGCCCTCCATAGGACAACTCAGTTTCCCAAACAGCCACTGTCGGGGCGGGGGGGGGGCCCAACGAGGAAGATGACAACGCACGGTTCACCTGGGGGGAACGTGGTCTGACCGCTGCTCCCTCCTGTCCCCAGGACACCCACCTAAAAACCGTAAGCGGAGAGCCCCCGACGGTGGATCTCTCTCTCCAGCTGCACTCTTCAGAGGTAAGGCCGCCCAGGGGGTGCGTGCAGGGGCCCTCCCTGGTGGGTGACCATAGTTGGGGCTCTGGACCAGGGCTGGGGGGGGAGGGGAGTGAGTGCTGCTCCAGATGTGAGATTGCCACCCATGCGATCCGCAGCCGAGCACTTAAGCAGCGCACCACTAGGGCTCCCAACCAGGCGTGGCTCTCTGGGACTCAGGGTCTACACGGGTGAGCGACTCTGTGGCTAGGCTACACATGGCCTCAAGCACGCAGTGTTAAGCAGCAGATGTTCGTGGGCTCCTGGTTCTGACGGTCAGAGTGCAGCAGAGCAGCGCCGGGGTCTCTGTTCAGGGTCTCCCCAGGCTGGATCGAAGGTGTGGGCAGGGCTGCATCTGTTCTCTCCTGGAGGCTCCGGAAAAGGGTCCACTCCCAGGTCCGTCCAGTGGTTGGCACAATGTTCCACTTGGGTTTGTAGGAGCACTCTGCTTCCCGGGGGCTGACACCCCTTTGCACAGGGCCCCTCCATATTTAAGCCCCCAGGCCTGGCGAATCCTGCTCTCTCTGGTCCCCTCTTGGCATCAGCAGTCAGAGAAGATGCTCTGCTTTTAAAGGGGTCCGTGTGATGAGGTCGGGCTCACCCCAGTAATCTCCCTGTCATCAGGCCACATGGCAGTCATAGCAATGACGTGTGATAACATATTCACGGTGCTAGGGACTGGGGTGAAGAATCAAAGAGGCGGGCTTTCCCATTTCAGCCTTCTACCTACTGCAGCTAGGTTGGCCTGGTCCTAGTGAAAAGATATTTGGGGATACCTGCGGGGAGCCTGGTCCCTGGTCATTGGCTCCGGAGCGCCTGGCATTTTTCCACTTTCTGCTCTGCGGTGCTGACCCTCCCAATCATGGATTTGGGAGTGTACACACTTCAGGACCACGGAAACTGCCAATGGCTGGAAGGGCTGATATCTGAGCCATCCCACTCCTGCTGGCATCCCGTGCCAGACACCAGACACCAGCTCGTGCCAGCCACCAGCCACCAGCTCGGGGATAATACTTGATCCTGGAACCTCCCCCAAGGAAGAACACAGGCGGCCCTTGTGTTGAAGATGAGGAGGGTCTAGCCGGATGCCAATCCCAAAGAATGCTGCCACAGGCCTCTTATGAGTCTCTGAAGTCTCCCCACGGGCGTGCCAGGCTGTGGCAGGTCAGCCTGGCCCTCTGAAGACAGCTGGGAGGTCCTGGGCTGCCAAGAGTTTGTCAGACACCCTGGACCCTGACCCTGCCCCCTCCCCAAACTGGGTGCGGGAACAAGAAGGTGCTCAGAAGGTAGGATGCTGAAGATGGGAAAGACGCCACCATGGATGGGGAAGCAGAGGCCTTAGAGGAAAACATCAAATGCACACACACCCCGCACCCCAGAGCAGAGCCCAATCCTCACAGACCTCTGCTCAGAGTTTAACTTCTGCCAATGGCCACTGCCTTCTCACCGCCCACCACCACCTCCCACCTCTGCTGCCCCTTCCCCTTCCCTGGGACCCATGTGACCCCAGGACTGAATGTCAAGTGCCCTGGTCAGGGCACTGGTGGACTCAGGCAGGCAACAGGCAGGTGGGCAGGACACTCCCCAATTGCCCAGGGGCCGGGCCCGAGGTCTGTGGCGATGAATTATTCACCGGAGCTGTGCTAAGTGCAGAATTAATCCCTTTCCTTCCAGCTGGCGGCCTCACTAAATTATCCCTGGAAGTCATGCGGGAAAACGCCGCCGAATTCATTTCAGTGTTGAGTGTTTTGATCTGGGCCTTGTGATTTCAGCTCCCCCTTCCTCCAGGCCCACTCCTGGTGGGGGCGGGTTAAAGAAAGGGAGGGGGCGGAAACTCTTTTAGTAATGGGTTTCTGAGAAGAAAAGGAATCAAGATGGGGTGTGTAGCAAGAAAATGGCACAAGCGGAAACTCAGCATCAGATTCAGAAATTAGATTCTGCCGCCAAGAATTCACACACACACAGGTTCCCCACGCACCCACATCCTCAAGCAGTTGCATCTGAATATCCCCACGCAGACAGTCCAGTGTGTGCAAATACTCACTGACACACATGTGCCCCTCATCCCCACAGATACTCACATGTAATTTGACAGGCAGATATTTCCATACCCACACGGGCATACACACAGCTGCTGGCTTGTCTCGGCGGTTTCTTGGTGAAGTGACTTGAGAATTTGCCAAGAACTAACTCATTTGGGTGCCTGAATCTTGCAGACCCATTTGGGGGCCTGCGTGTCAAGTGCTAATGTGGGTGGACTTGGCACAAGGTGCTCCTTGACGCCTCGGTGCCCATTCATTCATTCATACATTCCCTTATTCCACACAGAGCTGGCGAGGAGGAGCCAGGCCCTGTGCCAGGCAAGAACTAGACTTTGGGCAGCCAATGGGCCTCCGTGGAGCCCACCTGCCTGAATCCACCAGCACTGGGTTCAGTACTCTTCTTCCTAAGGGGATGGGCAGGAGAATGTTGAGCCAAGTGTGTATGACGTGTTCACTGGAAACCCAAATCTCTCTCTCTCTCTCTCTCTCTCTCTCTCTCTCTCTCTCTCTCTCTCTCTCTCTCTCTCTCTCTCTCACACACACACACACACACACACACACACACGCAGGAGTGCAGCCTTAAAACTCTCTGGGGCGGTCACTCCGTCCTATGGGGGCAAAGTCAACTAACCAGCTATGGGTGAGGAGTGGTCTGCGGTCCTGTGGCGGAAGGTCTCTGACCTTCACCTCTGCTATAGGAAGATAAAGGAGGAGAACTCGAGGCAAGAGGCCTGGCCTAACTTGGGGACAACTTAACGCAGAGGGTGGGCAAAAACAAAGGAGCCCTTCCTTGAGCTGGTTGGCACCGTAGCCACCCCCATGGCTCAGTCAGGGAGCGAGGTGCAGGACAGGGCAGCATTTAGTTCTGTCACCTACAAGGTCAGCGTGCATCAATGGCAAGTGGCAATTAGCAGCCGCCCCAGCCACAGATGGCCAGGGAGGGGAGCTTGAAGGGGAGAGATCTGAAACTTAAAACCAGAGAAACCAGGCCAGGCACAGGAAGATCTAGGGGGAAATGTTCCAGACAGAAAGAACAGCCAGGAAAGAACAAACCATCCGTGTTCCGGGAACAGCGAGCAAGAGAAGGGAGCGGGAGTTTGAGACAGGACTGGGCACGCGGACGCCATGCTCCCTTCTCATTACAGAATGCCTTGGATCCCTCTGGCTTGTCCATGGATTAGAGGCCATGGAACAAGTGCGGAGAGGCTAAGGCCAAGGTCCAGTTAAGAGATGAAGGCACTTCAGACCAGGGCAAAAGCAGTGGAGATGGGGAGAGAGACAGTGCTGGGACTTGAGCAGAGAGGCATCAGCCCCACTCCCCTCAGTCCTCGCTAGTCACACTGGAGTTGAGCACCAGCTTCCCCCACCTCCTCTCCCCACCATTTGCATCCACACACATTCTTCCCATTGACTTCTCAGTGGCAAGGGACTCTGTGAAGGTGCTCCAGGAGGGATTTTCATCCTTATTTGATGGCTAAGGAGACAAACGCATCTATGGAGGAGGTAAAGGACATGGTGTGCCCAGTGTCCTGTGGTTGCTGAGCCTAAAACCCAAACCGAGCGAATCACAAGGGAAGCCGGGTTCCATGACGAAGAATGCGGCGTCGGGACTGGAGGAAGGCTTATTGACAACCTGCTGCAGGCAGATGACACCAGCTCACTTGCTAAACGTGAGGTGGACTTAAATCAAAGCCCGTGCTGATGAAGGTCAAGGACCGCAGCCTTCAAGGTGGATTGCACATCCATCCAAAGAGAACCAGAGTCTTCACAACTGGACCGATAGGCAACATCATGGTAAGGGGAGAAAAGGTCGACGTGGTCAAGGAGTTCATCTTGTTTGGATCCACAATCAGTGCTCATGGGAACAGCAGTCAAGAGATCAAACAACGTATGGCAGGCCGTTGCTTTGAGGAGGAAGGTACGCCTGACTCAAGCCATGGTAATTTATTTTATTTACCTATTATTTTTGCCTCTGCTTTCTTCTAATTTTTATCACCACCAACCGTTGGTTTCACATTTTCTCCTTTTTGTAAAAAGATCATTTTATTGGGGGCTCTTACAGCTCTCAAAACAATCCATCAATTGTATCAAGTTTACTTCATCATTTCTAAACATTTTCTTTCTATTTGAGCCCTTGGTATCAGCTCCTCTTTTTTCCCTCCCTCCCCCCTACCCACCTTGTGACCCCTTGATAAATTATGTTACTATTTCCATATCTTACACTGACCACTGTCTCCCTTCCCCCACAGTTTCTGTTGTTCCTTCCCCTGGGGGGGGTGATTATGTGTGGATCATTGTGATCGGTTCCCCCTTCATCATCTTCCCCACACCTTCCCCCTGCCGTCCTGGTATCACTACTCCCATTTCTGTTCCTGTGGGGTCTATCTAACTTGGATTCCATGTGTTCCGAGTTCTTATCTGTACCTGTGTACATGTTCCGACCTAGCCCACAGTGAAAGGCAGGATAGGGGTTATGATAGTGGGGGGTGAGGAAGCCTCAAGAAACCAGAGGAGTATTGTGTGTTTCATCAGTGCTTTACTGCACCCTGGTTGACTCACCCCTTCCTTGTGACCCTTCTGTGAGGGGATGTCCCATTGTCTACGGATGGGTTTAGGATTTCTGTTCTGGCCCCCCAGGTCCCCTCATTCTCAACAATATGTTTACTTTTTTATTTGTTTTGAGTTTTCTGATGCCTGTTACTTGATCCTATCAACATCTCATGATCACACAGGCTGGTGTGCTTCTCCCATGTGGGCTTGTTGCTTCTGTGCTAGATGGCTGCTTATTTACCTTCAAGCCTTTAAGACCCCAGATGCTATATCATTTGATAGCCACGAACCATCAGCTTTCTTCACCACATTTACTTATGCACCCATTTTGTCTTCAGCAATTGTGTCGGGAGGGTGAGCCTCACAGAATGCCAGGTTGTTAGAATGAAGTGTTTTTGCATTGAGGGAGGGCATGAGCAGAGGCCCAAAGTCCATCTGCTTCCTCAGTGTCTTGTCATATAAATATATGTACATAGGCCAATGCCTCTATTTTTATTGTCTAATATATTAACATATGCACACACTTATGTTTATACCTCTATCCATAACTCTGCTTCCTAGATCTTTCCTGTTTCTTTTTACCTTCCTCCTGCCCTGCCATCACGCTGGCCCTTCTTCCTCCTCTTAGAAATTCCTCTCAGCTAGATTGCTATTGCTCCAGCACCCCCAGCATCTGTACATCCTCCTCGTTGTTGATTGTAGTTCCCTAGTTATTCCCTCTCTATGGCGTTATTTGCTCCTGCTCCTTTCTACCTCCCCCTCTTCCCCTCAAGTCCCTCTGGAACCATCGGTCCCATTGCTTTCTCCTCAGGCTTGCTTCCCATGACTATCTTACGTAGGTAGGCAAACCAACAATACGCCATGGTATTTTAAATCATCTTACATTCATGTGAAAGCTGGACAGTGAATAAAGAAGACCGAAGAAAAAGAAAACCCTACGCATTTGAACTCTGGTGTTAATGAAGAATGTTGAAGATGCCATAGACTGCCCAACAAACAGGGCTGTCTTGGAAGAAGTGCCACCGGAATGCTCCTTAGAGGCAAGGATGGCCTTTCTGTTAACAATCGAACGCTTCCCCCTCTGGGTCCTCTGGGCTCAACGATCAATTCCGCCACCGTTGACAGCAAACATCACTTAAGGGTCCTGGAGCCACAGACTGAAGCCTGGAGAATGTGGCTTGTGACAGTGACCTCTGGTGGCCTTGTTAGTAGCACCTGCTCCAGGGCTCTCCTTGCACACGGTGCTGCAGGAGACGTGGACGTACCCCCAGCTTAAGGGTGCCGTCTCCCCCTGGGACCTCCACAGGCAGGAGGTTTGGACACAGGCTGTCCTGGTTAACCTGGCACTTGGGTGAACAAAGCCTCCCCCTACACAACTCTTCCACCTGGCTCATCCTGAGAGCTCTAGGAACAAAGGCACTGGGATTTCCAGTTAGGCAGAGACCGCCCTGGATGGGAATATCCTGTAACAGCTGCCATGTGTGGACATTCCCAGCCCCACCTTCTGCTCAGCCGGGACCAGGCGCTCGCGACTTTGAAAGCAGCCCATCCGAGGGCTTGGTGGTTGCATCAAGCCCAGCCTGCCTCTTGGGACCCTTTGTCTGCCATGTGCTGGGCCCCCTGCAGGTTGCCTGTGCTGATGGAGGGCACATGCATGCACACATGCACGCACACGCGCACTGGCAACCATCTGCACACTTGCAGACTAGCCGCCCAAGCCTGCTGGCCTCAGCGACTTACGGACAAAGATGGTCTCTAGGTGTGGGGGAGACTGTGCTTGAAACTTATTTGTTTGGTTTGGGGTCAGGGTTTTGCCACGCCCAACTTCCTGATGGATCTGTGCTGTACAGAATGATGGACCTTAGGCAGAATTGTATATTGATGGTATCTGTAGAAGTAAAGACTAGAAACATATATACCCACACATACCCAGAAAACAACTCTTCCTTGCAGGCTCAGCGAATAGGCCTAGACCGGTCAGCCCTTTGACTCTAAGACTCCGTGAGCCAAGGGCTATTGCACGTACACTGGCGCTCAGAGACCTCTGGTCTCCTCCACCCCACCCCACCCCCAACCCCTCTGATCTCCGCCTCTTCTCTTTGAAGAGTGTGATCTGGTCCCATGGGCGTCTGTGCTTCTCCAGGCTAAGCAGTCTGGTGTTTTTAATGAACCAGCTTCAAGATCCTGCCGCATCCTGGGTGCCCTCCAGCTTGCAGATGGCCTCTTTGAAGTGAAACCCACACAATCTAGATTTCTTGGGCTGACTCCCATGGGCCGAGAGCCTGGGATGCACACAGTAGGTGCTCATGTCGATTGCCATGAGATGGGACAAGTTCATTCAGGCATCTGGGTGTTGGGTGACATGCCTCCTCTTGAGCTTGGGGTTCGGGACCCAGTGTTTGGTCCAGATGGGTGCCAAGGTACCAGGCAAAGGCAAAGCCTCTCAGATGGGCAGCCTGAGTGATGCTGGGAGAACTGCAAACCTTTGAGCCCAGGTACCCCTGGACTTTGCACAGGGAGGACCCAAGGAGGAGAGGAGGGGGTAGCATGTCACACACCCATTGTCTGACCCTCCCCTGCCTGCCTCCCTTCCCAGGGAGGGGTGGGAGATTTTGATGCCCAGCAAAGGGCTGCCCTAGTGGTATTTGGATTTGTCTTTCAAATCACTTACAAAACCGTTTTCCCAGAGACCAGCTCAGAGTGGGGACAAGGGAGCTGTTAGGGAGGGGCAGAGGTGGCAGAGCCATGATGGCTTTTGAGGAATTTGTATTGATTTTTCTGAAAGTCAAGCATCCCCACAGTGGTCCAGCCCTCAGGGTAAGTCCCCACTCAGGCGTGACCTCCATCTCTTCCTGGAGCTCACCTGCCTGGAAAACCAGTGTCCCGGGCAGCAGAGCAGTCTCCTCCCATCTCACACCAAGGAGCTCATGAAAGCTCCCATGAACCCTCCCCCCCCCCCCAGCCTCCATCCATCCTCTTGTAAATCTTTCCCTTCGCATCTGTCTCCTGTGACCTCCCCCAGCCCTGTTGTTTCCCTCCGGAGGCCCCAGAGCAGTCTATCCACAGACCTGCTGCAAATGCCAACTGCTTCCTGAACCAACTTTCTTTTCACTGCCGCTGGTCAGACTTGGTTTCTGTTCTCATATTCTCAACTGCTTCCTCTTGACCAGACTCCTCTTAAAGCGTCTCCCCAAACGACAGGGCCAGGTCGACATAAACAGAGTAGGCCCTCACTCCCTTTGGTATCACTTGCTATGACTTGCCAAGGCACATCCTCTTCTTGCCCCTGTGCCTCTCTCTTTTGAGAGCCTTCAGGCAGGGCTTCTCAGCCCTGCGGGGTTTTATGTCCTTGGTCTCAGCTCATCTTTGAGGCTTGAGATAATTCTGGACACTGATTACATCATGCACCTGATGCACACGCTCCCAGCATACCGGTCACACTCTGGGCCATCAGTGGACATGCTCAGGGCACATGAGGTCTGTGGTGATCCTTGAAGGTGTGTGCCCTGAAACCTAGGCCCAAGACCCAGCTCTTCCACTAGATCGGAGCCACCTGAACCCCTTTCCTCCTCCGCTAGTTTGGCATCCTTAGGCGGGGCATTGCAATCCCCACCAGCCAGGAACCCAGTGGAATGGAATGAGGGGGTGTGTGGAAAAGCCTCACCCCATGTCTGTGCCTCTCAGACACTCGTACAGGAAGCTCTTAGCATCCTTCACCCAAGTTGCTGACAAACGGACTGATCAGGATGGGGACAGGGCTCCAGGGAGAGGCAAGGCGACAGAGCCCCGCTAATCTATCACTCAGCGCCCGCCCCGCCCCGCCCACCTGCCTTCAGAGGCCCTGTCAGATGCTGAAGATAAATGCCAACAGCACCCCGTGTGCTCTCTGGGCAAATTTTCTGATGGAGAGGCAAAGGGGACTTGACAGACGATCACCTCCCCGATAAGACAGACTTGATAAAGTGCCAGACATGCCCCACCCGGCCCCCTTGGCTATGGAGGGAGCAGGTGGAGAAGGGAAAGAACTACACCCTGGGCTGGCCGAGGGCTGGGCAGGCAGGGCTGGACCAAGAGTCCCCCCCCCCCCCCAGCACAGGCTCGTCCGGATCATCCTCACCTGGAGGCTGTGAGCCTCCGTCCCAGCCAGCTCTGGAGTCAGGCTGCAGGGTGGCTGAGGGAAGTGGGCAAACAGCCTCTCCCCTGCTCAGCTCTCTTCTCCACAGGTGAGGCACTTGGCTGCTAACTGAGAGAGCTACAGGTCGAGTCCACCCAGAGGTGTCTTGGAAGATCTGCTTCCCAAATTTCTGCCAGTGCAAACCTCTGACAGGCACAGGCCTCCATGAGTCGCATGGGACCTCATGGTAACTGGTCACAAGCAATGAGATAGGAGAGCTGGGCAGGTCCAGGATGTGGAGGCCTGGGCACCAGGACCCAGGCTTTCCACTCTGCATCAGGAAACTGAGGAAGGGCTTTGAGCCCGAACTGACCCATATATTAGGAATGTCAGGAACCAGTGAACGCTGAAAGACAGGGTTCCGGTTACCAGGAATGAGCTCGCAGCCCATCCCTCAAACTACAACAGGCTTCTATTGAATACCGGGATTACAAAACAGAATCCTTATCACGAGCTCCCCTCCCCTGACCCCAAACTTGCTTTTGGATTAACCCGCTGGCACTGCGTTCTGAGGAGTGAATCCGGGCCCTCACCGAACATTAACCCTCTGCTGCCTGCGAGACAGCCTGGGAGCCTCAGGCCCGCCGCAGCTGCGCCGGCACCAGATGGGATTGTAGCAATGAGGTTCTCATTGTACAGGGAGGCAGCCCGCCCGCTCTGAGGGGCCTGTCGTCTAGAGAGACCTTGTCTTCAGCTGCAGAGATAAGAACCTACAACCGCAGCCACAGGAAATGACAAAGCGGCGACTGTTGAGGGGGGCGGAGAAGCGGGGGGTGGGAGGGCTGCACAGGGCTCCTTATGGCGCTTGCCAGCGGGCTAGACGCCCTTATCGGGGAGACAATCGCATCAGGCCTCCTGAATTACTAGCGATTGGAAGCAGATTTCTAGGGACGCACTTTGTTAGCTACCTAATGAGCGGGATACAGGCGGGCAGCGCCCAGAGCCGGCGGGGCGGGGGACAAATGTCTTTGTTAAACAGAATTTGTCAGTTTCCGCTCCTGGCTCCCCGGGGAGGGTTCAGGGCCAGCTAATTGAATTAAGAAGCGTGTGGGCTCCAGCTAGAGGGCTCCGGGCGGGGCCGGAGCAAGGCAGGGCGGAAGGCGAGCGCTTTCAGCACCAAGGACAGCAGCTGCCGCCTGGCTGGTCCATAATTGCCAGGGCAGGCTGGAACTGTTGCATTTTGCATGACCAGGGATCTAGGGCACGGATGGCGCGGGCAGGAGGCAGAGGATGTGTGTATGTGTATGTCTATGGGGGGCGGGGAGAGGACGGTGAGGAGATGGACAGGTGACCCTCGAAGCCTGGAGCTGAGTGAGGGCGGAGAGGCGTGAAGAGGGGGTATCTCTTCCCTGTGTTGGTGGGGCAGCTGCAGGAGCTGGTGGGCTGGGGGCTGAGTCTGAGTCGGTGCATGGCTGTGCATTGCTTTCAGCTTTCAAAGCCGGCCTCCAATTATAGCCCTAATGAAGCGGGACGCGCTGCCACCATGCAACCACCGAGAGAAGGGCCACTTGTCAGCCACACACTGCCCTAGCAGGCGAGATTCTAGGCAGAACCAGGCCCTGCTGAAATCGAGAAGCAAATAAGCAGACTTGTGGAGTGAGCCAGCAGTCTCCCTCTCCCCACCACCTCCACCCTATGCCCACACATGGAGCAAAGAGGAAGAAGCAAGGCCAAATAACAAGTACGTAGTCTCTAAGGCCGTGCTTTCTCCCCAAGTCTCATGTGAGCATTGCTTCCTCCTCCACCTCCACCCTTCCCCACTGATCTAGCCGCCTGGCTTCTCCTGGTACTGCCTCCGACAAATTCCTGACCCACTAGGACCAAGGGTGTGCCAGCATAACTCTTCCCCCAAGCAGAGACAGCCAAGAGAATAGGAATGATCAGGAAGGACTTAGGCACCCAAGAAGACACTTGAAGTCTTTCCAGGGTCTCTCTGCTCACAGAAAGCGCTTCTGCTTCTAGCCTCCCTTGCATGGCTTGCCCTGTTTGAAGGTCTGAAGATTTTTCTATAAAAACCATTCGAGGACCTGATGCAGAGGGCTTAAGTGGAGAGCAAATGCTTTGAGAGTGATTAGGGCAAAGAATGTACGGATATGCTTTATACAATTGATGTATGTATATGTGTGGATTGTGATAAGAGTTGGATGAGCCCCTAATAAAATGTAAAAAAAGAAAAGAAAAAGAAAAAAACCATTCACTCATCTCACCTCAAGTCCCACAGGCCAGGATGCAGGCAGGACCGGCCATGGGGCTGAGCAGAGCAGGGCAGTACCTGAGTCTGGTGACCTGGGGTCAGAAGGAAGGGTTGGGGTGGCAGGACAGGTGTAAAGTACACTGTCTGTCCTTCCCCTCCTCCTGGAACACCCACCTGCCCAGCAGAGACTGAAGGAGGGAAGGCATTGGTCTGGACTAGCATCAGTCACTATTTTATTTTAACATGAAGTAAAATGAATTCACATCGTAAATTTCAGAGTACACCTACAAGTACCCCGTGGGTGCTCAGCTCCCATAAGGGATCAGGGAATGTGGGCTCTGGATGCATGAGTTGCCTCCCTCCGCCCAAGGTGAAGGTCTGGGAGACACTGGCTGTGGGAGGAGGGGAAGGCTCAGGCCTCTGGCCCCTGCTTTTAGAACTGATGAGGGGACCTCTGGAGACCTCTCCCTTGATTTCATTACTTCTACTTCCTCTCCTAACTGGATTAGAGGGCAGTCTATGAAATCCAGGGCATCACGATTGGCTTTCTGCCTGGAAATGAGGAGAAATGTCATTACTGGTCCTGAATCAGCATCTCGCCCCAGCCCCAGTCAATGGGGAGTTGGTCTTTGCCCTGGAAGAGTAAAACAGTTATTCATTCGTTCCCTCGTCCTCTCAAGTACCCTATGAACCCGCAGTACAATATGTCTCTGTGGCCAACCTGGGGCTCAGCAGATTCAAATAGGAGACAGGGGATATGGTGCTTTGTGCTATTTAAAACATTCAACCGGGAAACCTCCAGCTCTGACCCAGATGTTACACAGAGGTGCTGCGGGAAGTTCTAGGATGGAAGGCTTCATTTCTGGAGGGAGCCTCTGAGTGAATTCTGCCTCCCCTGAACCATACTTGTGGAAAGAGCACATGGGAGAGACATCCAGGGCTGGTGGACAAAACAGACCAAGAGTCTTGGTTATAAAATGCAATAAGTGATCCAAAAAACCCGGCACCAGAAAACAGAGGCAGATACTGTTATGTACACAAGTCTGCAATAATTACAAGCATGTGCTTACATCAACACCCAGGCTGAGCAGGAATGGAGGGAAAGTAGGAGTGTACTGAGTATATATAATCAACATACCATATACATAACATTATATGCATACATACTATACTGTCCTGTACATGTCTCAGGGTCACTCAATGCCTCATGCTCCCATCCGGAGTCTTTTGATATCTGCATTCTCTTTGGAACGATCCTTAGATCCTGGACAACAGGCTCAAACTGGCCTGGATTCCTCCGTCTATCCCTGTGATTATCCCTTATTCCACTGACATAAGCCTAAGAAGGCTTCATGTACTGCATTCCTAGATGAACCCCTGTGATCGAGTCAAGAATATTGCACCGGTTCACCTGGCTCGTGATTCAGAGAGAGCATTCGCTTAAAGGGAAGCTCGCTGCACACATCATGCCTCCCTGTTGGTGCAAGATCAGATGTTGGGAACCTCCAACTCTAAGTGCATTTTTCCCGATTGGCATTGTGCCCATTGCTCTATTGACTTCTAGCACAACATTCTAAAACTCAGGGTGATTTCTCTGCTGTGTGGCAGAGAGGGGATTCCAACATCTGACACAGAATGGGAGTGGGCACTCTTACGGTCCCTACAAAACCTGAGGTGGAATGATGTTGGGAAAATTGGCAGAACTGCCTCCTCTGCGGGAGACCAGAAGAACTGGATGGTGCCCAGCGACCACTACTAAACACTTCGATCAAAGATTTCACAGAGAAATCCTGATCAAACGAGAGGAAATCCTAAACAGATTTTCAGATGCGTGTGGACTCTAGACTCACTGAAGCCACAAAGGCTGGCTGAATCCCTGAACCTACTTTTAAAAACCAGAAAGATCCCCCGAAGTCTTCTCAAACGAGAACATCGTTTAGCTTAATTAGTCAAGAATATCTGCCGTGGACACCGTGCTCATTCGAGAGCCTTCTCTGTGGGTCACACTGACGACGACAGCTGGGAGGATGAAGTGGAAAACGCGGGGACCACGAGTGTGTGTGAAGGAGGGAGGAACAGTTCAGGAGGATGGGACTGATCGCACAACCCAAAGAA
Organism: Tenrec ecaudatus; assembly: GCF_050624435.1. NCBI lineage: Eukaryota > Metazoa > Chordata > Mammalia > Afrosoricida > Tenrecidae > Tenrec > Tenrec ecaudatus. Next base: position 55,658,258 of record NC_134546.1, on the reverse strand, counting down.
TGTAATCAACCGCGCGGAATTTGTACATGTAGAGAACGTGGAATCGTGGGTACCGCCAACCACAGCATTATTTTTAAAGAGAAAGGGATATAGTTTACAGACAGCCACAGCTTTCAGAAATTTTTAAGAGATTTCAGAGATCCCTCACCCCCACCCCTGGGTGGGGGGACGTAAAGCCTGCTCAGAGTGGAAAGAAGTTAAAGCTTTGCTAGAAAAACAAAGATAACCAGTAAGTCTGGAATTAGAGAGCAGTCCGGCTGCAAGAACCCAGCAGAGCTGCGAGCTTGGGCTGGACGCGCCAGGACTTCCTGCAGGGGCTAGTATTTGAGTGCAGACAGATTCTAGACAAGCAGAGGAGAGGGCAATCGTCCTGGTAAGGGAGGAGAAAACTGGGTGTGTGAGTCTGGGCAGACTAGAGAAACATTCATAGACACTCATTGTGTATAAGAGAGAGCTTTATATAAAAGGGTAATTATAGGGGAGACTGTGGGAATTGTGCCCAATCTGACCCCACCACACCGAGGCAAAACACTGAGGGAGTGCAGCAGAACAGAAAGGGGAGCAGAGCAAGGAGGTCCTGAGGAATTCAAAAAATAGACTTTGGGGCCAGCGTGTAGCAACGCATCAGACTCCACCCGAAAACACTCCTAAAGGTCAACAAACAGATCTCGAACTATTTACAGGCTCTTTTCGTCATTGATTTTTTGTTGTTGTTTTGTTTTCCTTTGTTTTGCTCTGTCTTGTTTTTGTGCATATTATTATCTCTGCAGGTCTATCTAGATAAGATAGGCTGGATAAACAATGCAGGGGTGGGGGGAAATGGAATAGATGGTTTCAGAGGGACATGGGAGAGGGGAGGTGGGGGAAAAGAAGTGGTTAACAGACCCAAGGACAAGGGAGCAACAAATGATCCAAAATCGGTGGCTAAGAGAGTGTAAGAAGCCTGGTAGGGCTTCATCAAGGGCAATGTAACCAAGAGGAATTACTGAAACCTAAATGAAGGCTGAGCGCAATAGTGGGGCAAGAGGAAAGTAAAAGGAAATAGAGGAAAGAACTAGGAGGCAAAGAACGTTTATAGAGGTCTAAATACAGGCATGTACATATGTAAATATATTTGTGATGATAAGTAAATAGATCTATGTGCATATATTTATAGGTTTAGTATTAAGGTAGCAAATGGACATTGGGCCTCCACTCAAGTACTCCCTCAATGCAAGAATACTTTGTTCTATTAAACTGGCATTCCATGATGCTCACCTTCCCCACACAACTGCTGAAGACAAAGCAGGTGCATAAGCAAATGTGGTGAAGAAAGCTGATGGTGCCCAGCTATCAAAAGATATAGTATCTGGGGTCTTAAAGGCTTGAAGGTAAACAAGTGGCCATCTAGCTCAGAAGCAACAAAACCCACATGGAAGAAGCACACCAGCCTGTGTGATCACAAGGTATTGAAGGGGTCAGGTATCAGGCATCAGAGAACAAAAAAATCATATTGTGAATGAGGAGGAGTATGGAGTGGGGACCCAAAGCCCATCTGTAGGCAACTGGACATCACCTTACAAAGGGTCGTGGGGAGGAGACTAACCAGTCAAGGTGCAGTGTAGCAATGATGAAACATACAACTTTCCTCTAGTTCTTTAATGTTTTCCTCCCCCCAACTATCATGATTCCAATTCTACCTGACAAATCTGGCTCGATCAGAGGATGTATACTGGTACAGATAGCAACTGGGAACACAGGGAATCCAGGACAGATGAACCCTTCAGGACCAGTGGTGAGGGTGGCGATACCGAGAGTTTAGAGGGAAGGTGGAGTAGAAAGGGGAAAACAATTACAAGGATCTACATATGACCCCCTCCCTGGGGGTTGGACAACAGAAAAGTGGGTGGAGGGAGATGTTACACAGTGTAAGACATGACAAAATAATATATAAATTAATCAAGGGTTCATGAGGGAGGGGCAGCGGGGAGGGAGGGAAAATGCGCTGATACCAAGGGCTCAAGTAGAAAGTAAATGTTTTGAGAACGATGATGGTAACAAATGTACAAATGTGCTTGGCACAATATTTATGGATGGATTTTGATAAGAGTTGTACATGCCCCTAATAAAATGATTAAAAATAATAGTAATTGTGTGTTAAGAAAACATCCCAGCCCAATCAAGATCAAGTACTTAAGTCCGATATCAGCCCATATTTCTGATCCCAATCTATAAAGTCCTCTTCAGACTCATGCAATGATGTCAAATGCAGGAAGGTCACAGGCCAGTAGGTGGAAAATATTGTGGAGCCACTGGTGGGGGAAGCATCTCAGCACTGGCAGGGGTCTCCAGGTGGCTCCTCCAGCTTCAGGGCTCTAGCGTAGCTCCATGTGTCTTGTCATCAGTAATACGAAGCAGAGAGTGTGTGTGTCTGGCCTCCAGCGAGCTATTTACATCTGCCACACCTACAAATGAGGTCATCAAGCTGCAACCTGATTGACAGGCTAGGCTCCGCCCCTTCACGAGTTGACAGGAGATGATGTAACTGCCACAGTAGGCAAAATGGCATGGAAGGAGGAAGAAGCCCATGAAGCGTGGAGAGCAGAGAGACTTGCTTAATGTTTGAAAAGACGAGGAGGACAGAGGTACACTGGGAAGTGCACCCAGCCAAGGGTGTGGGACTTCGGAAGCTGTGACTGTACCTTGTGTGATCACAGAGCACAGAAAAGCATATGTTGACCTACAATGAACGGAGCGCGAGAGACCAACAGGGTCTGTGCTTAGGGGGAACCTACATGCTAATGTGGGCCTTGGAGTAAAGAGGTAGCTAGCCAACCAGCAAATGTACCTTCTCACAATTCTCCAGTGGATAATGGAATGGAATGATGTGAACAAGAGTCATGCAGAGACGTGATTACTTTGGACAAGGGCGGCCTCGGTCTCTCTGAGAAGTGCACAGCTGAGCTGAGACCGAGGACGAGAGAGGCTCCAGGGAGCTCTCCGGCCCCACAGCCAGAGCAAAGGCTCTGAGTCAGGAGAGAGCTTTCATCGTTGGAGGGGCAGCAAGGGGAGGGCTTGGTGCCCGTGAGAATGAGGGTGGGAGGTAGAAGGTGAGCAGGGGCCCTCTGACCATGGGGAGGAGAGGGTTGGGGTGTAGAGGGTGCACCGATGATGGAGTGGTCAAGCAGAGAAGAGGGCTATGGGAATGTTGTCTACACCTTCTCTTCCCAGAGGCCAGAAAGGTTCCTGACACCAAACAACAGCAAGGCCCTGCCTATCCTGGATCTCAAGATCCTGGATGAGAATCTGGGTTACATCAGCGAGTCCTGGTCCAAGTCCTCGGAGAGCTCCACAGGGGAGACCCCCTTCCCTCAGGAAGTGAAGGACATGCCAGAGATGGTCAAGGAAAAGGTGGGTATGTCTCCCTGGGATGTGGGGAGGGGGGGTGGGGGAGCTTGAACTGTGATAGAGGCCATGGGGACAGGGCTCCCCTGCTGTAGGTGGCATGGCACCTCAAGTTCCCCTGTGGGGAACCCCATGATTAAAGGGTGGGCTCCTCATTTCTGAGCTGCTTCCTCTTATGAATGAAGCCTCCCGACAAATCCCTCAACGCCTATGAGGCAGGACCGTATTCATTCAAGACGTTATCAATTCAGAATATTTGTGGAAATGTGTGACTCAGGTGACGGGAGTCCACGGAGAGATTAAGATTTGCTTCTAAAATGGAAAACTAGGGCTCAAGGAGAGAGGACACTGTCTTTGGTCACAAAGTCAGCGACGTCCCTGACCGGGGAACTAAGGTCTCGTCCTGTTAGCCAGCTGACCGTGTGTCTAGCAGGGTTTGTGGCCGTCACATGGTGGCTGAGATGGTGTCTCTGATCTGGGGAGGGGTCAATACTTGGTTCATAGGCCTGGGTAATACACCACCAGAGGGGCAGGCCTGTCCAAACCCTCAAAGGACCACGTGTGACTCCTCCCTTCTCCCACAGTGGCTCCCCTGGGGAAGGCGGCTCCGGAAGATCCTGAGAAAAGGCCCCAACCAAGACCACCAGCCACTAGGGGACCCCTGGGAACCCTCTGAGGACCTGCCCCCCTTCACTGACCACCTCCCCATTTTCCCTGGGCACTTCTGCACCTTTCTGGAGTATGTCCCATCAGATGAGTAGAGAGCTGCTCTCTGCTGGAGGTGGCCAAGGAGCTGCCATGGGGGCTGTCCCTTGTGCCCACCCTGGAGCAGGGCACTCTGTCAATCAGGGCAGGCACCACGACAGCCAAGGCCATCTCAGCACCTCCCTCCCCTGGCCTCTGCCCTCCCTGCGCGTGGACAGCTCCCAGGCTGGACTTCCCACTCAGGTCTCACAGGGGCTGGACAATCAAGACCTGTCTTTGGAGATCTTCAGTAGCATGAATAAACCCAGGACTTCTGGCCCCAGCCGCCTGGTCCTAGGACTTCCCCTTCCTGGGCCCCTGAGCAGAGGTCCTGGAGCGGGGGTGGGGGTTGGGGTGGGGGGCCTAAAGGCCAGAGAAGCAAGAAAAGGTTCCCTTCAAAGGGGGGTGGCAGAGGAGGCAGGAGAAAGGAGGGGTATTTCCCCCTAGACACACCCTGCAGAGAAAAGCCCCTCCTCCCACCCAGTTTACCATCCCTTACCTGTAGCCAACCACTCCTGGGAGCAGGTCCTCTATGCTGCCTGACTGGACAGACCTCTGGTCTTAGCTGCCTGGGGGCTGGACCGGACTCCTCCCCTGGTACTACATACGGCAGGGGTTCCAGGTCTGGGTTGGTGATGATTTCTGCCTGGGCAACGAACCCCGCATCTAAGTTGGGGTCCATGGGTCTGAGGGTGGAAATTACTTGAGAGACTTCAGCTACAGATATTTATTCCTGTAGACTTGTTTGGGAGTGGGAGTGGGGCACAGGAAAGGAACTGATAGGGTCAGAGTCTTCATTCTGTTTTTCAAATTCTATTATGATGGTGATGGTGGTGGTGGTGGTGATGATAGTGGTGATGGTGGTGGTGGTGATGGTGATGATGGTGATGATGGTGGTGGTGGTGATGGTGATGATGGTGATGATGGTGGTGGTGGTGATGGTGATGGTGATGGTGGTGGTGATGGTGATGATGATGATGGTGGTGGTGATGATGGTGGTGATGATGGTGATAATGGTGGTGATGGTGATGATGGTGGTGGTGATGGTGGTGGTGATGGTAATGATGGTGGTGATGGTGATAGTGGTGGTGGTGATGATGGTGGTGGTGATGGTAATGGTGATGATGGTGGTGATGGTGATGATGGTGGTGGTGATGGTGGTGGTGATGGTAATGGTGTGCCAAAGAAAAGGAGAAAAGCAGGACTGAGGAGGGATTTGATTTGTGGAGATATTTCTAAACTGACAGGTTGAAGTAGCATTTAATCTGCCATAATAACAGCATTCCATGGGCAGCGTGGGTTACACATTGGGCTGCTTACCTCTCACTCAGCAGTTTGAACCCCCAGCATCCCCCGCCCGCGAGGAGTTAGTCTCTTAGAAACCCCTGTGCTGTCGGGCCTATGAGTCAGAATGGACTTGGCGGCAGTGAGTCTAGAGTTGGTAGTGTCACGAACAGTGAACCAGTTAGTTTTGGTCTAAAGCAGCGGTTCTCCACCTATGGGTCGTGACCCTTTTGGGGGCTGAACGACCCTTTCCCAGGGGTCGCCCGATTCATAACAGTAGCAAAATGACAGTGATGAAGTAGCAACAAAAGTAATTTCATGGTTGGGGGGTCACCCCCACACGAGGAACTGCATTAGAGGGTCAAGGCATGTGAAGGTTGAGAACCGCTGGCCTAAAGGGTTGTGCCTAAAGAAAAGGGACTCAGCTACAGCTGGAGGAGTCAAGGTTGGCCCTGAAGGGGGAGAGGGAGCCACGTAAGTGACAGGAGGAATGAGGAGGCGCATGTGTCCCCGGGTCCCCGAGCCATGATTCTGAGAGACTTTTCACCGGGGTCATAGGCAGGGGACTCCCGTGGCCCCATTCCCCAGGGACTTTCCAAAACGTGCTGCCTTGGTTCCACTGGGTCTATATCCAGAACTCACCCATGCACCCACCCTGGGAAGCACCCCACAGACCCATCAGCAGAGACTAGATGGTCTCTCCACTCCCCCTTTGCTGACTCCGAGCAAGGCCACCCAAACTGGCTTGCCAGCCCTCATGTGCTAATGGGTCAGGTCCACTCAGACAGCGTGACTCAGCCCTTGAACTCAAGTACACTGACTTAAGCACGGCCTTCCTCAGCACTGGACTGACCACTTGGCTCGCGCTCAACTCAGAGGGACCCTGCTGGCGATTCCCACCTCTGGCCCTTGGGAGACCCAGCAGACCCAGCAGAGCTCCAGCTCCTGCCTCTTCATGCGCCAGCAGGGCCCAGCTCCCACCAATAGAAGATGGGTGGGCAGCAAGAGGGTACAGCTCCGTGACCACTGCAGGGAGCCATGGAGTCCGTGGGTCACTGTTACATAACAGCCAAGCAAGATGACCTAGCAATGGACCAAGACCGAGAGCAATAAGTAGAACATGACGGTGGAGCAGCAAAGTGTAGTTGCATAGCCGTAGATTCAAGTCACGGAGCGATAGCACTCGTGGCTGTACAGCAGGGGCACCCGTTCACAGATGAGCACCCGCCATGGCTGTGTAAGCCAAAGACAGACTGACGCAGCAGAGGAAGACACTGGGATAGCAGTAGACTGCCCTTGGGAGGCAGGGATAAGTCCAACGGGGTGTACTTCCCGGAGGAGCCATCGGGGCGACTGATCAGAGCAGCCCAGCCTGGGCTGCAGCCTTGACCTGGTGCCTTGGTGCTCCAGGTGTAGCGGCCACAGGGTTAGCCGCCTCCCTCGGCTCTCGCGTTGCCGTCCCCCTCTCAGCAGAGCGTGTGCGTCTGGGTCTGGTCTTGTCGCACATCCCCTAGAGCCCAAGAAACAATTTTGCCTCTGATTCCCTCCAGAGCCTACTTTGGCTTAATAGGAAATTGAGCATTTGCTGCGGATAGGCGCGCCTTGGGAATAGTGGCGGGAAGGGAGGGATGCAGGGGCTGTGCCTGCTGGAAGTGGGGGAGGGGGGAAGCCGTGTATGCACCCTGCTGCCCAGGGCCTGCCTGCCCATCCATCCGACAGGGGCTCCCTATTTCCATCCAGCCATCACGCCCTGTCTCTGGTTCTAATGCAGACCTTCCCAGTGCTATTCTGTCAACAGTGCAAAGCTCTGCTCCTGGTGGACGCCCTGGGGTCAAGGCTCTGTCGATGAGGTTGTCATGGTCAGTGTCGGGGCCCCGTGGGGCAGAGAGCTCGGTGAAGTTTGTACTGCACTCCTGCGCATCCCAGGAGGGTTTGGGGGGACAGGTGATGTGAGCAGGGAGCTCAGGGTTATCAGGGCCAGGAAGCGCTCTAAGCATGACACAGGTTGTAGGAATTTTCCCTTTGGCCCCGCTGATACCTGGGCCTACGTCATGCTGAACCACACTTGTCTCTCAGCACCCAGGTGAGCGCTGGCAGGCAAGGTGAGCATTCTTGTAGAGTCTCTGTTCATAAGAAGCCTTATGACAGGCCTGCCGTGGGCCTGGGCTCCCCATTCAGCCCCCTCCCCACACACACTCATCCCTCTACCAGGTGCCCAGCTCCATGCTCTGCGGGGCAGGTGGCAAAGATCAGAAGGCAGAGTGCCCATGCTCCAGAAGGCCCCCATTAGGCAGGAGTGCACCCCCTTGGGAAGGCCGGTCAGTGGTGCTGACTAGGTGTGCAGGCGACCTTGGTGAGTGGTGAACAAGGGGACAGGGTGTGGTGGACGGTGTAGCTTCTTCCTAACTGAGGCACTTAACTGGCATTGCCCAGCACCCGTCACGCGCCCCGGTCAGCGTGAGAAACAAGCACGCAAGGCTTCCTGGAGGAGGTACCAGGCTTGGGGTGGACAGCAGGCAGAGGTGCTGAGTGCTAGTCCAAGAGCGTGTGTGTGCGCGCACACGCGTGCGCATGGGTATATGCCTGTGCTGTACTTTCCAGTCTCTGCCCTGTCTCCACTCCTTGCTCTCCGAGTCTCCGGCTTCGGCTCACACGCGCTCCGCCCGTCCTCCCTCCTCCCGCCCGGCTCTGAGATGTGTGGCCTCCTACCCGAGGGCCCTCATTCTGGGGGATGAATAATTGACAAGGCTTGTTTAAAGATTCAGTGGAGTTTCTCCAACCCCGCCACCCTGGAATAACTCATCTCTTTCATTCTCTCTTTGAAAGCCTATCCCCTCTCTCCACCTCTCCCCTCCCCAGCCCCCTTATCCCTGCCCACCCTCTGAGCACAAAGCTTTTGTTTGCGTGGCTGGACCCCAGAGGATCCTCCATCCCTCCTTCCCTTTAAGCCCTCTTCCCCGGGGTGTGCACACCGGCCCAGCCCACCCCATTAACCAGCTCTTGTGGGATGGCTGGGAAATGGCCAGGGCCCAGCATTTGGCCTCAGTCCTTCTGGGCACCTGTGTCCTCAAGGGGGGAACAGTGGCCTCTCCGCACCTGTGTGGCGGGCTCAGGTGTGGTCACAGTGGACATGCACTCCATAGGGCTAGCACTGACTTTCTTTCCCCCAAGGACACCTCCCACCTGCCAGTGGAGGCACCTCCTGGTGCACTTGAACCTCCAGCCTTTCCATAAAGAGCGGAACTCAGTAACTTTGCACCCTGGAGGGAGAAACCTTTCTTTAAGGGGATGAGGTTCCCTTAAAGGCCAGAGAGGCTGTGTCTTCCCCTAAACTGTCACAAAGCAGCTGAGGGGTAGGGCTCGGAGCCAGGGCTGTGGGCTGGTGACTCAGGGCCCTTTCTCCTGAGGCGCCTTGGTGTGTCCAGTGGCAGAGTCAGAGAAAATGAGGAAGGCCCCCAGTGAGATGCATGGACACAGTGGCTGCAACGATGGGCCCAAACATAGCGATGATTGTCAGGGCAGTGTTGGGTTCTCTCATTGTCCCAAGACTTGCTAGGAACCAACTTGACGGCACCTCACAACACAGCCACAACACAGAAGCACCTCACAACACACAAGCACCTCGCAACACAGCCACAATACACAAGCACCTCACAACACAGCAACAACACACAAGCACCTCACAACACAGCAACAACACACAAGCACGGCTTGCCCCTCAGGACACAAGGGGCCAGGGATGTGCTAGGGGTACTCAGAAGAGGAACTGGTGGGATACAGAGCTGCCCATGAGCCTAGTTCTGTGAGCCTGCCTAGGCATGGCCCTAGGGCAGTGGTTCTCAACCTGCGGGCCGAGACCCCTTTGGAGGTCAACCGACCCTTTTACAGGGGTTGCCCAATTCATCAAAGTAGCAAAATTACAGTGATGAAGTAGCAATGAAAATGTTATGGTTGGGGGTGGGGGGTCACCACAATATGAGGAACTGCATTAAAGGGTGGCGGCATTAGGAAGGTTGAGAACCACTGCCATAAGGAGAGCAGCCGTCCCTATTTGCCCAGGACTGAGTGGTCCCTAGTGCAAGGGGCCTCTCAGTGCTAAAAATAAGACCATCCCAGGTAAACCAGGACAGGTGGGACCGGAGGAGGGAGGCGGAGGGAGCCCAGCCCAGCCATAGGCTCAGACCCAGCTCCTTCAGCGGAGCCTGCCTCACACGTTTCCTCCACTCACCATGCTCTGCTGTCTCCTTGAAGTGACCTTGACCTCAAACCCGTTTCCAGAGAGACCTGGTCCACCATTGAGAGCTGTGTGAGCGTGGATCAATCGCTCAGCCTCTCTGGGCCGGTCTCCCTGAGTTAGGGCTGTGGGGAAGAATAAGGAGAGTATGGATAGAGGGTGCTGGGAGCTGGGAGCTGGGAGCTGTGAATGGCCGTCTACTTGGGGGCAGGCTTATGAACAGCCATTGGGTTCCTGCGGCCCTTTGAGACTGAGGGAGGGGTGGGGTGGGGAGGAAGCACAGCTCACCCAGGCCTCTCCCTCTGACCCCCTCTAGACAGGGCTCTTCTCAGACCCCTGACCCCCTTCTCCCTGTTCCCCCCATCCCTGGAGTCCTGGGGGAACCTTCCTTCCTCCTCCATCCATCACCTGGGACTAAAAAGATTAATAAAGCGACTCATCACTCAGCTACTGGGGGGCAGCGGATATTTACGGCTGCGTTTCCATTTGCAGAGAGATTAAGTGTTTGTCGATTTATTGTCTTGGTGAATGCAAGCGGCTGAACGAGGCCCCCTGCAGGCAGCCCTTCCCTCCCCCACCTCTCACTCCACAGGGCCCCTCTGCCCCCCACCCCCAGCCCTATCGCTCTTGCTGGTGAGGAGGCCTGGTGCTGCCCAGCCAGGGAACCCACTGGCCACTGGGTGGGCTTGCTTTCCTGGCCTACCAGGACCAGGGTGTGAGAGGGGTGGGGAGGAGTGGGGCAGGATCAGCCAGAGAGGATATGTCTGTAGAAATGCTCCTCTGCCCCTTCCAGCCTGTGCCCCCTCCCACAGTGCCCAGTAAACAGTCCCCAGAGGCCAAGCCCTTGCTACACTCTCAGTGCCCAAGACCCCAAATCTTTGCCCAAATGGACCTCACCTGACTTCTCAGGACTGTGTGGGCATCTTTCTAATATCCACCTTCCCAAGAGGGGAACACCCCCCCAAGTGTGTGCGTGCTGAGCCTCCAGGACGCCCCTGCCCTGGGCTCCACATACATTAGGCATGGGCCTGAGTGGGGCTGCTTCCCAGGAGATGAGCCCCAGCAGAAGTGGGGAGGAGCCTGCAGAGCCCAAGCCAAGGCAGATAACTTGGGGGACAGTGGGGACACCAGCCCCACTGGCTGAGTGGAGGACGGCTTCTGCCCCCAGTACACTAAGTGCCCCAGTACACAGAGTGGACAGGGCATAGGGGCCATGCCGCCTCTCCTGGGGCTGCTTACTGAGTTGGACAGATGCAGTCACGCAACTAGAATTCAACATAGAATCTACTATGAGCCAATCCCACTATCTACACCACCACCACCCCAACGCGCGCGCGCGCGGACACACACACACACACACACACACACACACACACTACACCATACCACACCACCCCTCCACTCATCAGGGCTCCTGGGGCAGATTGGAGTCCATTCCACCTCCACCGCTCTAGAGCTGTGTGATCATGAATAGTCACCTGTGGGCCTGTCCCCTCGTGGTTAGTAGAGGGCGTGGGCTTCCTCTCCCTCCTCCCTGAGGACTGATGAGCGAGTGGGTGTGAGGGGGTGGATGCTGTGAACGGCTGTCCATTAGGGGAGCATCTTATCAATGCTAATTATGGTGTTCGTGGGCCCCTCCAGATGGGAGGAGATGGAACAGCTCAGCAAGGCCTCTCCCTCTGACCCACCCTCCTGACCCCCAACCCCCCCACCCCCACCAGTAACCTGACAATAGCTCTGTGTAAGTGCCTCTGGGGTCGGCAAACCCAGCCCAGCAGGAGACACGCAGGATCAGGAGCTGTCGGCAGGACTAGAGTACAGGCTGCTTCAGGGGGTTGTGGAAGCACAGGGACAGGTGGCACCCACGCCTCACCCCGCCCCACTGGCCCCAGGCAGGGACAGCAAGCACAGAATGTGGGGGGCGGGGGGTCCCCAGATGCCCGAGGAGGAAAATCAACCTGTCGTCCCTGGTGTCAGAATGAGGCTCAGGAAAGGTCTGTTGGTGGGAGAGGAATGAATGTAGGCAGGTGAGCGTGTTCCCCAGAGGAGTCCGTGTGTGTGTGTGTGTGTGTGTGTATGTGTGTGTCTCTCTCTCTCTCTCTCTCTCTCTCTCTCTCTCTCTCTCTCCCCAAGTGGGATCCTCGCTTGGGGTCTCACCCAGAGGTAATATGACAAGTCCCTTCCCTCTCTGTGCCTCCATTTCTTCATCTGTAAATAAAAAGACTCCCTCCCCCCAGGGAGGGATACGAGAACTCTTTAGGAAAGTCTTGCTTGGTGGGAGGGGAAAGAAGAATTGAGGCATGGGCAGGGCGGTGGCCAGATCAGGGCCCAGCCTCAAGCCCCCAGCATGTGCCACCCAGGGAAAAATGGGGTTCCCTGAGGTGTGGGTGCATGGGCCCCTGCGTTCAGAGGCTGCCCACAGTGGGGAGAGAAAGGGACATCTAAGAGAGTGTTGGATGGAGAGGGGTCAGGAGTCCTGGGGTCTGACTCTAGTCACCCTGGCTGTCACCCTATGCAGGCCTCAGTCTCCCCAACTGTGACAGAAAGGTGCCCCCCACTGCTGGTCTTGATTTCCTCTCTGAGCTCAACAAACAAGGCAGGGGGGTGTGGGTCAGGGCCTGACTCAGCCCCTTAACAGGCGGGCTAGTGCAGCCCGTAGCTTTGTGTGTCTCAATTCCGTGATTAAAGGGGGCAGTGGGGAGGCAGGGCAGGCAGTGTCGCCTTCTCTGTAAATAAAACCAAGGTGATGAGGTCATAAATTGCAGAGAGATTGAGTCATCGATTTGTGAGGGTGGGAGCGGGTCTGAGGGGGGGCCTCTGGACCCCAGGGGTGACCAGGAGAACTTAGCAAACCTATGGCAGAGGCCCAGACCCCTTCTGCCAGCCCTCCCCCCAGTCCTCAGCCCTCTTTTAAAATAGTGCCACTGAGATTCACCAGTATTGTTTGCACCCAGAGCTGGCATCTTCGCCTCCAGCCTCATGAGGAATCGCACACCCACTTTATAAGCAGCAAGCCCCCAAAGGCACCGGGCAACATGCAGGGAGGGCTGGGGGCAAGGGTAGGTCTGGAGTCTCCAACCCAGAGAGGAAACCTGCAGCTGCTTCAGCTAAACTTGGCGACACAGAAATCAGGGCCCTGAGCCCAAGGCCCCCACTCTTTGCCCCCCCTCCCCGGACTCCCTGTGGGGGGAGCTCCCAAGCACCTGGAGGTGCACACACCACACGTGTAACCTGTCAGTAATGAAGAGTTACATGAATCCAGCTGACACTCACTGTCAACGCCACCTCTTCTCCCACCATGACAAAGGCGAGTTTCTATCGACCCGAGGGCGAGGGCATGCTAGGTGGGACCCTGACTGCCTGGAAGGAGGAGCCCCCACTCTTCTCCCCCTAGCTCGGTTTCAGTCCCCCCCGCCACTCCTCCCCGCTGCCCTCTCCCCCAGTCCTGGATGACAAGTACCTTATATACCACCAACTTATATACCACCTTCAGATGGACAGACCCAGGAAGGAAGCCCTCACAGACCCAAGATGCGAAGGGACATCCAGGGCCCCAGGCATCTGGGGGGAACCCTAGTGACATAGTGGGGAGCCCTGGTGGTATAGTGCTTATGAGCTGGGCTGAGATCATCAAAGTCAGCAGTTCGAAACCACCAACTTCTCCAAGGGAGAAAGCCAGGGCTTTCTACTCCCTTACAGAGTTACAGTCTCAGGAACTCCACTACTTTCTCCTGCAGGGTCACTATGAGTCAGCATTGAATTGGCAGGGAGGAGGGGTTACCTGGAGTGGGCTCTGGGTGAGTGGGGGGCAGAAGCTCTAGTTGGGGATGTCCCCTTAGTCCCACAACCGCTTCACCCCATGATGGAGGAAGATCTGAGCAGGAACCCCTAAAGACTGAGGTCCAGTGGCCAGAAAGAACTCAAGTGCTGTCCCTGTCCGCCCGCCCCACCCCCAATTCCTTCAGCACAGGGATCTACAAGCATGTGTTTCTGAGCTCAGATGAAATGCTTTTAGCACAATTCAATTTCCTCCTGACATGGGCTACAAAAGCCCAGTGCGGCGGCACACACACACACACACACACACACACACACACACACACACACACACTATAATTTGGTGTTAAACACCCAATCAGGTCCAAAGATAATAGGGAACAGCCAGTTCATTCCCGGAGTAACCAGATAAACTGCCCATCCATCGCGCCTGCAGCAGCAGACAGAATGGGGCGGGCGGGGCGGGAGGAGCTTCGGGAGAGGCCCGCAGCATCCATGGGGCTGAGTGTGTGGGCTGTACCTTTAAATCTTCCAGGAGGGGGGACAGTGTCGCCGCCCACTGGGGACTAATTATCCTTCAGCCTTTAGCCAGCCCTTCCTCAAACACACAAAAGGGGGCTCAGCAGGCCTCGTGGCACTAAGTCTCTGAGGCAGCATGTTTTTTTAAAGAAAAAAAAACTCTCAGATATGCAAATCAACCCTGGACTGTTGTGGGGTAGGGATGGGGGGCAGCGCGGCTGGAATGAGCCACTAGTGGCTCAGGGACTCTGAGAGGGGCTGGGGCCTGGCAGCTGGAGGGGACTGGAGGCATGTCACTCACCAAGCTCAGGCTGGGAGAGGAACCCCCTTGGAGCCCTGATGGAAGCCCCCCACCCCCGTCTCTTTGTATGGGTGGGGGCTCTGCCCACCTTGGCCCCCTCCAGGCCCCCTCTCCTTTGCACCTGCAAGAGGGACCATTTCCAATGTGTAAATGAAGGCGCCCTGCTGGCCTGGTGGGCTACACCTTGGAGAACTAATGTGGGATCAGCAGTTCATACTGGTACTCTGGAGGAAGATGAGACTTTCTATCCCCCAATAGAGCTCCAGCCTCAGAGACCCACCCTGTCCCGCAGGGTCGCAGTGAGTCGGCATCAACTCGATAGCAGGGAGTTCCGTTTGTGGACATTGTTTTGGTTTTGTACGGTTTGTCCCCTGCTCCCAACTCTTCTCTCCCTCACCAGCTTCTGAAGCCCACCCCCCAGCCCTCGCATGACCCTAAAACGGTGTACCAGGACTGGAGCCTAGCAACTCATAGCGCCGGGCCTTGGCTTCTCTGCTCCCCCCTCCCTGGTATCCCCTCCCCACCTCCACCCCTATTCCAGGTCAACAGTAGGTGTGCACTCAGTTCACCCCTCCGTCTGTCTGTCCCTTCCTAAGCAGCCGCGTGGCCTGGAGAGAGGGAGGGGAATTTTGCTTCACACTCAGCTCCCCCCCCCACCTTCCCCAGGGGGAACCTTAGTCTCCTCAGCTGTGGAATGGGATGGTGGCCGGCTGGGACACTTTCCCAGTGCCTGGGGAGGGCTCAGTGTGGCGTGATGAGGAACCTGGGCGCCATACTGAATCACAGCCTCACCCCAGGCCCTCATATCATGTGACTATCCATTATTCCCTCAGGGAATCCCATTCATCCCCCTTTCCAAAAGCCCACCTCCATCCAGTCCAACCAAGCCCATAGGACTGCAGACCTGCCCTGCCCTGCGGGCTTCAGAAACTGTACATCTTTACAGAGCAGAAAGCCTCCACTTCCTCCTACAGAGCAGCAGGTGTCTTTGAACTGCTGGCCTTGCAAGCAGCAGCCTCAAGAATAGCCCACCAGGCTGCCAAAGTGCCTCCTAGCCAGTCCAGCACCCAAACGAAACAGAAAGAGCCCACAGGCTATGCACCAGGGGTGTTAACATGAAGAGCGTGATCCACAGCCCTGACACGCATGGAGAAGGTGCTGCAGGGGAGAAGGTTTTATTGTGTGTATTTTTGCCAAAATTTAAAACAATAATTTAGACTAATAACAGGGAGGACACGGGAGAAGGAAATGCTCTGAAACGGATTGTGGTGGTGACTGTACAGCTCTTCTTGAAATGACTATACTGTTGAACTGTGTTCTTTGCAGATGAAGTGCCAGTAAAACTGTTTGAAAACACACACACACACACACAGGAAACAAGCTCACTGGCATCGAGTCCACTCCGACTCACAGGGCCCTCTAGGACAGCGCCTGTGGGTTTCCAAGACTGTAACTCCTTACGGGAGCAGAAAGCCTCATTTTCCTCCTGTCCCACACTCCCCAAGTCCACAATCTAGCCCCATGGTCCCAGTGACATTTCAGGGGTCCACAGGGCCCTTGTATCCCCATGGACCCTTCAGCAATGAGGATCCTATAGGGTGGATGGAGCAGTGGGGAAAGCGGGGGGCCAGACTTTTCCATGGAACTTCCAGCTCTCCTGTGACAGCTAAGTTCCCATTACTCCCATCCTACTGCTTCTCCCTCAGTTCAAGATCACCCAGGGCCCCATGAGTCAGTCCCCAGAGGGACCCCAGTTTGAGAGAGCCCTCTGAGGCTCCTTGCTCCCACAGAGGCCTGGCAGGTGCACACCCCCCAGCCCACCCGCCGGAGAGGGAGTGGTCCAGGCATCTATGTGGTGGAGCCCATGTTTGCTGCATCCAGCCAGGGCTACAGGGCGGGCTTTGCTCGCTTGCCTCATGGTCACCGCAGCCCCCTTGGGCAGGTGTGCTCTCCCATTGCTCAGATGAGGAAACTGAGACTCAGAGAGGGAAGGCTCCCTGGAGCCTCAGGGAGGCTGGGGTTGACACTCACACCTGAACTGTCAACCCATCTCTGCTCCCGAGGGCCTCCCCATCTACCCCACCACCACCACTGCTGAGACCACAGGCACATGGCCTAGAATTATGCAAGCCACGCCCCCTCGCCCCCAGGCATCCCAGCTGGCATCCTTGCTGCTTGGCTCAGCCCGGCTGTCTTGGGCCAGCCGCACTGTCCACAGATGCCACACGCAGGCTGTCCCCTGGGCCCGAGAGGTGTGAGGGCTAATGAGAGCCCGTCATTAAGGTTTCTGCAGACATGGCCCGGAGAGTTATAGACAGGCGTTGTCAATAACTGGGCCCTGGCTGGTGAGACATTGATAAGCCCTCCTTACAGCCTCTCCCGCTCCCTGGCCTGCCCCCGCCCCCACCCCTACACACATACACACACACACCCGGGCTGTCAGCCGCCTGTTCACAGCACCAATGTACACAGGCTTCGCTCAATTAATTTGCACTTGTTGGCACCATCTGTTCTTTTAATGTGTCCTTATCGCAAGTGTGTGGGCTCGCCTCCCCCTTAGATGAGCTGCAAAGCAGGGCATGCCTCCCTCCCCCTGCTGCTCCTGCCCTCCTGCAGACTGGGGCTTCCAGGGCTGAGCCATGCCTCCCTCCTCAGACGAGGGCTCTGGGGCGGGACACGGTCTCTCCCCTCAAACTAGGAGCCCAGAGAACAAGCCCAAGTCTTCCTCCTCTTACATCTGCCACCTGACCCCTACCCTAGCCGAATCCAAGACCACCGCCCCCTCCCCTGAGCCCTGTATGCTCGGCCAGAGACCCTGTGGACTCCCTCTGAGCCTCACCCTACCGGGGCAGAACCTGACTCACAGAAGAACCCCCTGGTCCCAAGCAGTGTCCTGGAAAGCTGGCTGCCAGGACTCCAGATCTGTTCCCAGAGCTGACCCCCCCCTTCCCCATCCCCCACCCGAGGCCCAGCAGCCCCTGCTCCAAGAACAGTGATCGTATTCAGTCACAGGCTTGGGAGGAGCCTAAGAAGCCAAGTCTCTGTGTCCCCTGAGCAGCTCTGGTTGAGGGCCGCACTGAGTCAAAAGAGGGACAGCCCCAGGACAGAGCGTGGGGTAGCCGGCTGCCCACCCCCAAGAGACACCTGCCCTTGGCTGTCTGCCCACCCCAGGCTCTCTGGCTGCCAGTCTCCCTCCTCACTCCTTTCTGGGGCTCAGTTCCTACAGAGCATCTCTGGGAGCTCCCAGCTGTGAAAGCCTGTGCTCCCACCTGAGCCCAGATCCCTGGGACAGCCTGGCTTCCCTGACCCTGTGCCACTGTGAGCAACGAGCGGGCTCTGCCCCGAAGATGCTGGAGGCAGCTGGCTCTGCATCTTGACCCCTATGGACTCTGGTGACCTGAGCTACACACCGGCCACATTTAGGAAACAACCCAGATTAGCAATCAGAAATTGGCAACACCTAGCTCCTGCCCCATCCACCCCAACCGACTACAGCAGAGTGGACCGGCACTCATCCGGCATTCAAGGCCCTATGAGTGGACCTGCAGCGGCCACAGCCTCACCTCCCTCCTGACTGCCCACCTCCTCCTCCTGTCTACCCTCCTGCCAGTGTGCCAAGCTCCTCCTCAGCAGCACGCTCTGCTCCTGCTCTTCCCTCTGCTGGGACCCACAGGGACCCATTAGGGCAGGGTAGACTGTGCTCCCCGCTCACCTCACTATCCCCTGGCAAACTCGTACTCGACCTTCAAAACCCATCCCCGACTAAATTGTCGGTGTTGACTTACAGCAACTCTATAGCACAGGGTAGAACTGCCCCAGTCAGTTACTGAGACTATAGCTCTTTACGGGACTAGAAAGCCCTGTCTTTCTCCTGAGGAGTGGCTGGGGGTTTTGAACTGCTGACCTTGTGGTGAGCAGCCCATCTTGTAATCACTACACCGCCAGGGCAAGGCCGGACCAAATGCTGGTGAGGGGCGAGGAGGGCATGATGTGTGAGTCAGGCTGGGAAACACTGGCAGTGACAGTCTTACTTGCTAGCCTGAGTCCATGGAAAGGTGAGCCTCCTCTCTCTGCTACCCTGGCTGCCCCCCCAACAAGGTCTTGGGGTCTCAGAAACAGCTGGGCGCCTACATGGGTAAGCTCATAAGGAGAGGTGTTACCAAGCTTCCTGGCTGTCCACACCCCCCAGCCCCTACCCCCCTCAAACCGATCTATCCTGGGACAGACCCTGTGTGACTGTCTGCCAGGGTAGCGAGGGCCTGTGGAGCAGACAGCTCCAAGCTGTGCCTGCAGGTACCCGGGTGGGAGCTGTGCGTGTGTGTGTGTGTGTGTGTGTGTGTGTGTGTGTGTATGTACAGTTGCTTGCCTCCATTCCATTGTGGTTCAGGCCCAGCAGAAGCATCTTATCAGGAGAGGGTATGGGACCGGGGGATCCAGGCTTCCCTGGCGCAGGCTTGGCCTCCTGGTGCCCGTGTGGCAGGCAGAGCCCTGTGTCCCTGTGAGACCCCCTCCCTACTCCTGAACAGAGGCCCACAGTGAGGCAGGGCCCAGAGAAACCCCAACATGCCAACCCCCTTGGAGCAGACTGCCTTGGCCTTGGGACCTGCATATTTGGGTTTTTGGGAGACTGGCCCTGTCTGGAGGACAGCCTCTGCATGTATGAGCCAGGGGAAAACCTGGGGGGGACGATGGGGCCAAGCTGCCAGAGAGCCCTGGGAGGAGAAGGGGGTGAAGGTGAGGGCCACCTGGACCTGCTGCCAAGGTAGCTTCAGATTTGGGTTAGAGTAGGCCCATGTGAGAGAATTGTCCTGCCATAGTGGATACACTAACTGCCAGGCCATCAGTTCAAAACCACCAGCCATGCTGAGGGAGAAAGATGAGGCTTTCTACTCCTGTAAAGCGTCACTGTCTCCGAAGCCCCAGTCTACCCTACCCTAACGGGTCGCTGTGGGTCGGCATCGACTTGAAGGCAATGAATTTGGTTTGTGCTTATGTTATTCTGAGTTTAGCTGGGCCTGGGGTGCTACAGGGGGAGAGATTTTTCTGGGAAATCGCAGTCCTAGTGCATGAGGTGTGAGGACAGGAGGGTCAGCCGGGGGCTCCCCCACCTTCCCCCCCCACACTCCCTCCCACCCCCCAGGGTTTAAAGTGCAGACTCAGGACAGAGGCTTTGTGTCTGAGTCTCCTCACAAGGTAACTACTTACTTCCTCAGGTGACTGGGTGGGTAACACGATGTTGACCTGGAGTCTTGAGAGGGGCGTCTGGCCCACAGTGAGTGCTTGGCGTGAGCGGCCTGATCCAGTCTAGAAATTCTCCAAGAAGACAAAGTCAAAGGCCTTTGTCAGGAGGCAGACTTTGCAGGTGGCTCTGCAGAGACGCACGGGGTGATGGCTCCGCCTTCCGGTGGATGGGGGAACTGCAACTGCGTGAGCACAGGCGCCCGCCCTGGACCCCCATGCGCTTCTCCCAGAAAGACCAAGGCTTCGGGAAGTGGATGTGTGTGGGGAGCAGCTTGCAGGGGGCGGTGGGGAGGGGGCTGCCTTAAAAAGCTTGGAGGGACAAGGCAGACTCCAGTCGACTTTGAAGGACAAGTTGCTGAATGAGAATAAAGCGCCCCCTCCTCACCCCACCCCCAGTTCCTCCCCCTCCTCTCCCTAGCCTAGCCTAGTGCCTGAAGACACCCCCCCACCCGCTGTCCCTGCAAAATAAAGGCGCGCTCAGCCTCAGCCCTACCCACACAAAGAACCCTAGTCTGCTGTGGTCACTTCCGGTGTGTCCTACCACCCCACCCTGACTTTAAGGCAGTGGCTCTCAACCGTCCTCATGCCACGACCCTTTCATACAGTTCCTCGTGTGGTGGTGACCCCCCCCCCACCCATCACATTATTTTCGCTGCTACTTCATCACTGTCATTTTGCTACTGTGATGAATTGGGCGACCCCTGTGAAAGGGTCATTCCGCCCCCAAAGGGGTCGCGACCTGCAGGTTGAGAACCTCTGCTTTAAGGGTGAGGAAGGGGACTGAGTTTCTTCTTCCCCATTTAATAGATGCAGCAGCCCCCCCCCCCCCTCAGGGCTCAGTAACAGCCTGCCTGGGGCTGTAAGGGGCAGGCTCAGCTCTCTCTGCCTCCCACACCCCCGCACCCTCCAGAGATGGGGAGGCAGGGCTGAGGGGAGCCCAGCAAACCCAGGAAGTCCCCTCATCCCCTCGCTGTTCCCAGCAGAGCAGACCTGGAAGGCGGCCACGCTAGGCTGGCTGCGCCCCAGTGCCTCTGCGTGGTGCATTATTGATGGAGCTCTAATTGTGCGTTTCCCAACGTCTACACGCCTTTGATGAAAAATGCATGGCGTGCCCGGGGAGGGGTGCAGACTCGATCGATTGGCAGCGCAGCAGGCTCGGAGGACCAGGCCCCTCGGGTGGTGTGGGGAGCGGTGGACACTGACGGCTGGACTGGGCGGGGGCGGGGGGGGTGACCACTCAGCAGAAAGCAGTGGCCCACTTCCCTGTGAGGAAGCTGAGGGGTGGGGTCAGTCAGGCTCAGCGCCTCCACCCGCAGCCTGGTGTCCCTGGAGGCGTATTAGAGCACCCCCCCCCATGAGAGTCATGGAGGGAGGGTGTTGAGGGGCCGCTGGGACACACCAGGCTTTGTGCCTGCCAGGGACTCACCCCCAGTGGGCACAGGGAGGCGCCCCATTTCATAGAGAGAGGCAGCAACCTGCCCAAGGCCACACAGCACACTTGTAGCAGAGCAGGGACGAGTCACCAGCGCTGAGCACATTGGAGGCTCTGTGTCTTTCCACTCCTCCAGGCCTGGGACTCTGAGCTGCAAAGCATTATGGGCTTCCCTCACACCCGCTATCCGGATGGAGAAGCCCCACTGAGGAAAAGTGACCTCTTTGGGGGTCTTACAGTGCACTCACAACAGGCCTGGAAATGAGGAGAGACACGGACTGGAACCAGGGTCCCCCGTAACTGACAGACCTGAGGGCCCCCACCCATGCACAGTCCTGGGCCCCTGGGGTGGATGTGGCTTGGCCAGGGCTGGGATGTATGAAGCAGCAATGCCTTCGGTCACTGAAGGACATGTTTGCTATTGTGACATCCCTGAGCCCAGAGTCCCGGGCACTCGCCATCCATTCAGTCAACAAGTCAGCACATGGTCCTGAAGTCCTGAAAGAGGGCAGACATCTGGTTAGGTCCAGGTGGGGCGGGGGGGTGGGTCTGAGTTTGTCTGTGAAAGGCCAGGCAGACACCTGCCCACATCCTGGGAGGGGTGTCCACAAGCAGGCCCGAGGTCAATGTGATCGGGTGGCCTGTCCCTGGCCAAGGCCGGCTCTAGGTTCATGGACTGCCTTGTCTGGATCGGTTTTCCATCACTTCCAGAGCGCGCGCCCTTCAAAAACACCCGCCCTTGTCTCCCCTGACCTAAAGGGAAAGGGATTTCTTCTCACCCAGAGACAGAGATGGGAAACTCCCTGGGGCCAGGTGGGATCCTTGTGCAGCTACTCCTGACTCGGGGACAGGGAAAGTGGGGTTCAGAGATGGAGGAGATGGAGGGGCAGAGAGGGAGAAGCCAAAATGTTTGGAAGTGATGAAGGACTAAATCTGTCTTGTAAGAAGTCTGGCCAGAGTGCTCCTTGGAGACAGACAGGCACGAGGCTTGGTGAAGTGGAGGGGCTGTGACAGAGAGGAAGGGCGTCAATGAGATGGGGGGACCTAGTGGCTGAAGCACTGGGCTGAGGCAGAAGAACAAACGTGCAGATGGCAAGGGCCAGGCGGTGTTTCCTTTGTTGTGCCCAGGGTCGCTGTGAGTCGGAAGCAGCTGGAGGGCACCTACCAACAACAAGGGCAGAGGAAGTAGACAAAAGGAGGCAGGAGAGGAAAGGGAGGGGGAGATGGAGGTGCAGCTAGAAGAGGGGGGAGGGGTTAGTCCGGGTAGACTAGTGAAACAAATTCATAGAGACTCATGTGTATAAGAAAGAGCAATTGAATCTTGAGAAAACATCCCAGCCCAATCCAGATCAAGCCCATATGTCTGATGCCAATCTATAAAGTCCTCTTCAGACTCACGAAATACATGCAATGATGCCAAATGCAGGGAGATCACAGGCCAGTGGGTGGGAAGTCTTGTGGATCCAGTGGCGTTGTAAGCATCTCAGTGCTGGCATGGGTCTCCACATGGCCCCCCTAGGTCCAGGGCTCTTGGTGCCATCAGCATAGATCCATGTGTCTCGTCAATAGAGAGTCTCTCAGGGCGTGAGCAGAGAGAGAGTCTCCCACTTCCAGGGAGGAATACCAGAGTTCCCAGAATCCTCAGGAGAAGGCCATGCCCACACAGAGGCCTCATTGGCTATGACCCAATTGACAGACCAGACTCCACCCCATTCACTCTTAATCCTCTCAAGTCCCAAATTGACACCAGATGATGTGACTACCACGGGGTGCTGAGGCTGGGCTGAGGAGCCCTTAGGGACGTGCCCCTTTCCTGTGCTCCTGGACCCCAGTCCCCCCCCCCCCTGGGCGTGGAGGTCTTCTCATTCTTTCCCAGCTGTGAAGTGAGTCCAGCCGGCTTACAGCTTCCCCCTCCCAGGTGCCTCTACCCTGGGACAAGGGTGACAGCGTCCCGTGGGCCTTCACGCTCACAGCTCACGGCTGGCCTCTGTCACCAGGTACACTTGTTGTAGCAACAGCCCCGGGGACCTGCCCTCGGAACAGAACCACAGCAGGGAAGATGGGAGAGCCAGAGTCCCCACCCCCTCCAGCCCCCAGGGCTGCCCCGGGCCTCACTGAAAGCAGCACTGTAAGTCTGCAACCCTCCCCCCCCCCCCACCCACACACACCACGTGGTTCAGGAGGATGGGTAAGCTCACCTAGCAGGCAGGTGTGTTAGGGATGTGTTGTCAGGCAACCAACAGAGGTGTTTCCAGAGCTATCCATGGCAGGGAAGTGGGAGGTGGGGGTGGGGGAACCAGAAGATTGGGCCTGGGGGCACTGGCCTCCAGGTGCCCATGGACGCAGGACCCTCTGTTGGGCCCCCTGCAAAGCTAGACCCTCACCCAGGAACCCAGAGAGGTGAGAAAGAAGGGCTTCTGGGGAAATCCCTTAAAGTGACCCTGCTAACCTGGACCCTGGCAATGGCCTCTGGGAAGGCTAGCCGCCGAGTTGAGGAAGTGGCTTGGGCCTCAACTAGCCTGGGCAGGAGGGATGGTGCTTGGCCCAGGCCTGTGAGGGAGATGCTGGGGGGTGGGGCATTCGCCACCGCAGGCCAGACAGCTCTGGCTGTGCGTAGAGGAGGCTCCTGGAGGTGACCACCGTGCTCCTTAGGGAGTCGGCAGAGGGGCTGGGACTGCCCCCTCATAGCCCGCAGGTGCAGTATGTCCCCTGGCTGAGAGTTAAGGTAGCCCCAAGCTGCCATCTGCATAGGCAGGGCGCTAAGACACATCCCTGAGACTTAGACTGAGCTCCAGGTCACTGCTGGGCTCTTCCTGGCAGGAGTGGCCCCAGAGCGGAGCCTTGAAGGCAGGCTAAGGTTTGGAGAGGCCTGCAGAGGACATGGGAGGGCCAGCATCTTCCAGGGAGCCCTGCCCAGCTCCAATGTCCCTGCCCAGCCCCCTCAGATGGTCAGTCTCCTGCCAGGCCCCATTAGCAAGGGCTGGGGTCCGGCAGCAGCCAAGGGCCCTGCTGCTCCTGGGCACTTCTCTTCTTCGGGGCCTCAGGAAGGGGGAACGGTCAGAAGAAAAGACAAAGGCATTCCTTTCGGCTCTTTGCTGCTACCTCAGGCTGAACACAGAGCAACCAGGGATAGACAGAGTCCCTGCTCCAGAGTCTTCTGTGGCTCCCCACCACCCTCAGTGCAGCAGAGCTCCCGGCCAGGCCCTCAGGGCCCCACCAGCCCCACACTGGCCCTAGCCTGCTTGGCCACCTCCTGCTTCCTGGGTAGGCAGATCCAACTGCTTTTGCTGCCTCGGGGCCCAGGTCACCACACACCTTGGTCCAGACTGTTCCTGCACCTGAAGCCCCACCCAGTCTGTCACCTGGCACCTATACCCTAAGGCCCAGTCCCTCCACATACAGGAAGTCTTCGCCCCAGTTAGCACTCCTCAGACTCTCATGCCAAGGGGCAAGCAGTGACCCCGTGGAAGGCCCTCACTGGCCCGCAATAGCTCTGAGGACAAGGAGCCCCCCACCTCCGTCAGAGCTGAGCACCCAAGGGGAGAAATGCCAGAGCGAGGCCGGGGAAGCTGGGGCCAGGTGGCAGGTTGGGAAGGACCCACCATACAGAGCATCCCCCAGGCTCCTGGCCCTTCGCCCAGGCCCAGTCACTGAGGCCTCCCTGCCTGAAGCCCCCAGCCCAGCAGCTCTGCCAGGCCACACCCTCTGCCTTTACAGCCTAGCTGTGCCAGGGTCTCAACTTTCCTGCCCAACTCCCAGCGGCCCCCCCCGCCTGCCCCCTGCTGGTGGAATGGTCAATGGAAGAGACTGGTTCTGGTGACCACTGGCTTCTGCGGCTACATTGCCCAGGGCAGGGTCATCAGCCGGGGGCAGGGACTCACCACGAGTCCCCATCACTGTCATCCTACAGAGCCTCTGCCTCTCCTAAGCACCCCTTCCACTGGCTACAGGGTAGCACTGCCCACCCCACCCGTCTCCCCTGGGCGAGGTTTCTTCACTGGGGACTTTCAAGGTCAGCAGTTCAAACCCACCACCAGCTGCTCCTTGGGAAACAGGCAGGGCTTCTACGGGATGGGTGGGCGCAGTTTTACACTGTGTTACAGGGTCACACATCAACTTCAGGGCGGTGAATTTTATTATTTTTAATTCTTTTCTCATAAACGAGTCGCCGGGCCTTTCTTCTGTGCTACCGGGTGGGCTCAGAGGGCCAGCCTGTGGGTGAGCCGTTGAGCGCGCACCCCTGACGCCACCCAGGGCCTCCGTTCCGTGTGAAAGAGAGGGGGACAATCACACGAGAGACGCAACAAAGCGACCGTCTTGTGCTCGCAGAGAGGAAGGTTGTGCTTGGGGAGGCCAGGAGCCAGGTGTCCTGCCTGGAGGAGGAGCTTTGGAGAAGGGAGCAGAGAGCTGGGTGGGGGCCCTGGGAAGCAGGGGAGCTCTGCTTGCTGCTGGGGCACCCTGTGTTCTGGTCAGAAGAGAGCCCTGTCAGCTATCAGGTTCCAAACGTGAAGGGAGAGGAAAGGGGGCCTGTACACCCCCCATCCCAACCCACCCCCCAGCAGCAATGGGGCAGTTATACAGGAGGAGCCGTTCAGAGGGACTCCGATTGAGTTTGTACCGAGACTCAGACCGACGGCTGTACAAAGCTGGTTGAACGCGCACGCGCACATGCACCTACACACGGCCACATCTTTGCCAATCTACCCGCCCAGGAAGACGAGCTGTGAGCACTGAGGCTAGGGGGGCTCAGGCACCCTGGGTCCTTCAGGACAGCTGCCTCAAGCTGTTCACACCAGCCTTCCCCCCCCCCGCTCCCCCAAAACACTGGCATCCTCTCGAGTGTGCAGACAGGGAGAGGAAGCTTCCAAAGTTCATGGGAAAGGCCCCCTCTCTTTCCATTCCTTTCCCCATGACTTCCGGGAAGAATACGCACTCACACTGCATGCAGAGTTGTCTCAAAGCTGGGTGCAGTGTCTGTCCATGAGAGGCCAGAGACAGACCAGGGGACCCAGGACACTGTCCTGGCCAGGTAGGGTGGGAGGGGCCCTTTATGTCCAAAGGGCTATCCCCCTGCCTGCCCCCGCAGGATCAGACTTGGACCCGATAAGCCCACCCTCCCAGCTGACCCCTCTGTCCCTGATGAAAGGAGGGAGTCAAGCCAGGTGGCACCCTACCCTGTCACTTGGGAGACCTGCAGCACCAGTGCCCCCACCCCAGCCCTGGCCCTCTAGCCCCACTGCCACTCCCTCAGCTACGGCCCAGCGAGTCCAAAGCCAAGTGCTAGCCCCTGGGAGTTGGACGACAGGATCCAGTGGCCCAGCCTGCCCACCTCGGGCCTCAGCTCCCCCTTGATAGGCTAGGGGTCAGGGAGTCCTGTTTACAGACTCACCATACCAACAAAAGGACGTGTATATCATGCAAGGGCTGCCTGTGGACGGCGAAGGGCCCGAGGCTGCTGCCACAAAGTGTCAGTGGTCCCCACTGCCCATTGGTGTCAGTGTCCACAGCTCACCTTGCTAGGTGGGTAGAAGGACCTTGTCTGATTTGCACAGATTTAGGCTTTGGTGTGTGTGTGTGTGTGTGTGTGTGTGTGTGTGTGTGTGTGTGTGTGTGTGTGTGTCCATTCAGCATGGTACACTTTCCAAACACCATTCACGCCCTGTTCTTTCTGTACAAGTGGCAAAGTGGGCATCACATGCGTGCTGTACGTTGACTCGTGCTCCCTGCCCTGCCTGCTATAGGCAGCTATCAGACTCTGAGATGGGAATCCAGGGACCGGAAGAGTCTGGGAAGTCCCTGAGAACCAGGCAGACCTACGCAGGACGGGTACCTGTGCCTGATGCTGGAGGGCAAGGCCTGCTCAGGTCCACCCCGGCCCCCTTAGCGGAACACCTGGAGTATCTGTGGGGGGCGGCTGCCCTCTGCTGGCTGACCTGGAAAACTGCATGGCCGGGGGCCGAGGCTTGCCAGACAGATCTTGGACCTGGGGCCCCTGAGGTCAGGGGCTGCCTGACAGACCTCATGGCAAGGGAAGGGAGGGCTTGAAGACTCAGAAAGTCCACCTCCCTGGCTGTCCACTGTCTCCACCTGCTTCACCCCGGGAAGAGGCCTGCCCACACTCCACCTGTCACGGCCTGCCTAGCCTTGGACAGCGAGGCCCCTTCTCTTGGAAATCCCCTGCCCCCTCTCCCACCTCAGCCATTGCCTCCACGCTGTACCCTGTCACCTCTGTCCCTTCTCCGCCTCGCTGCTCCCTCAGTCCTCGGCCCATGCTCCCTGGCATTCAGAGCACTGGCTGGGGTCACCAGAGGCCACCTCCCTCCGGAGGCGTTCTCCCAAGTTCCCAAATCTCACTGTGAAGGATGACCCACATGCGGAGATTGCACCTAGTGTCACCAAGTATTACAACGCGACCAGCTTTCTCCTGCCGCGCTGCTGCATGGGTTTGAGCTGCCAGGCTTTCAGTTAGCCGTGGAGCCTCTAACCCACCTAACCCGTGTGCCCCCGGCGCTCCGTACCCCCTAAGCATGCCCCCACTATGACTACCCACAATTTCCCATACTCCCCCGTGATTTCAATGTTCTGTGAAGGGGCCCCAACATGTGTGGAGAGCTGGCCTTTCGGTGAACTTCATGGTTGTGAGCTCTGTAGGCAGGGCTGCTAGTGGCTGTGGTTGCCTCTTGTTCGTGGCTGCATGGTATTCCACAGCCCCTTCTCTCTGTCCGATTCCTTGCTATCGGACTGGCTCTGTTAGAGCTCTCATGGAAGAGACATACTTTGGATCCCTGGCTTCACTGGAGAAAGAATTCACGCTGAAGCCTGGTTGGTGATCCAAGTGAGTTTTATAAGGTTAGAAGCAGTTTCAGGTTTTACAGTAAATAGAGTCCGTGGCCTGGCTGCCCTGCACTGTGTGTCAGCCACTGGGACAGAGAGCGACAGAGCAAACTTCTGGCTTTTCAGGCGCCCCCTCCCACCATCCACTGCTGTTGGGAGGCGTGGTCAGTGGTGCTGGTCGACCCCATTGGCTGAAGCAAATTCACCTGGCCTGGATGGGCTGATCCAGGTGCACCACCCACCTAGGTATACCACCCCTTCCTGGCCAGAGCTGGAACCTAACAGCTCTTTCACGCTTTGAGGAGGAGTTAGTGTTTGGTTCCCAGTAGTTGCTAGTGGGGGAGCTGGCCTGCACCACCCAGTCACCTGCCATTTCCGGGAGCAGAAAGGACCTAGCTCTCCTTTGAAAAGCACCCTGCCCCTGTGCCTCCACCACCACCTTCCTTCTGTCCTTTGCTCTTCGCTGTCCCTCCACCCTCTCCCCGGCCTACAAAGCCATCTCACTTCCCAAGACTTCCAGTGCACCTCCCGGGCTGGCCACCGGGTCCTCTACACACTTGACCACCACGCCAGCTGCCCGAGGAACCCCCCACCGCAGTGCCCTGCAAGCCTCTGCCCACCCTGCTCCCTCTCCAGCCGTGCCCTACACTCCCCTGACCAGACCCTGTACCCCAGGAATTCACCGGCTTGCTTCCCCATCCCGCTCTATTCCCCACCCCTGTTTTGATTTTGGCGTCTCCCCTGCATGGGCACCCTGCACCCAGAAATATCCTCCGAGGGTCTGCCTGACACCACCTCCTCCAGGGAGTCTTCCTGGATTGCCTGGATCGGTTAGGCACCTCTTCTGAGTCCTGCCGGGTCTCAGGCACATCCATGCCCTCTGGTGTGTGTGTGGGGGGGTACCCTGGCAGAAAGGGCTCTAGGTTCTCAGCAGGGACTCAGGAAAACATTAGGGTCTTCCTGAGCTGCTTCAGGGCTGGGCTTTGTACCCTGTGACCACAGACACCCTGTGCCCCTCCCGGCCTGTTTCCCTGCTGGCCATCGTGATTGGCAGTGAATGACCAGGTGTATCTGTCCAGCCTGGGCGAAGCATCTTGAGTTCTTCCATGAGAGCTTGAGCCTGGGCGTAAGCATTGCCTTCCTTGGCCTTTACACACTGTTCCTCACCTGCATGGAGAGGGTGAGTGGCTGGGTCTGGGTGTCTGTGATGGCGTAGTCACATGCCCTAGGGCCAGGGCCGGTGTAAGGACGACTAGATTAAACCAACAATAACAACAACAACATCTCATAAAGCCATACAGGAAGGGAGTAACGGCCTAGCGGCAGGAGCACCCCACTCCCCTTTCCAGGGTGAGGCTCAGAGCCAGAGGCAAGCCCGGGAGTCACTTGAGCCCACCCTTGAGCCCACCTGACCGGCTCCCCACCTGGCAGGCTCTGAGCACTTGGTGGGCGGGCTGTCGGTGGGCGCAGGGGACAATCTGAGTCGGACACAGGTACCCTGGAGGCTGTGCTAGTCCTGGGGGTGGGGGGCAGGGTGCATACAGACACCCTGCCTCCACCAACAAGCTTGAGCAGGCAACCACACAGGAATGTGGGCTGCGGTGGGCTGCCGTGTGTCATTCCCCCCTTACCCCCCCCCTCCACCATTCTCAAGGCTGCGCTGTGACGCAGAGCGTGGCCCTGAGAGGGCAGGGGAGGTGGCTGGCTGAAGGCTGTGGGGAGGTCAGGGCTGAGCCTTCTGCCCAGCTGTGCTGCCCAAGGCCCCTGCTCAGCTGTGGATGGTGGGGGGGCGGGGTGAGGGCAGGTTCACCAGAGGGTTCTAGCCCAGGGTGGGGACCGAGTGAGTAAGTTAGGCCTGGGTCCCTTTCCACCCCCCTGAAGAGACTATTCTGTGTCAGAGGACAGCAACAGAACCCCTCACTCTTCCCCCAGCGGGATGGCTGGCCACACAGGGCCACCACCTTCCCCAAGAGCAAGAGCCACTCTCCCATCAGCTCTCCCTCCCCTCTGCCTCAGCTTCCTCACCTGCCAAGTAGGGGTGTTGATAACAGAGTTCTGCTCCCTGCCCCACACAGGGCTGCCAGGCTGAAAAATAGGTGTGGGGGCTTAGAAAGGGGGAGTCATTGAAGGGGGAGACCCATGAGGTGGATGAGGAGCAGTCACACACTCCCTGCACACACACACAACACACACATTAACACATGCATATTAACACACTCACACACACACACACACACACACACATATATATGAAAGGGTACCCCCCCAAAATCAGAAAAAAGCTCTCTGCATTTTTCCCCGCTAGGCTAGCATCAAGCAACTTGCTCTGAGTTAATATACCGAGTGGCGTTGCCTGGGAAGGTTCTCTCTGGTCACAGTGAACTTTTTTCTGTAAAAGTAGTTTCACTTGAGCCTCATTTTGTTTCTTTGTTTTGTGATGGCCAATTTAAGAGAACAGTGCATGGCTGCGAACTTTTGCTTCCCGCTCAGGAAAAATGCCGCAGAAACGGTGGTGGTGAACATAGTTGACAAGGACAGCGCTCTGGGAAAAAAATCATGTGTATGAGAGGTTTTCTCATTTCCAGAAAGGTGAAATGTCCATTGATGAGAAACCTCGTTCCAGCCATCCATCATCTTGAATGGCAAAAATGTCGACTGGTAGTGCATTTGAAGTTCATTCCACGAGGTCAGACTGTTCATCAAGCTTTCTATTTAAGGTTCTGAAGATAGCATAACAGTGTGTGACCAAAAAAAGACCCGATTTGTGGCAGATGGGGGACTGGTTTTCCCACCATAACAATACACCTGCTCACACAGCCATCTCAGTGAGCCAGTTTTTGGCAAAAAACAACATGCCTCTCTTGCCCCATGTACCTTACTCACCTGACCTCACTCTATGTGACTTCTTTTTGTTTCCTCGATGCAGAGGGACATGAAAGGACAGAAACATGATGACATAGAAGAGGTGAAGAAAAAAACACAGATGAGCTTGAAAAATGATTCCAAGAATAGAATCACAGATTTGACAACTGTGTTGAGTGTCATGGAGAGTATTTTGAAGGTGATAAGGTTGTTTTGTAAAAAAAAGTTTAAATACATAGCTTTAAAAAAATTCTGGTTAGGGGGCAGGTACCCCCTCCTATACACACATTAACACATGCACACATTAACACATGTATATGTACACATACACATTAAGACACACATAATTGACACACAAGCATACACACACTCACACACATACACATACACTTATACACACATATACACCCACACACTCAAGGCAATTAATTGACTCTCAAAGCAAATGGGAGGTGGAGGGGGCGCCCATTCTGCCCTGAGGGGCTGCCAGTCTAGCAGGGAAAGAGCAGAGCTCTCACCCAGGGAGGAAGTCAGGGCAGCCCTCTGGAGGAGGTGGCCCCACCCTGAGCCCGAAAGCTAGGTTAGGGGCGGAGGCCGGGCGAGGGCTCACAGGCAGGGAGCTCTACCTGAGTCCAGATATGCAGGTGGAAGTTAGATCAGCATGCTGGGTGAGTGCGGTGGATGCTGATGGGGCTGGAGACAGAGCCTGTTCCGGGTCCCGGAAACTCCCATGAATCTCAGCCCCAGCAGGCTGCTTCAAGCCCCTGCCGGAGCCTCCCTCTCCCAACCTCTGCCTGGGCAGGGTCCTCACCACCCTCCCAACAGGGAGATGGAGCCAGAAAGGAAGAGACTGCCAGAGGAGGGGCTGCTGAGGGTTGAAATATCCAACATCTAACTCCATGCGGCCCATCTCCCCAGGTCGAGAAGATCCCACCTCAGGAAAACAAGCAGCCCAAGCAAACCCCAGACACGAAATCACTCGTGCGCTTCCCACCTTGAGGTTAACCAAGCCACCTGAAAGTGCCCGCCCATCAGGTGGTTCTGACAGGCAGGAAACAGGCCAGGCTAGAGCAGTCCCCTTCCCCTGTAATGGCCCAGGTGGGGGCCACAGGCAGGACAGGAGGCCAGCTGGCCACCTCCCCTGACCCAGGGACCTGAGGTGGAGACAGCAAGCCCCTTCTCCCAGCCACGTTCAAGGTACCCTGAGCCACTCCTGCCTCCACACCTGTCAGAGAGATGGGCTCAGGGTCAAGCCAGGGCCTGCACCTCAGCTTCCTGCCTGTTTCCTGGAGCCCCCAACCTCCCTTCCTCTTGTAGGTGCAAAGTGCACCTGCTTTAGAGTAGTGTCCCGGTTCAAATCCTAGCCACACCCTCTGTCCACTTCACCGAGTCTCTCTGAGTCTGCGAGGTTGCTCAGGAATTGGGAGCCTACAGACGCAGGACCAAGAGCACAGGGTGTCTCTCTGTCCATCAGGTTGAAGGCCATCCTCGGGCTTAAGGAGGCTGGGACAGGGCTCAGAAGCAGGGCCCTCTGGGAGCATCCCAGTTCAGCGCTTGGGAAGAGCCCATGATTGCTACCAGGCGGGAGGGTCCCCAGAAGAGAGAATTCGTGTGGAAGTTTTGTGTATGTGACCAAACTTGAGCTAGGATTTCATCCATTTGTCTTCTCTGAATTCTTGGAACGCCTTGTAGCTTCTTTGGGTGCACAGTGGTGGTCCTATGGTGGAATTCTCACCTTCGGTGGCGGACAGCCAGGCTTGAGTCCCAGCCAATGCCTCTCGTGTGCAACCACCGCCGCTCCCTCCGCCATGCTCAGCAGATTCCGGTGGCACTTCCAGACCAGTGGACTAGGAAGAAAGCCCTGGCGGTGCCCCTCCAGAATTTTCCGGGGCAAATCCTGGGCTCGCTATGAGGACGGGGCAGGACCAGGCAGCATCTCACTGTGCGGAGGCAACTAGGGGTGAGCAGTACACCTCTAGATGGGGTGCTGCTCGCGGCAGGCTTGTCACAAAGCGAGCACACGGGAGTAAGCGCCCACAGGTCAGGAGATGGACCGTGGCCAGCACCCCAGAAGTTCCCACTTCCCCTCCAGTCACCTGCTCTCTCCCCAACACAGCTAATGTCTGGGCCTTATTTTATTGTGGGTTTGAATGAGTGTGCGCACTGATTCATAAGCTGATCTTATGGAGGGAGTGCCGATTCAGATCTCTTTCCCGTCAGTCTACTGGGTGGTCAGTCTGTCTTACAGATCTGGAAGCACTGGGGGGCCGGCGTCATGAATAGTTGCTCTTCTCCCGAGTCTAGCCGGCTTGCCCTCTCACTGGCGTCTTGTGATGAATGCATTCAGCTTCTCATTCCTTCCGTTTCTGGCCTGTGCGCTCTTCCCTTGCTCCTGCCTCTGACACCCTTCCCCTGACCCACGGGCGTGACGATATTCTTAGACAGTGTCCTCTTGAGACCCTCCTGCTCTGCCTTTTATGGTGAAATCTATCACTCCCGCTGGAGCTCACTGTGAACGTATCACGTGGGGCAGGAGCCCAGTCCCCCCTTTCCAAGGTGGGCATCAAGCTGGTACAGCAGCATTTAAGGGGAATCACTGTAACTTCTCTGCTGCCCTGTACGATCGACCTGGTCACACATGCAGGGCTCGCGCGTGTGTGTCTGTGTCACTGCTCTCTGTCCTGTCCTGTTTGCTTAGCCTCTTTGTCGACCTTTGTACCAATTGTGTCTTCCGTGTTATAGTCTTAGAGCACATCTCGATTCCTTCTAGAACATGTTCTCCCACGTGGTTCCCCTTCAAAGATTTCCTGATTTCACTTGCCTTTCCGTTCCTGAAGTATTTTGAATTGGCTTGTCTGTTCACACAGGCACGTGCACACACATACAATGTTGTGACTTTCATTGGAGTTGCAGTGAATCCGTAAATCAATTATGGGAAAACAAACTCGTTAAATATTATATCTTTCAGTCCATGAACATGGCATACCCCTGCATTTATTTGGGTTCAGATTATTTAAAAATAAATGGATATGATCAAAATATTTTTTAATTAGTGAATAAGATTTTTAAAAATTTTTAATGCAAACGTCAGAAATGAAGCAATTATTTCTTTCCTCCACCAAGCCTAGAGGTAGCCATTGTGACTGTATCCCTATATGTATGGACACACATCCGCACACATGCACACAAACACGCCAGTTCTGCGTGGGATCATACTGATTTGCCACATGCTTTTTTCTAACAGTATAGCGTGGATATCTCTCCATGCCCGACAGTTAAGCCTCGTGTCCTCTCTGTAACTATTACCTTCAGCCCAGAGCCACCCCTAGTCTGTCAGTCTGTCCAGAGGTGGCTGCATCAGTGCAGGCGGGCAGTGTTTCCTTCTTCGTGCACAGGGGTGCCGTGGAGCGGACCGACCCAACAGCACCTCTCAGCAACATGGTGCAGAGAGTGACAGCGACTTCCTTGGGCGCACGCGCGTGTGTGTCTGTAAGACACAGCTTTAGAAGTAAGGGTCCAGAGTGGACATGATAAGAGTCTGAGCCAAGCTCGAGAAAGAAGGATGAATTTATTTTCCCAAAATGGCATGTGCTGCCTCTTAGCTGCATACGGAGCCTTCCAAGCCCCTTTCAGTCACGGGGATGCTATAATTTGAGAGTCTATCTCAAGGGGATACAGAACCCCCCCGGGAGGGTCACAAAGGAAGAGGAAGGGGCTGACCTGTCGACCAGAAGCGAGATGGAGGAGAGCGGCTGCTTTCAGATAACGCAGCTCTGAACGGAGCCCTCTCCCACACACTGCCCCTGAGCCTCCTGGCAGCCCCATGGGTGACCAGTGAGAAATCCGAGGCCCAAAAGAGTCAAGGGGCCTGTCCCTACTCACACAGCGTGTCAGCGGCCAAGGGACCTGGCCCGGATCGCAGATCCCTGTGTCTGCAGCCTTGGGGCTGACGTTGCTAGTTCACGGTCACGTCTGAGGACACAGATGGTCAGATCTGAGAAACAAGACCTGGAGCTTGGCCGGGGGCAGGTGCTGGTAACATGGGCCAACATTGGCACTGCTTAGAGGGAGTTCAGCTAGCTGGCCAGACAGTGGCAGGTGACAAGTGGTGACTGATGACCCCCCTGCTGTCTGGGGACCCCTCTCCAGGAAGTCAGTCACTCACTGTGTAGCAGGTGGGGAGGCAGTGACTTGGGAGCCCGCCAGTCCCCAGTTAGCATGGGACCAGGTGGGGGTTGGAACAGAGCTCTGCTTTCTTGGGGTGGGGCGGTTCAGGCTCCACCCCCATATGCAAGGGCCTCCCCCAGCTTCAGAAAGTGGCTGACCACCAGCTTTTAGCAAAGGCCTGAACCCAAACTCGTGGGCATTGAGTCTGTTTCAGCTCATGGGGACGCTACAGAATAGAGTGGACCTGCCTCAGAGCACTGCCCACGATATGGCTCCTGACAGAGACAGCCTGCCACCTCTTTCTCTCCCAGAACACCTGCTGGGTTCAAATTGCTGGCCTGCCTGCTAGCAGCCAACGGCTCTCCACAAACCAAAAACCTTGAGCTCACTGCCATTGAGTCCAGGCTGACTCCGAGCGACTCTCTAGGACAGTGAGCCTCATCAACCCTATAACGCTTTATAAGCATAAGATACAGGATGCTCCCATTGCTGGTCCAATGGCAGAGTCTAGCTTCCTGGACCCCACGTCCCACCCTCCATCTCAGAGGTGGATCTCCAACAGAACCGGGGGTTCTTACCTGGGTCTCCTGGGACCTTCCTGCCCTCTGGGCGAGTTGGGGGCTGGCACCTGGGGTTAGTGCTGGGTGTCATTGGGGGGGATATCGGTGAAATTCTTCCCTGGCTTCTCAGTGACATGAAGGAGGAGGAGAAATTAGGGGGGAAGACAAAAAGATGTGATGATGGCTTAGCCAGAGTAGGAAACCTGCGCCAGGTCCTTCAGGTCTCTATTCCTCATTGACGTCCTCATCTGATGCCTGGGCACTGAGCTCCTCCCTGAGCTGGCACCATGGGCGCCAAAGTATTCAATGCAGCGACTCTTGCTTGGCCAAAAGGCTCCTCCAAGAGGTTCATGTAAATCATAACCACCCCTCCAGGGATTTGCTACGGCCTGGGGGCCCAGCTTGGGACTCCTGGAGCTCATTGGCCTTGGCAGGGCCCACTGACATCCAGGTGTGGGTGCAGATGTGGGTGGAGGCTCAGCTCTGGGCTCTGGGCCTGCAGGAGATGAACAACTACCGGCGGGCCATGCAGAAGATGGCCGAAGACATCCTCTCCCTGCGGAAACAGGTCAGCATCCTCGAGGCGGAGAACCACACGATGAGGAGATACCTCAGCCAGCAGGAGGCAGAGGAGGAGCAGGACAAAGCCGAGGAGACCTTGAGCCTGGGTGAGGGCATGCGGGCCAACCAGGGCACCGGGGTGGGCCTCCTTCTGGATTGTGGGCCAGGAATGGGAAGAGCCTTTCCCAAGTGCTTGGCTCAGCCTGGTAGGGACCCCACACACGGACCTTCACAAGGTTGATAGATCAGTGGCCTAGGGCTGCCATGGTGGCGTAGTGGTTACCAGCTGGGCTGCTAACTGCAAGGTCAGCTGTTCGAAACCACCAGCTGCTCTGCAGAAGACAAGTGGGCTTTCTACTCCCATAAAGAGTTATAGCCTTGGAAATCCACCGGGACAGGTCTACCCTGCCCTACAGGGTCACTATGGGGAGGGATGGACTCCATGCTGGTGCATGGGGTTTGAGTTTAGGGCTGCCATATCAAAGTACCGCAGAGTGGGTGGCTTCCAGCAACAGAAACGGATTCGCTCCCAGTTCTGCTCTGGAGGCCAGCAGCCCAGAACCAAGGTGTCAGGAGGTCATGCTCCCTCTGACGGCTCCAGGGCAGGGCCCTGCCCTGCCTTGCCTCTCTCTGCCAGTGTGGCTGGGTGCCGGCCACCGTGGACATCCATCCAGTGCCTGTTTGTTGTGTCATCCTGTTTGTTGTGTCATGACCACCACAAGCTCTAGCGCTGGGAGACTCTCCCTCACCCCAACCCCCACTCTGATTTGAGGCGGGAGGGGCCTCCTCCCTTAGCCCGCTCTCCCTCCTCCCCATCCGACCCAGTGTCCATGCGGCAGAAACTGCTGTTGAATGAGATGGATATGAAGAAGCTGAGGGACAAGGTACAGCATTTGCAGAATGAGCTGATTCGAGTGAGTTGGGGCAGGGGACCACGGGAATGCGGTTGGGGGCTGGGCTGTGGGTATCAGAAGGGACAGGAGGAGCGGAGGACTCTGCTGAGGGGCCACTGCCACCCCCACCCCAGAAGAATGATCGTGAGAAGGAGCTCCTGCTCCTGCAGCAGGCCCAGCAGCCTCAGGTGGGCCTACGAAAGCGGTACCAGGACCGGCTGCAGAAGACGAAGGCTCTGGAGGAGACCGTGCGGCACCAGGAGAAGGTGGGTGTTAGGGCGGCCGGCCAGCCAGGCTAGGGACGTGCAGAGCCTCCGGGCCAGACCAGCCTCTGTCCTCCGCCCTCCAGGTGATTGAGAAGATGGAGCGCGTCCTGGAGGACAAGCTGCGGGACAGACCGTCGGGGAAACCCACCGTAGGTGAGTCCAGGCCAGCCTGCCAAGAGGGTGCCCCACATGCCCAGAGAGCTCTCCTTTTCAACTCACACGGAGCTCCCCTCATGCCAAGGGGTGCTTAAGGACACAGGACGCAGTGCATCACACACACACACACACACACACACACACACACAGGGACTAGGGCCGACGAAAGTGCAGGGAGGGGGGAAGGCTGCCTAGGTCAGAAACTCCCCACTCGTAAACTTGGGGACCTTTTGAATTATTTCCCCATCGTTCCACATCCTAAATTCTGCCTCGGCAAATGGCTCTTTTGCCGTGAGATCAGAAGAAACGGCTGGTGCCCAGCCACCGGGACGGCGCCTTCTAATAGGACATCGCGTGGAGGAAGCCTGACCAAAAGGCAGAATCGAATGTCAAGTTTCCTGGTACTTTCGTGTTTGCTCGCTTGTGCCGCAAGGGCAGCAGTCCGAAACCACCAGCTGCTCCTCGGTAGCACGACTCCCTTACAGAGTTCCATCTGGGAAACCCACAGGGGCGGTTCTACCCTGTCCTATCGGCATCGGCTACCATGAGTCGGCATCGACTCGATGGCAGTGTGTTGGTTTTTGGTTTTCTGTGCGCCCGCCCCTGTCTGAGGGAGAGGGCTGTTTCTGTGGGTTCCTTTCAGGAGCTCTGGTGTTGTGGTTACGCATTGGGTTGCTCACCACAAGGTTAGTAGTTCAAAACCCATCAGGTGCTCTGCAGAAGAAAGATGAAGCTTTCTACTCCCATAGGATTGGTAGTCTAGGAAACCCACAGGGACAGTTCTACCCGGTACAATCGGTCGAGACAAGTCAGAATGGACTAGATGGCAGTGAGTTTTTGGGGGGACTTTGTTTGGGCTCAGGAAACCCTGAGGTCCTCCAGCATCTAGGTGAAAAAGAAGACAAACTGGGTATAGTGGATGTGTGTGGGGTGGGGGGGTGTCGGGGTCGGGGCGTGCCCAGGAAGGAACAGAATCGCAGAAAGAGGAAGACTGGAACTCAGAGCCGAAGTACAGGGCAGGGTTGATTCAGGAGAACGTAGGGTCCTGGGCAGTGTGGGTGTGATCCCACTGGAAGTAAGGCTTGTGAGCAGAGGGAGAGGCCTGGGGAGCAAAGGCTGGGGCTGATGGGGCAGGGACACAGAGCCACGGAGGAGGCTCATCTCACCAATATCCCCCGGTCCCCCGTGCAGCCTTCCCTACCCTCCCAGCCGCTGGCCCAGCCCCGGTCCCCGGGAGAGAGAACTTGCCTGGTGACCTTTATTCTGTGCTCCTGGCGGAGAACTCCAGGCTGCGGACAGAGCTGGAGAAAACCTACCACTCGTCGGCCCCCATCATCCTGCAGCAGCAGTCTCTGCCGGTAAGAGCTGCCCACCCGCACAGAGGTGAGCCTGCTCACTGGGGGCCCGGCACAGTCCAGGTGGAAGATGGAGACCAGGAGCTAGAGTGGCCCAGAGTCCTGGGGGGCCCAGTTCATGCTCCTCCCCTTTTCCTTTTCTTTCCTGGGAGCCCTCTTCTTTAGCAAACCCCCAGCAGACCCTGGTGGCACAGCCCATCAAGCACTGGGCTCCTAGCCCTGGAAAGCCCTGCAGACACAGCTCTGCTCTGAAACACTCGGGTCACTGCACATCAGGACACCTGCCCACCCCCCCACCGTGGGAGCATTTCCTGGGGCCGATGCAGCCTAGGAGGGTCCTTCTCCCCATCCCAGGTGGACCCCAGGGAGTTGGGAGCAGGAGACTTGGCAGAGAGGCTTCGAGAGACAGATGGCCCCAGCCACTCCGAGGCCACAGAGACCCTGCCCAGACAGGTGGGTGCCGCAGGTCCCAGGAATATGCACCCCACGCACGTGGCCCCTGCTTTCCACAAACCCACATGCAGATCGTTGGGAATGACAGAAGAGGGTGTGGGGCAGGGCCCAGGAAAGCTTTTCTCTGCGCCCCAGGACGTGCAGGAGGTGAGTTCGATTTGAGAAAAAAAGCAAAAGTTGATCATGGACCTCCAGGTAAAATGCAAGGGGTGTGGGCTTGTGTTTCGAAATCAATTCTGCACTTTACGGAAGGATTTTCTACCAGGAACCCCCGCTATGTGCTCAAGGGCGCTTCGGCATGCATTTTACCATTAAAATTTCGATACATCACAAGGTCATGTATCTACAGTCTGTGGGGAGAACTTCCAGGGGCCTGAGATTGCACCCAGAGGGCAGAGTCTGGAGTGCTGAGCTGGCTGGTTTTCCCACAGTGCCTCACGGCCTCCTGAGCTCCCAGGTCCACAGCCACGGCCCAGGACCATCCATGAGTCTCCACTTTGCCCACAGGATCTGCTTTCCCATGCTTCTGACAAGTTCAGCCTCCTGGCCAAGCTGGAACAAGCTCAGAGCCGGATCCTGTCCCTGGAAAGCCAGGTCAGGAAAACTCACGGGTTAATCAGGCTAAGCCAGGCTCCGGATTCAATGTGTGGCAGGACTCAGTGTGTGGCTAGGGTCCAGACTCAGTCTGATCAGGGTCAGGGCTCAGTCTGTGATGAGGGTCAAGGCTCAGTCTGTGACCTGGGTCAGGGCTCGGTCTGTGACCAGGTTGGGGCTCAGGGTGTTATTTGGGTTGGGGCTCAGTGTGTGACAGGCTCAAGGCTCGGTGTGTGACAAGGTCAGGCAGGAGCTCCTTTGCCCACTGACCAAATCTCTCCCTTTCTGTGTCTGCAGCTAGAGGACTCCGCCCGACGCTGGGCACAGGAGAAGCAGGACCTGGCCAGGCGCCTGCAGGAGCAGGAGTATGGCTTCAGGCACCCCTCGAACACTGGCCTCACAGACCTGCCTGTGAGTGATGCCTCCAGAGGAGCCCCTGCCCCCCAAGTCACTGGGCTTTCAGAAAAACCACCCAGGGGAAGCTCCTGACCAGGAGTCAGGCCTGGGGTCTAGTAGCTGTTATCCACCCAAAGCCCTGGCCGGTTCAAACGCCCCTCGCCTGAGGGGCCTGCGATGGCTGTGGATGGGAGCATGTCCTGAACGCTCTAGCCCAGCCTGTGCTTCAGGGCTGGCCTGGCAGCATACTGGTAACACTTTGGGCTGCTAACCTCAAGGTCAGCAGTTCAAAACCACCAGCCATTCCATGGGAGGAAGAGGAGGCTTTCTACTCCTACAGAGTTAGTCTCAAAGACTCGCCCAGACAGTTCTACCCTGTCCTAGAGGGTTGCTATGAGTCGGCACTGACTGGGCAGCAGTGGGTTTGGTTTGGTTTGAGGTTTTGCTCCTATGCAGAGTAACATGTGCCCCAACCACTTCCACCCCCATCCCACCCGAGCCTGCTCCCTCCTGCCCGATTGCAGCGCCTCCCTCAGGCCTGGCCAACAGGCCGGCATAGGAGCCAGATACTGGAGACACACACTGCCCCCTCCACCGCTCCCCACCAACTCCCAAAGCAAAGACCCCGCTTTCCCCTGCTCTAGAGCGTGGTGGGGGTGGGGAGGCGGAGCCCCGTTCGTGCACACAGGAAGCTTGGGCCAAGTCAACATGGTGTTGGCACCACTATGGATCCTCAAGGTGAGGCATGCCCACCTCCCTGGAGCAAGCATGCCCTTATACCCTTCCCCCACTCGATTTGTCTCCACAGAACCCCCCACCCCATTCCAAGGACCAGAGGCGACCCTCTAAGCTGGACCCGTTGCTGCCCAGCGCAGAGATCAATCCCAACCCATCCTTGACTTCCCAGAAGGAGGCCATGAGGGCCCAGCCGAGCTGAGCCCTGGAGCAGGTGTCTCCCCAATGAGGGCCCAGCCGAGCTGAGCCCTGGAGCAGGTGTCTCCCCGTGTGCTGAGGAGTCTCCCCCCACCCCCTGAAAACAACACTATTAAAATGCTGTCATTCTCTGAGCGTCCGTCCACCTGGCTCCTGGTGCAGGGTAGCCTGGGAGACACAGCTTCCCCCTGCCAGCCCTTACTCTGGTCTCTTGCCGGGCCTGACCCTCTGCCGCAGCTCAGGGTCACCTGTCCTGGGCATCACCATCTTTGGAGAACTGGAGCCAGATATCCCCAAAGTGGGACCAGGGAGGAAGGTCCCTGCCAGACCTGCAGCGGAAAGGAGGCTAGGACTTTCCACCTGCTCCAAGATTTTGTGCCTGAAATCCCTCCTTGCAAGCTTGCTTACCTGGCTCCTGCTCTGGCTCTTGTTAAGGGAAAGACTTGATGCCTACCTGCAGTACCCGGGAGCCCCTGAGTGTGAACAACCCTATTAACCAGTTCCCCTGGGCTGGCAGTGCTGGGTTCCGATGCAGCCAGGAACGGACATGCGGCACAGCTGGGGATAGGAGAAGGAGCCCTGCTGGACTGGAGAGTCAGGGGCTCTGCTTTTCGCTGCCGATGTGCTGCGTGACCTTGAATGATTCAACCCACTTCTCTGGGCTTCCGTCTGCCCACCAACCCTGGACAGAGCTTACGCTCTTCAGGGAAGTGCCAGGGAGCGAGAAACATGGCGGGGTGGGGTGGGGCCTATGTAGAGGCAAAGCAGAGAAGCTTGGAG
This sequence comes from Tenrec ecaudatus, assembly GCF_050624435.1. Taxonomy (NCBI): domain Eukaryota; kingdom Metazoa; phylum Chordata; class Mammalia; order Afrosoricida; family Tenrecidae; genus Tenrec; species Tenrec ecaudatus. The sequence continues at coordinate 55,616,532 of NC_134546.1, read as the reverse complement.
CATGAACCCAGAACCCGCAGCTGCTGCAGAGCAGGCCAAGCCCACTGGGCTGTTGTCCCGAGCTGGACCAGTCCCCTGGTCTCAGGGGAAAAGGGTGGTAACCAGAGGTCAGGGAGAACGGGACACCTGCTCAGGGAAGTTCTGGAATTCAGAGGGGGTTCCAAGCCCCCTGCCATCGAGTCGGCGGTGACTCATAGCGACCCTATAGGGCAGAGTGGGACGGGCCTGAACAGTGGCCAAGGCTGTCAGGAACCGACTGTCACATCTTCCCCCGTGGGAGCAGCTGGCAGGTTTGACTGCTGACCTTTGGGGTTAGCCGCTGATGCTGTAACCGCCGTGGCCCAGGGCTCCCTCAGAGGGGTTTAACGAGACGAGTCAGGGGCCAGTGTGACCACACTGTGTGTACCACGCACCAGAGACTCTCTGCAGTCTACTGCCCAGCATTGGGGCAGGACGTCGAGGTCTGGGACAAGCTCGAAGAAAGGGGGAGGTGGAGGGTGGGACAGAGAGATAGTAGCTTCTCATGTTCTGGGGTCAGCCAGTCGCCTTACACCCACCCCTGCATGATGCAGCCCCTTGGCCTGGGTAAGAGTCTGGCTGGGCCTTGGCAGGAAGTTATTCTGACTCCACAGTGACCCCGCCTGCATGGGGTTCAGCCAGGCAGAGCCTCACCCTGCTAGGCAGGCCCACCCAGGAGCCAGGCTGGGCCACACATCAGGCCACCCTGTGCTCAACAGAACACCCACCCCTTGCTTCCTCTGTGTGATGCTTCAGTCAGCACCCCCCTCCTCTGCCCCGCCCTCCCCAAGTCCTGAGGTGAGAGAGGCTGCTCTGTTGCCCCTGACTTGCGGGAGGGGGATGGACCCCCACAGACACGGCCTCCTATGTGGGTGCCCCAGGTCCCCTCCAGGCCCAGATCATGCTGTTGAACCAGGGTCAAGGACCCGCTCTCCCCAGAGGAGTGGTGGATAGATGCCTTCCCTCATTGCCATCGAGTTGATGTTGACTCACAGTGACCCTGCAGGACAAGTTAGAACTTCCTGAGACGGTAACTCTTTATGGGAGTAGAGAACCTCGTCTGTGTTCCGAAGAGCGGCCAGTGGTTTTGAACTGCTGACCTTGTGGTTAGCGGCCGAATGCATAACCACTACAGGTGCAGGGCGGGGGACAGAGGCAAGAAATAAATGAAACAATGCTTCCTGGGGTGCAGCTGTTTATTGACTTCCTGGAACGAGCAGGGAGGGGGAGGTGTGGACCAAGAGAGAGGGGTGGACCAAGAGTGAGGAGCGTCCCAGCTGAGCTGAGAACCTTGACCTGTAAGCGCTGGATCCACCCATCCCAGAGGGGGCTGCCTCCTGGTTTAGAGGGGGTTCGGAAGAAGGAGATGCAGGACCGGCAGGGCCCACTCTCTGTCACGCCTGGGCCAGGTCCTGGTTGAGGGGCCGGAAGGTGAAGGAGATGGGCTTGTTGGGCATGAGGATGAGATTGAAGGTGGTGTCTATGTCAACAAGATGTTGGATCTCAATTTTGAAGTTTTCCAGCATCTGAGAAAGGAGGGAGGAGGAGGGCTCAGGTCATCCGGGAGTGCCTGGGAGTAGGGCTGAGGTGGGCGGCTTTGCGGAGCATCTCCGCTAAGTCGTCACAGCACCTGGGCACACACCTGTGCTCTCTCCTGGATTCAGACCTTGCTGGTAACTTGATTCCACACAGCCCCCTCCACCCCACCCCACCCAATCCCTGCTGGTGGGGAAGGGACATGGACGGCCAGGGGCACCGGTGCATGAGGAATGGGCCAGCCCCCACAAGGAGACAGCCAGGGATTGTGGGCAAAGCAAGGCGGGGGGTGGGGGGCGAGGGGGGGAGGGAAACAGGTGACCCTGGCTCACGTGGATGAGGAAGAGAGTCATCTCCAGCTCCGCGATGCGTCGGCCCAAGCACTGCCGGGTCCCCCAGCCGAAGCCCAGGTTCCGGAAGTAGGTGGTGGTCTTGTCTTTGTTCAGCCACCGGGCTGGGTCAAAACACTCCGGTTTGGGGAAGAAGGCAGGGTCCCGGCCCATGGCGAAGGTGCCCACCTGTACCAGTGTCTGCAGCGAGGTGGGCCTAGACCTGAGGAGCCTGGCCTGAGGCCTGAGTAGCCCCCACACCACTCCCCAGAATGACTGCCCAGTGATCCTGGACTGAGCCCTGGCCCAACGTACACCCACCCATCGACTAGGATGTGTCCCCGGCCCCAGGTCCATTAGGATCCTGGAATGGCAACAGACCAAAGGACGTGTGGCCCAGGGGATTGTCCAGCCCCAGAGGACTCCCTGAGACGCGGGCCACCATAGGTTCTCTCTCCTACCCCAGGCCCACTTCCCCACCCCACCCCCAGCATTCCAGAGGCCACTCCTCGGGGTGCAAACGGGTTCGGTGGCCCACCAGCACAACAGAGCCCCCAGCCCCTGCATCTGCCTATAATTGTCCGACCTTCCCTGTCTGACTGGCTCGGCCTCAGCCCTGCCCTGCCCTGCCCTGCCCTGCCCTGCCCTGCCCTTCCCTGCCCTGCCCTGCACCTACCTGGGCAGGAATCACATAACCTCGGATAAGCACATCCTTTACAAGGTAGCGCTGCACGGTCACAGAGATGGGGTGGAGTCTGTCGGGGGAATGGACCCTGGCTGATGGCCCAAAACCTGGAGCCTGACTGTGCCCAGCCCAGCGGAGGCACCCAGGGAAACTGGAGGCAGGTCCTGGATGCTATTCCCCCACCCCTCTCCCTCCCAGCTGTATGCCCCACAACCTCTCACTTCCCCAACCCATCTCCTCCACCTCCCTGCCTGGCGATGTGTAGGGATTTTGTCAGCAGGAGGTGGGCACAGGTGAAGGTGCACTTGCCTCAGTGTCTCCTTGATGCTGGCTTTGAGGAGCGGAACCAGCTTCAGCATCTTGTTCATGTCTCCCTGAGCCTGGCGCCGGGCAGCCAGGACCTCAGCCCGCAGGACCTCCTGCACCCTCAGGTTGCGGGACAGCTCGTACAGGCTCCACTGCAGCGTCATGGATGTCTAGGAGGGGCCCAGGGACAGGAGCCCGGATGGTCAGTCACAAGCCTCTTCCAGGTCCATGACCTGGGCTAAGTGTTCCTTCCCGACCCATGGCCCCCACCCTTCTCCCAGTCTCCAAAGACCATCATCTGCAAGGGCAAAGTGTAAGTCAAAGGGTAAAGTGCACGGGTGGTCCCTGCCCTCATCCTGCATGTCACGGGAACCCAGCCTTCCTCCAGCTGGCAGTCACCGGCACAGCTGCTGCCACCTCCCGGCGAACTCCAGGAGCCTCCAGAGACCAAGTCCTACTGCCAGGATTCCTGGTCACACCCCTGCCCCCACCCCACCCCCACCCCCACACACACTGCGTATTGCTTCCTCGAGCCTCAGGGCCTGCCTGCATCTGCATAGCCTAACATCTGCCCCAAAGACTCCGAAACCAGAGCCAGTAGCCCGGGGGTCCACCTGTGCTTCCGTGAGCTCATCTCTCATCTCCACGGGAGCAGGAAGGGCGAGTTCGCCACCTGTGCGGAAGGTGCAGGTGAACCTTCTCCAATCCCACCCACTCACTGCCAAGGGTCAGTTCCCACCCACAGTGACCCTGCAGGACAGGGTAGAACTGCTTCGGCAGGGGTGGGGGTGAGGTGGGGTCCAGGGCTGTCACTCCACAGAAGAAAGCCGAAGACCCCATAATCGTTTCAGAGTTCTCAGAGGGTGACAAACCCAGCCCGTTTGGGACGCTGGAAAACAGCTGGGACGTGCGCAGTGGACACATTGTCTTACCAAGGTCACATTTTCACCCCAAAGCCTTGAGCGCCCCCCTTCCCTCCCCAGCAGCAAACTCCAAACCAAGTCACTGCCGACGACCCTGTGGGACAGGGTAGAGCAGCCCTGAAGGCTGCCTGTCTTTGTGGGAGCAGCGCCTCTCAGCAAGGGCAATGAGAAATGAGAGAGTGCCCCTTCCCCCCCTCAAGTACAGCCCCCAGCCTTGCGCCAGATGAGGTCCAGAGGCTCTGGCCTGTCCAGTGGGGCCCCTCAACACTCGGCCCTTGTCTGCTTCACCCCCAGCCCCACCATCTCCCCCATCTCTCCAGCATGCCACACTCAGCCCCCCTGAACTGCTATCAGGGGTCCTCAAACTACCGCTCGCGGGCCACATGCGGCCCGCCAGGGACATTTATCCGGCCCGCCGGGTGTTTTTGCCCCATTTGGTTTTTACTTCAAAATAAGATATGTGCAGTGTGCATAGGAATTTGTCCATAGTGTTTGTTTTTTTAAAAAACTATAGTCTGGCCCTCCAATGGGTCTGAGGGACAGTGAATTGGTCCCCTGTTTAAAAAGTTTGGGGACCCCTGCGCTAGGTCATGCTAGGTACTCCCCTCCCTCTGTTCTGTTCGCCCTGGTGGCTCGGGGTGAAGTGCTGCTAACAGAAAGGTCAGGGCTCTGAACCCCCCAACCGCTCCGTCCATGGAAGAAAATGAGGCCGTCTGCGACCGAGAAGATTCACAGCCTCGGAAACCCTGCATTCAGTCCTGCAGGGCTGTTAGGTGCTGAAATTGACAACCGTGGCTATAGGATTAGTGTCTCCGAGAGCTCACGCCTGGCCTGCTAATCACAAGATCAGCAGTTCAAACCCACCAGCCAGTCCTCCAGAGGAAGATCCTAGAGGACGAGGTAGAACTGGCCCCTGCGAGTGTCTGAGACTAACTCTTTGCCGGAGCAGAAAACCCCATCTTTCGCCCGAGGAGCAGCTGGTGATTTCGAACCGCTGACCTTGCGGTTAGCATCCCAACTGGTAACAACCACGCCACGAGGGCTTCTTTGGATTGTGTGAGTGGGTCCTAAGTCCCCAAACCTGTGTCCTTGAACCAGAAAGAAGAGGAGAGATGCAGAAGGCACCTGGTGCCGGCTACCGAGCCGCTGCAGCAGGAAGAGACGGGAAGACGTCACCCCACGAGCCTGGGGGGAAGCACAGCCTGGCAGCGTGGCTGGGGGCCCCCCAGACTACTGCTGGACTCCCACTGAGCAAGGTTGCCGGGGTCTTTATCCTCTTAGAGAACTCGAGCAGCTTGCCACCTGCGTCAACTCACTCGCTCTCACAGGCAAAGCAAGGACCCAGCTGACCTGTCTCACCTGGGGCTCACACCCCTACAGCATTGAAAACCACACAAAACACCCTTTGCCATCAAGCCAACCCCAATGACAGCAACCCAGTGTGCGTCAGAGTAGAATTGTGCCCACAGGCTCTTCCATGGGGGCACTATTTTATCAGAGGTAGACAACCAGGTCTGTCTTCTGCCGCACCCTGGAATGGACTCAAACCCCCAACCTTTCAGTCAGCAGTCTGATTTATGTTACCCAAGAGCTTCCCTAGGAGGCTGTGGCTGAGATGGAACCGCCAACCTCCTCGGCAGCAAGGTGCTTAACCGTTGGGCCACCAGGGCTCGGTAGGATACAGTCAGGAGGGGGAATGCTGTCCCACAGGGGCCGGGCCACCCTCCTTGCAGGGTTGCAGGGGAGAACGCAGCCTGTGAACCCAGGGGTGACTGGGGGTGGCCCTGCAGCCGCCTCACCGTGTCCACGCCACCCGCCAGCATCTCGGTGATGTTGGCCTTGACGTCTTCGAAGGGCAGCTTGGTGTTGCCCAAGAGGCGGTAGAGGATGCCGGGGTAATTGTCGAAGACTCTTTTGTGTTTGAGGTCCCAGCAGAAGTTCTGGGTGTACTGCTCAGCTGGGGGAAGGAGCAAAGATTGTGCATTTGTATGGGTCAGTGGGCCAGAAGGAGAGCCACCTTTGGGGAGAAGCTGCTTGGAGGGCGGACACCTGGAGCCCTGTGCTCTTTCAGCTGCAGTTTTCCTGAGCCCTTGCTGTCTTCCGGCTGCGTTTTCATGACTCCCCACAGCATAGCTGGAAGCCTAGGCCCCAGGGAGCTGGCTCACTTGCCCACCGTGCTGTCAGCCTCCCAACCTCCCCCACCCAGTCCCTCCTCTGCTGTTCCCCGGCGCAGCTGCATCTGAGACATTGACCCGAATCCCCGGGGGTCACAGGCTCCTTGGAGGAAGATTGATGCCCTTGGGATTCTTATTCTCCAGGAAAATCCAATCTTCCTAACAGCCAACACTTGCAGAGGTCCTGGGAGCCTCCTGATGCCACCCTACTTGACACGTCAGAACTGTGCCATCTGGGTCTCTCTGGCTCATAGGACAGAGTGGACCTTGGCCCCGGGGGCTCTGACAGCCAGCCACCTCTTTCTCCCGCAAAACCACTAGTGGGTTCCAATCGACGACCCTTCAGTCGGCTGTCCAGTGCTTAACGACTATGTCACCATGCACAGGGCAAAGAGCTAGGGCTAGGCCTGGCCTCTCCAGTTGCATCTCTCTCTGCCTCCCCCCGGGCCGCAATTCCTGTTCCATGCCCACTGAGGGGAACAGGGGTGAGGGGCCCCCGAGTGGCCGAGCCAGGGTACCCTCACCTTTACTGAAAATGACATCCCATGCAGCCACGTGGTCCCTCCAGGTCTTGGTCCTGAACAGACGGAACAGGTCCGGGGGGAGGCTGAGCATGGGGACACTGGTGTGGAACATCTGGTACACGGCATTGATGAACCGCTGGGCCTCGGGGTCCACCCTCTCCTGCAGCATCCCCAGACGCTCCCCGAAGATGACGTTGGTGATGGCTGCAGGGACACACCAAGACGGGGGAGCTCTGCCTTGGTCACCACCGAGTCTCAGCTCCCGAGATTTACACACACACTGCTCACAGACTGACACACAACCCACTTCACCTCGGATACCATTGTCACCTCCGCCTCCTCCCATAAGGAAGTGGAAAAGACCTAGTGGCCACCCAGGACCTTCTGAGGGACATATGGGAGGCCCTTGTCACACACGGAGCCACGACCCTGGTCACACATTGAACAGGGCCTCCAACAGAATTGGGAGACAGCCCAGGCCGGGTAAAACCTGTCCCATCAGCTCCCCTTCCAGCGGCACCCCTAAGCAGCCTGTGGATTTTCCTCCTGGGAAGAAGGCTTCCTTTCTGTAAATCACTGAATTGTCTCCATTCTGAAAGAGGTCACATGGGGTCCAGAAAACATAAACTCCCTGGGCAATTGTCCATCAGGACTCAATCTGGCCGGGCCTCACAAGTCCCAACAAGCCCACCGTTTCCCTAAGCACCAGGTTAGAAGTTTGAATCCTGATTTCACGCCAAGTTCCAAACACCCCGGATTTCCTGCAGTGACCCTTCCTATCCAGCCACAGGACCTTTGCATGTACTGCTGCACAGCCTGTACTGCCTGGGCTCCTTATGCCATAGGTAACTTCTCCACATCCTTCAATACCAAGCTCCGATAAACCATCCAAGTCCCCCTCCCCCTCCAAGAGCTCTAAGGTCTATGCCTCTCCCTACCCCCCCCCCCAAAAAAAATCATTGCCATGAAGTCTATTCCAGCCCCAGCAACCCTATAGGAGAAAGCAGAACTATCCCTGTGGATTTCTGAGACTTAAAATCTTTACAGGAGCAAACGCCTCATCTTTCCCCCTGGGAGAAACTTGCGGGTTCAAACATCTGACCTTGTGGTTGGCAGTTCATTGTGTAACACAGTACACCACCAGGGCTCCTTGGTCCAAGGGAAGGGTATTTGCTGACTAAGCCAAGTTCTGGCTTTTGGAGAATAGTGGCCAACAGACCTTGATGGCCACAGCATGACTGTCAGATGAGAGTATAGCCAATGATGGAGAACTTACTCAGCAGCTCCCCCCAACTGCCCACCCCAACATTTCTGCAAGGCCTGCCCTGGGCTTCAAGGTAGGAGAGTGGACACTGAGTTCTGCCACCGCCAACCTCCCAACCCAGACTCTGCCGATCGCCAGGTACCAGCCCCTTACACTCAAAGGCAAAGCGGAACAGGTCATCGCTGATGTCCGCCGAGTACTCGCCAACGCCCTGCTGGTGGATGCGTCTGTGCAGGAAGCTGACGAAGTCCTGAGACACTGTGTCCAGTAGAGGCAAAAAGTTCTTCATGGCCTCCGGAGCCATCACCTCCTGGTTCAGGGCTATCCGGTCTTTTTTCCAATCTTCTGATTTCCTAGAAAGACACGGCCCTCCAGCCCTCATGGTCATAGACCCCAAGCCTAGCAAGCTGGGAGCAGCTTCTCCAAGATGGCCACGGCTCAGCTCCGAGCACCCAGCACATGCACCAGGGTCCCGGCCCCACCGCGTCCAGTGCCCTCCACCTGGCACATTCCCCTACTCCCACCCTGCCCGAAGGTAAAGGAGGACAGAATCCTGAGCAACTGCTGCTGCTACGGAGGATGATGATGAAGATGAAGAAGATGATGATGATACCAGATAGGAGTTCACCTTTTTAAAACATCCACCAGCCTTTGACTCAGCAACCAGGCCTCTTCTACTTTTTGTTATTCAAAGGTCCCCCTGTTGTCACATTGCATACCCTACCGGTCCTCCTCTGCGTCCACGTGTCCACTACTTCACTGTGCCTCCTCCCTACTCAACTGGTGCCCAGACTTGGCTTCATCATAATCCCGAGTTTGTAACCTCTCCTGAAAAATTGATCTACACAAAGGCCCCTGGGTAGTTTGGGAGCCCTGGTTGCCGTTGGTAAGTGGAGGAGGTGGTGGTTATAAGAATGTTCTTCTAAACTCCCCACTTGACCAAAAAGCAAAACCAAACTCAGCACCATCGACTGGATTCCAACGCCTAGCAACCCTATCGGACAGGGGAGAACTGCCCTGGTGGCTCTTAGAGATTGTAACTCTCTCCTGAGACTGTAGCTCTCCTGTAGAGTGTCCGGTGGTGTCAAGCTGTTGACCTGTGGTTAGCAGCCCCACACATAACCACTACACCACCAGGGCCCCCAGGCACTTCATAGCACGGTCTGCTTGCCTACCTGGTCCTCCTGTGCCCCATGCCCCCTGCCTCCCCGTTGGAAGGGATGAGCCCCGAATCTGTTACTGTATTCTGTGAGTGACCTTTATTTCTAAAAATCAGCATATTTCTAATGCTTTTTAAAAATATGCATACTTATTTTTCATTCCTTATGAAAGTTGTCGTGGCTATGTCTTAGTTCTGCTGATACGTCGTTCTGTTACAGTGGATGAGTCTTACAGAATTGTGTGCTCTGTAGCTCACCCTCCTTGTTTTCTTAACCAGGACTCCACCACTTAAGTTTTCAAATACACGGAAGTGAACATCCTGTGTATTTTAGTCTAAAAAGCTTCCCCGTACACAAACACTCCCCATGTCTCAATAGTACTTTAAATTCTATACCATTGGCTACTTGATGATACGATTATTAGAATAACCCAAGGTTCCATGGGTAATTATTACTCAAAAAGCTGGACATGCTGCCACGAAAGTGGAACAGGGAGATAGTTAAGCTCTAGCTATATAAATGGATTTTGAGCTCCCACATAAGCAGAAGCCCTAACCTAAGAACAATCCCTCTTCATGATTTGGCCCTGCTCGATGCTGACCCTCAAGAAGACACCACTGAAGATGTGGATCCCATCACAAAGTGTGGTGAAGAAGTCAGACGGTGCCTGCCTCTCAGAAAGAAGAGTGCCTGGGTTTTTAAAACTTGTCTTAAAACAGGCTGCCGTCTCGCGAGGTGTTTAGCTAAGTCCACACAAAAGAAGCGCATCTGCCTGTGTGATCTGAGGATTGTAAATAATTAAATCCCAGGCCAGAGGAGGGAACTGAGCACCGATTCGTAGAAGACTACCTGTGATAGGGAAAGTCCAAAGTTTGTAGGGTCCCCACCTGGATTAGTCCTCCAGTGAATCCTCTCTGACTTTTGACGGGAACAGCCTTGCCCTCAGACTGGAGCACCTTGCATTGGAAAGTGGGTTAATACAGATCTAGTGTGGTTGAAATTGAACACCTGATCATTTTTCCGCTTTTGACCCATTTGAAATTTGTTCTAGTTTTTATTATTTTCTGCTCTCTTGGGGATTGAGGTGTTTCTGTGTTTTTGTTGGTGGTTGGTATTTTGATATCATTTTCTGTTTATGAAATTCAGGACAGGTAAATCTATAGAGACAATAGCTGGATTAATAATCTCTTGGGGATGGCTTCATGAGTACAAGAATGGAGAAAATGTTCTAAAATTGATGTGGTGATGAATGCACAATTCTTTTTAATATATTTAAACCACTGGATTGTATGGTACGTAAGTTATATGTCAATAAAACTCTCTCTCTGTGTGTGGGGGGGTAGGTTTATAAGTTGTCATGGTTTGGAACTGTCTCCACAATCCTGAGACCAGAAAGAAACTAGACGGTGCTCGGCTACCAACTGCTCAGAAAGGGATCACATTAGAAGGTCCCGGAGAGAGGGGAGAAACGTGTGGAGCAAAACTCAGTTTCCCGAAAGAGACCAGGCTGACTGATTAGATAGACTTTGGCGCTAGTCATTCTTCAGGACTGGAACTCAACTCCCCCTGTGGTCATTTCATCAGCCGTTTAAGACCATGAGGGCAGCGTCTAGGACAGCGGTTCTCAACCTCTGGGTCTCGACCCCTTTGGGGGGGTCAAACGACCCTTTCCCAGGGGTCGCCTAAGACCATCAGAAAACACATTACAATTTACATTATGATTCACAACAGTCGCAAAATGACAGTTGAGAAGTGGCAACGAAAATAATTTTATGGTTGGGGGTCACCACCACATGAGGAAGGTTGAGCACCGCTGGTTTAGGCAGTGATGGCGTCCAGCAGGTCAGGACAGCAGCTGGAGCCGAAACAAGAAACACAGGGAGAAAGAACAAGTGATGGCTGGGTGAGGGGTGCAGAGGACCAGGGTACACCAAGTGTGTCAGTAAGACCAGTCCTCCACGCCGTCCACCTGTACCTCCTTCGCCAGGAAAGGCTTTTGCAAACATTAAAAATAAAGGCAATGCACGGTGGCTCTTAGAAATCATAACCAGGGGTGACAATTTGCTAATGGTTTTTAAAACACACCAGTCCTGGGAGGGAGTTGAAGATAAAAAGAGACAGTTGTCAAGATTCTGGGGCCCTGTGTTTTCACTCCCTTTCGTATTTCGAGGTGCCATCCGTGGGATTGTGGGACAGTGAGTCCCCTCGTTCCCACAAGGCCACGCTGCAGTTTGCCCCGTGCGTGCCTGTGGAGAACTGGCATGAGCTCCTGGCTTTGGCGACCAGGGTGGGTCATCTGGGTCAGTGTCTCTGCACTCTAACTCCTGAGAACATGTCTGCTGGGTCGTGGTTCAGCTTTAGGAGATATTGACCAACCTTTCTTCCAAAGTGGGGGCACCCACTGACATTCCTCCTAGCGGCACCCGGGCGTTCCTGCGTGGACGGCCCAGTGAACAAACGCAGCTGCTCCTGGAAGGTTCGAGTTAAGTCCACCCAGAGGCACCTCAGGGGAAGGGCTTCGCCTTCTACGTGCAAAACCGACCTGTGGGGCACAGCTCTGCTCCCTTGTGTGTGGGGTCCCCATGAGTCAGACTGCACCACGCATGGTGGCAGAGGGGCATGCAAGCGCCGGTGCCCCACGTCTTCCCAGCCTCGGACGTGGTCATGGTTTTCAGTGGGGATGAGCAAGCAACTGTGCTTAAATGCACCGCTTGGTCTGTGTTTCTCTGGTCCCTGTAGACTTGGAGACTCCTGGTGGCAAGATCCTTCCCTACTTGCTGTGGTACCTCCAGCCCTGGCACAGAGCCAGGCATGGCATAGCTTCTCAACACAGTGAGGCGCCATGAGGGAGCCACTAGCTGGGGGTCTTCAGACTCCCCCATTCCCTGATGGTTGGCAGACAGCTCATCATCCCCAGCACTGTTTTACAGAGGGGCAGCATGCAGGGGGGCTGATCCCAAGCCACCCCACCGCCACCCTCGTTAGAAAGAGCAGGGCAGGCATGGACCCTGCCCATTCCCCTTGGCTTTGACTCGCTCCTCATTGCCATACCCCCGGGGGGCGGCCCAGACTCACTTGAACAGCACCCCAATGGGCTTCTTGTAGTGCTGGTGGTAGGCAACCCAGGGGGGCACGAGGTACCGCTCGGGGCTGGGGCCCTCAGACTGAAAGAGAATGCTCACGTCTTCAGGGTCGATGATGTAAACCGACTCAATGCTGCCCAGCTTCTCCCTGGAGGGTAGGGAGAGAGGGCTGTGACCCAGGAGTCCAAGAGAGACCTGTGGAGATCCAGGCAGACCTGCATCCTGGCTCTCAACATATTCGCTCTGCGACTTCAGGTAAGTTCCTTGACCTCTCTAAATTGTCTCCCTTCTTAAAAAGAGGGATAGATACAAGGATGCTTTCAAAAGTTAGTGGGGAGATTCATTCTCTTTCATTTTCTCGGGAGTGTTTGAAAGCCCCTCATCCGGTACCCATCTGCCAAGGCCACGGAAGGGCAGGATGGCCAGCCCGGGGGTGGGAACTTCTGCAGGACTCTGGAGGTCACACCTTATCGTCATCCTCATCCTTGTGGTTGGGGGATCAGCTGCACCCCACAATCTCCCCTGAGCCTTCAAGTCCTCTGTCCCGTGCCCCTCCTCCTACCTCCTCACCCTCTGCACCTGAGCCCCCTGTGCAGCTCAGAATCCTGGCACACACGGCATGCCACCCCCACGGGCCTCCGTGTACTGTGGGAGGACACCAGGCAGCTCACCAGACAGGCCACCTACCAGGCCAGCCAATCCCTCCTTCACGACACTGGGCTGAACTTCGCAGGGCCACCCTGCGCCCACCCCTCCCAGAGAGTCAGACGCTGGACAAGGCCCTTCAAAACAGCAGGAACCGTGGCCCCCTCACCCCCCCACACACACATGCCCTCACCCCCCACACACACCCTCACCCCCCACACACACCCTCACCCCCCCACACACACCCTCACCCCCCCACACACACATGCCCTCACCCCCCCACACACACCCTCACCCCACACACACACACACTCACCCCCCCACACACACACCCTCACCCCCCACACACACACCCTCACCCCACACACACACACTCACCCCACACACACCCTCACCCCACACACACACACCCTCACCCCCCCCACACACACATGCCCTCACCCCACACACACACCCTCACCCCACACACACACACCCTCACCCCACACACACACACCCTCACCCCACACACACACCCTCACCCCACACACACACACCCTCACCCCACACACACACACCCTCACCCCACACACACACACCCTCACCCCCCCACACACACACCCTCACCCCACACACACACACCCTCACCCCACACACACACACCCTCACCCCCCCACACACACACCCTCACCCCACACACACACACCCTCACCCCACACACACACACCCTCACCCCCCCACACACACACCCTCACCCCACACACACACACCCTCACCCCACACACACACACCCTCACCCCACACACACACCCTCACCCCACACACACACACCCTCACCCCCCCACACACACATGCCCTCACCCCCCCACACACACACCCTCACCCCACACACACACCCTCACCCCCCCACACACACCCTCACCCCACACACACACACCCTCACCCCACACACACACACTCACCCCACACACACCCTCACCCCCACACACACACACCCTCACCCCACACACACACACCCTCACCCCCCCACACACACACCCTCACCCCCCCACACACACACCCTCACCCCACACACACACACCCTCACCCCCCCACACACACACCCTCACCCCACACACACACACCCTCACCCCACACACACACACCCTCACCCCCCCACACACACACCCTCACCCCCCCACACACACACCCTCACCCCACACACACACACCCTCACCCCCCCCACACACACCCTCACCCCACACACACACACCCTCACCCCCCCACACACACACCCTCACCCCACACACACACACCCTCACCCCACACACACACACCCTCACCCCACACACACACACCCTCACCCCACACACACACACTCACCCCACACACACCCTCACCCCACACACACACACCCTCACCCCCCCACACACATACCTCACTCCCCCCAGACACACCCTCACCCCCCCCCCACACACACACACTGTGCAGAGAGTTTTCATTAAAATACAAAGGTTGTGACACCAGACCATGGCTACTTCAGGCAGGTCATTCAAGTACAATGCAAGGCCAAATATCAAGAGGTGAAAAGCACTTTTGAGGGTGGGGGTAAGAGAGCGGGCTTGCTGACTGACTCATCAAGTTTCTCGGATTTCTACTTGGAGGTGGCTTCCCAGAAAGTCACCCGCCCCCCTCTCCCCCGCCCCCAGTTTTCCCAGTCACCACCTGTCCTCAAACGTTTCACCAGAGCCCCTCCCCCTACCCCTCCCACTCCAGCCCAGCCGCCTTTGACCTGCCATCATCAGGATCAGGCCCACTGCTGGCAGGCACTCTAACCCCAGGGGAGGCACGCACAGGCGAGGAGGGGGTTCATCAGGTTTAACACAAGGACAACCACAAGAGGAGAAAGTCAAGTGGAAGCAGGCTAAATGCTAGCCCCAAGGAACTGGCTGGAAATTCAAGCCCGTTCGACTATGGAAGACCAGCCTTCCTTTGAGAGTCCTGCTAGGATTCCGTCCGTGGTGGAACCTCACCTGGCCTCTACCTAACACGGTCACTTCCTGAGTGGACCCTTTAGTGGACCAGAGTGGAGACTGCATCTGACTGCAAGCCTGCAGGGGGTTGTATTTTCTAGATGGTTCCATGAGAGTGGCCACAGTTGTGTTAAGAGAGGGGGGAAATGGGATCGAAATGCCTTACATTGATCTGGAAGGTTCTGAGTAACAGGGTCACGGTGGACACAGACTGGAGGTCCGGCTGTTTGGGGGCAGCTCTGGCTGTGTCCTCTGAGCTATGTGGCCTTGGGAAGACCCTTTTCCCTGGGCTTTAGTGTCTTTAACTGCAAGGTGCATAGGAGTCACACGGCTGTGTCACGGCTGACATGGGCAGCTGCCAACGAGTGGGTCGTGGGTTTGAGGCCACCCAGAGGCACTCAGAAGAAAGGCCGGGTGATCTGCCTTGGAGACCCCAGCCCTTGAGAACCCTAAGGACACAGTTCTACTTTGACACCCATGGGATTGCTGGGAGTGCGCCTTAACGGGGTGGCAGCTGGCTAAAGTGGGAATGGGAAGCCCCACTTCACACACTCTGCTGTGACTCCCGGAACAGAAAGGGTTGGATAAAAGCGAACAGACATTCTTGTTCCTACCAGTGGGGAGGGGCTAGGGATTGGGGAAGGAGGAAGGGTAGGGAGGAGCCGAAATAGAGATTCATGTGGAGGTTGGGGACAGAGGTGCCTGCAGACCTAGGAAGCGCAGGGAGGAGGACAGGAGAGACAGGGTCGCGGCTGGCTCCCAGGTCCAAACACTCAGCCCCTCCGATCCCCAGCACCCACTTGCTTTGGCTGTCAAAGACACCAGTCTAGACTTCAAAAGGGAATAACTTCAGACACTGGCCCTGAGGCGTGAGCAGCCCGCAGCCATGCAGACACGCCAGACCGGCTCACATTTCCCTGTCTGGGTCCCGTCCTGGCTTCCTGAGTCCCAGTGCGCTCCTGCTGTCCCATCAGAAGGGCGCTGATAAAGCTCCGGCCACTTAAAGCAAAGTGCACGGTCTCTCTTTGTCTCCCTTCCCCATCCCACCCGCCACCTCCTGTCCTTCTCAGCCAGTCTTTCAGAGCAGATCTCAGGATGGCTGCAAGGAGACAAGGGAGTGAGACCTCCCTCCCAGGATGGCGCCCAGGTCATAGGTCCTGCAGCCAGGAGATCAAGGCTTGGGGAAAGGTACAAAACCGGCCTGTCTAGCAGCTCCCAAAGCCACTGTGAGTCCGGTACAGGGGGCAGGAGGGAGGCTGAGGAAGGGAGGCAGGTTAGCACTCCTGCAGAACAGAGATCTAGCTGCTCCGGCAGGGCCTCTTGGAGCCTCAGCCTCCTCCTGACAGTGGGGGCTGGCATCTGACTACAAGAGCAGAGCAGGCCTGCCCAAGCCCCTCCACTGCCTAATTTTGTGGTCTCTGCCACCGCCGCCGCCAGGCTCACCTGTAAATGGGACCAAGCTTCTGGAAGTTCTGGATGTTGTGATAGTGGAGTCTGTGGATGCCCTTCGCCCTCCAGAAGTGGTACAGGTTCAGCCAGCCGTTCTTCCCCGGGGTTGGGACCTCGCTGTAGGGCCGAGGGCTGCGGCGGTAGGTGCCTCTGGTTCCTTCTCCAGTGAGCACCCTGGGATGCCCCGGACCCTCCCTGAGGGTCCTCAGGGGGGGCTTGCAGCCTTTGACCGGGGCTAAGCATAGAGGGAGCCCCCTGCCGAACATGCTGTCCCTACCAACTGCTACTGTCCTGGCTCCACTGCAGCAGGGCCTGCTGGAGCACCTCTGGCCTTGGCCTTGGGCTGAGTTTATAAGACCAGCTCAAGGCTAAGCAGTGAGCTACGAAGCGCCCAGTCTCCTCCTTCTGCTGACTCTAGTCCACCCACAGTCCCGCCCAGAAGGGGGTGTTCCCCTAAGCATGGGAGACCCCTTCCATCTCCGTCCTGGATGCCTGCTGGCAGCCCCTGAGGTGCCTGTCTATACCCTTCCCTCGGCTGGGGCTGCCTCTGGCCCCTTTTCCTGGGTTGCAGCCACAGACTCATTTCTTCCTTTCCCTTTTTTTTTCCAGACTGGTTTCTGTCAGGAGGTGTGGTCTCCTTGAAGCCCAGGAATAGCAAGGAACCGAGAGGAGGCTAGGGCCACCTTGTCAGTTTTGAGGCTGCATACATCTTCATGTGACCCCCCTATTTACTTAGGAGGTGATGGATGGTCTTAGAGTCACTCCTCCTTTTCAAACTTCTACCTTTTCTTCTCGTGCAAAATAATAATAACACCTCTCTTTTATGGAAATGTCACGACAGGCTGGCACTGTTACTGTTTTAAAAGGTACTCTTTGTGGAAAAAATATGTACAGTAATAAGAATAAGGTGAGAAACAGAAACATTGGAAGAGAGTGTATGGGGATGAAGTCTTTTTTCTTATCTTTTAAGAAGCCTGGCAGGCCAGGGTTCTGGGTAGAGGGAGGCCTTCACACTTGTGAGTTAGAGATGAGGCCCAATCATATTCTCATAACCAAGGTTAATCCCCACAATATCCTCCCATCACAGTGCTGCCTTGGAGGGGAAAGGGAAGGTGGAGAGAAAGGGGGAACCAATCGCAATGATCAACATAGAACCTCCCCCAGGGGGACAGGCAACAGAAAGTGGTGAAGGGAGACAGCAATCAGTGTAAAATATTTTTAAAATAATAATTTATAAATTATCAGAGGGTCGTGAGGGAGGGAGGGTGGGAGAAGGTGGGGGAAGGATGAGCTGATACCAAGGGCTCAAGGAGAAAGAAAATGTTTTGAGAATGATGATGGCAACAAATGTACAAATGTGCTTGACACAATGGATGGATGGATGGATTGTGATAAGTGCTATAAGAGCCCCCAATAAAATTATATATATAGCAGATTTTTTTTTTAAATAGTGCTGCTTTAAAGTTACCTCTTACAAGCACATGGCTGATTGCTATCTGGCTGGCAAAGAGGTTCCAATTGCTCTCCCTGCTCAGCTGACAGTCAGTCACTCCATCTTACCTGCCCCCAACACTGGGTCCTAGAGAACTGAGGGAACTTTAGGTCCCTTTGCAACTTTTGTGGCTCCCTATAACTAGAGGGGCTTGCATGACCCCAGAGTAGATAAGGTCATGTTGAGAATAAACCTCTCGCTCTGCTCCAACCTGGTTCCTGGAGCCATGGTGGAGGTGACCTGCCCGGAGGGGAGGCTGGACCTCCCAGAAGACGCTGATTCGCCAGGTGGAATGCTGAGGAAAGGGACAAGCGAGAAAGAGACCCCCTCCATCTTCCACGTTGACTGCAGGCAGCCGTACACCCTGAGTCCACGCCGCTGACGTTGTTTTCAGAAAGTTCAGGAACTGACCACAGCCGTCGGGTTAAACTGGTTTCCTTGTGGGGTGATAGCCGGGAGGCGCCTGAGAGAATGTTGCGGGAATACCAGAGATGTGCTTTGTCCTATTCTTTCCACTGATGTGCACACCGCATCACTACACTGCATGCCATGTGAGCATTACAGATACGTATAATTCTATGTCTTTTCCTACGAGATTAGTTGTCCTATTGAACAAAGAAGACGCCGACTCTTGTGGACATCGGACCCTGGTCTTGGGGGGACAACGAGTAGCTCAGTGAGCACAGCACAAAGGTAGCAAACCCACGTCTACTTTGGTGAGCGGTGACTGGGGTCTCCAAAGCCTGCATCAAATGAATGGAACTAGACAATGCCAGGCTCTAGGAAACAATTAGTCCACAGGACAAATGGCCCACACGAACCGGAAGAACTAGATGGTGCCCCACAGCCACTGCTGAGTCCTCTGTGTGGAATCACAACAGAGGGTCCTAGACAGAGTGGAAGAAAAGGACGGAGCCTGAAAGAAAAAATCATTAATTAAAAAAGCAAAACCTTAATGGGCTGATAGATACTGGTGGGACCCTTTAGACACCCAGCATGCCTGGAATGGGGCCCACTCCTTCCTGGTGGTGCCAAACAGTTGGCAGAACAAGAAAGCGAGCAACACTGGTGAGGCGTGGCCTCTTCAGAACCATCAACCCCACAAAGCCAAAAGGGTAGCATTTTCCCAGGTACACAGCTCAGAAGGCAGCAAAGATGGATGAACTGAAACAGGAAACCGGGGGACGGGAGGTGTGGGGCAGGGGGGGAGTGAGGAAAGTGGGAGTCCATTGAGAAAATCATGAAGCAAAATGTGTCCACATTCTTGAATGCACTTCCTGTGGACTCAGTAGCAAGGGGCAGCAACGCACTGACACTTTCCTGGCCGGAGGCAGAACCCAGATGGCTGACCCAGCAGGACCCACAGGGCAGAGGGCTGCTGGGAGCCAGTCTCTTAGAAGCTCTGTGGTCACTGACTGATGTGCCTGGGAAGAGGCACTCATTCAGTAGGTGTCAGAGGTCACAGGATCAGATGGCCGGACGTTTGTCCTGCTACCCCAGAGGCAGTCACCTGTGTATCTTTTTACATCATTGTTTGCATGGGGTCAAGTTCCACTTACAGCAGTCTGATGCAGCGCAGGCAGAACCGCCCCCTCAGTTTCCTAGGCTGGAATGATCCTGGGGGTGCCCTGGTGGGGTGAGACAAGCAGGTGTAGGCAGGGCCAACCCACCAGCTGTTCTTCAGGTCTGGCCATCGTACTTCATAAAGATCCACAGCCTTGAGGTTGAGCAGAGAGAGCACACATGGGGAGGAGTAGAGTGTGACCAGAGTGTGAGAGAGTCCACCAACCCTCCACCCTCAGGCTCAACAGTCTAGGGCTGGGGTACACTGGGGTCCAGCTATAACTTTTGCCCTATGGACACCAGAGCCTTCACCATGGTGACCCATCTGCCCAGTCTTGGCCTTGAGGGAAGGGTGAGTCCTCACCCCCTTTGGACCTGATGGCAGCTGTCTCTCAAAGCCTGCACCCTGCTGGACACTGGCTCTCCTGACCCATCCCTGCCAGGCTGCCGCAGAGCCCCACCAAGTAGCCAAGGACATGGCACCTTTGGGTGGTGGGTATGGCGGAGCAAGGACAACCACCATTCAGACCTCACAGGGGGCCACTGGGGGGCTGACAGGCCCGAGAAGGCAGGCCTAAGTAGACACAGAGGGGTCACTTCCAAAGATGGTGGCCTCTGGAAGTTGATGAAGCCAGGACCTGGGGGTGGGGGACAGGGATGGGTGGACTGCGGGGTGCTGCTCCCTCAGTCAGATCCTCATCTGGGGTAAAAGCCTGAGTGGACTTGGAAAGTTAGCACAGCCTCAGAGAACAGCAGATGGACTGGTCAGCGGGTGGTCAGTCGTCGTCCTACATGACCTTGCTATTAGAAGAAAGACTCAGAAGACAGAGGGCCATATTTAGCCAATAAGAAGCCCCCCCCCCCACACACCCTTTGAGAAGAGCTACTGGCCACCTGCAGAAGGCCCAGGGACATGACCCAGCTGTTCTCAGCCCGCCCCCCACCTTAGAAAGGGCACACTTGTGCTGCTAGTCGACCTTCTAAAGGGAAAGGAGTTTTCCGCATGTGATAAAAGGAAGCTGGAAAATCACACATCTGGGAAATGTCCATAAAATGACCCATGGGAAAGCACCTTAAGAGAAACTGTTGGGTCACCTCTAACCTGCAGAAGCCACCTCCGGAGCGACACCTGGGCACAGTTGTCCAGGGGGTCCCAGGAGGAAGGCTCAATGTCAGGCTGGTCACACTTCAGAGACACCTTCACAGGATAGCCATGGCTATGTAGGTACCTTTTATTCCACAGCTGCCTAGATCGTTGACAAGAATAAGGTCTGAAAAAAAAAAATCATCCTGTTTTCTGGGATGTCCTTACATGTGTGTCTGGTGTGCTTTAGAAACACAAGTAGTAAAATGACACGCTTTGGGAATATTTCTGTGAAAATTTATGGGACCGATGGGAGGTGTTTTGTTTGTTTGCTCTTGGGCTTTTTAAATGAACTACATTTATAATTGGGGGGGGAGGTGCACATTGTTGTGAGGAGGAGGGAGGAAAAGGAAGTAGAATGGGCTCTATGCCAGCGTGCTTTTTGTGGAGCCAAAACCCCTTCAGGTGCACTCTTTGACTCTTCTGTCACAGGACCAATGAATCATAGTTTACAGCATCTGGGCAGCCTCGAGGGTGAAGAGGCAAAAGCAGCCCTGTCAAAACAATACATTTTGCAGGGTGTTAGCATTCTTAAGAAGAGCGGCCTTCTGAAATTTGAATTTTCATAGTTCACCGGTTGAGGGGAGGAGGGTGAGAAAGGGCCGTTCTGGAGGCCAGAATGTTCCTACTTTAGAGGCCCTTCCACTTGACAGCTATTGTTTGGTGTACTGTGGTAGTTTCCTAATCTCAGGACATTTGCATTCCAAGAGACATGCCTGGGGGCAAGATTGACAGATTGAAGATAGAAGAACTCTTTGTTTTTTGGGAAATCTAGAACTAGTAGTTTTTGTCAGACGCTGGAAAAATCTGAAACTATGAAGATAACTCCTCTCTAGGACTGAATGTTAAAAGGACCCTGTGGGCAGGCTGGGATGCTCGCGAGGTGACCACCTGGATCCACTTGTTAAGTGGAAGTGGGAGAGATGCAGCAATAAAGAGACAGGTTGAGTGTGGTCACTGACACCTGTGAACTTGGTTTAAAAGGAACTAGAGGAGAAAATGAGAGCAGATTGACTGGGCTGAAGATCATGACCTAGCACAAGGAGACCAGGTTTGTTGAGAATTTGTGATGGGGCCATGGTCTAAGGCAAGACAACCAATGGACACCCTGGTGGGGCTAAGTGAGGCAGCCCACATTGAGTTGACCAGAACCCAACCAGCTGAAGAGAAGCTGTTTGAGCCTGCAAACTGGTGCATATTGCTGTTGACTTTATGGATGGCTGTCCTGATTTGACATTGCTTATGGATGCAGGTTTCACAAGGTTCCAACTGGAATGAAGATTCTTTACATCAAAGATTATGATTGTCTCCTCAGAGCACTGGGTTGATGTAAGTGGGCAGTACAGATAGTGGATACCCAAAATCGGGCAGTTTAAGGCATGAAGTGGCTGGCTTACAAACGTTCATAGGTGGGAGAACATATTCATAGAATTATAGGATTAAGATGAAGGTGTTACTTAACTGCAATTGTTAGACATAGAATATTTTTTGTTTTGTTCACTTATAGAATGTTTTGTTTAAATGAGGGCAGCACATATTGAATTGTATGCATTGTAGTTTTATCCTGTTAGGTACAGATATGATTTTATTATTGTTTGTTTGAAAATTATATCTGGCTAAAGAGTTATGTGAATGTGTCAAATTGACAAGGGTGGTCTGTGGTAGTGACATAGTCTGGTGTCAATTTGGGACTTGACAGGACTAAAAGTGAAGGGGTGGAGTCTAGTCTGTCAATCGGGTCACATCAATGAGACCTCTGTGGGCATGGTCTTCCCCTGAGGATTCTGGGAAAACTCTGGTATCACCTCCTTGGAGGCAGGAGAGACTCTCACTACTGCACTCCCTTGGAGACTCTTTACTGACAAGGCTGACTCCCTGCGAGACAGCCCTGAGGAGAAGCCACATGGACCTACCCTGAAAGAACACTGGAACTGGAGAAGCCACATGAAGACTCCTGCCAGCGCTGAGATGCTTACACCACCACTGGATCCAAAGACTTTCTACCCTGACGAAGCCAGAACCCTAGACCTGGAAAAGCCACGTGGAGACGCCTGCCAGAGCTGAGATGCTTACAATGCCACTGGGTCCACAAGACTTCCCACCCACTGGCCTGTGGTCATCCAGCATTCGGTGTCATTGCATGTGTTTCATGAGGCTGAAGAGTACTTTATAGATTCGTATCAGACATATGGGCTAATATCGGACTTATGGGCTTGGACTAGGTTGGGATGCTTTCTTAATGTACAATTATCCTTTATATACAACTCTCTCTTACACACATATGAGTTCCTATGGATATGTTTCTCTAGTCTACCTGGACTAACACATGTATGCAGTCTGTTTTTTTTCTTGTTGTTGTTGTTGTTTTCTCAAACTGTGAATAGTATGCTATGTGTATAGTGGACAAACATAAGTCCTTCTTTGAAGCATCTAGTCTATCTGTATGTTTGGGTTGCCCAATGCGAAAAGTCAAAGTGGTAAAATGCCACTTTGTGTCTCTCTTTTGGCTAAAATGCATTGGAAATACTATCTTTGGGAAATGGGTTTTTAAAACCACCTCGGGGCAGTATACTAATATCAATACTTGGTCATGGTTTAAGAGGTGGGAGAGAAAGAGCGACAAAAGATAATATGCTAGTGTGTTCATACTTGGACAGTCTCAGACAAAACCATTTCTCTGCCTGCTAGAAGCACTTTGCTTTGCAGTGTGTAATGCAAATAATGGACAAACGAGCCCTAATTTTGCAATTTCTCATCTCTACACGTTAAAGAGGGTCCCAGCTGCATGGTAATGCAGAACTGATAAAAATAGCATATTTGGTCACTTTGTGAATGAATTCATAGGAAAGTTTGTCTTCTATAAACTGGCTTTTGGATATTAATTTGTTTAAATGCCTGTAAGCATTACTTGGCCTGTAATTGTCAGCTGGCTTGATGATGGGGAGACAGGAGTAAGGATAAGACCAAAATGGTCATATTTTAGAAGATACCTCAGATAACAACCACAGTGATGTGTATGCCATTTTATCTAAGTGTACTGTGTATATAGTGGTCAAGTACATTCTTATTTGAAATATCTAGTCATCTTTCTAAATGCTTAGATGAGCTGGGAATCATTATATAGACTGACTCTTTGTAAATAGCTTTCATAAATTGATGCTGAAAATATTATCTTTGGGAATGGAATTGTAAAACACCTCCGTGAACTCTGTACTTGTTTATTTTTTTGTTCAGTGGGTTAAGGACAGATGGGTAGGCAGAAATGGATGTGTAGCAGAAAACTTCAGGTTATCCATGGCCCTGTTTATTACACCTGCTCTTTGTTTAACGTGGCTGTTTTGTGTATGGGAGGCCTGGACACACAGTGTGAAGCCACCGGAGGCTCCATGGGGAAAGTGAAGGCTTTCTGTTCCCATAAAGAGTAACACATGTACAGAAGCAGATCTACTCTGTTCCAAAGGGTCGCCACGAGACAGAATTGACTTGATGGTAGTGATTTTTGTCTGCTGTGTTTGTTTTTCGGTATTGTATATATTGTGTGTATATATTGGACCTAGGAGCCCTGGTGATGTAGGTGTTATGCATTGGGCTGAAATCTGCGTGGTCAGCAGTTCGAAACCACCAGCAGCATCTCTGAGGGAGAAAATGGGGCTTTCTACTCTGCTAAACAGTTACAGTTTTGGAAACTACAAGGGGTCCCTTGAGTCAACATTAACTCGATGGCAGTGAGTTTGGGTGTTTTTTTAAATTATTTTATTTATTTATCTATCTATTTAGTTGGGTTTTTTTTTTTTACAAACACAGCCTCTAAATATTTAAGAGGTACCAATGTAAGACAATGGTAGGGTTAGTAAACTAACATAATTTGTACACTTCACGTTAAAAATCACAGAAAGACTGTCCCCTAAAAACAGAATCGTAAAACCACATCTAAGGGCCCCCTGGGTTGTGGGGGAGCGGAGTTGGAAGAAATGGAATGTTCTAGGTGAGAATGTTCCTCTATAGAAGATACTTTCAGATATATTGATTGTTTATTGATTGTTAGCTGTGTGTAGTTCATTCAACACTGCTGTGCATACAGTAGACAAACTCAATGCTTGTCTTTCTGGATAGTTAGAAGTGCAAAAGGTGTGTTAAAAGTAGAGGTAGTGAAGACGGCATCCAGGTAGAATCACCCACCTGGCGCTCCTATTGCTAGACCAGAAAATTAAGAGGTAAGGAGGCCAAAATTTGGAGACTGGGTGCTAAAAGTATATTTAGTGTATGAGGGTCTGGTTCAGGCCTCCCCCTGTGATATCCACCCACAAAGCAACTTGAGAACTTGCTGAAATGCTCTAAGCTCACTATGTCTGTCCACGGGCTCCGCCAAACCCTTGCCAGGTCCAGCAGGATGGCATCTGCCATGCATTCCTGTGCCCAAAATACAAGGCCTGCAGCGAGCAGTAATGTCCCCAGGCTGCTATCTAAAAGTGGTCATCCTCCCAGGCTCGAGGAGAGCCTCTCAGTACTAGCCACAAGACAAGTTCCCCTATCTGTCTACGATCCTCCCTGCTCCTACAGGGAAGGAACAGAGTGACTTACACCGGCCACCCTCTTCCCCCTCTCCCCAGCTCCACACCTGCCGGCATGTTTAACGATAGAGAATTAGATACTAATTGGCAGCAATTGAAGAGCCGCTGCGATATCTACCTGTAACAGAATGCAGTTCCCCAGAGCACACCTGGCAGGCTGTGCAGGATAGTGGCGGGAGCGGCACAGGAGAGCAGGAGCAGGAGAATTCCGTTCCAGTCAGCCCCAAACCCACTTTACTAATCAGGCCCCCTTCCCTGGGGGACAGCACAGCATATCCCTGAAGCAAAGGCACCCCACAAACCCATTATAAAAAAGGGGGAAATTTTTTTTTAAAAAAACAAACAAAAATGCTTCCAATTCCAGGCTGTGGCCCTTTGTGTAACTTTGAATGTAAGCAACCAGAACTCTGTCCTTTAGCATAACATTAACAGAACAACTCTAACCTCGAGAGCATAGCCTAGGAATTTAACATAACTAAACAGATAAAGCAAACAGGTTCTGACAGCCCAAATCAAAAACTTGTTCTCCCAGGTCGGGATCCACAGACAGTCTTTAAAAGTTTGTACATTGTGACCAGACAGTCCAGACCAGACCTGCCCCCAACCAGCCAATGGCCAAGCCTTCCTCAGCCCAGACTCTGAGGTCCCCCACCACGGTGGCCACTGAGTTGCCACAGCACCCAGTCTACACAGCAGTCTGACCCACCACCATAGTAGGTCACAGGTGGTCTTCGAAAACACACTTTCTAATCACACAGAAAAAGCTCAGGACTCCTTGGTCTCCAGAAACATGGCGCCCAGTTCCAAAATGACACACAAACAGCAACATATTTCAACACCCTCAACAAGAAAACAAGTACAACAAAATGCAACTGCGGAGGAAGTTATAAACCTAATGATGTTCGTAGATGAATCAGACACTGATCTGCCACAAAAAGAAATCTTCAGAATGCTGCTTGGAGTAATACAGGATATGAGGGAAGCAACGCAGAATAAGGATGCAATGATAGAGGGGATGAAGCCCATGCACCTAAGGGAGATACAAGAACTAATGGATGAGGTAACAGAAGCAAAACACAACATCACAGACCTCACCAACAGACTAAAAGAGGTGGAGAATTGTACCAGCGACCTAAAGGACCTTCAGGCAAACTTCAACAGATGGGAAAGACAGTCAAACAAAATAATCGAAGAGGCAGAAGAAAACCTGAGATCAATGACAGATGCTACGAAGAGGAATAATATTTAAATAATTGGTTTACCAGAACATGACACAAAAAAGAAGCCAAGAGTTAAATTAGTGAGGGAATTTCTGGAAGCAAATTTCCCCACATGAATGAATGAGAATCACACACCGTACAGGAAGCAGAGAGGACACCAATTAGATTAAACCCCAGGAAGAAATTACCAGGGCACATAATAGTTAGATTATCCAATTTCAAGGAAAAAGAGAAAGATTTTAAGAGCAGCAAGAGATAAAAAGGAGGTCTCATACGATAGTGCTCAGGTAAGAATATGCTCAGACCTATCAGCAGATATCGTGAAGAGAAGAGAGTAGAGTAGCATCTTCCAAAAACTGAAAGAAAAAACACCAACCTGAAAATCCTCTACCCTGCCAAATTATCTATTGAGATAGATGACGAGGTAAGAGTCTTGCAGGACAAGGATAAACTCAAGGACTACACCATAAGACACCCAACCCTGTGAAAAATTCTTGCCAACTCATTGTGGTCAGAAGACCAACATCCACCAAGCACAAACAGGAAACCACCAAATAGTGCAACTCTACCCAGAAGTCAATGTGCTGAAAACAATGACCAAGATAATATAGCCTCAGAGGGAAAAGACAAGAATGAAGCTCCCCCACACAAACACAGCATAGAGAGAGAAAAACACCTAACACAAAAAGTACAAGATGACAGCAATGAATCCACAGACGGTGCTAATGCCAATGGTCTCAATTCATACATGAAAAGAAAAAGACTAACAGACTGACTCAGAAAGCACAACCCATCAATCTGTTGCCTGCAAGAGACACATCTTAAGCTCGCAGACAAAAATAGACTAAGAAAAAAAGGCTGGAGGAAAATATACCAGGCAAACGGCAACTTTAAAAAAGCAAAGGTTGCAATCCTAATCTCTGACAAAATTGACCTCAAGGTGCAAACTTTAACAAGAGACAAGGATGGGCACTATACAATGCTCAAAGGAGCAGTAAGCCAGAAACCAGTGAGCATAATAAATACACACATGCCTAACGAGAGACCTGCAAAATTTGTCAAACTATTCAAAAGATGAAAAAAGAAATCACAGACTCAACAATCATAGTAGGTGACATTAATACACTGCTCTCAGAGAAATATAGATCACTGGGAAAGAAGCTCAGCAAGGAGGCTACAGAGCTAAACACTACAATTAGGCGACTAGACCTGAGAGGCATTTATAGAGCACTCCATCCAAATGCAAAAAAAAAAAATGCACATTCTTCTCAAGTGCATGTGGCTCATTTTCTAATAGACCACATTCTGGGACACAAGTTGAGCCCGAGTAAATTCAAATACATAGAATTACTCAGATGTCACTTTTAGTCCACCATACCATAAAACTGGAAATCAACACAGGGATGACCAGAAAAACAAGGGCAAACAATTGAAGAATGAATAACGATCTTCTGTGACATGAATGGGTATTTGCCCAGATTAGAGAGGAAGTTAGGAAGTTTCTACAAACTAATGAGAATGATAATACAATGTACCAAAACCTATGGGACACAGCAAAAGCAGTTATCTAAGGAAGTTTTATAGAGATTAATGCATATATGAAAAAGGAAGAGACTTATAACTGATGCGCTAACATAAAAACCTCCAGCAACTAGAAGAGTCAAGAGAACAACCCCTCCAATAGCAAAAGAAGGAAAAAATAATAAAAATCAGGGCAGAGTTAAATGAGTGGGAAGACAAGAGAACAATGCAAAAACTCAATGCAGCAAAAAGTTGGTTCTTTGAAAGGGTCAACAGAATCGATAGACCACTGGCAAACCTAACCAAGGAAAGGACAGACTGCTGGCAAGCTTAGCCAGAATGAAGGATGAAACTGGGGAAATCACAACAGACCCCAACGAGATTAAAAGGATAAGCACAAAATACTATGAAAGCCTGTATGCTAATGAATTCAAGAACATGGAAGACATGGACAAATACTTGGAAAAACAATACATTCCTAGATTACCCCAGATAAAGGTCAAAAACTTCAACAGACTCATAGCAAAAGAAACTACCAATGAAAAAAGCTCCCAGGGCAGATGGCTTCACAGAGGGCTTCTACCAAACATTCAGGGAAGAGCTGACACCAATCCTCCACAAATTATTGCAGAGCATAGAAAAAGACAGGAAACTCCCAAACTCATTCTACAAAGCAAGTATAACTTTGATACCCAAACAAGGCAAGGATCCCACAGGAATAGAGAACTACAGACCAATATCACTAATGAACAGAGATTGAAAAAATACTTAATAAAATATTGGCCAATCGAATATAAAAGTTTGTAAAACATATCATGCATCATGATCAGGTGGGATTCATTCCAGGGATGCAGAGGAGGTTCAACATCTGAAAATTCATAAACATTATTTGCCACATTGGTAAGAAAAAGGATAAGAAACCACATGATAATATTAATAGACATAGAAAAAGCATTTGAGAACATCCAACATTCCTAATTAAGACACTCAAGAAGATAGGAATGGAAGGAAAATTCCTCAAATTAATACAAGCTATCTACAAAAGACCAGCAGCCAACATCATAGTCAATGGAGAAAAGATTTAAGTAATCCCACCAAAAAGGGGGACCAGACAAGAATGTTCCTTGTCCCCACTTATATTCAACACCGTACTGAAGTTCCTAGCTAACAACATAAGGCAGCAGAAGGACATGAAAAGTATCCAGCTGGGAGAGGAGGAGGTGAAACTATTGCTACTTGTAGATGACATGATTCTATACGTTGAAAATCCCCAAAGTTCCACAGCAGAAGTACTGTCAGCAATAGAGGAATGTGGAAGAGTGGTGGGATACAAGATCAACAAACAGAAGTCTATTGGTTTGCTGTATACATCGGACAAGACCATGGAAGAGGAGCTCAAGAAGGTAGTACCCTTCACAATAGCCAAGAATAAACAGAAATATCTAGAGATATATTTAACAACAACAACAAAAAGATTTATACAAGGAAAACTACAGGACTCTACTATGGAAAATCAAAAGTAATCTCCACAAATGAAAGACTATCCCATGCTCGTGGATTGGAAGACTCAATATAGTAAAGATGTCGATCTTACCCAAGGCACATATAAGTTGAGCACTATCCCGATTCAAATACCAACAGCCTTCTTCAAAAAATTGGAAAAACTGACCACCAATTTCATATGAAGAGGGGAAAAGCCCAGAATTAGCAGAAACCTCCTTAAGAAGAATAAAGTTGAAAGGCCCACCTTACCCGACTTTATCAACCTACTCTACAGCCACGGTGGTCAGAACAGCATGTTACTAGAATAAGGACAGATACTCAGACGAATGGAAAAGAACAGAAAACCCAGAAATAAAACCATCAGGATAGAGGCAACTGATCTTCAACCAGGGCCCCAAAAGCATCAAGTGGGAGGTGGGTATCCTCTTTAACAAGTGGTGCTGGAAACAATGGATATCCACTTGTAGAACCATGAAATAAAATCCTTACCTCACCCCATGCACAAGAACAAACTCAAAGTGGATCACTGACCTAAAAGTAAAACCCCAAATTATCAGGACCATCAATGAAGGAATCTAAGAACATCGACTCAGGGAATGTATAAGCTAACAGCAATATGGAAGGATACACACACAGGTGAACCGGATATCGACAAGTGGGATATACCAAGGATAAAACACCTATGTGAGTAGAAATACTTCACCAAGAGAGTAACAAGAGAACCCACAGACTGCAAACAGATTTTTAGCAATGACAGAACAAAGGGCTTATGTGTTCGTCTGGGTATCTTAGAGAAACAAATCCACAGAAACTCATGTATAAGAGAGAGTTTTATATAAAGGGTAAGTGCGCATCAAGAACACATCCCAACCCAGTGCTGCCCAAGCCCACAAGTCCAACATTAACCCAATGTCCGACACCAATCCACAAAGTCCTCCTCCATCTCACAAAACAGACGCAATGATGCCGACTGCAGGAGGAAAGCCGAGTCAGTGAATGTGTAAACATCTCAGCGCTGGCAGGGGTCTCCACACAGCTCCTCCAGCACCCAGGGCTGCATCGGGGTAGGTCCATACATCTTCTCCTCGGGGATGTCTTTCAGGAAGTCAGCCTTTCCAGCTGAAGCAGGGAACTGGCTAAGGCAGCTGCAGCCTGGTCCGACCATCACAAAGCAAGAGACCTGAGAACTAGAAAGACAAGGCTCACGGAGCCATTTATCCCTCCGCCCTTCCATTAACCCCACGTGTGTTTATCGGCCAGGTTGGCACAATAAACTAACTTATTACTAAAATCTACAATACTCTCCTAGCCTGCAAAAAGAAGAAAACAGTTAACCCCCTGAGGAAGTGGGCAAAAGACCTGAACAGGAGTTTCCCTGGGGAGGAGACCTGAATGGCCAATGAACATATAAGAAACTGCTCCCGAACTTCAGCCATCTGAGAAATGCCAATTAAAACATCATGAGATGCCACCTAACACCCTTGAGGACAGCCCAAATCAGAGAGCAACAAATGTTGGAGATTATATATATATTTTAAAAGCAGAGAGAGAAGACAGTGCATGAACTTTATACGGGTGTGTTTATGGTGAGGCGAGATGAAGCATCGCCCCACCTGTTTTGTGTCTTCGCCTTTCCCTTGCTGAGTGTATCAGGCACATAAAGGACGGGTCCAAATTTTGTAACACTCATTTTCCTAGATGTTAAAGAGGTGGCCGGTATTTGACACGACTGTTGTTCTTGATGTAAAGTGCCATCAAGTTGGTCCCCACGCCTCGTGACCCTACTATGCACAACGGAATGAAACACCACCCGGTCCCACACCATCCTCACAATTGTTGTGCCTGAATCCATTCTCGCAGCCACCTATCTGTGTCCATCACTCTCATGGAGGGCCTTCCTCTTTTTCACTGCCCCTCCACCTTATCAAGCATGATCTCTTTCTCCAGGGACCAGTCTTTCCTGATGGCATATCAAAACACACGAGATCACCAAAGTCTCGCCACCCTCGCGCCTAAGGAACATTGCAAGTGGGACTTCTCCCAAGACAAATCCGTCTGCCTTCGTTAGCAGCCCATTCAATGTTCTTCACCAGCACCAGAAGTCAAGTGCATGGACTCGTCTTCTGCCTCCCTTTTTCAATGTCCAGTTTTCACATGCACGTGAGACGAAACGATTGGAAATGCCTTGGCTTGGGTTAGGCACACCGTAGTCCTCAAAGTAACACCTTGACTTTTCAACACTTTTAAAAGGTCTTGTGCAGCAGGAGACTTCGTAAATGGATATATTTTGTATCTGTTGTGTGCAAATTCGGAGCAATGGCTTGCGGAAGGGAAATTGGGTAGGTCCCCTCAAAGCACGAAAGATATTTATTTCAATCAACTATTCGAGGTGAGAAGGGAGAATGATTGTAGACCAGAAGGTGTACTTAGAGGACATTTTCAGATTCTGGCTTTTGTTACAAGTGTGCAGTTGATTCAATGAGCTGCACGAGTGGTGGACAAACTTAAGTCCTTGTTAGAAACATCTCCATGTTCAGAAGTGCACTGCATATGTTAAAAGAGAATAACAAATAACACCCTCTAAATACATCTTTTTCTTTTGTTAATTCATAGGAATTGTTGCATTTGGGAATGGAACTGTAATGTAGGTATCTCGGGGGCAGTATATATACTGGGTAATGGTCAGGAGGCAGGAGAGGAGGGGTATGATATTACCTAAAGTCAAACCAAGGGGTTATATGCCCAGGAGCGAGACAAGTTCAGGTCACTGCGTGCTAAAGGATAAACACACCCTAATAGCCAAAATACATTAAAAGTAGCTCATGTCCCTTAATGTCCTTTTGCTCGTAGGAAAGACTGTCCAGTGGTGACCTTTCTTAATCCACCTCTCGGAGCTAGTCATTCTGTACTGAGTCAATAAGTGGTGGAAGAAAGAGGAGGGGAGGGGCGGAAGGGAAGACCCTTGGTTAATAGCTTCAGTGTTAGATTACAACCATACAGCTACGTGTGCATTTTTTCATAAAGTACGTGTGTTTATTCTGGACAATGCGTCGTATTGCGTATCAGAAGTCGTATTAGGGAGTTAATCAATTTGTAATTCTCTTTTGGTTATCATTTGGAAAGGTCTTGGCTATGGAATTATTAAACTGCCTCTGAGTGGTGTATCTCAAGATTGGTCCGTGGGCAGCAGAGGGGAAGTGCAGGGGAGGGATGCACGCGAACGTGTCCACATTGGCGTTTTGGTGATCACCAGGGCTTCATGTCTGCATCTCTCGTCTGCACTATAGGAATATTTTGTAAAATTCCGTTTTTAAATGCTTATAGATCTGATAACCATTCTCTTAGAAGCCTACTTACTGTACTCTATGTTTCATTTTAAATTGAGCAGTAAACAAATGCAGTATTTTCATTCAAACTCTGCCATGAGGGTTGTTACCACTTTTGTCTTTTATGAAATTTTTCTTCCTCTAAAAAGGCAGGATTTTTTGTTTGTTTCTGTCTTTTCTTGATTGAGTCAGTGAAATGTACCGTTGCTTGTCAAAATGGCTTTGGGACTTTGACTTGGTAACTATTCATGATGTGTGAAAAACTGCGTGACCGCGGTGACCCGAAACTGTATTCTCAGTTGTGTATGTACACACACAGGCTGTAGAAAGGCATGTCAAACTGTATCAAGTCATCGAAATTATTTTGGATGCCTTTTGTGTTCTTTGCTTTTTGCTCTTGGCTTTTCAGTCTTCTATAATGCACATCTTTTAAAAGATTGGAAAGGGAAAAAAATGTCATTTTAAAATTCTCCATGGAGTGCCCACTGCCTGCGGAATTGCTGACACCTTGTAGTTAAGTCCACATAGAGGAAGTACACCAGCCTGTGTGATACAAGGACTGTAAATAATGAAATCCAAGGCCGGAGGAGGAAACATATTAGAGCTACATTCTGAGCATTCATTCCAGAAGGTTGTGGATTATCAGTGCAAGCCCAAACTCCTCTTTCAGGGTCCCCCATTGTGGAGGAAGCTTCTGGGAAACCCCCTCTAATCATTAACCAGGCTGATGACAAGCCTTGCAATGAGACAAAGTGCATGGGAAAGTGGATGAATGCAGAGGGGGCTGGATTAAGTGAGACCATGATGAGGTGTTCTACTCCCGTCACACAGGCTGGTGTGTTCTTCCCTGTGGGCTTTGTTGCTTCTCAGCTAGATGGTCGCTTGCTTATCTTCAAGCCTTTAAGACCCCAGACGCTCTATCTTTTGATAGCTGGGCACCATCAGCTTTCTTCACCACATTTGCTTATGCACTCACTTTGTCTTCAGAGATCCTGTCAGGTCAGTGAGCATCGTGGAATGCCAGGGTATTAAAACAAAGTGTTCTTGTGTTGTGGGAGTACTTGAGTAGAGGCCTAATGTCCATCTGCTACCTTAATACTTAACCTATAAATATATGAACGTAGATCTATTTCCCTGTCATTATATATAAATATATTTACATATGTTCATGCCTATATTTAGACCTCTATAACTGTCCTTTGCCTCCTAGTTCTTTCCTCTATTTCCTTTTACTTTCCCTTGTCCTACTATCATGTTTGGCCTTCATTCCAGTTTCAGTAATTCCTCTCGGCTACATTGCCCTTGATCAAGCCGCACCAGGCCTCCTATACCCTCCGCGCCATTGATTTTAGATCACTTGTTGTTCCCTTGTCCCTGGGTTGATTGACAACCCTCTTCCTTCTCCCCGCCTGCCTCTGTGTACTCCCAGAACTGTCTGTCCTGTTGTTTTCTCCTCCGGATTGTTTATCCCACCTATCTTATTTAGATGGACCTGCAGAGACAATAATAGGCACAAAAATAAGACAGAACAAAACAAAGCAACAAAAGGAAACAAAAAACCAAAACAACAACAAAACAAAAAAAACAACTACAAAAAAAAAAAAAGAAAAAGCCTATAAATAGTTCAAGGTCTGTTTGTTGACCCTTCATAATCACTATTACTGGTGGGTCAAGTCTGATGGGGTGCCACACCCTGACTCCAAAGGCTATTTTTGGTATCCCCCAGGGACTTTGCTCCCCTTGCTGCTCTTTTGCACACCCTTAGTGTTTTGCCCCAGTGTGGTGGGGTCAGATCAGGCGCAATTCCCGCACTGTGTCTCCAGTGTTGTCCCCCAGAGTACTATGGGTCAGTGAGGGACATTGTGTCTTGTAGTGGGGCCGGTCCTATGTCCTCTCTGTGCATTGGCTGCTCTGAGGCGGAATATCGTCCTTGGGGCTTGGTGGGCCAGGATGTGTTCCACTCTCTCTCCTTCCCTCTTCCTTTGCTCCTGGTCAAAAGCGCCTCTCTCCCTGAGCTGTAGCTTCAGTGCTGTCCTCTAAAGTGCACTCTTTGGCGGGGGGAGGGGGTGGTGGTGTCCAGGTACCATGTAGTTAGGATTGGGGACAGCCCCCCAGACCTCTCTGTTGGTTCACTGCTTCATGCTGGTGTATTGTATTCAAGTCTTTGCACACCGGGCCCTAAGTAGTTTTTATGACGCATTTTCTGCTTTCTTATATACTGTGGTTTTTCTCCGTTTTATTTGTTGTTGTTGCTGGGTGTTATTTTGGTTTGGGATTTTATGTTTTCCTTTATATGAAGTCAAGGGTAGGCAAATCTATAGAAATGGTAACTGAATTATGGGAGTTATGATAAGGGAGGATGGAGGAAGCGGAGAGCTACTAATAGTGCATATGAGGAAGGTCGAAGTGCTCTAAACTGACTGTGGTGGTGATTGCACAACTTGCTTTAATATGTTTAAATCATTGGCTTGGATGATATGTGCGCTGTACGTCAATAAAATTGGTATTGTATTTTTAATAAGATATTCAGCCTTGGAAGCCCTAGAGCCACTGTGAGTCGGAATGAACTTGACAGAGAGCTTGATGAGGTCTTTTTTCCTACAGAGCAGCTGGTGGAGTCAAGCAATCAACCTCTCCATTAGCGGCTACTCGGCTCTTTTCTCTGCCCAATGAATATGCTCCTGGCTTTGATTTTTTTTTTCAGTTTTTTTTTTTAATATGGAACGCTTCACGAATTTGTGTGTCATCCTTGCGCAGGGGCCATGCTAATCTTCTCTGTATCGTTCCAATTTTAGTATATGTGCTGCCGAAGCGAGCACTTTTTTTCAGTTTTAAAACTGCTGATAGACAAGCAGAAAGTAGGAAAACTCACACCTTCTGATTTTAAAACTATAAATTACTGTTCCTTACTACTTAAAAAAAAACCTTTTCATTACTGTGTTAGTCTGGGTGGACTAGAGAAACCAATTTATAGACACACATCTATGTATAAGAGAGAGCTTTATATAAAAGTGTAATTGTATGGTAAGAAACAGCCGAGCCCAGCCCACATCAAGTCCATAAGTCTGATATTAGTCCATATTGGACAATGCCAATCTATAAATTTCTCTCCAGACTCATGCAACACATGCAATGAGGCCGAATGCAGGAAGATCACAGGCCAGTGGGTGGAAAGTCTTGTGGATCCAGTGGTGGTGGAAGCATCTCAGCACAGGCGTGGGTCTCCACGTGGCTCCTTTAGCTCCAGGGCTCTGGCTGCATCAATGTAGCTCCTTCAGGCTCATTTTCAGTAATGTCTGGCAGGGAGTGAGTGTGTGTCCCCTCTCCAGTGAGCTATTTATCTCCGTGGCACCTCCAAATGAGGTCATCAAGCTGCAACCTGATTGACAGACTAACCTCCGCCCCTTCGCCCTTAAATCTCAAATAGACAACAGATTGGGTAACTACCACAGTTACTGTGCCATGGCTACAGTCACCCAAGCAGCTCGGCATTAGTATGAGCAGGAATAGAAGTCAGCACTCAGAAACAAGTCCATGCATCCGTGCTGTGGGCAACTGACTTTTGACAAAGGTGTTAGGACCATTCAGTAGCAAAAGAAGGATCTCTTCCATATATGGTGCTGGGGAAATTGGATTTCCACCTGCAGAAAAATGAAATGATCCATGCTTCACACCATACATTAAGACAAATTCAAAATGGATTAAGTACTAAAGGTGAAAACTGAAACCGTACATTCTTAGAAGAACAAGCACGGACAACATTGTCAGGCCTAGCTTTCCACGACAGGTTACCTATTAACAAAAGCACAAACTGCAACAGACAGAGTAAGTACATGGACCTCACTAAAAAGTGAAAATGTTGTCCATCAAAAGAATTTACCAAAGAGTGAAAAGGGAACCTGCCAACTGAGAGAATATCTTCAGGAAATATATTAATAAGAATCTATTAAAAAAAGAATCTACTAACACCATACAATAAAAATATAGTATGTACAATTCTCTGAAATATAACAATATATCACTTCTTTGTATAATTATAAATATAATTTATTAAAATATTTTTAAAATAATACAACCCTCTAACAAGAATCTAATAACCAAAGGATAGATAAATACAACAAAAAGACAAATAACTCAATCACAAAATGGGCCAAGCACTTGAATAGATATTTCGCCGAAGAAGTCGTTCAAATGGCCATCAAACACATGGAAAGGTGCTAGGCATTCTTTGCCATCAGCCATCAGGGCAGGGCAAAGCATAACCACAATGAGGTCCACTTCAATCACATTACAATGGTTAAGATTTTTGTTAAATCATTTTGTTGGGGGCTCTTACAACTCTTATAACATTGCATATATCCATTGTATCAAGCATATTTGTACACGTGTTGCCATCATGATTTTCTAAACATTTACTTTGTATTTGAACCCTTGGTATCAGCTCCCCTTTTTTCCCTTCCTCCCCACTCTCACCCTCATGACCCCTTGATAAATTATAAATTATTGTTGTTTTCATATCTTACACCAACTTCTGTCTCCCTTCACCCACGTTCCTGTTGTCCATCCCCCTGGGCGGTAGGGCGGGGAGGGTGAATTATGCATAGATCATTGTGATTGGTTCCCCCTTTCTCCCCTCATCCCCCTACCTTCCCCCTACCTTTGTATTGATACTCTCATTTCTGTCCTGAGGGGTTGATCTGACCGGGACTCTGTGTGTCGTGAGCTCTTATCTATACCAGTACATATGCTCCAGTCTAGCCAGAACTGAAAGGCAGGAGTGGGGTTATGATAGTGGGGGATGAGGAAGTCTCAAAGAACCAGAGGAATATTGTGTGTTTCATCGGTGCTATACTGTACCCTGGTTGACTCATCCCTTCCTCGTGACCCTTCCGTGAGGAGATGTCCTACTGTCAACTGATGGGTTGGGGGCACATTAGGATGGTTGATTTCTTTTAATTAAGGAAGGAAAAAAAACCACCAGAAAATAACAAATGTTGGTAGGTCAAAAAAAAAAAAGAAAGAAAGAAAGAAAAAGCGTCTCACTGCCATTGCCATTGCGTGGATTCCGGCCCCCCGTGACTCTGGAGGGCAATGTAGAATGGTGCCTGGGGGGCAGGTGGCCGAGACTCAGGGGTGGGCTTTCAGCTTCCCGAGCTGTGGGTAATAAGGTTCAGTTCTGAAAAGCCACTCGCTCCACGCCCCCTCCAGACCCCAAGAAGAGCAAGCCACACTCAGTGGTGGGTGTCCCGGGTGGGGCAGATGGTGACAGGTAGTTTGAGCCTTTCACACACACCCCCATCCCATCCCTCCCCCCCCCCCCCGCAAGGCAGCTTGGAAGACAAGGCTGACCATCGGCTGCCAAAAGGTCCCCGCCTTGAGAGGCCAGTGGAGCAGCCCTGCTCTGCATCCCGGGGTCGCCACGAGTATCCTGAAGCAGAAGCCACGAAGCTCACGTTCCCAGCATCCCTTGCAAATGGACTGCAGCCAGATGACTCATGCTTCGTCAGGGAGTTGTCCCCTGGTGAATTCTGGGTGAGAAGACGGTGACCTAATAAAGTAGGCTCACCCAAGTGGCCAAGAAACTGCCTGAGGCAGCCTCAGGGGGCCAGCTGTAGCAGCTGAGCCTTGTCCCCAAGGCAGTCTTGTGACGTGACTTAGAAAATGACCCTGACACCTTGTCATACAAGCCAGACGGTCTTACCAGAGATTTCACAGACCACAGAGTATGCTTTTCCTTATTTTTGTAAAGTGATAACATATCCATAATTAAAACACGGGCAATTTTACCCCCACCACCCCTTTTAAAACAAGTTATTGTGGTTCGGGTGAAAGTTTCTAGAGCAACTTAATGTCCCATGCCACGGCCTACGCACACCTTGTTCCTCCACGTTAGTTGCCACCTCATTAACATACCAGCACTCTTCTGCTTCCTCCCAGGCTTTCCCGTTCCCATCAACCATCTCTCCTGTCTTCTGAGCGCTACCCTGGGGGGTCTCATCTGGGTAATTTTTCCTCATGGATGTTATTGGTCAAGTTATGGGCTTGTCTAGCGTTTGGCTGAAACATAATCTCCGTGACTCTCTCTCTCTCCCCCCCCCCCCTTCTGCCACCAAGACCATGCTGACTCACAGGGCTCCACTGTGGCTTTCTGAGACTGAAACTGTAGTCAGGAGTAGAAAGCCCACTCTTCTTCCCAAAGAGCTGCTGGTGGTTTCGAACTGCCAACCATGCAGATCGCAGCTCCATGGGTACCCACTATACCACCAGAGCTCCCTCCATGAGTGTCCATCATTGCTCCTTATGCAAGTCTCAGGTCTTAGTTCTGTGTTGGTTCGCTAGGGCTGACGACTTCGACCAGCAGACGTTCGTTTCTCCTCATCCGGGAGATCAAGCATTTGAAGCAGGGCAGTGACTCTAGAGCAAGGCTTTCTCCCCCTGTCAGCCCCCCGGAGGAAGGGTCTTGCCACTTCAGCTTCTGTGTCCTGGTTCGCTGGGGACCTCCAGGTGTCTGGCATCCCATCTTCCCCGTCTCTGCCAGCCTAATCTGTTCCCTTTATGTTGGGTATGAGATTGACCCAAGACACACCTGCTGGGATTCTGTCTCGTTAACAAGACAAAGACTACCCATTCCTGATCAGTATTACATCCACAGCCCTCTCTCCCTCCCTCCCTCCCTTCTTCATGGCCATCAGTGGATGCCAACCCACAGGCACAGAGGTTCGGACTTACAGAGTATGTGTGGGGGACACAATTCAACCCATAAGAATTTTCAAATGGTCTTCATCCACCCTTTAACACATCTGTGGCCCTTAAGCAACCATTCCCATAGTCTCTCCCCGACACCCCCTGGGACCTACTAAATAAATGTGTCTTTATGCATTTCCCTATTCTCAGTCAGCAGTACAATTGGGATAACATATTTATCCTTATTGTGTCCGACTTAGAAATCCTGACCACTCAGTGGCTCAGTGCCACCAGCAGCTCCTCTGGAGAAAGAGGTAGCTGTCTGCTTCCAGAAAGACTGTGCCCTTGACAATCCCACAGGGCAGTTCTGCTCCAGCCGAGAAGAATGCTGAAAGTCGGAACCGACTCCGCAGTCGCAGGTTTGGTTTTGGCGGCTGGCCTGTTTCACGTCACATCAGATTTTCAAGGTTCGTTCATGTCATATCCATTTCTCTTTGGGACCGAATTATACTCGGTCGTACATCAACGCCAAGGTTCGGTTGTCCATTCGTCTGCCAATGGGCACGGGGCCTATTTCTGCCTTTGGCTGCGGTGATTAAGGCTGCAATCAAGTCTCTGGGGTCCTGTCCTAGGGTTGGTCATGTGGGAGTTCTATGGTCATATAGCCGCTACAGTAGGCGCTTACCTGTCCACCAGCAAAGCACCAGGGTTCTAAGTCCAGGACCTTCTCACCAGCGCTCAGTAACTTCTGTTTTTCTGCGAACAGTCAACCTGCCTTCGTTTCCTAGAAAGTTCTGGACATTTTTTTTCTGAGTTTAGGAGGCTAGACCTGAACGCAGGTCATGGACCCTGGAGCAAGTGCCGTCAGATCTTGCCTTGTGTCTTTCCGCTTCCGTGGCCCCTGCGCTCCCCTGGCGGGACCTGTCTTCCCGACTGGGGGGGCGCCTCTCCTGGCTACGCAGCTCTAAGCAACGCAGAAGGGATTAATTGGGTTTAGGCTCTGCCTCCCACTGGTATGACCTCAGCTGATCCATTACATTGCATTGCATCTCACGGCATTTTGGAAGGCGATCACACCCACAGGTACAGGGGTTGAAGCTCCAACCCATGTGGGAGCTGAAATACAACTCAATCTCGGACAGTCACGGTCCCCAAATTCCTGGAAATTTTCTTATATAATCAGTTCAATCATTTCTCCTCCTCCTTTCCTCTGTGCTCTTGCTTCTGCAACCGCAATGACACCCACAGGTGTGCTGAACTTCCTGAATTTCTCTCCCGCCCCGCCCCCTGCTTCTCTTTCCTGTCCCATTGTCCATCTGTGCTCCATCCAATGAGAAAGTCCCTACTCGGGTTTCCAAGTGTTCCCTCCATTAAAACTTCCGAAACCTCCCTCTTGGAAATAACGTTGGACCCAGTAGTCTCTGAACTCTCGGAAGAGATTCATTTTAGGTGTGGGGGTTTGTTTTATGTCTGGGTCTCTCTGTCTGTCTCTCTCTCTCTGCACTCCTTGGCATTTCTTTTTCTTTTTGTTTGGGCGTCCGCCTCTCCGGTGAGAAGCCCCTGCAAACGTCCACTGGTTTTGAACAGTGTATTCGCACGTAAGCGCCGGGGCCCAAAAGGCTGGTCAGGGCTTGGAGCAGGTGGACAGGCTTTCTCCGACTGTGGCTTCATGACAGATCCCCGTTGTCACTGGAAATGTGACTTTTTACTTGAGCTGGTCATTTTAAGCAGAACCTTCTACAGTCCGACTTCGCTAGTTCAAGAGACTCCTCGTCTCCAGAGGGCAAACCTCTCTGCATGGACCCAGAGCCCCCAGGAGGAGCGCTGTGCACAGCTACGGTCATTGGGCCCATACCCTGGGGTTATGTTGTGGCGGCCCAGTGGTGGGATTCTCGCCCTCGTAGTGGGAGACCCAGGCTTGATTCTGGCCGAGGCAGCTCCTGCGAAGGCACCACCTCTCTGTCCATGGAGGCCTGTGTCGGGCGAGGCTTCATAGAGCTTGTGGGTGAACAGAAATGAAAGGAGCATGGAATTCTCCCATGAACTTTTTAAAGTCCCCTCGTGCGCCGCTATGAGGCTAATCAGGTTTCAGCAGAGCTTCCAGACTCAAATGGATGGATCCAGACTCCAGAGCAGGGGTGCTCAACCTTCCTCATGCCAAGACCCTTTCAAACAGTTCCTCTTGTGGTGGTAACCACCCCAACCATAATATTATTTTCGTTGCTACTTCATCACTG
The DNA here is from genome assembly GCF_050624435.1 of Tenrec ecaudatus. Taxonomy (NCBI): domain Eukaryota; kingdom Metazoa; phylum Chordata; class Mammalia; order Afrosoricida; family Tenrecidae; genus Tenrec; species Tenrec ecaudatus. Next base: position 55,575,184 of record NC_134546.1, on the reverse strand, counting down.
TCGTTTTGCTACTGTTATGCATCTGGCGACCCCTGTGAAAGGGTCATTTGAACCCCCCCCAAGGGGTCGCGACCCACAGGTTGAGAATTGCTGCTCCAGATGGCTCACAATTGTTTGCTTCACACCCATTCGTGGGGAGGGTCAGGAGCAGGCAGTGTTGCTTATATTGTGGAGGGGTTGCCACGAGACATGGGCCAATCCAACAGTCATAAATAGCATGCGTAGCTCTTCCACAAGGAACGCGGAGAGGGCAGTGGGTTAAGCCTTGGGCAGTTAACCAAAAGGCCCGCAGCTTGACCCCAACAACCCCTCCAGGGGAGCAAGATTTACAGCCTTTGAGACTCCGGAGACGCTCTGCTCCGTCCTCTGGAGTCACTGTGAACTGGAGTTGACTAGAGAGATGGAGTTCTTGAGGGACGTCACCCTCGGGTCCAGTGAGTTATGGCTCTTCCCGCTAAAGTCCTTCGACCTCCCGCCAGATGACTGGGTGGGGCCATGCACATAGGGTGTGTGGAACTCTCACCTGGGAAATGATGAGCTTTGCCATCCAGCTAGGTATGAAATGAGCCATCTCAGAAGTGAGGGGAACTGACGACCGTCAAGAACGGTGGGCAGAATGTGCCCATTGGGCCCAGAGAGCCCTTAGTGGAACCGCTTCAATCCGGGAGACACAGCTGAGTCGCACCATCAGAGATGCGACAGAAAAGCGGTGGCCGTGGTGACGGCAGCAGAAGAGTCAAGATCCTGAGCAGAGCTCATCCGGTCCACAGAGCGAGAACGCTGCGTGCCGTGGGGCAGGCGGCTCCTGGACAGATGCCCTTTGGGGACTTATTTTAAGAGCTAAAGGAGCTTTGTGACACTTTCATAAGCAGGACAGAGGCCAAAAGGACACATGGCTGAGAGGACAAGGACGAGAGAGAAATGTGCCGTTGAGGAGACCCCCCTCCTGACCAGAATACTGTATCCTGAGTATTTCTGATCCTGAATTGTAACCTGTTACAATGGTCACGTGTTCATTTCCCTAATAACTCTGCCTGGTCTTGGCACAAGGAGCTCCATTTTGAATCCAACACCTCCATCTTAGCTCTCAAACTCACCCCTTGCTGCCCTTCCCCTCCCGCCACTCGGAATAATGTCTGCGGTCAGCACGGAATGTACCCAGAACACCAGGTGCTCCAGGCAGCCCGCCGGCTGCACCTGCTAACATTAGGAACCCCCCACCCCTCTGCCTTCTCTCCAGCCTATAAAACTTTCACCTCGGCACCTGTAGGGTGCGGCTTCAATAGCTCAATCCCCTGAGTTGCTGAACCCGCCCGCAAGCTTCTCAATAAAGCCTGCTTCTAAAACTTTGCCAATTGGATCTTTGGTTCTGTTTCGTGCCCCAATAAACCTTACCAACTCCACAAGCTTAACTATTGTCTATGTGTTCTCTGGGTGGTCATCTCAATGGCTGATCGGACGCAGCAGAGATGGTCGGAACGGGTAAAGAAGCAAGGTGGGAGAGTGGAGGCGTGCCTGACCTCTGCCTCGTGGGAACCGGCCGGGGGCTGATGTCCAGTTTGATTCTTGTTCTCAGACATCACAATCCTTTTACACTCACACAGAAGCTGCATCACATTCTGGACCTTCCTCTGAAGTTCAGAGATCAATGTGAATGGTCACGTGGGACCAGACCAGGTAAGCTAACAACTGAGGGCAGTGGAGCCAGGCAGCCTCAAATGACTCTGGGCGAGGTGATGAGGAGAGTGGGGTCCCAGGGACACAGGGGCCCTGCCTCCGGGAGGTCAGAGGCAGGGGAGGACATGGAGGACAGGAGCACAGAGTGCCTTCTAGGGGGAGGAGCGGTCGGGTGTGAGGGTTGAGGCTGGTGGCTGGGGTTGGAATGAAACCAGAAGGAATTTTTAGGCGGGGTGAGAGAGGACCCAGAGGGCGGGAGCAGAGGAGGGTGGGTGACCATTGTCAGGTGCTGCAGTGGGAGGGACCCGCGGTCAGGCCAAGCATCTGGGTCACAGTGTTCGCCTTTGTCCTTCCTTGGGAGCTCTGTGGTTGCGCCGGGTTGGGTTTTGCCGAAGGCAGAACAGCCATCCTTAGTCTGCTGGCTCCTCTCCAAGACAGCCGCTCAAGGACTAAAGGACTAATTCCAGGAAGCCAGGGACAGGCCTAGGGAGAGATAAAGCGGAGAAGAATCAAACCAAGTAGGTCAGAGATGGCTCCACCTCTTCCTAGCTGGCGGCCTTGAGAAGTGGATGCTGCCTCTCTGAGAGCACGCACCTGGAAGGTCACCTGGTGAAAGAATGCTGCCCATGCACCACCTGGCAGGCCCGACTCATTCCCTGCGGGGCCCGGGGATGGGAGGATGGGACTGAGAGGCTCTGACTTCCCCTTCTTTGGGGAAGAATTATTCAGGGATCCCCGCGTGGTGTGCATACTCAGCTGCTGACTGAAAGGTGGAGGACTCACGTGCACCCAGAGACATCCTCAGAACAAAGGCCTGGCGATCTACTTCCCCCAAAACCGCCCTTGAACACGCTATGCAGCAGGTCTGTGCTGAAATACCTCGGGTCCCCAGGAATCAGAGGCCACTTGGAGGCAGCTGGGGAGCGAGGCCAGGCAGCAGGAGGTGCAGCACACCCAGGGGGCGGGGTGCAGGGTGAGGACGAGGTGAGTGGGGGCAGGAAGTGGGTGGGTTGCAGAGAGAATACTTGAGCACACCATGCCAGGTTCGGAGCTCAGGATGAGAGTGAGGGTGAGGTACGTGGGAAGGCTACAAGAAATGACTCATTGGGGACTGTATTCCCACCTGGGCCCTGGGCCATAACCCACGCTACTTCACGGATGCTCACCTCACAGGCCACCATACCCCATCACATCCCAGCCCCTGGGTTAGAGCTCCTGTAGGTACCCTCGCTGACTCCAGGATTGCCCCAGAGCATCCGTCCCAGGGCTGGAGAAAATGTTCCCAGTCTGCCTGCCACTAGGCTGGGTGCCATCCTGTGTGTGGCTGGGGTCTGGGAGCCTGGCCCCAGCTCACAAGCATTTGGATTCTGAGGCTCCCGGAAGATCCTGGCTCTCCACTCCACACCTGGGAGAGGTGGACAGAGAAAGCACACCTGGCCTGGGTCGGCCTAGGCAAGCCCCACAGCTTGTCACGCAAGGTCAGTAGAGGACATGGACGTGCTTGGCACTTGACGGACATACCCTGAGATGGGTGATAGGTTCTGGTGCCTTGTGTGACCGAGAGGGAAACTGAGGCACAGATAGGATGAACCTTTGCCCAAAGACAGCACTAACTAGGAACAGAGCTATGACTCACACCCGGGCCAGGCTGCGGAGACATGGCCCTAAAGGGCATGGAGGACAGCAAGAAGCAGTGAACAAAAGACTGGGAACAGCCGAGGGAGGACAGTGTAAGACATTAACATTGTATGAACGTAAGTACAGCTCTCGGGCGGAGAGACCAGGCAAAGCCCCTTTCCCCCATTGTGCAGATGCAAAGAGAGGTTTAGGTGGGAAGCAGAGGCAGAGATGGGCCTGCAGTTGAGCTCAAGTCTCCTAAAGAGCTGCAGGGGTCAGAGTCAAGAGGGGCCACCAAGAGAAGCAAGACCGGCTCCTCCTCTCAACCTGCCTGGTGTGAGGGCCTCCAGGAGGTCACGGCCAACTGCATAGAGCGGACAGTGCCAAGAAGCCCGTCATCACTCAGGCCTTGGAGAAACATGGACGGTCAGAGAGAGCCAACGGCACCCCAGCCCTCGTCAGCCCTCCGCAGCCAGGCCCGAGACGGGGCCATGATAACACACAGCCCACTGAACAAGAGCACTGGGCCCCTTGGGCTGAGGTCCGTGGCCAGGCTCCCCTGGGCTTGCTCCAAGACCTTGGTAAACCAGGTCACCACTGTACCAAGAACTCCTTCGTGTCCACTCCACAGGTGTCGGTGTTTCCTCTCCTGCGCTGCGTCCACAACCGTCCCACCAGGCTACCTCCTAGCCCCATCCTGCCACCCTCCTCCCAGCTCAGGCCACACACACTCCCTGCACCCACCATCTCTCCAAACGAGGCGCATCGATGGCCGCAGCGCTGTCAAACCCCTTCAACAAAGCTTCACCCCCCCCCCCAAGATAGAGACATGTCTGTCAGGAACCACACACTGGAGGATGTTCCACAGCAACAACCCACAACAGGCCTCATAAGCCACGTTAGAGAGTGGTACTTTTCTCCCTTTTTTTATGTTTCCCAAATGTCTTGTCTGCTGTTTGCCGACAAACAGAGCACATATTTAACACACACCCCTAAGAGCAGCTCTGGAGACACAGTGCTTACAAGCTGGGCTGCTGACCACAAGGTCTACAGTTCAAACCCATCGGCTGCTCCAAGGGAGAAAGATGGGCTCTCTACTCCTATAAACACTGACAGCCTTAGGAACCCAAAGGAGCAGTCCTACTCTGTCCTACAGGGGCCACTAAGAGTCAGAATCGATGCAGCAGCGGTGAGGGTTGGGGGTGGGGGGCTTTCCTGGTGGCACTGCTGTGTAAGCATTGTACTATTAACCTCAAGGTCCAAGACTCAAACTTACCAGCCACTCTGTAGGAGAAAGATGAGGCTCTGTGTTCCTATAAAGATTACAGCCTCCCCCTTACAGAAGGGCCTCAGGGAGGAGACGAGCTACACAGGGGGCAGGGTAGCAGCGATGAAACATACAACTTTTCTCTAGTTCCTAAATGCTTCCTCCACCCCAGCCCCACTATCATGATCCCAATTCTACCTTATAGATCTGGCTAAACCAGGGGATGTACACTGGTACAGAGAGGAACTGGAAACACAGGGCATCCAGGACAGGATGGATGACCCCCTTCAGGAACAGTGGTGTGAGTGGAGATACTGGGACGGTGGAGGGAGGTGGGGTAGAAAGGGGGAACCGATTACAAGGATCTACATGTGACCTCCTCCCTGGGGAATGGACAAGAGAAGGGTGGGTGAGGGGAGACATCAGGCAGTGTAAGACATGACAAAATAATAATTTATAAATTATCAAGGGTTCATGAGGGAGGGGGGAGCGGGGAAGGAGAGGAAAAATGAGGAGCTGATGCCAGGGGCTTAGGTGGAGAGCAAATGTTTTGAGAATGATGAGGGCAACGAATGTACAAATGTGATTTACACAATGGATGTATGTATGGATTGTGATAAGAGTTGTATGAGCCCCTAATAAAATGACTTTAAAAAAAAAGATTACAGCCTCAGAAACCCTACACCAAGTTGCTATAAATCGTGATGGCCTTGATAACAGTGGGTTTGAATCTGTTGGTCCAGATGGGAGGGGAGCACGTGGCCACTCACTGAAAAGTTGACAGCTCAAACCCACCCAGAGGCTCCACAGGAAGAAGACCTGGCATTCTGCTTCCATTAAGATGACAGCCTGTGTGCTCATCAGTAGGCACACAAGGAGTTGTTGACCACAAGGTCTGTGGTTCAAACCCACCAGCTGCTCCACAGGAGAAAGATGAGGCTGTCTGCTGCCCTAAAGAGTCAGTCTCAGAAACCCTACGTGGGTCTCTATGAGTCAACTCTATGCCACCGGGTTTGGGATACAGGTGTATGCATATGCATCTGTATCTATGTGACTATATGTACTTATATTCATATATACATATACATATATAGATATATCATACTAGGGACACCGTTACAGATACTTCTGAGACGTACCCAAGCATCTCAAGGGGTGGATTTCTGGGTTTGAAGATTAAGACTTGGGAGGCCTCTCAGTCAATTGGCATAACATAGTTCATAAAGTTACAGCTTACGTCTCAGTTTGACGAGTGGTGTTCGGACCTAAAAGACATACCAGCATCAGCAGCCTTCTAGGATGTAATTCTTGTTATCTAGTCATCCAGAGCAGACGAGAAATAAAATCAGACTCGAAGGAAAAATCAGCCTAAAGGACAAATAGTCTGTGCGAACCCCGGCCTCATCCGCCCTGAGACCAGAAGGACTAGATGGTGTCCAGCTATTACTACCAACCACAAGAAGCAGAATTTGATAGGATGGGAGCAAAACATGGACTTATCAAGAATAGTAATTTGCCCTAGGGGTGTGGCCGTAGCTCCCAGCAAGGACTTCTTGATAACGAGCATTTGTGGGGGCTGTTTTGCATCACTGGTGACCTCCAGCCTGGAATGACATCAACCTGGAAAGGAAGTGACCTGAATCAGCAGCACCCAGATTAGGAGCAGGATCTTCTCCGTTGCTTAGCAGAGAGCCAGGCCTCCAAGGTCACAAGCCAGCTCACAGGGGCCCCCGGAGTTTCCATGGTGGCTAGGAACATCTGACTTGCTTTTTTTCTCCCAGAATCTCAGACTAAGTTAAAGTTTATAAAGTCCTAGTGAAAAGACACCCCCTCTGGGGTATTTTCGTTTTGTGTGTCTATACAGAGATAACAAGACGCTTGCCTTTTCTACTGTCTTCGCTCGTTCTGTGAAGTGACATGAATTGTTCAGCCATCAGCACTCTCTACTCCTGAAATACCATCACGCTTAGCTGAAGCTCAGAGTCCCCTAACATCCAAACTGTTGGTTGTAAATGGCCCCACAGGGATGTTGCGAGAGATAACATTTGATCAAGAATGGTGGGTACTGAAGGAGGAAATCCACGATGCACTGAAAGCATTCGTGAAGAACAAGGCTTCCAGAATTGACAGGATACCAACTGACGTGTTTCAATAAGCTGATGTAAGCCTGGAAACATCCCGTACTCTTTGCCAAGAAATGAGGAAGAAAGCTAGGAGAACCCCATATCTGTGCCCATTCCAAAGATAGGTAAGCTGACAGAATGTGGAAATCATCATTGTCAAATAATATCAGTAATATCACATACAAGTAAATGTTTGTTGAAGATCATCCAAAAACAGACAGGGAGCTGCCGGGCATTCCAGTTGAACGCAGAAGAGGCTGTGCAGTGAGGTCTAGCATCGCTGACGTCAGATGGAGCGTGACTGAAGGCAGAGAATACCAGAGAGAGGCTCACTGGTATTTTATTGACTGATTAAAGGCATTCAACTGCATGGATTGAGAAGACTGACCTTCCAGAACATGCCGTTGTGTTTATGGGGAAACTGACATAGGGCAAGAGGCAGTCACGCGAACAGAAAAATGGGATGCTATGTGGTTTCGAATCCGGGAAGGTGTGTGTCAGGGTTGTATCTTTTTTTTTTTTTTAATATTCTTGCTCTTCAACACTTTATTTACTTATTTTTAATTGGGGGCTTGTACAGCTCTTATCACAATCCATACATCCATTGTGTCAAGCACATTTGTACATTTGTTGCCATCATCAGTTTCAAAATATTTTCTTTCTACTTGAGTCCTTGGTATCAGCTCCTCATTTTTCCCCTCCCTCCCCTACCCACTCTCCTTCAGGATCAGGGTTGTATCTTTTTACCATCCTTACTCACTGTGCATGCTGAGCAAATCATCCGAGAAGCTGGACCAGAAGGAGAAGAACGAGGCATCTGGATTGGGAGAAGGCTTATTAGCAACCTGTGATATGCAGATGACACAACCTGGCTTCCTGAGAGGAGAGCTTGAAGCAGTTGCTGATGAAGATCAGACAGCAGCCTTCCGTACATGAGTTGCAACTCAGTGTAAAGAAAACCCAAATCCTCACCACTGGACCAGTGGACAGTGTGATGCTAAATGGGAGGGGTGGGGGGAATTTGAAGGTGTCAAGGATTTCATTTTGTTTGGATCCTCAATCGGTGACCATCAAAACAGTGTCCAAGAAATCCAATGCTGCTCTGCAGTGGGCACTTCTGCCACCAAGACCTCTCTCAAGTGTTACAGAGGCAGAGGGTCACTCTGACGACAAAGGTGTGCCTGACCCAAGCCATTCTCCATCACCTACATGCATGTGAACGCTGGACAGTGAACCATGAAGACTTGATGTCTTTGACTTACGGTGTCGGTGAGGAACGTTGGAAGTAGCATGGGCCGCCTGAAGAACGAACACCTTAGTCTTGCAAGAAGTCCAGCCAGAATGCTCCTTGGGAGAGAGGAGGGTGAGACTGCGCTCACCTACTTGGGCACGGTATGAGGAGAGACCAGTCCCAGAAAAGGCCACCATGCTTGGTAAAGTGGAACGTCCTTGAAAAGGCCCTCCGTTGGATGGATTGGCACAGCGGCTGCAACAGGAGTTCCGACATAATTCTGAGGCGAGCACAGGACTCGTGGATGTTTTATTCCATGAGACAGAGCGGCTGTGACAGCCCACTTGTCAACAAGCCAGCGCTGGGAGCCTGGGAGCACTCCTGGGACGGTCTCACTGCTAACCAAGCACCATCCTTCTTTCTGGTGCGATGACAGCCAGGAGCCTGCTACGGGGGAGCGCTCCTTGTCCTATGGGGTCACGATGATTCGACTTGCCTTCACAGCACAGCGACCAGACAGCCCTGCATTAACATTGGCCGGTGGCACCCGCTGATCAATCCTTCCGATGCCTTCAGTCAGTTGAGTTCCGTGTGTTCTGCGGCTTGACCTGGAGTGTGTCTGCTGATGGGTGTAGGAATGAAGAAGGCAGCAGGGAAAATCACACAGCCAGTCACCCCGTCTGTTCTAGGTCACCCCAAGAGGCTGCCAGCTGAAGTCCAAGACACTGCCTGAGGCTCACTATCATGGATTAACCTGTGTCCCAACAAAAATACAGGCTTTTGTACCTGTGGATGGGATCCTATTTGGAAATTGGTTTTATCTGGTGCTATATCAAGGAGGTTGTACCAGTGAAGGGGCAGTCTAAGCCTGATCTCTTCTGAGTGATAAATGATTTGGACAGTGTGTAAGACCAAGTTGGCTAGAAAAACAAATCCAGTGACCCTCGTACATGTGTAAGAAAGAGCTTAAAATCAAGAAGGAATTATATATCAAGAAAACACCCCAGTCTGGTCCAACTGAAGTCCATAAGTCCAATACTAGTCTATAAATCCCTCTTCAGACTCACGCTGCTGCCCACAATAATGCAGAATGCAGAAAGAGCACAGGCCGGTGGGTGCAAAGTCATGTGGACTCAATGGCGGTGGTAGCATCACGGGGTTCTGGCCACAATCAGGGTCCACGAGCAGGAAGGTGAAGGCAGAGAGAGGAGGGGTTCCCAGGACCCTCCTTGTGAGAAGGTCACGCCCACACAAAGGCACCATCAGGCTGTGACCTGACTGGTAGGTTGAATCCCACCCCTACATGTTTATACATCTTCAAGTTGACATGAAGTTACCTAACTACCATAGATAGACCCAGAGACACATGAGCGAAGATAGACGCCATGTGAGCCTCGTCCACCAGCCCAGGAGCCACTGATAAGGAAGGAACCCACCCAGCAGAGATCTGGATTTGGACATTCAGCTTCCAGAATTGGGGAGGTCATAGAACTAAGTACACATGCATAGTCTTTCAAAAGAGCCCGAACTGCTCAGCACAAGGTAAGCTGTTCAAAGCCACCAGGCATTCCTTGAGAAAAAGATGAGGCTGTCTTCTCCCTGCAAGATTCACAGGCTCAAAACCCCGATACAGAGTTGCTATGAGTTGGAATCGGCTCAAAGGCAGTGGGTGTGTATATGTGTGTGTGTGTGTGTGTGTGTGTGTGTGTGTGTGTGTGTGTGTGTGTGTGTGTTCTTTTAAGCCACTCACTTGAAGTATGTGGGTTACAGAGACAGGAACAACTAAGGAATTTCCTCGTTTTCAGTCTGCAGGCTACTGCCTAGGAATGCCCACCTGATGAGAAACCTCAGCTAATAAGAAAAGCCTGGATCTGGAATTTTCTCATTTTGTTCCGCAGACAGAATACTTAAACACTAGGTCTTTTAAGATCAAATCCAACCCCCTGGGCAAGCAGTGGTTGGGCCCCAGCAGTGAGAGCAAGCCTCTCTCCTCACTCACGGCCATCGATGCCGGCTCACAGCGCCCCTAGAGGACTGACTGGGTAGAACTGCCCCTGGGGGTTTCCAAGACTAACTCTTCACAGGAGTAGAAAGCCTCGTCTTTCTCCCAAGGAGAGGCTAGTGGTTTCAAACTGCTGACTTCTCAGTTAGCAGCCAATACTTAATCCCATAACTACTACGCCATCGAGGGGAATCCTGCGTCCTCCACATTCCAAAAGGTTGTTAGGGCGCGCTTACCTTCACCTGCAGCTCAGGCAATTCAACAGCTTTGTACAGAAGAAGCATTAAAAAAAAAGTAGAGTTATACAGAATGAATGATCAGAATTGATGTATGGATTGTGTTAAGAGCTGTAAGAGCCCCCAATAAAATGATTTATTAAAACATTTTTAAATTAACAAGAATCAATGACCAGAACGGACCTTCCCCTCCGGAGCTCTGAGCGGGGACAAACCATGAATGCACCCAGCTGCTGCCGGAGAAGTTGGCCCTTTAATGCACCCAGAGGCAGAAGAAAGGCCTGGCGACTGGCTTCTGAAAGCTCAGCCAGAGAAACCCTGTGGAGCGCAGAACTGATGACCACAGGGTGGCTTCTAAGGGGCTCCGTGGGCACAGTCGCTACGTGTTGGGTTGCTAACCACAAGGCAGCAGTTTGAAACCACTGGGCTTTCTACTCCCCGTAAAGAATGACAGTCTGGGAAACTCACAGGGACAGTTCTACCCTGTCCTATAGGGTCTCTCTGAGTTGGCATCTCCTCGATAGCAGTGAGTTTTGGAGTTTGGTGGTTTCTAAGGAGCCCCTGGTGGCATAGTCGTTCCTCGTCAGCTTGCTAACTACAAGGCCAGCAGTTCGAAACCACTAGCCACTCCGAAGGAGAAAGGCGGGGCTTTCCACTCCCTTAAAGAGTCGTCGTCTCCGAAAGGTCTGCCCTGTCCTGTAGGGTAGCTTGAGTCGGCAGCAACTCGATGGCAGTGAGTTTGGTTTCTTTCTTTTGGCTCGTGGTTTCCACGTTCCCTTTGGAGGGTAAGTCCGTGTGGCATGACAAGCCTCCCTTCTCTGGAGAAAGCTCCAAAACGCAGAAGTGGGTACCAAGGAATAGTCCTCTCTGGCCTACATGAGGTCATTCAGTCCCTTGCAGAACCTCCTGAAGTGCACATGACGACAGCGCTCCCATCCTTCTCTGGTGGCCAAGGAGTAAGGTGTGAAGGCCAGGGTCTAGCCCCCTGGAGGACAAAGCCAACTAACTGCCAAAGGGAAGCCAGAGACGCTGGGCAGAGGGCTCTCAGGGATGTGGCCGGTGGCTGGACCTTCATTACTGCCCCAGGGGCCCAGCTGCACTTCTGCCCAGCCAGCACATCCCATCGGCCTCCTCTGGGGCTGGGTTTCTGCCCCTTGACTTCGAGAATTGTGGCTACTCAGGGTACTCTCTCTTCCCAAGAGGGATGAGTTTCTGTGTTTATAACACATTTTATTATAGCATATTATTAGTCAGGATTCTTTCCATAACAAGTGGCAGAAACCCAGCTCAAATTGGCTTCAACAAAAGTAAATACACAAATAAATAAAAATTCATTGGCATGTATTTGAAAACTCCCAAGGGGAGAGGCTGGTGCTGCTCCACTGTAGTTTTGGGGCTCGCTGGGCTATCTGTTCAGTCTCTCTCTCGGGATCTCCCAGAGGCGGTCTGCACACTGCCCAGGAGATGGCCGGGTGCCTGCTGGCTACTTTCTGGTCCTGACTTCCTTCCATCCCTTAGGAAGAAGGGTCACTCACTCCAGCAGCCTCAGATCTCAGAGAGGAACTCTGCTAGGCCAGCCTGGCCCGTCCCTTAGTCCAGTCACCGTGAAGGGCCCCTGTGGGATTATAAAGAGACTTTTACCCAGCTTTGTCTCCCCCAAAGACATGTCAGACATTAGGAGTTTTTTGCTAGCATATGGTGGGAGGTCAGATGCTTAAAGACATACTCTCTGAAGGCAGTCAGATGCCAGACAGGTAGCCCCGACTCCCTCCTGTTAAGGACAATGCCTGCTCCCTGAAGGCTTGTGACCATTAGTTTGGTTCCTGAAGGTGGGGTTCACACCATACTAATGATGGTTCCTATGGAGATCCAGAGAACAGGTCAAACCTGCTCAGTGACATCCAAAGTTAGGCTGTCATCCTGAATCTAGGATCCGCCCCTCTTGTCACAGGTATACCCCCAATCCCTCTTCTTCCTATTGCGTGTATGTCCCTAGACTGTCCCCCTCTCATTGCTGTATAACCTATAGTGCAGCCCCTCCTGTGACGTATGTCTTTACCTGTAATTAGTGGGCTTGAACTGCCCCCAAAGGGATATAGGTCTGGGTTAGCAATAAAGAGCTCTCTCTCTGGGATCCTCCCTTGACCTCTCTTTGACTCCCCATCTCTTCTCTCGTCCTCCCTCCCCTTCCCCTTATCCTCCTTCCCTTCCCCCTCTCCCCACGTGGACCACCAAGCGGGGCTAAGGTGAGCATTGCTACCATGAAATGCGTCTGCCTCCATTATTTCAATCTCTTTTATCTCTCATGCTCTCAATGACTTTGTCAATATATATATATCAACTGTACAATCGAACCCGTGATTAGTGGTGGGAGGCTGGCACCCCTTCCAATCACAGGCCCCTGGGGCTTGGTTTGGTGACCCTGTGTGCGTAAGCCCTGCCCATTGCCAGGGGACAGCAGAACTCTGTGGTCCATGAGTCTCAGCCTCACAGGATGGGGGAAAGACTGGGGCCCAGACGCAGACCAGACCGCAGACAGATTAACACAGCTTCCCACTGGGAAACAAACAAGGGCCCTGGAGCCAGATGGCCTCGGGTCAAACCCCAGCTCAGTCACTTACCAGCCGTAGGTCACTTGAGACCCTGAGAACTTTTCATCTTTAAACTAAGCCCACTGCCGCCTGTCTTTCCCGGCCTTTGCCAGGACCGAGTACTTGACAGTCACCAAACCAAACCCACTGCCATGGCATCGTTCCAATTCATCGCAACCCTACAGGGCAGGGTGGAAGTCCCCACGGATAACCACACACGGAGGAAATGCCTGAGTTCTCAAAAGAGCCCACCAAAGTTAGTTCACCGTGGGTAATACCAGCCTGGGGAGCCTTCAGGCAGGGCATGAGTGACAAGGACCCATGGCCCTCCTTTTCCTGTTTCTTCTCACACATAGCCCCAGAGTCTTGGCAAGTCAAGCTGCCCCTCACGCCATCTGCCCTCCTCCTCAGAGTCTCCTCTCTGTTCTCGCCCCACCTCCACACTCACCCTGAGAAGAGGTTGTAGCTGGATTAGAGGTCAAGTCCTGTGGGTTCCCGGAAGAGCTAGGGGAGACCAACAGATGTTTAGAGAGAACCCAGCCCTAGAGACAGGCCTCTAGGAGGCAGTGTTTCTCATCTCAAATAGAAGAATGTTACTGTTAAGACTTGATCCATGTTATTATTAAACGAACACATGCAATTCTTCTCTCTCTTCCCCCTCTATCCCCCGACTTGCTTCCTAGGAGGCCTGGTGGCTTGGTGATTATATGTTGGGCTGCTAACTGTAGGGTCAGCAGTTCAAAACCACCACCTGCTTTGTAGAAGACAATCAGAGTTTTCCACCGTGGTGAAGAGTGACAGTCTCAGAAACCCACAGGGGCAGTTCTACCCTGTCCTGCAGGGTTGCTGCGAGTCTCATTGACTGGATGGTGCAGTTTGGTTGGGTTGAGTGAGTCTAGAAGGAGCATTGGTGGTGTAGGGATTGGGCATGACGCTGCTAACTGCAAGGCCATCAGTTTGCGCGCACTGGTGGCTCCGTGGGGGAAAGAGGAGGCTTCCTGCTCTCATCAAGATTTCTCGGCCAGTGTCTCATTCTGTGGCACTGAGGGTCCATCGGAGTGGAGTCGGAGTGGATTTGACAGGAGCTCACAGCCAAAATTTACAGCCTCGGAAACCCAAAGGGGCGACCGAGCCCACAAGGGCGTGGCTGGGTGAGCCCTGGTGGAAACTGGGTTACTAGGGTCTTAGAGTCTGGAGTCAGCCCCTGACTGCCTTGGTCAGAGGCCCCAGAGCCATCTTGTAAGCCTCTCTATCAGCAGTAGTGTGCGCCATCTGCCTACCACGATCTGCCTACCACAGTCCCTTTGCCACTGCCACAAGCCCGCCTGCAACTGTGATGCATTGAGTTTCTCTCGCTTCCCATCCTGTGTAAAGCAGCCCCATTCCGGTGACCCCTAGGGCCTCCTGCTGGTGGTCTCCCTCCCCCATGACTAGTCTTCATCTTATCTTTGCCCGTTTAAGATTTAGTCAGTCTGTCTCTGTACATTAAGTTTGAATGGGGGCGAGGGGGGTCTTTTATGTCCCCACTGTGGGGACCAGTTCCTGGAACTCGTTCTTCTGATCAAAGAGAGGAAAGTTAAGGAAATTAGAGAGACCTGAGTGGAGCGTTTGGGGTGTGAGTAAAACAGGTAAGGAGAGAGCAAAGGGGGCCTGGAAGGCGAGCAGCCCATTTCCCAGGGCAGACCCCCTGCAAAGGCCCCTTCGGAGGGTGCGCCCAGCCCCACTGCAGCTGTCTTGGGATGAGAACTGCATCCATGTGGGTCCAGCGTGCACCCCAGCTTCCTTCCCACAGTAGAGCTGGGCTTCTCTTTCCCCATCCTACAGACCCTCTGTAAGAGCAGAGGGGTGCCCCACACCCAAACTGAGGGGTGAGTGGACGGGCCATGGCATTCCCTTCTGGGGTGTGGGGAGGAGTTAATACACACACTCTACTCCCATCACCACCACTGTCCCCCTCAAGCCACCACCACCCCATCTCCTGAGTCCCTCCTGTGCCCCACCCCACCCACCCAGCAGCCCTCCTGCCTCCCCACCACAACAAGCACAAAGGGCAGTTTGGGACCTGACTTTTTATTTTGGTTTTTAATTTTTTGACAGCTTTATCTCCCACCAGTGCACACATATTAAAATATTTAAGTTTGCTATAAAGGTGTGCTGAAAGGATATTTAACATTCTTCCTCTTGAAACCAGTTGGCTAGGAGTAACAGATTTAAATGACAATTGAGAATTCTTACAAAATGACAAAGCCCTGGCCCACACATTCTTTCAAATGCAATGAAATTTTTATGAATATCGAATTTAACCATTAATGAGGTTGATAGAATGTTACAGTGCGGACATCTGATTAAGCCTTTATTTATGTCAATTTTGCAGGGTTCTTAGTTTAAACCCAATCTTTTTTCCCCCGTCATGTGTGAAGCAGCCTGCACACCACGCCCCCAGCTCCCTTAGGCCCCTGGGTGACACAAATGATTTGCCCCCGGATGACATCTAAAGATAAAGCCTAAAGATGATGCTTTCTACTCCTGTAAAGATTTAGTCTCAGAACGTCAAAGGGGCAGTTCTACTCTATAGAGTCGCTAGGAGCAAGAATCAATTCGATGGCAGTGGATTAGTGGGTAGCTGTGTTAGTCTGGGTGGACTAGAGAACAAATCCATAGACACACATATGTGTGTAATAAAGAGCTTTATAGACAAGAGCAGGTGAATATTGAGAGAATCCCAGCCCAGTCCAGATCAAGTCCATAAGTCCAATATTAGTCCCATCTCTGATACCAATCTATAAAGTCCTCTTCAGACGCACAAAACGCATGCAATGACACTGAATACAGGAAGATCACAGATCAGTGGGTGCAAAGTCTTGTGGCTCCAGTGACAGTAGCAGCATCCCAGTGCTGACAGGGGTCTCCACGTGGCTCCTCCAGTTCCCAGGGCACAGGGTCTATCAGCTTAGTGCCATGTGTCTTGTCAGTAGAGCATCTCTCAGGGAGTGAGCAGAGAGAGAGTGTGTGTCTCCCATCTCCAAGGAGAAAATTCAGGAGTTCCCAGAATCCTCAGGAGAAGGCCATGGCCAGAGAGGCCTCATTGGCTATGACCTGATTGACAGACTAGACTCCACCCCTTCACTCTCAATCCTCTCAAGTCCCAAATTGACACCAGATTATGTAACTACCACAGTTACTAACCAAATGCTGGCAGAACTGTACTACATAGCTTTACACACACACACACACACACACACACACACACATCCTCCTTGGCAGGACCATAGAGAGTCAGAGTTCATCCCCAGATGAGTAATTCAACAAGGTCAGTGACAGACAGAAACAGTGCCTGACTGGGGGTGCCAGCCAAGAAATGGTAAATCTGCTCCTTTGGGAACTACTTACAGCCTTTGCTTCCAGATGGGTAGCCACAGGGCGAGTGGACTGCAAGAGGCAGCACAAGGAGGAGATGGGAGGGCTGAAATGGACAGACCGACAGACGGAGGAGAGGAATCTCAGGAAGAGAGGGAAGGAGGGGGAGCAAATGACCAAGGAGGTGGAGAGGGAGAGCAGGGACAGTGGAATGGCAGCGCCTTCAGGGGGTTGTGCCCAGCACAGTCAAGAGGCAGAGGCAGTGGTGGGATTCAGCCGGTTTGCACCAGTTCAACAGAACCAGTACTACTGTTTTTACTGAGTTCGGTGAACCAAGGTTCTCTCGGAGGTGGGTGGCTGAGCAGTCACCCCATGTGGAAATCACAAATTTACATTCCTAGCCACTTTTTCATGTTCATCTGTGCAACAGCCTTTTTATTCTAAGGGCCTGTAGTATTGTTCATCCTGTGCATAGGTATACAAAGTTAGATGGTTCAGGCCCACCCAGGGACTCTAAAAACAAAATCAGACGGGACTATGCTTGTAACACTTACTCATTTCCTACAGCTCATTAGACTTTTGATGAAATGCCACATTTTTATCCCCTGTGGGTGTTAACTTCAGCAAACAAAAATATAAAAGAGTACCAAACATCCAGAGGGGGAACACGCTGCCCTTGGTTCCTGCTTTCTGTTACACCCCCAATTCCCATGAGGTGATGAGTGAGTTATGCAACCCCTGAAAGTGTTCAAAGAGCTGAAAAACATTGTCAGGACAATTGTTGTAAGTTTTTTCCTCACAGATGAATGTAGTATGTTCAAAGAATAGAAGTCTATCTCTAACACATCCAATACAATGACTACTGTCATGTGCTTAACACAATGGATGGATGGATGGATGGTGATTTGAGTTGCATGAGCCCCAATAAAATCATTTCAAAAAATTGACTATTGTCTAACCTTCCTCTAACAGAATAGGATCCTATTCCCTCAATGAAAAGATGGTTCACGATAAATCACACAACCCATGATGCTCGGATAAAAGCAAGGAATATTGCAAGTGAGGGCGCCAATCAAGAAGCAATATGGAAATATCAAGTAACAGTTGTATTGTTTTGTGTGTCAGGTATTATGTACCTGTGTCTTTTATTGTTCTCATTGAAATATTGCCCTAATGGTCATTAGGGCAGCGAGCCGGTTGTTACTGTGTTTGCATCCCACCACTGAATGAATGGGGGACCCTGCCAACACTGCTGGCTGGCACAGGGACGGGCTGGGTGTCAGGGTCAGCCTGCTAGGTAGCAAGAGGGGGGGGCAGGGGTTGTCCCTCTCCATGCCTTAAGACCCCCTGTAGGAGGTTGGAAGAGAATCAGGCGAGCTCTTAGCCAGCCACAGACTAATTGGGCTGCCCAAACTAGGCCCAGGTGGGCTTAATTCAGCCAATGGAGTCAACCAATACCTTCAACACAGAAGCCCTTAAGTACCTTGACAGAGACTGCACCCCAGCCCCCTCCCTTTCTTCTTCTTGGGCTCCTGTCCTGTGCCCGCTAGGCTAGGCCGTGTTATGGTCTCTCTATTCTCAAGGGTGGGTGAGCAATGCCAAGAGGGTGCTCTTTGTGTTCAGTGGCTGTAAAATCGAAACTTCTTTGTCCTTTGTAAAAAACCCACTAGGATCACAACCCAGGCTTCGGCGTGAACTTTCTCGTGTGAAGCCAAGAACCGACGAAATCTAGGAAGCCCAGTGGCGGGATGGGCGACCCTCACACAGCCTGGCCTGGGGACCACAGGGCGGGGCTGGGCCGCGGCCCAGGAGAGCCACCTTGTCCTGGCTCGTGGCCCTCCAGGTACGCGGTGCGGGCCAGCGCCTGCGGGCAGGCGGCGAGCCACGAGGGGGCGCCAAAGCCCGCGGCAACCGCGTGGCTCTCGGCCGGTCCGCCGCGGAGTCCGGTCCGGAGGACACCGGACACCGGGTCCGCGCCCTCCGAAGGACCAGGAAAGGGGGGGATGCATGGAGACCCCAGCCCGGGGTGAACTTTCATCAAGCCTCGGTTCGGCTCGCAGTGAGGACGGTGAGCGCCCAGCCTCCACACCCCACCCCGCGCCCCCGGCCGCGACGACGAGGAGCCTGCGGCCCAGAGGTGAGGCGAGGCGAGGGCGGCTGCGGAGGGCGAGGGCCCGCAGCCACCCCGGCGACCCTGGGCCCCGGCCCTCGGCGCGGGGAGCGCCCGTGGCGACGCGGCGGCCGCCTGCGGAGAGCTGCTGGGGGCGCAGCGGCCAACAAAGAGGCCGAGGGGCTCGCGCGGAGCGGAAGTGGGCCCGGCGGGAACCAACGCGGGGGCCGGAGCATCGGAATGCGTCCCCACGCCTCGGGCTGCAGGTGGAGGGGGCGGGGCGCGCGCCGGCCTGAGCGGCTCTCCATTGGACATGGAGGTTGCTGGGCTTCTCGGATTGGCTGGCTACAAGGGGCCAGGGGCGGGGCTGAGAGACCGCGGGGCGCGGTGAGGAGGGAAGTCCGCGCGGACGAGAAGAGGAGGAGGACCCCAGCCCAGGAGCCCAGTGCTTTTCCGGCCGGCCCCAGACGTCGGGCCAGGCCAACCTCCCAATCCCCACCCACCGGGAGGGCCGATCGTGGGGGCCCAGAGTGCCAGGAAGGTGCCTGAAGCGCAGATCCTATGTGCCTGCACTGAGCTACCCTGTGTGGGCTTTGGGGACACGGAGGCGAACAAGACATAGTCCCTGGGGACCCACGCAGAGAAATAGGCACCCCATAAACCAGAATAAAACAAGTGATGAGATCAGATTCCTAGGAAGAACAGAGAAGGGGGCTACCGGGTCCTTGGGTGAGCCGGGCTTGTGGCCACTCGAGCACAACAGAACAATGGGGTTACCTGGCCCCTCCCGCGTTCCCCGGACCCTTGTGATCCAGAAGGCTCTCGTTGACTGATCTTCTGTAGCAGTTCGCCAGGTCTTTCTTCCTAATCGACTCGGTCAGGAAGCTGCACTGAAACCTGTTCAGCATCCTAACCACTCTCCCAAATTTCCGCTGACAGATCAGATGGGTGGTGGATGCGGATGAGTCAGTCTCTCCCTCTCCCTCTCATGGCCAGAGAGCATTAGAGAGGGTGGGGCACTCAGGGAAGGGTTTGTGGGACCAGGCGGGCTTTTCTGGCTTGGTGAGGGAGAGAGGCTGTGGAGGGAGCCTGGAGGCTGGGAAACCAGTGGACCCGCTGTTGCCGGGATCCAGTGGGGCAGATGATGGAGTCGTGGACAAAAGGGCTAGCAGGGAGGGGCCAGAGTTGAGAGTTATTTAGGAAGCAGCTTCAGAGATTGGATGGATTTAGAAGCGAAGACAAGGGAAGTGTGTGAACGACTCGTAGTGCCCGGGCTGGACAGTGGGGCCGGAGGACAGGGAGGGGTTTCAAAAGTGAGCAAGCAAGAAGCTCTGGGAGGCCCAGTGTGTGTGGCCAGGATGGAGGTGGAGTCTGAGGCTGGTCCCCGCAGAGCAGGCCCCAGCCCTGGGCAAGAATTCTGGCCCAAGATCCAGGCCTTGAGCTGTAGTCCTCTAGGGACAGCAGGTGAATCCTGGAATGGGAGTCAGAGAAAGAGGTAGGGCCTCAAAGTCCGGAGAAGAATGGGCGCCACACCCCTCAGAGGCTGCCAGGTGGGCATCCGAAGTCTCTCCAAAAGGGCATCCTTGGGTCCAGTGGCGTCAGGGGAGGCCAGGACGAAGACAGCCCAGTGAGCAGAAGGAGGGCAGTGTGAAAACTGATCACAGGGGAAAGGCTGGGAGTAGGTCACAAGCAAGGAAGACTTCACTGTGGAGTTTGAGAGGCCTGGGAGGGGCTGAGGCAGGAGATACAGAGGAGATGGGCCAGCCCCAGACATGAGTGGGGGCAGGGGAGTCCCTGACAGAGGTCTGGGTGTTCTCCCAGAAATAAGGCAAAATAGGGCAGGTGGGCTGGGTAGGTCACACTGGAGGCTGGTGGGTGCCTCCCCAGACAAGGGAGCAAGCTTGGGGCCTTGGCTCTTGCAGCCTCCTCAGTCTGGAATGCGTGTCCAGACCTTAGGCTGGCTCCTGGCACTAGCTCAAAGGCCATCGGCCCAGAGGGGCTTCTCCAGGCACCCTGCCCCTGGTCCAGCCCCGCCCTCCCTGTCCCCTATCCCATTTCCCTGTTTCATTCAGAGCACTTACAGCTAGCTTTACAGGGACAGCCTGGCCAGTGTGCTCCGGTGTCTGCTGTCTGCATCCCTAAGTGGGCATGCACACAGGACTGTGCACGTCCAGAGGGTGGGATTTTGCCTTCTTCCCTGCTAGGACCTCACAGCCTGGCTCTCTGTCTGCCATGTCACACGCAGGGACTCACTGGCCATGGAGCTCAGAGATCTGAGGCCGGAGCCTGCAGAGCTGGCCTGCCCTGGTGTGGGTGTCAGCCTCAGTGCAGTGCCTACCCATGCTGTGTGCTTCAGGCACTGGGGATCCCAGACCAACCTGACTGCCAGCCTCTGACTGGCTGACTCTCCCCAACCTCCCTCCAGGAGCCCAGGGCAGGGTCCAGATCTTCTCCACCCCACCCACCCTCTGCTTACTATACTCGATGCCCCCTAACAATCTCTCCCGAGGTCCAGGGTGACAGTACACATTGTGACACCCCCAGTGCTCAGCACTGAGCCCCCCTCACAGACCCTCAGCAGCTCCGCATATCCAGCCACTTCTCGAGGTGTCCTGGGTGCCACATGACCACGCCCTTGCTGCTAGTGCATCCTTGATTCAGAAGAACACACTGAGTGCCTTGCTGGGCAGGAGAGACAGCTCTGTGGGCACAGCCAGGCCCCTCCCACTGCCCCCGAGTCGATTCCAACTCAGAGCAACGCTAAAGGACAGAGAACTGCTTCCCAGGGCTGCCATGGCAGAGCTCTCTAGGTCAAAATGCCAACCTTGAACTTACAGCACATTTAGCCCAAGGCACCACCAGGGCTCCCTGCAAGCACAGCAGGTCTCTATTACCCAGCTTCCCCACCAAGCGGTTGCGGTGTGCATGGCACCCTGGTAGGGCAGTGGGGTATGCATTACACTATGACCCACAAGATCAGCCGTTAAAAACCACCAGCCTCTCCACAGGAGAAAGATGAGGCTTTTGACTCCTGTCAAGATTCGCAGTCTTGGAAACCCCCATGGGCAGCTCTCCCCTGTCCTATGGGGTCGCTATGAGTTGGGATAAACTCAGGGGCCATGAGAACCAAGGTGTAGGAAAAGGAGGAGAGAGAGATATTGAGGGGGCTGGCAGCTGGGACACGTGAGGGGCGGACAACACTTGAGGAAGGATGAGTGTGCCTGCAGAAATAGGTTGGGGTTAAAGGCCCTCACAACTGGAAAACTTCAACTGATCCCTTGTCAATGCCAAGAAGAGTAATGGCTCCCTGTATACCTTTCCACGCTAAATAGAAAAGGCGGTGCTTGAAGTAAACAATTTGCATAAATCCCAGTCCATTCTTCTTGGGAGGAAGGAAAAGAAACTAGAAAGCTTGACTTTATCCGCTAAAGGCTCCGACGTTTCTTCAAGGAGCAGGCTTACTGTGGAATAGATGGAAGGACTCAATTCACCTGGTGGCGTCAGGACATCCAGAAACCACTAGAGGGCGGCCGAGAGATGGAGATGGCTGACAAGGGAGGTGTCCCAGGTTAGTTTCCACCTGCCCTGGAGGGCATGCATAGT
Source organism: Tenrec ecaudatus (assembly GCF_050624435.1). Classification (NCBI taxonomy): domain Eukaryota; kingdom Metazoa; phylum Chordata; class Mammalia; order Afrosoricida; family Tenrecidae; genus Tenrec; species Tenrec ecaudatus. Next base: position 55,553,370 of record NC_134546.1, on the reverse strand, counting down.
CTAATAACGCTGCCAATTATAATTCCTGTTTTTGAGTGGTGACTCTGGGCTAGGCACTCTTCTAAGTGCTTTATAGAAAATGAGCACATTTGATCCTTCCACCAGCCAAGCCACTCTACAGGAAAGAGGAGTGGAACAGAGAGGTTGATGACTTGCCTAAAGCCACACAGCCAGTAAGCAGCAAAGTCTGGAGTCCTGTGAAGATAGAGGGTAATATAGAGAGCAAACAGGTAGCTGACGTCCTTACAGGGAGTGGGTTCTTCAAGATCCGTTCTAGGATACAAGTACCAGACCTTGACCTCTAGCTCATCAAGGGTCTGTAAGTCAGGAATTTGGGCTTCCTAGCACTCACACTCCTTGTAGGGATCTGTCCATAGACAGGTGGTCCCTCTTTGTACCTGTCCCCACCCTGTCACCACCTGCGCTCTGATGCTGCTGGGTACACCTTCCACCCTCGGCTTCCGACTGCAGGGAGTGTTGGCGCTGGTTTCTGTGGTTGCGGTACAGTGAGCTATTGGCTGTGGCCCTTCTAGCTGTAGTCTGAGACGCCCACCAAATGAGTGGGTGGGTCTATGTCCGTGAGGTGCTTATGGTTCACCAGAGGGGTCCTGGTGGCGTAGTGGTTATGCACTGGGTTGTGGCCTTCAAGGTCCGTAGTTCGAAACCACCATCACTCTGGGCGAAAGATGGGACTTTCTTTTTTTTTTTTAATCATTTTATTGGGGCTCATACAACTCTTATCACAATCCACACATATATCCATTGTGTAAAGCACACTTATACATTCGTTGCCCTCATCATTCTCAAAACTCTCGCTTTCCGCTTAGGCTCCTGGAATCAGCTCCTCATTTTTCTCCCCCCTGCCTCATGAACCCTTGATAATTTATAAATTATTATTTTAACATGAAAGGATACTCACAATGGCTCACACAATGGCTCACATTATTAGCACCAGGCTCTAACCAACTGAGCTAACCAGCCACATGGGGCTTTCTACTCCTATAAAGAGTCACCATCTCAGAAACCCACAGGGCAGCTCTACCCTGCCCTAGGGGATCACTGTGAGTCAGCATGGATTGCAAAGCAGTGAGTGAATCGATGGTGAGAAAGGAATGCTGACACGGTAAATAAGGTGTGTGGCTGCCTGGAGGGTGTTTCTGGTGTTAGTCAGGTCTCAGTCGTTCTTAGGTTTTAGTATGTTGGGCGGCCCGGAGTCGGTTCCAACCATTAGGGACCCCGTGCACCACAGAATGGAACTCTGCCAGCCAGCACTGTTCTCACAAAGGTTCCTGTGCTTGAACCCATCGGTGCAGCCGCTGGACCCATCTGTCTTCCAGAGGGCCTTCCTCGCTTTCGCCGCCCCTCTACTTTCCAAGCCTGATGTCCTTATCCAAGGACTGGCCTCTCCCGGCATGTCCAAAGTCCGAAAGGTGAAGTCTCCCCATCCTGGCCTCCCGGGAGCCCTCTGGCTGTGCGTCTCTCAAGACAGATTGGCCTGTCCTTTTAGCAGTCCATGGTACTTCCAATACCTTTCTCCAGCACCACACTAAAAAGGGATAGAGTCTTCTTCGGTCTTCCTTTTTCAGTGTCCAACTGTCACAGGCATATGAGGCCAGTGAAAATAACCATAGCGTGGGTCAGGCGCACCTTAGTCCCCAAAGTAACATTCTAGTTTTCCAATACTCTCAACAAATCTTTGTGCAGCGAAATTACTTAATATACAGTGTGTCGTTTCATCTCTTGGCTGCTGCTTCCATGAGCCTTGCTTGTGGATCCAAGCAAGACAAAATCCGTGACAACTTCTGTCTTCTCTCCATTTATCACAATGTTATCTGTCGGCCCAGTTGTGAGGCTATTGGTGTTCTGGACAGTGACTTGTCATCCACTCTCAAGGCTGAAATCTTTGATCTCCTTCAGAGCCTTCTAGACCCAGGAAACACAGAGAAGGCTGTGGAGAATGAAGAGGCAGTGAGCAGCGGCAGCGGAACCAGGAGCATGGTACAGTGAGCTCACTGGCCCTCGGACTGAGAAAGCTGGGCGGCCCTGTGGGTGAAAGTTCTGTGTGGCCATGGCAATGAGTCATGCAGAGAAGCAGAGAGAGCCCCTGGCTGGGGTCGGAATTGGTCCAAAGGCATGTCTGACCTCATAGGAATCAGCCTTGGGCTGTTGGTACAGATAATGATCCCCCACCCCCGCCCCACCCCTGACGCTTGCGCCAAGCCACTTTTGCCAGCATCCTCGTTCACGCTCCACCCCACCCTCCACGCCCAGCCTGCCTCGGGCCTCCGCGAGGACTGCCACTAGGGTCTGGGGCCCACAAGGATGGAGAGGACAAGCTGGTGACTCTGCCAAACAGAAGCTTCAGGGCAGAGCTCGGCCACCTTCTTGTATCTTAACTCAGCATAACCCTGTGGCTGTGTGCAGGTGCCGTCCGTGGGGGTGCTTTAGATGACCTTGGACCAGCGGTTTCCCCTCCCTGCACTCTGTAAGTGACGAGCTCGGATAAACCAGAGTTCCCCACTGAGGTGGAAGGGTGCCCTAAAGAGAGAGGGGAACAGGGGGGTGCATCCTCTGAAACTCAGCCCCACTGCTGTCTTGAGCCAGGTCATCCTGCCGGAGGCACTGCGGTTCCCAGGTAGCATTCTCACCTCATCCGTTCCCAGCCAGTGCACCTCGAGAGACCTGCATGTTGCTGTGTTGCGGAATGGTTTTCCAGACTAAGAAGGGCTCAAACGAAAGGCCTGGTGATCGGCTTCTGGGAAAAAATCAGCCAATGCAAACACTACAGATCACAGAGGCGCCGGTCTACAACCAATCAGGAGGCTGGGACAGACTGGGGCGGTCCAGCAGCCGCCAACGACGACTCTTCTTTTCAGGGCTCTCCCCTCGGCATTGTAGACCCCTGACTGCATCCTTGGCCTCTACCCACTAGATGCCAATAGCAAGCCCCACAACTCCCAGTTGTGACAATAACAAAACCTGTCTCTAGGCACTGCCCAGTGTCCCCTGGGATGCAGGGAGGACCTGCCTCTTGGTGAAGGCCTTTGTAAAAGCACCCAGGAGAACAGCCCTGGGGTGATCCCCAAGCACCTGGACTCCATGGGCACCTGTAGAGTGGAAGTACGCTGGCTGCCCGAGAGGCTGGCTTCCAATGGGATTGAGCCCCAAAGCACACATGTCCCTTGGGAAGGGGTGCCAGGTCCCAGGAGAGGCTGGGAGGGCAAGCTCACGCAAAGATTCTCTGCAGGAGGGATTTCAAGCCCCCTGTCTGAAGATGAGGCCCTGTCCTGGCCTGGCCAGGTTGGGGGGCTTGCAGGAAGGTGACATGCCACCATGGGCCATTTGGGAGAGGAAGAGGCCGGCCTCTAATCTGGGCCTAGTTCTCTGTGAACCCTGCCAAACCCGCCCACACCTGCCTGACTGGGGGCCCCTCAGCCTGTGCTGGGAAAAGTGGCTCTCCCGAAATCCCAGGGCCCCAGGGAGGACAAGGTGAGGGGCGGAGTCTGAGCCACCAGCAAGAGAAGCAGGTAAGCAACCGCCCAAGGCAAGGCTTGCAATTCGCCTCTTGTTGGGGTGGCCCTCCTCTGAGCCTGTTGTGCACCAAGGCCTGCTGCTCAGAGATGCGCCCAGCTGTGTGCTGCAGATGTGTGTGTGTGTGATAGACAGCCAGTTCCGGGGGCATGGAGGGGGAGCCCTGATGGGTAGCGTTGGCCCATGCCTGTCATGTGAAGGGAGACCTGGCCGTATAGCGGTGACGCACTGTGCGCTCAGAGGAAAAGCCGGCGAAACCCACAGGGGCAATTCTGTCCTGTCCTATAGGGTCCCCATGAGTCAGAATCGAGTCTGTGGGGTAATACTCCCGCCCGGCACGCACCAGGCCACCAAGGTCATGTCGCCAAAGGAGGCAGAGTTGGTCCTCACCAAAGTGTAACCTGTGCCCACCTCCGGATACGAAAGAACGACGCTCAGGAGCATCTGAGCTCACTGCCACGGAGCGGGTGCCAGCTCATAGCGACCCTATAGAGCAGCAAGAACTGCCTGGGGGAGGGGGATTCCCAGCGTGTAAGTCTTTACTAGAGCCCAAAGCTCTGCCTTGCTCCCGAACTCTGGAGCAGAGATACTGGTCAGAGTAGAACAAAAATGATTAGGGAGTAATGGGATGTTAGTGTGGGGTTCTTTTCTTATGAAAATGTCCTTCATTATAAGTTTATATCACTCTCCTCTCCCCCAGGCGTCACTAGTGGTTAAGGCACTTGGCTGCCAACTGAGCAGTCGGCAGTTCTAGTCCGACCACAGTCACCTCATAGGAAAGGCCTGGTAATCTACTTCCAAAAAGCTAGCCATCGAAAACGCTGTAGCACCCAGTCCCTCCCTAACAACTCAGGGCGTCCCTGAGAGCTAGAATCAGCTCAGGAGCCACTGAAGTTTTGTTTTTATTTTTCAATTTTATTATATTTAATCACTACCATTGGCTATGCTTAGCAACCAGTTCCCCAAATTCCTGACGAATTGACAGCCGCCTCTCACAAGCCAACAGCACCACGACACCCCCAGCAAATGAACTTGGTCTTTGCCCCCAAGACCACACTCTGAGGAACCAGCTCAGATGACCAGCAGGGGACAGACGGGTGCACCTGGTCATGGAAGGGACACCAGCCTTGCCCGGGACTTTCCAGAAGGCTTCCTGGAGAGGTGGTGGCACCAAGACCCCAAGGATAAAGGGGAGCATGCCAGGCAGAAGGGGGCTGGAAAAGGCAGGGAGGAGAGCTAGAATCTAAGTGGCCGGCTCTGGGCAGCCGCGGCGTTGGGTTCTGGGTCACGCTCCGCTGTGGGCCCCTCTGTCGCTTGGGACAAGCCCCTCCCTTCTCTAGCTTCTCCCCTGTGACTCAGGGACTTGACACACAAGGCCCAGGGGTCTGTGAACAGGGCTGGAGTACACAGTAGGGCGTGGCCCACAGCAGAAACCCCATCCCTACCCCCACCACCAGTCAAGTTTTTACCTCCCAGCCTCCCTCAGGTAACCCTGAAACTCCCAGTTTGGAGGCAGAAAACAACTATAATTGCAATCATTTACAGAACGGTTTGCTACTTTTCCTAATTACAAAGCTGCGCAATCCCAATTATGTGTACTAGGAAATAGCCCGGGGGCCCCACCCAGGGCCAGTCTGGGAATGGCGGTGGGCTGTGGGGTTCTGCTGGACCCACACTGTGGGGCTCCCCAGTAGCAAGGAAACCCTAGCTCAGAGACCTTGCCAGTGGGGAGAGGTGGGGTGTGAGATGAAGGGGAGAGGGGAGACCCTCCTCCAGAAAAGGGGATTGAGACCCGGGTGGGAGGCAGGGAGCTCTCCCTGGCGGGGGACCTGGCACAGGGAACCTGGTACTAGCCCAGCAAGTGCACCCTTAGGACACTGGGTGCATCATGCTTTCACCACACACACCAGAGCTGGGACCCCAAGAGAACAATGTGTCCTCCACAGCAAGTGGCAGACCCCCGGGCCTTGTAGCTATCACCACCTGTAGGCCATGCCGTGCAAAAAGGGGCCATCCAGCCCCACGGGACAGGGTGCAGTGTGACCTCAGACAAGTCATTTAACCTCTCTGTGCTTTTGCCGAAGATTAGGCCCTCGTCCAGGTTGCCGTGAATGTTGTGATGATTGAGGAGCTCAGCGTGGCTCGAAAGGGGTAAAAAAGAGAAAGGGGCACCTGGGCAACAAGTCCCCAGAACCTCCTGTGATTGATGAGGGTCTATGAGCCTCCTCCTGAGCTGTGGGGAGACTGTTCAGGATACAGTTTAAAGGCTTTGCATACACACACACACACACACACACACATCTGGGTGTCTTGGTTTTTAGGGCTGTTCCTGGGATTTTCTGGGCTCTGACTCAGAAAATTGCAGTGGATGGGCCGCACCAGCCCTAGTTTCTTAGATACGGTGTTCTACTATGTTTCCAGGTATTGGGTTCTCCTAATTCATCAATTTATGCTCCTAGTTTTAAATATGAGAAGACTAGGAAGAATTCAGACCCACAGATAAAAGGATAAGACTAAAAAGTAAGAAGGGCCCAGAAGCAACAAAGCCCACACGGAAGCAGCACACCAACATGTGTGATCATGAAGGGCAGAGGGGACCAGGTCTCAAACAACAAAGGCAGGGGGGATAATATCACATCACCGAGAATGAGGGGAGTGTGTGATGCACCCAATGCCCATCTGTAGACATCGGGACATCCCTTGCAGAGGGGTAGTGGGGAGGAGATGAGTCACTCAGGGTTCAGTGTAGCAACAATGAAACTCAAAACCTTCCTCTAGTTCTTGAACACTTCCTCCCCTCCAATTATCATGATCCCAATTCTGCCTTGCAGACCTGGTTAGACCAGAGGATGTACAGTGGTGCAGTAGGGATCTGGAGACACAGGGAATCTAGGACGGACGAACCCCTCAGGACCAGCGGTGGGAGTGGCGACACCGGGAGAGAAGGTGTAGAAAGGGGGAACCGATCACAAGGACCTACATGTAACCTCCTCTCTGGGGGTTGGGCAACAGGAAAGTGGGTGAGGGGAGACGCCGGGGAGTGTAAGATAAGATAAAATAATAATTTATAAACTATTAAGGGTTCATGGGGGAGGGGGGAGGGGGGAGGGAAAAAAAGGAAAACGAGCGGATTCCAGGAACCCAAGTGGAAGGCGAATTTTGAGAATGACAATGAATGTATAAGGGCGCTTTACTCAATTGATGTATGTATGGATTGTGATAAGAGTTGTATAAGCCCCAATAAAATGATTTATTAATTTTTTTAAAAGGGTAAGAAGGACTTGACAAAAAATTCCGCATGGAGAGACTCCCAAGGGAAACTGTAGATGGACCCACAGGGGCTAGTTGGCTGCGCACTGAGCCGCAGTCATGAAGGCAGTGGTGGCAGCTCACTCGGCACTCTGCAGCCTTTACACTTTAATGTAGGGCTTCTCAACCTTCCTCCTGCGCGACCCTCTCATGCAGTTCCTCTTGTGGTGGTGACCACCCCCCAACCATCACATGATTTTCATTACTACTTCATCACTGTCGTTTTGCTGCTGTTATGTATCGGTGACCCCTGTGAAAGGGTCATTCGACAACCCCAAAGGGGTCGCGACCCACAGGTTGAGAACTGCTGATGTGATGGTTTGGCATACCCAGGGGACTGTTCTCCCCTTTCCTATCGGGTCATTATGAGTTAGAAGCCATGAGATGGCAAGCGGGTTTTCCTTTGTGGTCTGAGAGGCTGTGTGATATATCCAGAGACTGTAAGCTTGATACAGCCAAGCCAACACATTGCTGGAGAAGAGTGGAAATAAAAAGAAAAATTGAAAAGATGCATATGTGCAAGATGTGAGGGTCACTTAATGTCAAAATGTAAGACTTCATGGCAATTCTAAGTGTTTTAAAGATCTAAATGTCTAAATGTTCTTCCAATCATACAGTAAATATTTCAGGGCACATTTTAATTTTTTTAATCATTTATGGGGGCTATACAACTCTTATCACAATCCATACATCTATCCATTGTGTCAAGCACATTTGTACATTTGTTACCATCGTCATTCTCAAAACATATGCTTTCTACTTGAGCCCTTGGGATCTGCTCATTTTTCCCTTCCCTCCCCACTCCTCCCTCCCTCATGAACCTTTGATAATTTATAAATTATTATTATTTTGTCATGTCTTACACTATACAACTCCCTTCACCCACTTTTCTGTTGTTCGTCCCCCAGGGAGGAGGTTATATGTAGATCCTTGTAATCGGTTCCCCCTTTTCACCCCACCCTCCCTCCACCCTCTTGGTATTGCCCCTCTCAGCACTGATCCTGAAGGGATCATCTGTCCTGGATTCCCTGTGTTTCCAGTTCCTATCTGTACCAATGTACATCCTCTAGTCTAGCCAGATTTGTAAAGTTTAATTGCAATCATGATGGCGGGGAGAGGAAGCATTTAGGAACTAGAGGAAAGTTGTATGTTTCATCGTTGCTACACTGCACCCTGACTGACTCGCCTCTTCCCCGTGACCCTTCTGTAAGGGGATGTCCAGTTGCCTACAGATGGGCTTTGGGTCCCCACTCTGCACTCCCCCTCATTCACAATGATATGATTTTTTTGTTCTTTGATGCCTGATACCTCATCCCTTCGACATTTTGTGATCACACAGACTGGTGTGCTTCTTCCATGTGGGCTTTGTTGCTTCTGAGCTAGATGGCTGCTTGTTTACCTTCCAGTCTTTAAGACCAAAGACGCTATATATTTTGATAGCCGGGCACCATTAGCTTTCTTCACATTTGCTTATGCACCCATTTGCCTTCAGCGATCGTGTTGGGAAGGTGGGCATCGTGGAATGCCGTTTTACTAGAACACAGTGTTCTTGCCGTGAGGGAGTCCTTGAGTGGAGGCCCAGTGTCAGGATACTATAGTACACAGATGCCAATGGATTAAAAGAAGTCGCTGCCATGGAGTCCATGCTGACTCACTGCAGCTCCACAGGACAGGGTAGACCTGCCCTGTAGGTTTTCAAGACCAAAATGGTTAACCGGAATAAAGACTCCCATCTTGGATAATTCATGTTAAATATTTCAAAGGTGAGGTTGACACCAAGCTTCTCTCTAAAAATAAAAAAACTCTAATTTTTCCTTTAAGAGTTTCTGTGCACAGGTAGAAAACCTGAACCATCTCACAGCAAGACTGGAATGTTGTTGTTGTTGTTGTTGTTAATGGAACGTTTTTAATAAAAGAGCTTGCACTCTGACAGACCCATTTTAGGTTTCAGAACATTTGAATCTCTATGGTACCAAACTCACAACCAGTCTGTGAATTAGGATTCCCGTGCACCCTACAGGGCACAGTGGAACTTCTCCTGCGGGTGTCTGAGGCTGACGCTCTTTATGGGAGCAGAGAGTCTCAGCTCTCTCTTGCAGGGCGGCTGGTGGGCTCGAACAGCTGAATCAAACACATAACCCACTACACCACCAGCACCTTATTTATTGTACAGTAACTTTTATTTCTATACCACCCCCCTTTTGAGCATTTTTATTTTGTTTATTTTTATCATTTTATTGGGATTCTTACAGGTCTTATCACAAGCCACACATCTATCCATTGTGTCGAACACATTTGTACATATGTCGCCATCATCAGTTTTAAAACATTTTCTTTCTACTTGAGCCCTTGGTATCAGCTCATTTTCCCCCTCCCTCCCCCATGAACCCTTGATCATTTATAAATTATTATATTTTTTCATGGATTACACCAACTGTTGTCTCCCTTCACCCACTTGTCTGTTGTCCATCCTCCTGGGAGGGGGTTATATGTAGATCATTGTGATCAATTTCCCCTTATTGCCCCCCCACCTTTCCTTACCCTCCTGGTAGCACTACTCTCATCATTGGTCCTGAGGGGTTTATCTGTCCTGGATTCCCTGTGTTTCCAGCTCTTATCTGTACCAGTGTATATGTTCTGGTCTAGCCAGATATATAAGGTAGAAGTGGGGTCATGATAATACAGGGGAGAGGAGGAAGCTTTAAAGAACTAGAGGAAAGTTGTGTGTTTCATTGGTGCTCTACTGCACCCTGACTGGCTCGTCTCTTCTTTGTGGCCCTTCTGACAGGGGATGTCCAATTGACTACTGATGGGCTTTGGCTCTCCACTCTGCTCCTTCCCTGATATGACTTTTTTATTCTGGGTCTTTGATGCCTGATACCTGATCCCATCAACACCTCATGATCACACAGGCTGGTGTGCTTCTCCCATGTGGGCTTTATTGCTTCTGAGCTGGATGGCCGCTTGTTTATCTTCAAGCCTTTAAGACCTCAGACACTATATCTTTTGATAGGCGGGCACCATCAGCTTTCTTCACCACATTTGCTTATGCACCTGGTTTTTCTTCCGTGATTGTGTCGGGAAGGTGAGCATCACAAAGTGCCGGGTTAGGAGAACAACGTGTTCTTGTGTTGAGGGAGTACTTGAGTGGGGGTTCTGGTCCCCTTTAAAGATAACAAATTGGAACTGCCTGCTATTCGGTTCCTAATGAAGGTGAAGTGGTGCTTGGGGAAAATTCCAAGTTCATGTGGTTTGCGTTGTTCAGGTAGATCTGTGAGTCAAAGGGCGCCCTGTGAAATATCACTTGACCTAAATACTTAGTACAACACCCGCTACTTTAAGCAGAGCCGGCGTGTGCGTCCTCTACCTCGGGCTCGCTCCTGCCCCCTTAGGAGATCCTGACTGTTATGGGCAGAGTCAAGATTGGCACATGGCATATCCTCTGCATCTCAAAAACTAGAGCCGATCGAGGCAACGTGCCATTTGTGGGCTCAGCAGGTCAGACTTACCCAGGAGCAAGCCTAGCATTTGACAGACCAGCATGTGTGGGGGCCAGTGTTCATGTTGTGTCTTAGCTAGTGGCCAGGCCTGCCTTCTATTCCGCAGAAGCTGGGGGCTTGCCCAGCCCTCAGAGGGGCTGTGGGGCTGTGTGTGCTGTGGAGGGTGGAGTATGTCTGCAGCACCCACAGCCCCTGTGTCTGCTCTGGTACCAGTGAGTATTGAAACCCTGGGACAGACTTCTCCCCATCATCCACCATAAGGGACTAGAGTCGAACTCTGGGGATCTGCCCGAAATCCCCTCCACAGATGGTAGGTGGGTAAGAGCGCCCCAGGGGCATCCATGCCTCCCTGGCCCTCCTGTGAGGCTGATCTACCACCTACAAAGCTCTTTGCCAAACCTGTTATTAGCTTGTTTAATCCTCATAATCATTCCCAGGAGGGGGGGGTCCCTTTTTACAGTGGGCCCCACGTCACCACCAGTCAGGAACCCCAGAACAGTCAGTGCCTGTGGAGGTAGGGAGGCTGCCCTCAGCCCCAAAGGGGGATGAGAGAGGGGGACGGGGTGGAGAGGAGAGGGAGAGTGGGTGTCTCCCTTCCCCCTCCAGAGCTGGGGCCAGGTCAAGCACCAGGGAGAGAGGGTGGGGAAAGGACCAGGGAGAGAGGGTAGGGCCAGCAGGGATGGAGGAGAGCCCATCCTAAATCCTCCTTCAATCATCACAAACTATACGGCCTCCCAACCCCCTCCCCCGAGGGAGACAGGGATGGGGCAGGAGAGCTGGCCAGTGTCCATCCTGAGGGGCACAGGAAGATGGAGACACAGGCTGTGTGAGGTCAGGCAGGTGACTCATGGAGACTGGGGGATAAGGACCGACTAAGAGGAAAGGCAGTCTATACTGCCCCCATGGTCATCAAGCAAGGTGCTGTCTCAGACCACGGCTCTGAGTCAGCCGCTGCCGTCACCGGGCCCCACCCCTGCCTCTCGCCGTGGCTAGTCTGTTTCGTGTCTCAGGTTTCTGAGATATCACATCCCCCCCGCCCACCCCCACCCATTGCCACCACCACCCCAGGGCCCATCATCCTCCCTGGACCAGCACTGCAGGACCACAGCAACACCAGGAAGCCAGGTGCCCGCCGACTCGATTGCTGGTCTCGGCACAAGCCCACCTTCCTCCCCTGTGGTCCTCGGAGACTGCCTAGCCTGCACTTAGAAATCAGACGCCCAGAGAGGGCCAGGGCCCTGCCCAAGGTCACACAGCCAGGCCGCCACAGAAACGTGCCAAGAACCCAGGGTGGTTGACTCCCGCACAGGGTTCTCCCTGAACTATAATAAACCTGGTTATTTTTAGGAAGCTAATTAGCAAGTCAAATATGACTCCTGCTAATAATACACCTTTATGCTTTTCAGCATCTCTTCATCACCTCATTTGCTCCTGTAAAAATGCAGTGGGCTGGGCAGTGCAGTACCTGGTGAGCTCATGGGACAGGTGTGGTCCAAGTAGAGAGTGATTGGTCCTGAGCAGTGAGCCCTGTCCAGCCACCCATGCTGTCATGCTCCCAGGTCTGAGGGTGGGGTGGGGAGGGAGAAGCGGGGGGGGGGGGGGGGCGCTTGCAGTGTCCTAAGAGGGACCTCATCCCAGGGCCTAGCTCAGAGCCTCTCACCACAGTGGCCTCCTGCAGGTAGACCCATGCCCCTCAGACCTGCTCTCTGCATAGGCCACACACCTAGAGCTGGACCAGCCTTCTTACCCCTCCTGACCCAGGCATCCAACCCCAACCCGATTTCCCATGGTCCCTGGACCTCGGGCGACCTCCAGCCCTAGCATCCATGGATGTTTTGTCTCCTGAAAATTTCCCAAAGCCCATCAGAACTGGTTCTGGAAAGGGAGGTGCCAGCAGGCTGAGAACCCCCATTCCCATCATGGTGGAGGATAAGCCAGCCCCTCCTCCCACAGCCCCGCCCTGCTCCCCACCCGATCCCATCCCTCTGGGAACTCTGCAGACATCTGGGACTCTGAGAGGGCCGGATATGCAGGATGAATGTGTGTATGAGGTCAGTTCCCGAGCCCTTCCAGAGAACATGGGACTCTCTTCCCCCTTCACACGCAGCTGGGCTGCTCCACCGGGAACAGGGCTGGGGGCGGGGACTGTGCCTGCCAGGAGAGGATATGACAAGCCATTTCACAGACCGGCAACTGAGTCACCAGGCAGGGTGCTGAGAGCATCCTGAGCCTTCCCGTCTTGTAAGGCCCTCGCCTGCACCCCAGGGCCCAGCATGTGCCCAGGAAAGGGGCAGGACAAGACCAGGAGGGCCTATTCCCAGGGCCTCCCACATGGTCCTGCTCACCAGGCCCAGGAGCCTGTGTCCCTCGTCCCTCTCCCTTCCTCTCCCTGGATCACACCTGTGCAGGACCTCCCCCCGCTACACTGCCTGGCGCACCCCATCCTCACTGCATGGAGAGCCTGTGAGGGACAAACTGCCATGGCAATGGGAGACGCTGACGCTGTCACCTCTCAAATAATGCCCTGGCTTATGTCCGCCTCTCTCTTTTTTTAAATCATTTTATTGGGGACTCATACAGCTCTTATCACAATCCCTCCATCCATTCTGTCAAGCACATTTGTTAACCTCATCATTTTCAAAACATTTTCTTTCTACTTGAGCCCTTGGTATCAGCTTCTCATTTTCCCCTCCTTTCCTCACCCTCCCTCCCTCATGAACCCTTGATAATTTGTAAGTTATTATTTTTTCGTGCCTTACACTGACCGATGTCTCCCTTCACCCATATTTCTGTTGTCCGTCCTTTTGGGAAGGAGTGATAGGTAGATCATTGTGATTGGTTCCCCCTATCTCCCTCCATCTTATCCTTATCCTCCTGGTATTCCCTGTGTTTCCAGCTCTTTTTAAAATCATTTTATTGGGGGCTTGTACAACTCCCATCACCATCCATCCATCCATCGTGTCAAGCACATTTGTACATTTGTTGCCATCATCATTCTCAAAACATTTGCTTTCTACTTGAGCCCTTGGTATCAGCAACTCATATTTCCCCTCCCTCCCCGCTTCACCCTCCCTCATGAACCCTTGATAATTTACAAATAATTATTATTTTGTCATATCTTACACTATCTAACGTCACCTTCCCCCCACTTTTCTGTTGTCTGACCTCCAGGGAGGAGGTTATTTGTAGATCCTTGTAAATGGTTTCCCCTTTCCACCCCACTCTCCCTCCACCCTCTAGGTATCGCCACTCACACCACTGGTCCTGAAGGGATCATCCGCCCTGGATTCCCTGTGTTTCCAGTTCCTATCTGTAGCAGTGTACATGCTCTGGTCTAGCCGGATTTGTAAGGTAGAATCGAGGTCGTGGTAGTCAAGGGGTAGGAAGCATTAAAGAACTAGAGGAAAGTTGTATGTTTCAACGGTGCTACACTGCACCCAGACTGGCTCATCTCTTCCTTGTGACCCTTCTGTAAGGGGATGTCCAATTGCCTACAGACGGGCTTTGGGTCTCCACTCTGCACTCCCCCTCATTCACAGTGATATGATTTTTTTGTTCTGGGTCTTTTTTTGTTGTTGTTGTTAGTTCAAGGATTGTTTGTTGGCCTTTAGGAGTGTTTTCCAGTCCAGTCTGTTGGGGCACCATGCCCTGGCCCCGAAGTCCACCCTCAGCATTCCCTGGGGACCTTGCCACTCCATTCCCTTGCTGTTCTGTTGCACCCCCTTAGTGTTTTGACTCGGTGTGGCGGGATCAGATCGGGTGCAATTCCCACACTGTCTCTGGTGTTGTCCCCTGTAGGGCCATGGGTCAGTGAGGGGCGTCATGTCTCATAGTGGGGCCGGCCATGTGGTCCTCTCTAAACCAGGATGTGCTCTACTCTCTCCTCCTCCCCCTTCATCTGCTCCCGTGTGCTCAGATCAGATATGTCCCTCTCCCAGAGCGAAGATTCAATGCCGTCCTTTGAAGTGAATTCTTCTGGGGGGAGGGGCAGGTGTCCACGTATTAGTTGGAATTGGGGCCAGCCCCCAAGACCTCTCCACTGGTTCCCTACTCCACGCTGCATGTTGCATTCTGTTCTGGGTCTTTGATGCCTGATACCTGATCCCATCAACACCTCATGATCACATAGACTAGTGTGTTTCTTCCATGTGGGCTTTGTTGTTTCTGAGCTTGATGGCCACTTGTTTACCTTCAAGCCTTTAAGATACCAGATGGGTTTGGGGTCTCTGCTCTGGCCCCCTGGCCCCCTTCGTTCTCAACAATATGTTTGCTTATTTGTTTGTTTGTTTGTTTGTTTGTTTGTTTGTTTTGAGTCTTCTGGTGCCTGTTACTCAATCCTATGGACACCTCATGATCACACAGGCTGGTGTGCTTCTCCCATGTGGGCTTGTTCCTTCTCTGCTAGATGGCCGCTGTTTACCTTCAAGCCTTTAAGACCCCAGACATTATATCTTTTGATAGCCGAGCACCATCAGCTTTCTTTGCCTCATTTGCTTATGCACCCGCTTTGTCTTCAGCGATTGTGTCAGGAAGGTGAGCATCATGGAATGCCAGTTTAATAGAACAAAGTATTCTTGCATTGAGGGAGTACTTGAGTAGCGGCCCGATGTCCATCTGCTACCTTAATACTTAACCTATAAATATATGCTCATAAATCTATTTCCCCATCGTTATATATAAATATATTTACATATGTACATGTCTGTATCCAGACCTCTATAAATGCCCTTTCCTCCTAGTTCTTTTCTATATTTTTTCTTTTACTTTCCTCTTGTCCCACTATCATGCTCAGCCTTCATTTGGGTTTTAGTAATTAGTCTTGGTTACGTTGCCCTTGATCAAAACCTTCCAGGCCTCCTACACCCTCCTCACCACCAATTTTGGATCACTTGTTGTTCCCTTGTCCCTGGGTTTGTTAACACCCACTTCTTTTTCCCCACCTCCCCCTCTCCCATGTCACCCCAGAACCTTCGGTGCAGCTGTTTTCTCCTCCAGATTGTTCATCCAGCCTATCTAGATAGACCTGCAGAGAAATAATGTGCACAAAAACAAGACAAAGCAACAAAAGAAAACAAAACAATCACAATGACAAAAAAAAAAAAGCCTGTAAATAGTTCAAGGTCTGTTTGTTGAGCTTTAGGAGTGTTTTCCTGTCTAGTCTGATGGGGTGCCACGCCTTGGCCCCAAAGTTTATTTTTGGTATTCCCTTGGATGTCCACCACTCTTGTGTAGACTGGCTTGTAGGGGAAGATTCTGGATTTGTTGTCCCCCCAGAAGCCTGCTGTGGCTGCATCTCCTCATCTGGTAACTGCCCCAGATGGGAGCCCACCCTGGAGTCTCTCCAGTGATCAACAGCTCAGGCTACAGGGCCTTGTTGACCAGCAGGAAGGGGTGGGCTTGACAGGAGGGTGAGCAGGGTGTCCCACTAAGGAAGAGAGAGATGAGTGGGGAGCCCAACCCCAGAGAGGGAAGGTTTGGGCCTGTTCCAGAGACACCCCTAGATGCCTAGAGGGGCCTGGCCTCTCTCTCCCTCCACCACATCTCCGGCTAGGATGAGGTGAGCACCCTCCCCAGCTGCTCCAGACCTGGTCCTGACAGAGACCCACCCCCACTGCATCCCAGCAGGGGAGCCCTGTGGGCTGTGACCACACCTGGCAGGGGACAACCACAGGTTGACACAGCAGGAATGAAACCACCGGTAAATAGGGAGAGATGGGGAGGGGGCTTCACCTGGGGGCTACATTCCTGAAGTGGGGGCCCCATAGCTGAGGGAGGAGCCCCAAGGCTGTCTCTGCAGAGTGTTCACCCAGTAGGGGGGTGCCTTGGGGGAGGAGGGCTGGTAAAGCACACTGGGTGGCCTCCAGTCTTCCCCCTGATTCCCCACCACCCCTCCCCTGGGGTCAGGGGCATCCACTCCCAATGGAAATTCTCTGGGGGTTGTCTCCCACCTTGCTCACCACCCCTGCCCCCACCCCCATCAAGGGTACAGAGGGGAAAGAGTCCTGTCAACCCCCTGCTCCCACTCCCACCCCCACCTACCCCCTGCTGAACCCAGAACAGGCACCACCATGGGGGTGCAGATACTGGGACAGTCTATGGCAGAAACTATGCCCCTCTGGGGAGTCCCCAGAGAGCAGGATCGTAGGACAGCATGGGAAGGAGTCTTGACTGCGGCTGGCCTGTCACCCGGCATCAGGCTCTGCCAGTGCAGGTAAGGTTGGGCGCCTCAGGGAAGCTGCTGCTTTTCAGCTGAGTGAGCGAGAAATGGTGGCTGAAGTCAAGTCTGTGGCCCACTTTCCAGGCCCCGCTGCCCCCGCGGAGCCCCCAGTCAGAGCAGAGAGGGAGGGGGGCGCGGCCCTGAGAGGCCCACAGAGCCACACCAGGATGAGGCATGGCAGGGAGGAAGGGTGGCCAGGTCTGGGAAGGCCCTAGTGTGTGAGGGGGGGCGGGGGGGACAGTGGGGCTCCCCAAACTGAACTCAGCATGGCAGTGGCCTCAGGCACCCTGGTGCAGTGAGATGTGAGAGAACTCAGGGCCGGGATACAAACAGGCTGGGAACATGCACTCCGGAGCCGCATCCTGGGATGGCCCCAAGTTTAGCCCTGTCCCCGGGACCTGCTCTTTAGAGGAGCTTGTGCTAGACCCCTTGCTCACCCTGCCAGCCTCACTGCTCACAGGGAGCAAAAAGGCCATGAGGCAAGAGAATGTGTCCACCCAGGAACCCCCCCCCCCACATGCAGAACCTTAGATTCCCAGGCCACAGACCTGGAGCCCCTTCCTGAGCTCTGTGGGGAGCTTTCAGGGGCCTGCCTCCCCGCAGTCAGTGCCCCTAGTCAGTACGGCCTCAGGGGGTGCCAAAGGGCAGGGTTGCAGAGTGTGTGGGTGGGCCCTGGGCTAGGTGTCCACCTGCAGTGACCCAGGCTCAAGCTTGCCTCCCCCTCATAGGCAGCGAGAACAAATTCTATTCAGCAGTTGTTGAGTTTGGTCTTGAAAGTGTTAAATATAAATAATAATAATAATAAATAAATGAATAGTGTTAAATATCTAGATATGCAACTTGAGGGCCTTCTTCTGCACTGCTTCTCCCCCCAAGTCCCCAAATATTAGGAGTGGGGCCAGTCTGAAGACAAACCCTAGCCTCACCCATACCCCTAGACTGACCCCAGATGGAGGGGCTCAGGAAACCCCTGTTGGCCAACCCAAGAGGGGCTGGCCCGGGATCCGACAAGCAGTCAACTTCGGACGTGACTGAAGACATACGGATCTCACCTGTGGCCCAGCAAACGGAGCCCTTGGGAATGAGGAAGGCAAGGGCCCCCAGAGAGAGCTGCTCCCAGGATTATGGGCCCTCTTGGAGCCCACAGAGAGAGTCACATAGCCTGCTGGGATGCCATGTAGGGAGGGGCCTTTGGGGTCCTGCAATTGATTTCTCTGTCTGCGTCCAAGGTCCAGCCCACAGAGGGCCCTGCTTACAGGTCTGGGAGGGATCTAAGCTCGGTGAGGGAGCCCAACTTTCTTATTCACAGAAGGGGAACTGAGGCCCAGGGTCCCCGAGTGAGACAAGTCTCCTGCCTCCTAGCCAAGGCCTCTCCGGTGTGTGGGGAAGCTGGGCGATGGTACAGAAGAGCCAAGGGAGGGCTGATGACTTCGGATGCTGACCGCGCCCTGGGCTGCCGGAAGAACAAGCAGACCCCCAGAAAGCCCCGTAGCCATGAGATCTCCCTTGGAGTTTCAGACGTGCCATCCGGAGAACCTATTCCTGAAAAGGGCACATGCCCGGGAGAGCAGGAGGTCGGTGGAAGGAGGAAGACTCGCTGAGATGTCTGGGCACAGGCTGCCATAAGGGGTCAAACATCGCCACGGTGAGGACGAAGCAGGACAGGGCAGCAGTCACAGGGATGGAGGAGTCAAGTCCAAGTGCAGGGCACCCACAGGCAAAAACGACAACAGTCCTGTCCTTGGCGGGAGCTGATCAAGATCGTGGGAGACCGCTTCAGAGTCTGGCTCCTAGAGGTGCCCCGCCAGGGCCACTTTCTTTCTCCCATGTACCTCAAGTCCGCTGGGACTGTCAGAAACTGCCACTAAGGCAGCTCTGGGGGAGGGAGGGACTTAAAAGACTGGCTTTCAGGGGGCTCTTAAGGAAGCTGGGGTTTGGGGCAGTGGATGCGCTTTCTGAGCCCTCCAGGGGAAGGAAGCAGGAATCAGGAAATAGTGCTGCATGGTGCGGCCCTGCGTGACACAGCGTGACGGTCTGAATGCTGAGATGGGAGACCTCTCGTTGGCCGCGAGAGCCCCAGGAAACCAGCCCTCCACATTGCTGAGCTCACCCAGCCCCATGGCGTGTAACCGGCCTGGCCCCTTCAGGGCAGGGGCCTGTCCAGTGCAGCCTCGACTGTGCCACCTGTCCGTGCTGTCCCACCAGGAGCAAGCCAGGTGCATAGCAGCCAGCTCTAGGCCTGGTGTCAAGTGTGGGGTGGGGATGGGGGTGGGGAGGGTGCGGAGGAGAGGAGGGCAGTGAAACTTCCCTGAAGTTAACAAGAAGGTAGTTCCGGATTTTCAGAAAAGAGGAAGTAGGTGAGTTCCTAAGAAACCTCAGACCAAGCGGGTGGAGGCCCCCCACTCCCCATCCCCACCCTCTGACAGGTGTTCCAACCTGGGCATCGGTCAGGGAAGTCCAGGTCTACCAGAAAGGAAAGGCCAGGGTTATGACAGCCAGCCCTCCTCTTGAATTCTCACCTCAGTCTGCTTTCCAGGTAGCCCCTCCCACCTGGGACCTTGGCTCCTGGATCCAGAGAGGGTGGTGAGCCTGGAGGGCCCGAGGCCTGGGAACAAGAGGTGCCACAGGAGGGACAGGGGGCACCTCTGTGGGACCCAAGCAAGACCTCCCTCAAGAGGCTGCGCAGCACCCAGGGCCCCTTCCTGGCAGTGTGGGCCTCCACAGTCAGATGCCAGCCCTGCTTGCCTGCCTCCCCTCCACTGGGAGACCCTCCCATCCTGCTCCCCAAAGACCCACCAGGCTTCCCACCTCCTGCCTTTGCTAGCCAACCACCTGTTTCCACCTCAGTGCCTGCAGGGGCTTTGTGGCTACGTCACAGGGTTGGTCCTGACGCATGACTGCAGAGCTGTAATCATGGCGGGAGGAGCCCCGGTAGTTAGAACAGCTCGGCTGCTAACTGAAAGGTCGGTGGTTCGGCGTCATCCGTCACTGCGGGGGGAGAGAAGACGGTGGCATCAGCAAAGATCGACAGTCTCGCCACGTCTGGGGCTGCAGCTCTTCTCTGCCCTCTTGGGCCCCCATGAGTCAGAATGTGCTCCACGGGGGTGGCTTGGGGGGGTGGCAATCGTTCCGGGTTTTACTGCGGATCATCCAAGAGCAGTTGCAGCAGGACATTGACAAGGAGCTGCCAGAGGTCCAGGACGGACTCAGAAGAGGATGTGGAACTCGGCGTGTCGTTGCTGATGTCAGACGGATCCTGGCTGAAAGCAAAGAACTCCAGAAAGATGTTTGATGGTGTTTTATTGACTATGCCCAGGCTTGTCACTGTGTGGCTCATGACAAACTATGGTGAGCTTTGCCAAGAAGGGGCATTCCAAAACGTCAGTGTGCTCGTGTGAAACCTGTACAGAGATCAAGGGGTGGCTGTGGAAACGGGACAAGGAAATTGTGCATGGTTTTTAATGAGGAAAGGGGTGTGCGTACGTGAACAGGGTTGTACCCTCTCCCCAGGCTTAGTCAGTCTGTATGCTGAGCCAGTCATCAGACACGCTGGCTGTAGGAAGAATGATGTGGCAGCAGGATTGGCGGAGGGCCTATTAACCTGCGGCCACGTGCAGAGGACACACCTGCCTTGCTGAAAGTGAGGAGGCTGAGGAAAATCAGGGATTGCAGCCTTCAGTGTGGATGACAACTCAGTGTAAAGAACACCCAAACCCTCACAGCTGAACCAATAGGTGACATCATGCTAAATGGAGGAAAGTTCGGATTTTCAAGGATTTTGTCTCGCTTGGATCCACAATCAATGCTTACAGAAACAGCAGCCTAGAGATCAAAAGACACATTGCATTGGGTCAGTCTGCTGCCCAAGACCTCTTTAAAGTATTGAAATGCAAGGATAGTATTTTGAGTCCGAAGGTGTGCCTGACCCAAGCCACGGTATTTTCAATTGCCTCATATGCATGTGAAAGTTAGACACTGAAGAAAGAAGATCGAAGAAGAAGCACACCAGCCTGTATGATCACAGGGTGTCGAGGGATCAGGTACCAGGCATCAAAGAACAAAAAATCTTATCATTGTGAATGGGGGGGGCGGGGCGGAGTGGGGACCCAAAGCCCATCTGTAGGTAACTGGACATCCACTTACAGAAGGGTCCCGGGGTACGGGGTGGGGGAGACAGTCAGGGTACAGTGTAGCAACAATGAAACATACAACTTTCCTCTAGTTCCTAAATGTTTCCTCCACCCCACCCACTATCACGACCCTAATTCTACTTTAAAAATCCAGCTAGACCAGAGGATGTACACTGGTACAGATAGGAACTGGAAACACAGGGAATCAAGGGCGGATGATCCCTTCAGGACCAGTGGTGAGAGTGGCGATACCGGGAGGGTTGAGTAGAGAGGGGGAACCGATTATAAGGATCTACATATAATCTCCTCCCTGGGGGACGGACAACAGAAAAGTGGGTAAAGGGAGATGTTGGACAGAGTAAGATATGACAAAATAATAATTTATAAATTATCAAGGGTTCATGAGGGAGAAGGGAGTGGGGAGGGAGGGGGAAAATGAGGAGCTGATGCCAGGGGCTTAGGTGGAGAGCAAATGTTTTCAGAATGATGAGCGTAACAAATGTACAAATGTGCTTTACACAACGGATGGGTGGATGGATTATGATAAGAGTTGTATGAGTCCCCAAAATAATTTTTTTAAAAAGAAGATGGAAGAATCAGTGCATTTGAATTGTGGTGCTGGACTGCCAAAAGGGCAAACCTATCTGTGTCGGAAGAAGTGAGGCCGGCGCTCCTCAGAGGCAGAGGCGGCAAGGCTTCATCTTACGTGCTTGGTACATGCTGTCAGGAGAGACCAGGTGAAGAACCTCATGCTTGACAAAAGAGGGAGGCCCTGAAGGACATGGGTGGACACAGTGGCTGCAACCACAGGCTCAGGTCGAGGACAGTGGTGAGGACGGCACAGTGTTCTGTTGTGTGTGAATAGGGTCGCTATGGGTTGGAACCAACTGGACAGCACCCACCAACAAACGCAGTCTGTATGAGACCAGGAAGCCAGGTCTTTCTCCCATGGAGCCTCTACCCAGAGGCCAACCTCTCGGTGTGCAGCTGAGCGCCCAATTATTGCGCTGTCAAGACCCATGGGGTGGCTCCCCCCAAAAGTCCTCCTGTCTGGGGGCCCTGGGAATGGGACAGGCTGGGAAGGAGCTGCCGACTCTGTACATTTTGTAAAGACACCTTGCTCTCACCATCTCCTCTCCCGGTGGGAATGACCACCATGTCGCTGGATAGGATGCCATATAAGCCACGTCCACTTCCATCCTACCTCGACCCCAACTCTGGCCCGGACCACTCCTTCCTTCTCCCCTCCCTCCAGCATCACCCTCAGTACCTCCTCGAGCCCAAAGGGGGTCCCCCCTTAACCAGCTTCCCTCGTGGCTCCAGGGAACATGTCCACCTTTCTCCTTGGCCCCCTGCCTTCACCCTCCCTTCACCTCCCACTGCTGCCCCTTGGCATCCAATCACTGCCTGCGCCTCTCGCGTCCTATAGAAACACCTCTCCCTGCCCTCCCCCCCACCCAGCTCTGCCCACCTCTCTTGCTGCAGAAGCTCCATGCAGTGCCTCTGCCTGCCCCACCTCCCACCTCCCCTGTACGCTGCCACCTGACTCCCACCACGCCCTGCCACTTGGCCAAAATCACTCTCACAAAGCCCCTAGCAACCTTTAATGCACTCTAGGGCCAGCTCAGCGAACTGCTACTCAGCTCTCCTCTTGGAGGTGGTGTTCCGGCGGGGGGGGGGGGGGGGGGGCGCCTGGAGATGCACATCCAGCCTCCCTGGTCTCACAGCACTTCTTCCACAGCCCCCTCTGGGCCAACACACCCACAATCACCTTCTCCCAGCACAGCCCCTACCTGGGGCTCTCACACCCCCAGAGAAGAACCTTCAGCACGCTGCCTGCCATGGGGCTCTCTGTTGAGCTCCAGGAAGGACAGCCCATAGCATGCAGGATGCCACCTCCAGGAAGTTCTCAGGCACTCACAGAGCTTGTCATCTCCCCAGGCGGGCCCTCCCTCCCTTCCCCCACCAGCTGGGCCTGAGAGAATGCTGAACCAGAGTCAGCCTTCTGTCACTCCCCTGTGATCTCATCCTGTCTCAAGACACCAAATGCCAACTCTGCAGCCAGCTCTCAAAATCCACCCCGCTGCATCCAGATCTCTCCCACAGAATCCCAGATGTATCCATCCACATACTCCGGCTGCCACCCAGATGTCCAACCAAGAGCTCAGACCTCGCTTGCTCCCGCACCTCCCAGCACCCTGTCTGCTCCCCACGGGCTCCCCACCCTATCTCTGTCCTTCCTGATGCTCAGGCCAGACTTTGGAGCTTCCTTGACCCCTCCACCTCTCTAGCCTCTAGATTCTACTTCAGGACCCTCCTCCATGGAGCCACCCTGGGCGGAGCCAATTCCCATCTCACCAAGACATTTGCAGACGCTTCCCTCTGGTCTCCCAGTTCCCGTCCTTCCCAAACTCCCTGTGGTCTAGTCTCAGCACAGTGGCCAGAGTGGAGCTGCTGAGGGACATCGCTAGGCCCTGCCCCTCTCCAGCTCCAATACCCTCAGTGGCTCACCATTTCTCCTAAGGACAAAGGCCAATAGACGGGTCCCCTTCCCTCCCAAATGACAGTTCTCCCTCTTTTTTTTTTTTTACTTTTTTAAAAATCTTTTTATTGGGGCTCATAAGGCTCTTATCACAATCTGTACATACATCAATTGAGCAAAGCACCCTTATACATTTGTTGCACTCGTCATTCTCATAATTCACCTTCCACTTGGGTTCAGTTCTCCCTCTTCTATCTTCACCTCCTCCTCTCTAGCTACACAGGAAGGCCACCCTGTGATCCCAGGTGCAAGGCCCCTGCCTGGTGGTCCAAGTGCATTAGCACAAGCTAACAGTTGGCTGCTGGAACCCCCCAGCAGCAGCATGAAAGAAAGGCCTGGCAGTCTGCTTCCGTAAGGTCTACTCCGTGACACGTGGGGTCGCCGTGGGTCAGAAGGAGCTGGACTGTGAGCCATTTCTGGCTGCATCAATTGGGACAGGAACTTAAAGCAAAGGCTTGCTTTCCGTCTGGGCTTCATGATCCTCAGACAGCAGGGAGCTCTACGTGACAACAGTGTCTGCTACCTGCAGGGGGGAGGAGAGACTTAGAGTCACTCTGTGGCTCTTACAGGATTCAGCTAAGAAATCGTGCGCATCTCCTCTCGTTGCTCAAAGGACACAGCTGGGTCTAACTCAAGGGGACAAGCAAGGCCCCTCTGCTTGTCTAGAACAGACCCCAGTGAGCAAGGTGGGTGTCTCCCACACTGCATTCCTGAGCATACCAGCCCTACTCCCCCACCTCCCCAGGGCCCTTCTCCCATCTATGTCACCCCATTGGTGTCTGCCCAAATGCCACCACCTTAGTGAGGATGCCCCCGACACCAGCCCCCCCCCATTGTATGTCAGAAGCTCCTTCTCTCGACCTGAATTGTGTTTTCTCACATCTCTAACTGACTATGTAATTGACTTATTTGTTGTGTTTACCAGTTACTGTCTGTGTCCACCAGCTAGAGTGAAAGGCCCTTGAGGATGCGTGTCTACATTGGTCACTGATGTGAGCCCAGCTTCTGGAACAGCACCAGACACCCAGGAAACTGTTACGAGTCTACTATGTGATTGCATGGATGAGGGAGTGGATGGATGGATGGATGGATGGATGGATGGATGGATGGATAAATGGGTGGAGGTGGATGAATGGAAGGATGAAGATAGATGGATGGGTGGATGGGTACAGATGGATGGATAGGTGAAGATTGGATAGATGGATGGAAATAGATGAATAGGTGGAGATGGATGGGTGGATGAGTGGATGGATGGAGATTGGCTAGATGGATGGTTGAATGGATGGATGGGTGGGTGGGTGGTTGGCTAAATGGATTTTTGAATGGCTGGATGGGGGTGTTGGAGATTGGATAGATGGTTGGATGGATGGATGGGTGGGGGGTTGGAGATTGGATGGATGGTTGGATGGAAGGATGGATGGATGGAGATCAGATAGATGACTAGATGGATGGTTGGATGGATGGATGGATGTCCTTGGACTTCTTCATCTTCCACAGCTTCTGCTTCCCCCTCACCACCACATCATAGTGTCCTCACCTCCTTAAATGCTTTCAACTCCGCACTGTAGTCACTATCTCCAAAGCCACTGCCTCCCACGGGCCCTCATTGCTGCTGGTCTGAGTTGTCATCAGCTTCCTGATTGTCTCCTGCCTCCAGGTTCCAATCTTGTCAGACCAAGAAGCAGAATAACATGACTACACGGTGAGTCCAGTAGCCAGACGGGCTGGGTTCTTTCTCTGGTTCTGCCACATACCAGCAGTGCGACTGTGAACTGGTTCCTTCCCCACCCTCGGCTCCGTTTCTTCCTTTGCAGAATGCAAAGGTGGGCAGAGCTTCCCTTTGTTGGGTTTGGAATCACCGAGGGCTTCCGCGAATCGACGTAGGTAAAGCCGCCTGTATACGCAAGGTGACTGCTTTACAGGGTCCCGGACAAATCAGAAATCAGACCATCCCCCTGCTGAACACTGTTCCCAACCGGTGGCTCTCAGCTTCTTCTCTGAGCAGGGGCTCTCCACGGCTGGTCTCATCTCACGGGCCCTGCGTGCCGGCCCCGCTGAACTCCCCAGGGTCTTCTGAACATGTCATGCCATTTCCTGGCCCGGCCTGGGGGCGAGCCCCTTTCTCTGCCCTTCCCTGGCCTGCACTAGCTTTCTGACCGCACAAAAGCCCCAGCATTCTCCCTACACTCATACAGAGAAAGCTTCCAGATTCCTTTTGACAAGTGTATGAGCCCGCACGGGGACATGCCCCAGTACACGGAGCCAGGCCCCTGCGGGCAAGTGCTGCCGTGAGTCACCTTATTCATGGGTCATGCTCCCCGGCATGGGACTGCTGGGCCTAAAGGTGAACAGAATCGTCACTTTGACAGTCACTGTCCAACTGCCCTCCAGAGGGGTGATGGCAAGTATGTTGTGTCTGCTCCCCAACCTGGACGCTCCCTGATGGAGCCAGGCCCTGGACCCAGGTTGGGTGACCTAGAAGTCACCCCTCCTCTCTGCACCACACTGCTCCTGCCCCTCCCTCTGGAGGTGAAATGGGCCCCACAGCCAGAGCTATGTCCTCCTCGGACACGGCTGGCTTACCTGGGCCTGTGTGCGGGCCACTGGGGCCCAGCTAGGGGGCATTGGCCTTAGCCAAGGAGGGGAAGCCAGCCCCCACTCTCTCACAGGACACTCTGAGCCTCTGGGCAGGTGGAAAGGGGTAGGAGAAGTGCGACCTGGATTAACACACACGGTACTCTCCACCCAGTCCACAGAGCTGGAGCAGAGTCCCCAGAACTGTGGCAGAAGGAACGGCAGATGTAGATACTGGGTGGAAGGAAGGCTGTCCAGACGTCAGCACCAGGCCAGGACGGCTCAGATAAGCAGCCGGAGGCTGACACGAAGCAGGTCTGGGTCAGCAGCCAGCTGCTACTGAGGAGGTCGATGGAGTCTCACGGAGTCGGGGTACCTCGGCGCCAGGCCAGCTTTAGGCAGCGCTAGATATGATGTGCTGGGAATTTGCAGCTCCCAGGCCACCTCTGGCTTTGGAAAGAGTCCCTGCTCCCTGGCCCAGCCCTCTCGGGGGTCCTTTCTAAGCACCAACCCTCCCTGCCCACATGCCCCTGCCTATCCCCGGGCCCTGCAGTCAACCTTATAAAAACACCACCAGTTCCCCAAACACTCTCAGCTCCTATTGTCCCTGTCCCAACCACACATTTCCCTCCGCCTCCTCCTTTGTCCAGCCACCCAGACCCTCCTTTCCCACAGGGACAGACGCAGGATCCAGTTGGCCAGCCATTCCAGGCCCTGACATGGTTTCTGATGCCCACCTCAGATCCCCCAGCGCCACCCACCTGGGTTTACTCGATCAGTGCTCTGCCCCCACAACTCGGCTCCCAGCTGGAATGCTCTTGTCTCAAGAGCAGAAATACCGTGTCCAGGTCTGGATACCAACCTTCCTCCACCCACTGCCCACAGTCCCCCTGGGGCGGCCGAGATTCCCCATGGGGAGTTTTTCAACCATTACTAACCCATGATGTTGCCAAAATTCCCCGCCACGGCTTCAGGGCAACCCCAGACAGAAGCTAGTTTCTCTGTGACCCTTTGCTAAAGAGCCAGAAACTGGCCCTGAGCCCCTGGATGGGGAAGCAGTGTGGCTGCAGGGGGCCAACGTGGTGGCAGTACTGCCAGGACACCACCTCCTGGACTTCCCCACCCTCGAGTTTCCTCCACACTGCCTCTGGGGCCAGCCCTGGGGGCTTCCAGGAACCCCCAAGATGAGCTGGGCCCCCAGATGAGGAGAGGAGACGGAGCCGTGAGGCCAGGTGACAAGTTGGGAGGCTTGAGAGACACATGGCTCCTTCCCAGTGCCCAGAGCCTGTGCCTGAACCCCTCTGACAGAGCCTGCTGGGGTGTGGGGGCAGGAGGGAAAGTCGGAGCAGGCCCGAGGCCTGGTCCCCCTGCCACCAGCACCCTGCATCTTTCTCTCAGTGCCCGGAGGCCCTGAGGGATCCACTGCAACCCTAGAGAGACCCAGAGATTCAACAATCCGGAGACAGCCCAGACGCATCGACCCACGGGGCTCCGAATGCCCCTGACTAACCCAAGGGTGGCCCAAGCTGGGACCATCTTTGTAAGTGCCAGTTGT
Source organism: Tenrec ecaudatus (assembly GCF_050624435.1). NCBI lineage: Eukaryota > Metazoa > Chordata > Mammalia > Afrosoricida > Tenrecidae > Tenrec > Tenrec ecaudatus. Next base: position 55,526,012 of record NC_134546.1, on the reverse strand, counting down.
GGCGTCCGAGGCCATGTTGCCATGAGAACATGGAATGGGACCACACACGGGGTGCCAGCCCACCCACCTGGGTCCCTTGTCACCACTGCCCTTTCCAGGGCTCAGAGCAGTGAGTGTGGAGGATGGGGCTGTGTCCCACCTGTCCCCTTGCACCCACAAACATCTGATATGGCCAAACATTCACGCGGAGGCCCTCAGAGACCCTGAGGGTCACTGGGGGGTTGTGAACTAGGCGTGGGGGGGGTGTTGAGCATTTAGGCCCAAGCCTATAGAGGGTCGAATGACCCTTTCACAGGGGTCACTTAGGACCATGGGAAAACACAAATCGCCGATGGTCTTAGGCACCGAGACACCGCTCCTCTGTCCGTTTCCAGGCGGGTCCGCCCACATGCAGATACAAGTACCCGGCGTGAAGACTGTTACCCATGCTACACCGTGCTTCAAATCAAAATGTCATTTATTTGTCATTAGAAATAAATATTTCATAATAGATAATGACATGTTTTTATGATTCATCACTAAGCTTTCATTGTGTTCAATTTGTAAAAATGAAAATATATCCTGCGTATCAGATAGTTACATGACGATTCATCACAGTTGCAAAATGGCAGTGATGAAGTAGCAATGGAAATAATTGTATGGTTGGGGGTCACCGCACATGAGGAACTGTCTGAGAGGGTGGAGGCATGAGGAGGGTGGAGGCATGAGGAAGGTGGATCCTGGGCCTGAGCTCACTGAGCAGACATTTTCCTGATCTGGGCACTGCCCACTGGAGGCTCCCAGCTCACTGTGGGAAAGCGGGAGAGTCCATTGCGGCTGGCCACCAGGCTCCGTTTTCCCCTCACCTCTGCCTGCTCAGGACAGACCCAGGCTCCTAGACCTCCAGCCTCCTCCCTCAGATGGGCGAGCGGGCTATAGATGCAGAGGGCAGGCTGAAAGATGTGGCCCACACGCTGGAGTCTGCTTCCCCGACTCCCCAGGGGTCAAGATGCACTTGGAATCCCCTCACCACCCTCCACACCCCCAATCAAACCCACCGGTTCTCAGGGGACTCATAAGGCAGAACTGAAACAGCAGGGGGAGAAACCAGTTGGTTCAGATTTGGAACCCTGGGGCCTTGATTTGGAATCCCTGGCCCCCCATGCACCCTGCCCGGCCCCTGCCCCCACCTGGGAAAATCTCTAAAGCGTGACTTCCTCCCACCTGGGTTGTCTCCGCCTCCTGCCGCATCCCTACCCTGTCCCCACCTCCTGTGGTCCCCAGGCTTCACCACTGAGGAATGCGAAGTCCCGGGCTTGTCCACCCACTGCACTGCCTCCTGTCTGGGTGGCATCTGCCAAATTGTCCCCTGCCTTTCCTCATCTGGCTTGGCTTGCTGCCTGTGGTCTGAAGGTGAGAGCCATTGTAGATCACAGCACACAGGGGCTTGGCACTCCACGCCACCCCCTCCCGGGGATGTGGATGCTGGCAAAGGGACAGGGACAGCCAGGAAGTTCCCAGACATCACTATTGCTTCCTCTGCAGCCTGCCCTGCCGATCCCACGCCCTCGAGGAGCCTCACCCCTCCGTCTGTTTCTTCCTTCCCTCTCCTGGGCCCCGATGGCCTCTATTTCACGTGCGCGTCCACACAGCTCCGAGGGCAGCGCACAGCCCCTGCTCCACGCACAGGCCTGACACCAACTGGACGCTCCACAAAACGTGTGTGCACAGGACAGAGGCACAGAGCACGCAGTGCACGTGGGGCTGGGGACAAGTCGGAATGCTACCGAGTACGCAGTGCGGGGGGAGAACTGGGTGGTGCCCCTCCCACCCCCCACCCCCACTCACTCATTCATCAAACCAAGGGTTTTGCTAGGTGAAACCAGCAACTGCCCCCCCCCCGGGGGGGATTCCCACAAGCACTGAAAGCATATCCCCACAAAGACTCAGACACCAATGGACACAGCAGCAGTGTTCACAAGAGCCACCAAGTAATAAGAACTTAGAGTAGCAATAGCCCAATGACCCATCAGCTTGGGATTAATGTGGTATTATTCAACAAGCCAGAGCTGTGAGGTACTGGCATGAGCTCCCCAAATCAGATAAACTCTGAAAGCATTGTGCTCCATGAAAGACGCCCCACGCCATTCCCCTGTAGGAGCCGGGTAACATCCAGAAACCAAACCAAGCCAAACCTAACGCACTGCCATAGAGCCATTCTAGCTCACGGGGACCTTATAGGCCAGGGCAGAACTGCCCTGGGGGTCCCGAGACTGTGCGTGTGGATGGCAGGAGAAAGCCTCGTCTTCTTCCTGCCAAGCAGCTGGTGGTTTCAAACTACTGAGCTTCCGGATAGCAGCCCAACGCACAGCACCTGTGCCCTCAGGGCTCCGGGAGCCATCTACAACGGACAGATTCACAGACAGCAGGAGCGGTCGTGGCTGCCGAAGGCCAGGGGCATGGGGCTCATAGGAGTGCCGGGTATAGGATTTCCTTTGTGGGGATGGAGACAGTCTGGAATTAGATAGGCGTGAAAGATGCACAACACTGGATGCACAAAACACCTTGCAGGTGTACACCTTCTAACGGCGTACCGGTGTACATTCTTTGTTCTCAATGAAATCGGTAAATGGAGACGGTCGGTTTGGAAAGCCAAGCCTGTGCGGCTGACTTGCTCTGTGTCTGTTTGTATCTCTCGGTAAACGCCCCCCCGCGTCCTCCCCCCAGGAGCTACACTCTGTCCTGTGTGACTGCCGCCTGAGGGGAGTAGGTAGGAGGGAAAGGGGCCCCAACAGAGACCCAGCGGGCCTCACAGCTGGGGTGGCATCTCCTCTGTGTTCCCAGTTTTAGGACAGTGCGTGTGGCGAGGTAACTTGAGTCCTGGCATAGGTTCTGCCCCCCCTCAGTTTTCCAGGGGGTCTCACTGGGTCACTCTGGGGTGTGACCAAGCTCAAGCACAGGTGCCCCCGCTAAAGGGCCCTCCTTTGGTGGTACAATTCCAACGGAGTGTGGGCTGGGAGTTGGGAAGTTCTTCCTTTGGCTAGACTGTGGTATTCCACTTGGAAACAGCTGTGGGCAGAGGTGCCCCTGAGTCAGCCTTACTCAGCCTCAGTCCCCGTTGGGGTATGGTCCTCCTCCCATCCCCGGATGCTCACTTTGCCATGATGAGGCAGGATGTGGGCTCCCTCCCCTACAGCAGCTGCTAGCGGTGGGAGTTAGTGAAAGTGGCCCGTGTACAGGCAAGGTCCACCTCAACCCACCCTCCTCACAGCAGCTCCCACAAGCTGAACAAAGCGTCCTGGGCCCCCACCAGGCTCCATACCCACCAGATGGGCAGGTGAGCCTCCCCTCTCTGGCCTCAGTGGGACCACTGTAACATCGGAACTTTGAATAGGTGATGGCAAGGGACCCTCTTGCTCTGATGCCCAACCAGTACCAGGTGTGGAATGAGCCGAGTGTGAGGCATCCGGGTACACCGGGGCCAGCTCCACTCCCCGACAGGGCTTTTCCACTTGCCAGGTTGGCAGCATGTCTCTGTCCCCCTCTGGCTAGCCCCTGTGCTAGCCACGAGCCCAGCCTAAAGGCGGAGCTTCATCAATGGCACCCATTCCTCACAGACAGGCATGGTTAGGTCCCAAAGGAGGAGGTCGTTGTGCAAAAACAAGAGTCACATCAGATCCCCAAATGGAGGATGATGAGGTCACACTGTAACTGCAACACCTGGAGACGCCGGGCCCGGCCAAGGGGACACTAGGCCCCGCTGTCACAGCCCGCTTGGCTCTGGCCGTCCGTCGGGATGTTCATGACTGCCAGAGACACCTCATTTGTGTTAGTCTGTGTACTTTAGAGAAACAAATCCACAGAAACTCATGTATAAGAGAGAGTTTTACATAAAGGTTGTGTGCATCATGAAAACATCCTAACCCAGTGCTGCCCAAGCCCACAAGTCCAATATTAACTCGTATGTCCGACACCAATCCACAAAGTCCTCCTCCATCTCACAAAACAGACGCAATGGTGCCGACTGCAGGAGGAAAGCTGAGTCAGTGAGTGTGTAAACATCTCAGCGCTGGCAGGGGTCTCCACACGGCTGCTCCAGCACCTCGGGCTGCATCAGGGTGGTCTATGTGGCTTCTCCTCAGGGATGTCTTGCAGGAAGTGAGCCTTGCCAGCTGAAGCAGGGAACTGCTAAGGCAGCTGCACCCTGGTCCGACCATCAGAAAGCAAGAGACCCGAAAACTGGAAAGGCGAGGCTCACCAAACCATTTATCCCTCAGCCCTTCAATTAACCCCACATGTGTTTATCAGCCAGGTTGGCACAATAAACTAACTACCTTGTCATTCCTGTGCCAAAGAGCCAGTGAGTGTGTTTTGCTGTCATCAATGCCCAGCGACGGATAAGGAGCGTGTCGGTAAGTGAAGGGGGTGGGGAGTCCTTGGGGAGGAATGAGGGGAGCCGCTCAACCAATCCAAAGCCGTTTCAGAGCAAAAGTGGGGGTAGCCTTTTGCTGTGAAGTTTGGGGACGCTGCTTAACCATTCTGTGCCTTGGTTTCTTTAACTCTGGATCGGAGAATGAGCGTATCCCTGCGGGTTGCAAATGGTTCCTGGGCTCGGCTGCTGCCCCAAAGGACGGAGGTTCCAGTCCAACCAGAGGTGGCTCTGAAAGAAAGGCCTGGTGATGGACTGCCGTGGAGTTAGGCACCGAGGGGCCCACGGGGCACATTCCAATCTGACGCGCGGGGGCCACCACGTGTGGGAACCAAGTCCTCTGAACAGCGGCCGGTTTCGTAGCATCACGGGGCTGGTGAGGGAATGTTGGAGATGCAGGTCACCTTGAGACCTGCCCTGGTCACATGGTATCAAGTCATCTAGTCATGATTGGGTTCTCATAGTCTCGCTTACAGAAGCGGAGCCCATCGGCTGATGAATGGCCCCCGCTGATAAGGCAGGAAGGAGGAGATCAGAACCCTCCCCGGCAGAGAGTCCGTAATGCTGGCCCCTGGTGCTGTGCTCCAGCTCCGGCTCCAGCCGCAATGTCCAGCCTGGTTTGGCTTGCCTCCTCCCCACAGAGCCCACGTAGCAGGTGTCCCATCCGTAGGTTGCGATGAGCAGGGAGCAGGCCCTGGTGCTGAGGGTGGGTGGGTAGAAGCAGGCTGGGGGTGGGGGCCCCTGACCCCAGACACCAGGGCAAAGCAAGTCCTTGGTGGCTCCAGGACTTCCCCTTCCCTTGCCCCTCATTGTCCCAAGGCTGTGTGATCCCTTAGACCTTGGAGACCAGGAAGGTCCAGCATTCCAGGAAGGCTCCGACCTGCCCAGGAAACCCAAGCACCTGGTGGGACCTCATCCGGTCCATTGTCCTGAAAGAATAAAAACAGAACCTGCTGTCACCAAGAACCCCACCCAGGACGTCTAGCTCCTGGCTCTCTGTAGACTGGGCAGGGCTCCCATACAGCCAGACTTCCTCCTAAAAACACTTTACCCTGGGCCTCCTGCCATCCACTGTTCCCTGCCTCCAGCCCCCAGGTTGGTAGTGAAACATTTCAGCAGGACTCCAGGGAAGGGACACCAACAGGGATGGGCCCAAAGGGTGCTCAGAACCAGTGCGTTATTAAGCACCCCCACGTTCCCACCCTACCCCACCGCCACCGCCACCATCCCCCCCCCTCTCTCTCACACACACACACACACACACACACACTTTGCAAGCAGGCAACGCTACATCCAACCAAAGAGGAAAGACAAAGAAAGCATTCTGTATAGACGAGAAGTCAATGGCATGCTCACATATTGCTGTTTTTTTTTGTTTCTGTTTTTTGAGAGTGCAAAGTGGCATGATTTGGTGGTCTTTATCAAAATTAAAAACGGATCTCCTCCTTGACCTAGCAGTTCTACTTCCAGGAAGTTCACCTACAGATCCTCGGACACGAAGCAGATACTCAAGCACAGAGAGAGATGAGACACAGTCATTTATACCCAGCCAAACTTTCCTTACAGCATGAGGGCGATAGGGACTCAGAAAGCCCAGCAGGTGCCATTCCCACGTGTTTTTCTTAAAGAAATTACTAGAAAAACATGATTACAGAAGAACTATCACCCTATGGCGAAGGACTAGAAGGGACAGTGAGTTCATTGAGAACAACTCCATGGATGGTAAGACTATGAACTCTGTAGAAATAAGAAAGCGGGAAAGGAGGGGAAGACAAAAGAGGGGAAGAGACAGATGGGGGATGGTGCAAATACACTGACTTCCTCATGCTTTATAGCCAGGTTTTTTTTAAAAAGGTATCGTTTGAACTGTTCAGTCAAGTAATAGAAACTAGTTGAAGATCTGAATGTGATCATCACCCCAGGAAAACACCTCGGGACATGGATGGACCTGGAGAAGTTTAAGATGAGTGAAGTTAGCCAACCACAAAAGGGGCAGATATTGTATCAGAGGATCTCAAGGATTAAAGCCAAGACCAAGATGTACAAGCCAAAGGGAACAGGCTTTGGGGTTTCTCAAGGGAGCGTGCGAGGGAGGCGGGAGGGTGGGAGGGTGAAGCACTGGACAGAAGGTTGTCCGGTGTTGACTTGGGTGAAAGGGAGGGTGGAGACCCACAAGAAGGAGTAGAGAAATCAGGGTGGGGGTCGGGGGGAATAGAGAACAGAGGAGGGAGTTGGTGAGTAGCTGGAACTGCTGAAAGCAGAGGTCATGGTCTGAAATGTAAACCCTCCCACCTGAATCCCAATACGAAGCTCATTTAAAAATGTAAACGCTTAAAGAAAAAAGAAACCAAGCCACTAAATCAAATCCTATAAGTAACGGAAATCGATGAATGGATGGAGGTGATAAGAAGAAAGAATTTCTGGATTCAGCGGCAGTGGCCCTACTGGACTCCCCAGAATGAGCAGGAGACCTTCAAACTCCTGGCTGCCTGGAGGAGGGAGGCGGGAGGCGGGGGCTGGATGAAGGTTAGGTGGGTTTGCCCGGAGCCTACGGACACATAAAAAAAGAGTGTCTCACACCACACTCCTTTCTCTAATTATGTGCACGGATCCCCTAGGAGGGAGGGCGTGAAGGCACAGGGCACAGATGCGCATGTCTGCACGGGTGCACACGTGAGCAGGCCACGTGTGATATCAGATGCTATGTATACGTGTATGCCCGCTTGCTCAGTTCCTGCGAGTGGACACAAGAGGACAAGTCAGGGAGAGAATCAGGGGGCATGCAGAACCGCGGAGAACAGAGGCAGTGAGGCCCACAGGGAAAGAAAATGAGGCTGAGACCGAGAGAGCAACAGAAAACTCTGGAAGTGAAGAGCCCCGCCATCCCCTCTTCCCAGGGGACTGGCAGCCAACAAAGAAGACTCTCTCCTTCCATTTCTTTGAAGCCCTGCTTGTGATGAGTCTCCAGAGGAGGAGAGCAGGCAGCAAGTGGAGTTCAGGAAGGGCTAGATCAGGGCTAGGATGCCCACGGGCTTCACGGGGCCAAGCTGGGCCCTCTCCAAGGGCTGCGGGTCTGAGAAAAGGATCTAGGATCTCAAAGGTGCCCTCTGGGGTGCCCTCTGAACTCTAGAAGTGGCTGTGAGGGACAAGGTGCTACCTCAGACAGACCCCAGAGCCAGGACAAACAGACTCTGAGACCCCTCGTGGATGGTGGGGAACCTTCCAAGGAGGGCTCAGGTCTGCTTGGAAACAAAGCCTGGAGAATCTAAAACCGAGCCCCACACTGTCACTCTGGGAAGAAGTACAGAGCTTACACGCACCTCCCACCCCCACCCCCACTTCCTTGGGGGAGGAGAAGTGGGAGGCCTGGCTCCCAGGTCTGAGTTCTGATAGGCAGGCAACTCTGAGTAAGACGCATGCTCCCCGCAGCTCTCCTCTCCCTCCCCCATCTGATGGGGACCCTGTCACTCTGCCTCTGAGGCTTGTGGTATAACGGGTGGTGCCAGTGCCAAGAAGGGACTTTGGTCATAGAGTTTCCAGCATGGGTTATGGAAAGACCACCCCGTGAACTCAGCTGTTTCCACTTGACTTCCCGCAAAGTTGTCCCCCAGGACAGGAAGATGACTGTGACTTCCGCTGCCCCCCACTTCCTGCAACTGGGACCCCATTCAACTCAGGGTGTCACCTGCACACTCATTCTTGCTGTCAGGAAGGCCCTCCGCAGGGGGCCCTCAAGCCCCAAGGCTGCAGGATGTGGAGAGTCACCCAAGCCCCGGGCCATCCTGAGCACTGCCCTCCCTGGGCCTCAGTTTCCTCATTTGTAGACTGAGCATCCAGGAGCCCCAGAAACTCGGAACTGGACAGTACCAGGGCCTCCCACAAACGCCAGCTGTGTGAGCACCAGATGGGAAGCCTGAGGGAGGCCTGGATCCAGCAGGACCTGGGAGCAGACTGGCTACATGCTGTGAAGCCCCGTGGGGCAGGGCAGGGCTGTCCGGAGCCACCAGCCTACAAGGAGCTCTGTGGATGGAGGTGGAGCCGGCAGACCTGCCAGCCTCACGCTCGCCACACCACTCCGTCCTGTTCAACCAGCTCTTCCAAACAGCTCGCCCTTTGTCTCCATTAGCTAATGACACTGGGGCAGAAACGCCACACGTGGGTGGCATTAACAAACAGAAAGGTCGTCTCTCAGAGTTGAGCATGGCGGAAGTCCTTCCTGGGCCCCTGGGTCTTGGAGAAGGCGTTCTGTCTGTGTAGGTTCTGCCATCGCCCCTCCCCTGGGTCTAGGAGTTTCTCAGCACAAGGGCCCCGGATTCCAAAGGATTTGCTCCTCTCCCAGCTCTCCCCACTGCCCCACCCCCTTCTGTGCTAAGAGATTCTTCTCCACTGGTTTAATCTTATTTCTCAAAATAGATCGTTTCAAGATACAACCTCATCCTCTAGATTTTTCCTGCCTCATTAAAGTAACTGCCTCTAATCCTGCCTCATCAACACCATCCAACTCCCACCACGCTCCCTGCCACCCAGTAGATGCAGACTCCTGGGGACCATCGAGGGCAGGGTAGAACTGCCCTTGTGGGTTTCTGAGACGGTTGCTCTTTACAGTTAGTAGAGAGGCCCGTCTTTCTTCCTTACAGAAGCTGGTAGCTTTGATCTGCTGACAGTGGCGTCAGCAGCCCAAGGCATTAGTGGGTTATCAGTCCACTCTGCCACCAGAGAGGCTGGGATTTTCAACACATGGGATAATGACGTCAGATCACCACGCCGAGTGTACGCAATACTGAGAATCGTGGCTTAGCCAGGTTCACTCCTGTTTTCAAGAGACACCGTCCAACCCCTGACACCTTTCCTCCTGCCTGGTCTGTGGGCACTCACCACTTTGCACGGGTGGGCTCTCCAGCCTGGCTCACCCTCAGCGCCCCCTTCCTCTGTCTGCCTAACGCCCCCTCAAGAACAGCCCCCCGCACAGCAGACCGGCCCTCCGAGCCCTGCTGTTCTCTCCACTAGCCCCATTCCATTCCACTCTGCAGGACGGAGCAGCAGACTCGGCCTTTTGCGGGCCTGACATCATTGGGGAGCTCTAAGCTCTGGGTCCCAATAGCCCAGATGAGTATGGGCTAGCCGTCCATCAGTCTGTCCATCAGAGGAGCTGCTGCAGACATCTGGGTTACAGAGGAGCTGGCGGGCTCTGGGCCCTGCTTGCCGCGGGCGGCTGTGGGGGAGGCTGGAACTGCAGACTATTTTTAGGCTCTGGCTAGATTTGAGAGACAAGGATGCTCCCGACTACAGCCCTTGCTGGCTGGGGAAACACTCTAAGAGCCCCCAGCTCTATGCCAGTGCCTCCCTGCTCCCGGCTCACCTTCTTCTCAGCTCAGTCTCCTGTACTTACTTCTTTATCCCCAGGGACTAGGGGTCAGGGCTAAGAACAGGAGGGGGCCCGGCACCCCGATATGCAAACACCCCCAAGCGGGGAGAGCATATCATTTTCATGGGCTGCACTGGGGTTCACCTCTAGCTTGGTCTCAAGGGCCTCAGGAGATGCTGGAGAGGAAGAAAGCAAGCTCTGAAGACTGAACACACAGGAGAGACACGGGGCTCCAAGGACCCCTGCTTGGTAAACCCCAGGGGATCCTGGTGCGGTGGTTCCCTCAGGGCAGCATCCACAGGGATTTGTCCATTTGGCCCACACATCGTTTACTGAGTACCTACTATGTGGCAGGTACTCTGCAATGGGCGAGTGATTCCATGGTAAATACAACAGACAAAAGTCCCTGTCCTTGTGAAATTGATATTCCAAAGCAGACAGAACTATGAGCGAGGTGATTAATACAAATCACCTGCACACAATTTCCAGATTCACTACAGCCAACAAATGAGCCGGGGGGGAGGGGGAGGTAGTGGTTATGCATTGGGCTGCTAGAGGCAGGATCAACTGTTCAAAGCCACTAGCCACTCCACAGGAGAAAGACAAGGCTTTCTACTCCGCTACAGAAAGGGCTACAGTCTCAGAAACTCACAAAGATGGCTCTACCCTGCCCTCCAGGGTCACTATGAATCAGAAGCAAGTCGATGGCAGTGAACTGCAGCTGAAATCAAAAGAAATACAGGCAACTGCTTTTATAATGTGCTTTTATTTAACTGAATGCATGTGAAATAGTATCACTTCAATGTGTAATCAATATCAAGACATAGCAAGGAAGGCTGTGAGTGATGGTTGCAAGTTATGCGTGAATCCCAGCCACTGAGTTGTACACTTAAAAAAATGGTTACAATGACCCATTTGGGGTTATGTAAAATTTACTAAAGGGCCCTGAGGACCCTGGCAGTTACTCCAAGGTTGATGGTTCAAACCCACCAGCCTCTCTAAGCGAGAAGACGGGCTGTCTGCTCCCAGGAAGCTCTAGCGTCTCAGGCACCCTGCAGAGCAGAAGGTTTGGACTATCCCTTGCCACAACCAAAGCAAAAAATAATTAGTGGTAGTAAGATACTTGCCCTTCTTCTTTTCCTGCCAAGTCTTTGAAATGCAATGCATTGTTTATTTTTATACCACACTTCCGTTCCCGGGAGCCACGTTCCACATGCTCAGTGGCCCCATGGTGCTCTCCTAGAAGAAGCTGTGCAGCTGAGCTCACAGGAAAGGAATGCCGCAGTCGATTAGTAATGTCTGATATGGGTGTGGGTTAGTGTTGGGTCCAGGTGTAAGTTCACTGCTATGAATACGATGTCGATTCCCCCACCCACTCACCAGCACCAACCAGTTTCTGTTGAAAGCCTAACCGCTGTAGCTGTCAATGCAGTCCTGTTTGGTAACAGGGCTTTGTTGGTTAGGGGAATGTGGCCTTCTCAGTGTTAGGTGGGCCCACTGGGCAGCCTGGAGAGAAAGGTCAAGAAAGCACAGAGGAGGAGCGAGACCACATGAGAACTGCCAAGGAACCAAGGACTCCCAGGCCTGCAGACATTGAAAGAGACCAGGATCTTCTTCCCGAAGAGCCAGCAGACAGAGAGCCTTCTCTCATCACCAGCACCCTGAACACAGACGTCGAGCCGCCTGAAGTGTGAACGTACGTTTCTCTTTACACATCGGGCTGCTAACCACAAGGTCAGCAGGTGCCAAACCACCAGTCCTCTGGGGAGGACGACAAAGTTTCTACTTCTGTAAAGAGTTACAGTCTCAGAAGCCCGCCGGGGCAGTTCTACCCCATCCTATAGGGCCGCTGCTAAGAGTTGAGATTGACTGGGCGGCAGCGAGCGAGGGAGTGGGCAAGCCACCCACCTGCGGACCGTGTACTACAAGAGCACGGGGGAGCTAAGAGCGTGTGTTACCCTTGCCTAGCCCCTTTGGAGCCCATTCGCTTTGCTCAACTCGGCGAAAGGATCCGAGTTCTAGGACCTCGACCTGGCCTGCACCCAGCAGCTCTGGGGCGAGACTCCACCCTTCAGGGGCACCAATACCCCTCCGGGCTTGTCGGGTGCTCTTCCCCGATGTGGGCTGGCCAGGGGCCACTGGTGACACGGAGGATGTGGTTTCTGTGTCCTTCCCCACATCTCTTCCTCCCAGGACTAACCAACACCGACATGAAAGTGTTTCCTGAGCATGAGTCGGCCTTCCCGGTCCCACCCCACCCTCCCACCTCACCACGGACCTTTTGGTGGGTGCCCCAGCTGGGAAGCTCAACCCAGACTTTCACCAGCTTTTTCAGACCAGGAGCAGCCAACATTAGCCCAAGAAGGCAGCTGGGGATGCCTGGGAGAGAAGGGGCAGGGGTGGCAGTTTGCTTGAGGCTAGACAGACAGGAATCAAGTGTGAGAAAAATGTTACCTCAGGCCCATCCCAGCTTGTCCACCCACCATCCTATCCACCTGCCCCAGGGGGGAAATCCTCCAGGGGCTCCCATCTCCCATGGGATAAACACCTAGGGCCTTCGATCCCGGGATCTCACAGAGTCCTTCAACTGCGTCTTGGGATGCCCTCCCTACTTGCTTGCTCTTCAACACAAGTGTGTTCATTCTACAGGAGTGTGTTTTTCAACATGTGTGTTCATTCTACAGGAGTGTGTTTTTCAACATGTGTGTTCATTCTACAGGAGTGTGTTTTTCAACACAAGTGTGTTCATGCTACGAGTGTGTTCTTCAACATGAGTGTGTTCATTCTGCATGAGTGGGTTCATTCAACATGTGTATTCATTCTACATGAGTGTTCAACCTGTGTGTTCATTCTACATGAGTGTTTGTTCAACCTGTGTGTTCATTCAACATGAGTGTTTGTTCAACATGTGTGTTCATTCTACATGAGTGTGTTCTTCAACATGAGTGTGTTCATTCTACAGGAGTGTGTTCTTCAACATGAGTGTGTTCATTCTACAGGAGTGTGTTCTTCAACAAGATTGTGTTCTTGAACATGAGTGTGCTTGTTCAACACAAGTGTGTTCTTGAACATGAGTGTGTTTGTTCAACACAAGTGTGTTCTCCAACACAAGCATGTTTGTTCAACATGAGTGTGTTCTTCCACATGAGTGTGTTCATTCTACATGAGTGTGTTTGTTTAACAAGAGTGCGCTTGCTCTACATCAATGTGTTCTTCAACAAGAGGGTGTTCGTCAACATGAGTATGTTCTTCCACACGAGTGTGTTCATTCTACATGAGTGTGTTCTTCAACATGAATGTTTGTTCTACATGAATGTGTTCATTTTAAAAGGTTGTTCATTCAACATAACTGTGTTCATTCAACGTGAGTGTTCTTTCGGCATATATTCTTTAGCATGAGGGTGTTCAACATGAGAGTGTTTGTTCCGCAGGAGCGCATTCTTCAACATGAGTGTGTTCGTTCTATGTGAATGTGTTCGTTCAACACGAGTGTGCTCGTTCCACACGAATACTTGCACCTGCTGTTCTAGATGCTGGAGATACAGCTGTGAGCACCTGCTCCACGGCACCCTCACTCCAGAAACGTGTGTAACAGCTGGCCTCTCACACCCCAGTCCTTTGCACATGGACACCCCTCTTCCATTCCTTGGTTACTTGGGGGGCTTCCCTGGCCCCACCATGCCCATAGCTTAGGTGTTCCTTCTGAGCACCCACCTTCACCTAGGGCCATCTCTCCTTAGTTACCCTCCAGTTCCACATGTGCCTCCCTTTTGTTCAGCTCAGGTGTCACCGGGGCCTGTGCCTTCCCTCACTGGGACCCCAGCACCTGCCCAAGGCCTGACCCCGCACGCACTCTCTCTAAGGCTCCTTCTGCCCCACAGCTCAGAAGCAGGCGGGCTGAGGCATCAGGCAGGAGGAGGGGTCCAAGGCCCCTTTGGAGAATTCAGGTGCCTTCTGAAACCTGGGAACATCCTAGTCCTGGCATTACAGGAGAGGGGACCACCCCTCCCCCCAGGAGCCAAGGCTGCAGAGAAGGCCAGTGGCGGAGGGCAGAAAGCCAGCCGGTTGGAGAGGGAAGGCAGGGCACCAGCTCGCTGAGGGCTGTGAACGCTGCCCCCCCCCCCTGTATGCAAGAGTCTCATGCTGCAAAGAGACAAGCAGCAGCCAGCTGCAGGATGTGGACAGGTGATAAAACACAGGGTCAAGCCTTAGCGACATTTAGATGGCAGCAAGGGGGAGCTTGAAGGAGAGCTCCCATCTCTGCTCAGCTCCACAGGGGAGCTGAGCTGGGGTCTTCCCCTCCTGTCCTCTCTTCCTCCTCCCCCTCCTCCCTCTTGAGGGTGCAGGCAGAAGACCCTCCCCCACCTGGCCTAATGGTCCAGCGTGCTAGCTGGCAGCCCATCAAGGGAAAATGGGGTAGAAACCCAGAGCGAGGCTCTGCCTCCCAGCCGCCTCGTTTACATGGGATTTACAGGGCTCATTTCAGGCCTCAGTGCACACGACTTCCCTCCATCCGGTTTGCATCCCATCCCACAAGTCTCCTCACTTGGGTGTGCAGGGGTGGGGGTGGGGACACCAAGATCATCCCCACAGGAAAGAAAGAAGCTGCCAAGGTTCCGAGGGGTCAAGGGCACAGTGAAGTTCACCCAGCAATCAAGATGGGGCTGGGCTTGAGCCAACAGCCTTTCTGATGGCATCTGCCTATACCTTTGTCACCAACTAGGGTCCCCTGAGCAGGGAGTGGGGGGGGAGGGGGACGCAGACGGAGACACAGACCACACACCCTCCAAGACTCAACTCAGAAACGATATACAGATGTACAGGAAGAGCCTCCAGAACGGGGCTCAGGGCAGGCTAGGGGTGATGTCTCATAGACTAACGCTCTATCCCCAGCCCAGGGGACTTCTGGACCCCAAACTCCCGAGCACCTAATGCTCTCTGGTCCCCAGGGAAGCAGGGTGGGAGAGGAGGAGAGAAGAGAGGGGTCCAGGCACATACAGCAGGCTGGAGGAGCGAGGGAGGGCCTTGGCAGGGGTCGGGGGTGACTCCAGCCTTAGCATAACCTTTGGGGGTCCCTGAGACCTGACCAAAAGCTAAAATAAGACTCAGACAACAGAACTACCCCATGTTTACAACCATGACCTCCCAATCCAGCATCTCTGCTCAGGAAAAGACTCCCAGCAATCCCCTAAGGACTGTGAGGTAATTAGCTTATTGTGCCAACCTGGCCTATAAACACATGTGGGGTTAATTGAAGGGTAGGGAGATAAATGCTCAGTGAGCCTTGCCTGTCTAGTGCTCAGGTCTTTTGCTTTGTGGTGGTCGGACCAGGGTGCAGCTGCCTTAGCCAGTTCCCTGCTTCAGCTGGCAAGGCTGACTTCCTGCAAGACATCCCTGAGGAGAAGCTGCATGGACCTACCCGATGCAGCCCTGGGTGCTGGAGCAGCCGTGTGGAGACCCCTGCCAGCGCTGAGATGCGTACACACTCACTGATTCCACTTTCCTCCTGTAGTTGGCATCATTGTGTGTGTTTTGTGAGATGGAGAGAACTTTGTGGATTGGTGTTGAACATTTGGGCTAATGAGTTAATGTTGGACTTGTGGGCTTGGGCAGCACTGGGTGGGGATGTTTTCTTGATGCGCACTTAGCCTTTATATAAAACTCCCTCTTATGCATGAGTCTATGTGGATTTGTTGCTCTAAAGTACCCAGACTCACACAGACTATAAGGAAGGCAGGCAGGGCCACGGTTTGAGGAGAAGGGGAGCAGAGGGGAGAGGACAGCTGGGTTCCTCTTGGAATCCCTCCACCTCCACCGTCCATCCATTCATTCCAAAGCTGGTGCCCTAGTCTGGCCACCATCTCCCCTGAAGAGCTTCCCAACTCAGAAGTGTCCTCCCTGCCGCCCACCCCAACCTCAAGGCTGGCTAGTCCTTCTGGACGCAAAACCGATGTGGTCGCTAAGCGCCAACCCCACAGCAGCAAGGTAGTGAAGGAAGGGGCAAAAGTGCCCACGCCGTCCTCACTGCCTGGAAGCTGAAAAGGCAAGGTCCCAGGTGAGCATGCACGCCCTCCCACCCTCCCACCTTCCCCACTCCTCTCAAGCAAGCCCTGCCCACAAGGAAAAGCCCAGTCCTCCTCACTCCAAGTCACTTCCCAAGGTGCCCTGACTCCTGCATATTCATGCTTGTCCGCTCTTGTCCCTCGTGTGAAGGGGTGTGTTTGATGTGGAGAATAGGCCCTGGGACTGACTGCTTCTAGCGAGGCTTTAGTTCCCAGGGGAAGGGCTGCAGGGAGGTGGGGGACAGCTCTTGAGCTCAGAGAGGCCAGCTGTGTGTCCAGGGCCCCCGGCTTCAGTAGCTCAGCATCAACTGGGAGCCGTGGCTTCAGACCTGGACGCCGTGGACGGTGGCCCTCGGTGTACAAAGCAGACCTGCACCCTGTAATGTTCTCAAGGTTGGGATCTTCCTGAAGCAGACCTGTCTTCCCCGGGACCTCTGAGTGGGTTCGAACCCCCAACCTTGCGGTTGTTTATAGAGTTCAACCACTTGGGTCAGCTATAGTCTAACTACCACAAGAGAAGGAAGAACCCCTCCCGGGCATGGCTGTTCAGAGGACTCGGGCCACTATAGGAGGGGCTTCAAAAGGTTCCTGGAAAACTGGGATTGGAAGGTCATGACCTTTTCCCACACTTTTTAAAGCTTCCTCCTTTGGGGTCTTGGTGGCCGGTCGCCAACTGCAAGGTTGGCGGTTTGAACCAACCCAAGAGCAAGATGAGGCACTTTTTCAGTGAAGAGGCCCAGTCTCAGGACCCCACGGGGCACTTCCACACTGCCCTGTCGGGTCGCTATGAGTAGGAACCGACTGGGTGGAAGGGCATTTGGTTGGTGTGGGCTTTGATTCAATATGTGACTTTGTAGCAAGCAGAGGCGCTGAGCTGAGTAATAAATGGGAGACCCCTGCCCCCTCCCATCCCCATCCAGGAGGGCGGCTTTTTAAGCAAGGAGAAAGCACAGGTAAATAAATAGCTTGTTTATTAGTAGTATGTTACATTATTAAAGTGCATTGAGAAGAGATGCAGGGGCCAATGCTGGAAGGCCACTGGCCTGGGCCCTGCCCCGGCTGGCCAGATCCAGTCGGAGAGGGACCTGGCTCTCTGCTGAAATCCATGGACAGAGCTGGGGCCAGGGCCCCCACCCAGACACCCCGCCGGGATTCACAGTTTAAACTAAATGATAGCATGTCCTGAGCTGAAGGAAGGAGGCCAGGATCATGGAAGCACAGCTCCTGGCAAAGAGGGCTGAGGGGAGGGGAGGCCACCTCCCCACCCACCACCCCCCAATGCCAAGAGCAGAGTCCTGGAACCTCCCCCTGAGGACCCGGCTCCTCCTTCGGAATGAACGATGCGGTGAACAGGGGCTCTGATTTCTCCTTCATTCTCCCATCTGTCTCCCTCCTTGCCACCCCCCAAACCCCCACACCATTGGTCAGTGTGTGTGGGACACGGGTCTGAGACTGTGCCCCACCCCACCCCCGCTTCAGCTTGGGCTCCCCCGGGCAGAGCCAGCTCATGCCACTCTCCTAGAGCCCATGCTGGCTCTGGCCTCTGGTCCCACCCCGGAGTCTCAGGCTCAGGCCCCTCCCTCCCCTGCCCCTCCCTCTCCCGCCCCCACCCTCACCCCCAGCATGTCGTTTTGGTATTTTTCATACAGATGCTACACATGAAATAAGCCTAACATAAAAATAGAGCCTTTTCCGTCCTTAAGTCCGGAAAGCAAACATCCTTCAATAAACATGCAAGGCTGACCCAGGGGACCTAGGGCTGGCCCCACACCAGGTCCGTCCCCAGGGCTGGCAGAGGCAGCCCTCAGCCTTCAGCCACCCCCAGTCAATCGAGGGGCAAGGGGGCGCAAGTTGGACGCGATACAGAGTCTAGAAAGACTCAAGCGTCAGCCCCCATGTCCAGAGATGAGGGTCTCGGAGCCCTGTTTTCCCCCGACCCCCCCATCTCTGGCCGCAGGATGTCAGGCTCAGTATTGCTCCTTTCAGTCAAGTCTGACACATTCTCCAGGGGACAAGGCCTCAGCCCCAGCTTCACGGGCAGCGCTTTCATGCTCTGACCCCACCACCACCCACCGCACTGAGGCTCAGCAGCCGCCTGCGGCTGGCCAGCTTCAGGCCCAGGACCTCATGGGACCTGTGGTCGGTCCCCTGGGAGAGGCATGGGCGAGGAGCCCGGGAGGGATGGCCAACTCTGCGAATGAGATATTCCCGCGGCAGCCTGGTCCAGGAGACCCTAGTGGACCAGCAAGCCGAGGGCGAGGGTGAGCAGGACCCCCAGCCAGAGGGAGGCGGCCAGCGTGCAGGTGTGGCCCTTCAGGTGCTCGGCTGTGGAACCCTCGCTGGGCAGCAGCTCCCAGTGCTGGGTCTCCAGGAAGTAAGAGCCCTCCTGGGCCTCGCAATGGTAGTGGCCGTGCTGCCTGGACGTGAAGTTCTCGATGAAGAGGATGCAGCTGGGGCTCTGGTGGCCAGGCTCACAGCTCTGCTCCACGGTCTTGTTGTGGCGCCACGAGTAGGTGGCGTGGCGGGACTCCATGGGGCAGCTCAGGTAGTAGCGTGAGTTCCGGGCCAGAGAGACCTTCTGCACTGGGGCCTTGTCTGGGGCAAGGATTGGGTGGGGAGCTGTCAGGGCATCTGCCTGGGCCTCCCCAGGGTAAGACTTGGACAGTGAAACAGGACTGTCTTGTCCTCAGTCCCAACCCTCCCAGAAT
The DNA here is from genome assembly GCF_050624435.1 of Tenrec ecaudatus. NCBI lineage: Eukaryota > Metazoa > Chordata > Mammalia > Afrosoricida > Tenrecidae > Tenrec > Tenrec ecaudatus. The sequence goes on along the minus strand of NC_134546.1, from coordinate 55,507,469 downwards.
TGGCTGCAATCCCCAATGGGGGAATCTAGGACCAGCCCCAACCCCACCCTCCCTCCAACGGGGCAACCGGACCCTGGGCAGGGCCAGATGCAATACCTGGCTTTGGGTTGGGACACTCTTTGTGCGGATCAGTGAGGTTAACGGACTGCAGCATGGGGAACCTGGAGTCAGACAGGTATGTGGAGCAGACAGGACGCTGCAGCCCGGCCCTCCTGCCCCTCCCTGTAGCCCACCCGAATGGCCTCCTCCCCTTCCCTTGTCTGCTTTCTCCTAGGGCCAGGGGTCTGGCTGGCTTACCTCTGGGCACTGCGGATGGAAGAGCAGCAGCCCTGGGACCAGCCGCAGTAGGGGTCTCGGGCCATGAGGCAGCCGTGGCATCCCCCGACATAGAATTCACACAGGTCCAGGGGCACCTGGCTGACCTCCCACTGGGAGCTGACATACAGCTTCCACTGGAAGGAAAACAGGACTCGGGGTCAGGCGGGGGGGGGTGCCCTCCCCCCGACACCCTCTCCCGACACAAAGTTCTAAGTCCCAGTCCATAAGGCCCATTTGCTTGGGAGGCCCTGGGGGCCCCAGGCTCCTCAGCGAATACGCAGTTACATTCCAAGGGGCCTTGCCTGCAGCTGGCCCGGCGGGGGACAGGGGTGGGGAGGCTCACCCGCCTAGAGTCCAGCGTGATGGCCTGGATCGGGGCAGCTCGGCGGAAGGGTTGGATTTCCATGATGTTGAAGGCCTGGCTCTGCTCCGATTCCACCACCTTGTGGATGGTGCCCCTGTCTGAGGCAAAGGGCACAGGGAGGGTCAGGGCGGGGGCCCCTAGACAGCTCCCTGGAAAGGCTCCCCAGCCCAGTAAGGTCACGGGGAGAGAGGGTAGGGTACATCAGGCTCATGCGGAAGGTCACATGGGAACGGGAAGGGCCAGCATGACTGGGAAAGAAAGTGAGCGCCCCAGGGCAGTTGGGGAAGTCTCTAAGGCTGGGCCAGGGTGGGCGGCCCTCCCAGGCACCTCAGGGTCCACACGGGAAGCTGCAGGGTAAGAGCTGAACCAGGAGCCCCATGCACCTGGTGCACAGGGCCCACCACAACCCCATGGGACTGGTGTTATCACATACCCCCCCCACACACACACCCTTGCAAAGAAGACAGTGAAGGTCGGAAAGGCGAAGCCACTTGCTCTGGTCACGCACTGGTGACAGGCACAGGCCAACCCGGAGCCCAGACTGTGAGAAGGCCATCCCGAGGCTTCTGCCACCCCCCAGCCCCAGTCTTGGGGCTTCTTCAGGATAAGCTTTGGGATTATTTCAGATGTACAGAAAGGTTGTACAGAGAGCAGTCTTCAGATCCCCTCCACCCCAGTCCCCCAGTGCGAACATCTTACATAAGCACGGCCCATGTGTCACAACCTGACACGGTGCAGACAACCCTGATGCCACCAGCACTCCCACCAAAGCCCTGGGGGCCCCACGGGGGCCCCTTTTGTCGCCGGGGGCGGCTCCACTTGTATAAAACCGTAGCTCTCGAAGGGACCTGACATTCCACCTGGCTAAAGCGCTAGCGGGGAAGTGACCTGTCCAGGCTCTTCGGGAACTAATGGGCATCTTGACCCCTGGGTCTTTCTAATCTCCCATCACACCCTCTGTCCCAGTTTCTAGAATAGCCTCTCTCCCTCCCTCCCAAGCTCCCAGGGCAACACTTGCCCCAAAAAAGCACCGTCAGATGATCACCTGGCTGGGAAGTCTCTGCTCTATCTGCGCGCCCATCTGCAGGCTCGGGATGGGGCCAGACGAGCCTTTGTTGACAAACCTCTTCCCTGACCCAGCCCCGACCCCGGCCCCGACCCCAGACACACACATACACACACACACACACACACACACACACACTGCCCTCTGCCTCCTTCCTTCCTTCTTTCTTACACAGCCCTGATAACGTTCTCCTTGTCAAAAACCTCAGGAACTGAGCCGATAGCTTCTCCCAGGGATGAGAGAGAGACTCCCCGTTCTCCGCAGAGGACTCAGAAAGTTCAATGTTTTTATCTGACCCCAATCCTTCCTGCTGCGGGCTCCAAAATGTCTCTTCTCAGATGGCCCTCAGGGTGACCCAAGAGCACTACCTTCTGCCAGCAAGTGCTCTTCCTCCTAGCTCTGCAGGGGAGGCTGCTCCCTCTGCCACAGCCAGCCTCCCCACCCTGTGCTTCCCACTGGCCCACAACACACACACACACACCCCAGTCGATCAAAGCAGCGAGGCCTGCCATCCTGGGGGCAAGGTGGGGGTCTCTGGACCAGGGGGCCCAGGCTCTGCTCCATGGGAAAAGCCTCTCCCCCAGGCTTCCAGGAGCCAAATTAGGGTGGGGAGGCTCTGGCTTCCAGGGTGACCACCAAGGCCAAGCAACAGGAAGTCCCACGGGAGCGCCCCAACAATCAAGGCCGTGCACTTGTGGCCCCAGAGTCCCTGTGCTCCCAGAAGATACTCTGCACTTCTGGAGGGTCCCAACTGAAGGAGGACCTCTAGGTCCTGCAGCATGGGTGTCTAGCACCCACTCCTGAGTTCCCCTTTGGTCACCCCTGGGACGGGAAGTCAGCGGCGTGGTGATTACATACTGGGCAGCTAACTGCAAGGTCAGCAGTTCAAAATCACCAACCGCTCCTCGGGAGAAAGACGGGGCTTTCTACCCCATAAAGAGCTACGGTACCAGAAACCCACAGGGGCAGTTCTACCCTGTCCTATGGGGTCGTTACGAATCGGCATCGAGTCGACTGCAGTGAGTTTGGTTTGGCTTTGGGGGACTAGGAAGCCACTGCACACCAGCTCAAGTGTGGCTCTGGACCACAGGACTGCCTCCTGGGTATTCCACCCTCAAGACCCCGGTTCCCCCAAATAAAAGCTCTCCTGGAAGCACACCACAGCCCTCTGCAAAGACTGCTTTCTGGAGTCCCTCCTCAGGCCACTAAGGCACAGGCTTCCTTCCTGTCACCTGCCTGATTCCAGAGGGTCTGAATTCCTCTCTTCCCAGCACAGGTCTGTGGGGCGGCTGGTGAGGCTCCCCACCTCTACCTGTCCACACCTCTTCCTCCTGACATCCGGGCTAAGCTGCAGCACCACGTTCCTCTTAGACTGGCCACCCGTCTGCCTCCGCCTCCTGGGCCAGCTCCTCTCCCCCCCTAGAATGCCTTCCCCTCTGGCCTCTGCCCCCACCTCCTGCAGGAAGCCCTCCCTGCCTGGCTCGCCCAGGCACTCACACTCAGCCCTGACAGCTCCTCGTCACCCAAGCCTTCCCTCCTGTGTGAGGCTCCTGCATTCTGGGAGTGGCGGCGGGGCAGCGCCTCACCTGTGGTCAGGTAGAGCACTCGGAAGGTCTCCCCGTGGCTGGCCTGCATGCGGTGCACGACCACTTTCTGGTAGTGGTACTTGGAGTGGAACAGTGGCATCTTCTGGGGGCTCATGGGCTCTACTCGCTGCGCCACCTCGGGGTGGCTGTCAGCCACCTGGAAGGTCTCCGTGGGGATCGGCTGGTGGTCTGGGAGGCACTGAGCAAGGAGAGAGGTCGGTTCAGTGGAAGGTGAGGCGTGGGTGGGTGTGGGCCTGGCACCTGGGCACAGCGGTCCCCGGCTCACCTTGCCCGGCCGAGGGTTTGGAAGACCCAAGTGGTAGTCCTTGAGTGAGGAGGTGCGGAAGACTCTGTCGATGTCACTCAGTGAATACACGCAGACAGCCGAGTAGTTCCTGGGAGACACAGAGAACCACCTCAGAGCAGGGCCCCCGAGCCAGCCCTCTCCGCTCACCCAGGCTAGCCTGGCGCCAGTCCAAACCCAGCCTCGGCCTCCAGCCAAGCTCCAGGCTCACCAGCCCCATGAGAAAAGAAGTACCTGCAGGGCCTGCACCAGGTAGAGAGCAGGTGCTCAAGAAACGCCCAAGAAGGATAAGCAAAGGGGGAGGGAGGGCGGGGAGACTCCTGCCGGCAACTCAACCTCGTTTCCTGCTGGCATCTAAAACTGCAGCCTGGCATGCCACCCGGGGTCACCGAGTTCAGAGGCCGCCTGGGGCACCCCTGCCGGGTGAGTCTCCAACCTCCGGACCCCCAGCCCCTCCCAGCCTCATGCACTCACACAGGACCCACCGAGCCAGTGGCTTCCCTACCAGGTGGCCCACCTCCTCCCCACACACCCAACACGTCTGCCTGCCTTGTTTCCAATCAATGAGAGTGATTAAGACGTGTGAAGTACCAGGCGCAGCAGCCCTGCCTGAGCAGGTGTGATCACACCTAGCACCCAAAACCCCAGCGGGCGTGGCCTCTGCCGCTCTGAGCACACACGGGTGGCGGGACTCTCGGACACAGCTGCGCACACCTGTTGTCCAGACCCACAACACCACCGCGCACACTCGCTGCACACCAGCCCCAGTCTGCATTGAATCCCCAGAACCATGATCCGCCCAGCGTTCCTGGCCACGCCACACCAGCTCCTCTCAGCAGGGTCCCAAGGGGACATGTAACAGGCACAGGGATGAGGGCCCCTCACCAGGGGTTGGAGAAGACACCGTAGACCCTGGTGTCGGCCCACCGGCCGCTGGGGTCGGGGAGCAGGAAGACGTCCTGCAGCCTGTTGAAGTTCTTGTTGCTGGAGCCATCGCTGCACACCAGCATGGCTTTCAGGAAGGTGTTCCACTTGGAGACGGACAGGGAGCTCTCACCGCCCTGGTCCCCCTGGGAAGGAAGAGGGGTCCCTCAGCACTTCCTGGGCTGCCTGAGACCCGAGGCACCTGCTGCCAGGACCTCCAGTACAAAGAGGGCAGAGCCACAGTGGCGCCGGGACCTACGGGCCTGCCTGACCTGGGTCTCAGGCCCAGGGGTGGCGACTCTGCAGGGGAGGACACCAGTCCCCTCCAAGTGGGTGCAGGTCCTCTCACATAGGTGGCCCGGACTGGCACATTCCAACACATCCCACCAGCGAAGCACACACACATGCAAATACCCCATGGGAGTTACATAATCTGTTGTCAATTTGAGACTTAAGAGTGAAGGGTTGGAGTCTAGCCTGTCAATCAGGTCACAGCTTGATGACCTCATTTGGAGGTGCTAGGAAATACATAGCTCCCTGGAGGCGAGACACACACTCCCTGTGAGACATTCCTGCAGACAAGGCACGTGGAGCTACGCTAGAGCCCTGGAGCAGAAGGAACCTCGTGGAGACCCCTGCCAGTGCTGAGATGCTTCTACCGCTACTGGCTCCACAAGACTTTCCCCCCCACTGGTCTGTAATCTTTCCATATTCGGCGTCATTGCATGTGTTTTGTGAGTCTGGAGAGGAGGTCATGGATTGGTATCGGACATATGGGCTAATATCAGACTTATGGACTTGATGTGGACTGGGCTGGGATGTTTCCTCAATATTCACTTGCTCTTGTATATAAAGCTCATTCCTATACACACACGAATGGCTCGGGATTTGTTTCTCTGTCAACCCAGACTGACACATACCCCTTTACACGCTTGCATTCTGCCGCACACACCACCACACCTGCACACGGACCTGACCAGAAACACACACGTATATGCCCACTGCCCCGCAACATGCACATCTGCAGCTGCTCCTACACATGCAGTGGCAACCTCCCTCCCCCCGGGTCTCGCACCAATGCACCCATACGTGTGCGCACAGGGTGCCCCTCCCACACACACACCTTACACAGCTGGGCCACTCGGGACACATTGAGCGGGGCCTCGGGGTTCTTGTCAGGATTGTCCTCCCGGAAGAAGTAGTAGATCTTGTCATTGTAAGCCTGGTCCTGGTGGACGATGGTGGCCTTGATGAACTGCGGGTCTGCCGGGGTCACGGGAAGGTGGGGGTGAGGCTGGGGGAACCTCCACACTGCACACACCCAGGCAAATCAAACTCAGGGCCTCAGGACCCGTGACCCAGGGGCCCCAGAGGCTGCCCTCTGCCCCACGCCTGTCTGTCTGTCCTCCTCCCCCCACAAAGATGTCACTGGCCAGGGAGCAATGACTTCATGGCTGGGGACTGGGAGGAGGCCCCTGGTGGCCCCTATGTCATATCTGCCTAATTGGCGGTGCCCTAATGAGGAGGGCGGGGCGGGGCTGCCCGCATGAGCTCAGCCTTGGGACCCACTTCAGCTCCAGGGACCCTGTGCAGGTCCGGGGCTCCCTCTGTTCTGCTGTTCCCTCGGCCTCTGCTGTTCTGCTCCCCTGCCAACCTGATGCGGGGGTCAGGCCCGCAGGGGCTCTCACTCACACTCCCGGCTACCCTCCCGGGGAGAGCGGGACACGGCCCCCACAGCCCAGCAAGCGCCTCACTCTGCATGACGGTGTCGCTGGTGTACAGCTCGTTCTCGCCCTCGATGCGGCGGAACCGGGGGATCTTGCCGTTGTATTCCTGCTTCCGGATGGTGGAGTAGACCTCCTTCCCTGTGTGCAGCGAGAGAGGCCGATGAGAGGGCCGCTCCGGGAAGCCCCACTCCCCCACCCGCGCCCCAACTGTAGCCCTACCATCAAATAGGACCAAGGAGCTCTCCTCCGGGCTGAAGGGCGCGTAGCCCCTCTTCTCGCCAAGGGGCTCCACAGTGTCGTTCACCTGTCATTCACCAGGCACAGGGGTTAGCCAGGGTCCCTACAGCGGGGAGCAGGGGGGCAGTCCAGAGTGACCCCACCTCCTTCCCACCAGGGTGTGTGTGAGTATCAGAGAGCATCACGGGGAAGGAAGGGCGGTCTCACCAGGCGCCAGCAGCTGGGTCTCCGGGCGTTGGTGCCGCAGACCAGCAGGCCCTCGGCCTGCTTCTCCAGGAGGGTGATGTAGTTCTCACAGTCCTGCGGGGGGGGGGGGGGGAGTGAGTTGGCTAAGGATCTGACCGGCCGCTCCAGGGCACAGGCTCTGGAAGGTGCCGGGAGGAGACTCCGAGGAGTTAAAGCACAGGTAGCAGCTTCCGTGGAGGCCAGATGGAGTACAGCAGGTTATAGCACCCCCAAGAACAGAGAGTGGGTCACAGACGCCTCCAGAGAAAAACCAGGTCTCTCTTCTAGGACCAGGCCCTGCCTCCACCTTTAGTTTGGGTCTCCTCCCCTTTCCCCCAGGGTCTGCCTCCCCCCACCCCACCCCCACTCACCTGCTTGCCCTGACATGCGCCCTTGGTGGAGTCTATGTTCACCTGGAGAAGGGGAGGCATTAGTCCACGCTGCCAAGGCTAGAGGCCCACCCTCGTGCTTCCCAAGAATACCCGGGACAAGCCCCCAACAGCCTCACGGGACAGCTGAGAGCTCAGGGCTCTGAGGGCAGACTGGCATCAACGCCCCACATCACGCAGGCCCTCAGTCCCACAGCCACGCTCCGGTTCTCAGAAGACTGGGGTCCCAGGGTGGTGGGACTGGCTTCCTGCCTGGGCTCCCCCATCAGGGCTGCCTACCTCCACCCACCCCTGCCCAGCCCTCCAATCTGGAGGTCTTGGGGATCCCCTCCCACAGAGGGAGTGAACAGGTTTAAGAAGGAGATGCCAACTCCCCCTCCCCACCCCCAGGTGTCGCTAGCCCAGCAGAGGGGGCTCACCGTGCGCAGGGAGACATTCTTGCCCTCGATGAAGTGGAGGATGTACACCTTGCCTCGGCCGCCCACCCACACAGACGAGCTGCCCGGCTCGTGGAAGAGCACCGTGTGCGGTTCCAGCTGGCCGAAGTCCACTCGGTCCTGGCCTCCTCGGCCTGCAGGGGCGGCAAGTAGAGAAGCAGTGAGGTGAGAGGGGGAGATCTTGGAGTCCCCCAGGCACATCAGCCAGTCCGCCCGCCCCCACCAGCCACTGATGCTTGGAGCTCAGGCCCTTGGGCCGGCCTCAAAGAAGGGGCCAGGATGCTGGGGCATCAGAATTCAGAAGCAGACCTGGACAGGACCATGGTGTGGCCCCATAGTGAGCTGCCCTCACCCCCCAGAAGCATGGGTCCCAGGATGTGACTGCATGGGTAACTTCAGAATTGGGGCAGGATTAGGGCCCTGGAGGAGAACACGGGCCCCGGGGTGGTGCCAATGCCCAGCAGATTCAGTGCGACTAGCGAATGGCACAAGTTCAAATCCACTGGGAGGCTTGGAGAGCTACTTCGGAGAAACCAGCCTCTGATGAGGGGCCCTGATGGAAGGCAGAGCTTCCCTGACACACGTGGGCCCCAATAATCAGAGTGGACTTGGTGGCCACAGGTGGTGAGAACAGACCCTTCCTGTGTTGCTCCTGAGGGGCTGGGCTCTGGGAGGAGCGGCCAATCAGCTCTGCCCCCCCCCGGGGGGGGGGGTTGTCTCAGCTGGCCCAGAACAGGAAGCGGTGGGGTTGGGGGATTGCACTCTGAGTCCCACCTTATGAAGCCCAGGCTCCTGGCACCCTGTCCCCTTCTGCAGGGAGCCACCCCCCTGGCCCCTCCAAGCTGACCCCTCAACTTTGAGTGACCACGGGTTCAGAGACTGGGACAGAACGCCCCCTCCCACAGTCCCCCCTCCCACCCCTGCCATTTCACAGCTAGAAAAGTAGAGCTCAGGAGAAGGCCAACGGCCAGCCCAGGGTCACGCGAAACCAGAGCCTGTGCTCTCAGCCTACTCGGCCCGGCCCACTCTGGCCTGGTTTTTAGATTCTGGGCCTCCCATCCCCCACCCCGGACCCAGGGAGGAAGATCAGCTGGACACCCCCTCCCCAGCAGCCCTGGGGCAGAGGCGCGTCACAGAGCACATCCTGGGCTGACAGAGGACAATCTTGGCCCCACAGGAAACTGGCTGCAGCCCCTCAAGGAGACAGGTCTCATCTCAGGTGACCTTGCTGCAGTTGTCCTGGCCACAGGACTCAATTACAGGGAGGGGATGACCTGTGGCTGCACCCCTAGTAATCAGCCGGCGACCAGCCCCCTCCCACCTCTGGCCAGCCTGGGGCCGCACCCCGGAACTTGGCTGACCGCAGGGTTTGCAGCTGCAGCGAGCTCTGGGATGGCCGGCTCCTGTGCGGACACACTCCACAGCCCAGGCAGAAAAGGACGCATCACTCCTCGCTTCCTGGAGCCTGCCCCGAATGGCATTCACTGCGGCTTGAGACCATCCCTAAAGGCCTGGCATTCAGTGGGGGGTGAGGGGCAGCTAGACTGCACCTGGGGGGCACACCTCCGCTCCTTTCCCCATGCGGCGGGCAGCGGACACCCCGAGAAGCAGGAGATGGATATTTTCATCCTTCACCTGGGTGCAGGTGGCTCAGGGTACAAAGAAGGAAACTGAGCCCTCCCCCACCCCACCCTCCAATGGGGTGGGAGTACAGCAATCAGCCAAGGTCACATTGGGGGGCAGGGAACGTCACTGGCCTATCCGACTGGGTATCAGTTCTCAGGTCAGCACTCTGCGGAGAGACATGCTGAGCTCACTGGCTGGTCTGGAGCTCAGGGGGGTTGGGGGGGAGGGGGGCTCCGAGTAGCCCCAGCTCCATCCTTTCCAATCCAGGGTGGGCCCAGCTCAGTGCTGGAAGTGCTAGCCTGCTCAGGATGCAGGCCCTGGCCACCACCCTGCCCTCCCTTCCCAGAGGGGGGCAAAGGAAAGAGTGCTGGGGTCAGCGGTCCAGTCCACAGCCCCCGGCTCTCCTGACTCAGCTCCCAAGGTTCCCCCCTCCCCTAGCTTGGGATGCAGACAGTCTGCGGTCATTCCTCTCCCTCCCCACATGCCAGCCCAGCTGCCCGCCTAGAACTGCCTGGGAGACAAGTGGGCGGGGTGGGGGTGGGGGAGGTGGGGCTCAGATCCACAGGTCTATATGGGTGCAGGGTCGTCAGGGGTAGGAGGCTCCACCTGGGGAGCCAGTCTGAATGAGGAGCCTGCCTGGGCCTGGGGGACAGACAGCGAAGGCCTGAGAGGACACCTGGTCCTGGCATCCAGTCTGCTCAGAGAGCCAAATGGTCTTGGGGCAACGCCCTGCAGGTCTGCGCACACAGGGAGGGACAGCGCTATGGGGCGCAACCGTGGCAGCAGCTCCGGGGCCAGGGCAGCACTGCATAAATCCACAACCTGAGCCTGAGCCCGGGGCGCCCCTCAAATCCTGGCTACGGCCTCAGGGTGGGGGTGGGGGTGACGGGTGACAGGAACTGCTGGCTCCATTTTGCAGAAGAACAAACAAGAGCCCAGAATTGGACATCGCCTCCTGTGACCCCAGCTCGCCTCCTCCCTCCGGGTCTGATGACGGGGGAGGGGCACGGCGGGGGGAAGGGGGGTTAGGCAGGGAGACGGCACCAGCTCAGCCCAGGACAAGGTCTTGGCCCACTGTCCACCCCAGCCCTGCTCGCTTCCCGCACTACCCGAGGCCCTCAAAAGGCCCGATTATGCCCAGAAAGTGTCGGGCAGCAGCCTGATGAATACATGAAAGGTTGCTTTGTTCCTGCAGGTCTTTGGAGCGGGGCTGCGGGTGCGGGGGGAAGGAGGGCTGCCTGGCAGTGAAGGCAGCACCAGGCCATCCAGCCCAGATCCGGCTCACTCAGACCTGCACCCGGAACGGGGGCCAGAGGTGAGGATAACCTATAGGACGGTCCAGGCCCGGGGCCACCCCCAGGCAAAAGATGGAGTGTCACATCCTCAGGGCTGTCTTCCTGCTGCAGCAGAACCAGCCAGGGCTGGGAAGGTCGGAGAATAAAAGCTAGATAGCCAGGAGCAAGGAGGGAGATGATGCCAGGCGGGCACGGCCTGAGCAGAGGCGGGGCACACAGGGCAGAGGCTGCGGCAGAGCAGGATTCGGAAAGACGGGCTAGGGTTCCCCCCACCTCCTGGTGGCCAGGCTCCGTGCTGCCTGCCCCCTCGAGCCTGGCCGGGGTTGGAACCGTACCAGCTGCCCCTTCTCTGATGTCCCTGCCCCGCCCCTCCCTGCCTGACCAGCTTCCCATGCTTCCTGTCTAAAAGGAGCACCGTCTGGCACCGGGTCTCCCCCCTCACTCCCCGGCCTGACGCATTAGTGGCTGACTAAGTGGTAGCTAAAAGCTCCCAGAATAACCAGGGGTTCAGGCAGGGGGGGGGGGCTAAGGGCGCACAGGGCCCCAGCAGTGGGCCAGGGCCAGGTCAACCTATCGCCACCTCTGTGTGATCCAGAAACAATTCCACACCCTTTCTGGGCCAAGAGAGACCCAGGCAGACCCATGGGCCCCCTGGCTCCTCATCTTCCTCCCAGAGCAGGACCCGCCAGGGCTGGCTGGTCGTGGACGACAGTTTCGGCAGACACAGCCCCAGCAGAGGTGTCTGTGGGCTCTGGGCCTGCCAAAAAGAGACCGGCCAGATTCCCCTCCTGGCCCTCAGCGGGCCCCCACGTTGTCCCACCAGCCAACTGACCAGGCTGGTCTGGACTTGGGGAAGGCGGGCCTGCTGGTGGTGTCGGCCCTCCCGCTGGCTCCCTCTGGAGGCTGCCACAGCTGCCCCGCAGCCCCAGACACGGGGAAAGAGGAGGGTACGGGGGAGCGCGCCATTGCTTGCAAGGCAGCACAAGGGCTGGGTCCCGGGTCTGGCCTTCCACCCTGGCCCACTGACCTCGGGTCCAATGAGAGCTGCCCTCCAGGAGCCCTTTGAGAGTGGGCGTCGGGACTCGGGATGGGAAGAATGTGGGCATCCTACCAGGGAATGCTTGATTCAAGCAGCTAGGAGGATGCGGGCAAGGGGCCACATTCATCAGCCTTGGACTGGGGCGCAAACACGCGTGGGGCACACCCCCGCGGCTCGGCCCCACCCACCTCACACAAACACTTGCCTCACCACATGCCTGGCTGGGGCTCTGCAGAGAGGAGAGGCCCTCGTGGGGCCCAGAATTCTTCCCTGTGGCTTTCACACCCACGGGTCAAGGTGGAAGGAAGCAGCTCTGTGGACAGAGAGGCCGGGCCACTGGCCCAAGAAAGGCAGCCACAGGGCCAGGCTGTACCAGGACCCAGAACCTCCAGTACCCATCACCTGGCCCAATCCTTCCAAGGTCCCCCTGGCATCCTAGACTTCCCAATGGCCCTCTAGTTGGATGACGAGCTACAGATCCCCACCGTCCTACCCCTGGCTGACCGCTCCCCCTAAGGCACGAATCTGATACCCGAGGGGGTCTCACTCCCCCAGCTGCAGCCCCCTAATCTCCTCGGGCCTCGAAAGGGTGTGTTGGGGCGGGGAGGGAGGCCTTTCTGGGGGAAGAGGTGAGGGCAAAGGAAGAACTGTCCGATCGATTCTGTCTCTCGGTGTGGCCAGGGAGCAGGGAATGAGAAGTCACTCCTCCTACCAGAGCGGCCAGCGTGGCTCCGGCCAGAGCTAAGATGGGCTCTCACTGTGGTCTGCGATCCTGGCGACTCAGCAGGCTGGGCTCCAGCCAGCAGCCTGGCACGAGCAGGGCTGTGTGCTGGGCAGGTGGCCGGGCACCAGGCTCTCAGAGGAGGGAGGAGAAGGCTGCCCTGAGTTATCAGCCATGGGAACAGCCCGCGGGGACTGGAGTGGGGGACCCTCCCACCCACCAAGGACAGTCGTGGGCGGGAAGGCAGCCGCCTCCCGTTCTTTCTGGCGGCCAGGTGGCTGCCCGGCTGTGTCCAGGAACGTGCTGGGCCCTGTGGAGTTGCCTTTCCTCCTCTGTGGACCGGGGACGGGGGCGGGGGAGGAGGCCGGGGGCTTGCTAAGGACTTCCCATGATGCTCAGAACAAACCAGGATTGAGTTTGTGAGCAGGATGGTCTGTGTGCCCTGGGGATGTCAGAGGGGGATGGGGTGGAGGCAGCCCCACCCTCCTCCGTCCCCACTGACTAGCCACCAACCCCCCAAAGACCAAACCAAAACAAACTCACTGCCATAGGGTCAATGCTGACTCCGAGCCACCCTGAGGACAGGGTAGAACTGACCCTGTGGGTTGTCAAGACTGGGCTCTTTACAGGAACAGAGGGTCCCAGCTTTCTCCAGAGGAGCAGCTGGTGTTTTCGAACTGCTACCCCTGCAGTGAGCAACCCAAACACACCACTGAGGGCCTGCCAAGCCGCTAAGAACGGGGTGCTCTCAGCAGTGGGCTGCCACATCAGTCCGAAGGCGCAGAGGCTTGGCTACAGGAGACTGGCTGGGACAAAGCTTGAGAGAAGGGGCAGAGTGAGGAGCAGGCCCTGGGCGTCACCAGCGCGAAATACCATCGCGTCTTCTCCACCTTCTGCCCCTTCTCCAACCCAGCAGCTCCCGCAGGAAGCCAGGGTGGGCTGGCGGAGAAGAGCAGGGGAAGGGGCTGCAATGAACCAAGGCCAAGAAACCAAATGTGTATCCACTGCTGCGTGGGACACAGCGGGGCTCTGTGAACTTGCTGTCAGATCACCGCAAAATGTTCAATACGGAGAGGAGGAGCAGGGTGACAGGGCCCACCCTGGACCCAGAGCCGGCCTGGGAAGGGGCCAGAGGACGGCTGGACCACCCCCAGCAGAGGGTGGGAGACAGGACGGGAGGACTGTTAGGAAACAGAAGGTATTCATCTCAGCCTTTGCCTGGGCCAGCAGGGCCCAGGGCAGGGGCAAGGGCAAGGGCAGCCGGCCAGCACCCCCGACAGGCAGGGGCAGGCTGTCAACACTACATTCCTAGAGCATCAGAGATGCTGGCGCAGGAGGACGGACCTAAAATTCCACAGCGCACCGGGAGGCACTCAGCATGGCTTATTAAAGCTCCTGACTCGGTGGCTCCTCTCCCTGAACCCTCTGGCAGGGGGCTCTCGGAGGCACGGCCAGGACCACGCAGCGAGTAAGTGGTGGGTGGAATGGAGGCGGACACTCTATCGGCTTGAAGGCAGCGTCTGAACTGAGAGCCACACACCCCACAGATGGGCCCTTGGAAGCTTCCAGGCCAGCCTCCTCCCATAAGGTGAGGAAATGTAGGTCCAGAGAGCGCTGGGGCCCAGACAGAGGCCACTAGAACCAACCACGGGGCTGCCCTCTGCCCTGGGAGATTGCAGGCCAGGTGGGCAGGGCCTGGGGATACAGGGGGGTGAGGGTGGGGAGTTGAGCGCATGACTGGTTGGGAAGATAAGACTCCCAAGATCCCTGCCCCGAATAACACTCCCCCGCCTGGGGCTGACCACAGGGAAGGGCTGGTGTGCCCAGGAGCCCTTCTGGACTGACCACCCAGCCTGCCTCTCATTTGCTTCTGCCTGACTCCCTAGCATAAGGCCTGCCCCGGCAGGGGAGCAGGCCCAGCTCCTCGACCTGGTCACCGGGGTCCACTCACACTGCTCCTCCCAGGGCTTGCCCCCACTTCTCCTTCACCCAGGCTGCTCTTTCTCTGTCTCTCTGTGCACGTGGGCCTTACCTGTCCTTTAAGATCTAGCCGGAAAGCCCCTGCTTCAGGTCGTCTCTGCCCATGTGCCACAGGGCATGCACCATCTTCTCCCGGATCAGACTGGCTAGTGGAATCTCCCCAGGGGCCCTGAGGAGGGGGTCAGGCCTCCTCTCACCCCAAGGTGAGGCCAGTGGGGTCCACTCAGCCGGGAGGGGTGGGGAGCAGTCCCACACCAGCATGGACATCTCAGAGTGGGCAGCCATGGGCGGGCATAGAGTTCACCTTGAGAGCCTGCCTGCTTTCTTCCCGAGGCTGAGTCGGAGCCTGGCCCAGGAGATGACATGAAGAGAAGAGGCCTCCTGGCCACTCAGCCCACACCCCTGGCTCTAGCCAGCTCCTCTCCTACCCTAAGATCACTTCACACGCTCTTCCCTGCTCTCACTCCTGGTAAGGCCAGCCCTGCAGGCCACCCTTCATTCCTCCCCAGGGGCCCACCCTTCCTACACTCTAGGCAGGAGGTCCCCTCCCAGCTCCCAAGTTCTCCCGACCCCACAGAGAAGTGGTGGCTCTGGTGCCCTCCCTGATATGGGGTGCCCAGGGGATGGGGGACTGGCACAGAGCCCGGCTCCTCCTTGGAAGCTGGGGGGTGGTGGTGGGGGGGGGAGCCCAGCAGGATTGGTCTAATCCCAGGCCGCCGCTGTGATGGTTAAACCCAGATTAGCCCAAGCCCAGACACACATCACCTGCCCTCCAGACCTGCCCAGATGCCCCAAGCAAAAGACCGGACGACGCGCCATGGTCAAGCCTGCTCAGGTGGACGGTCCAGCCAGAGTGGCTCCTGGAGCAAACAGGACAGGACGAGCTGGGCTCAAGGAGCCCCCAGGCTGGGCCAGCACCGGGAGAGGGAGGCAGACAACTTGGGTAGGCTCAGGGTGGAAGACACAGCCCTGGTCAAGTTCTGCCTGCTTCGCTGGGTGACCTTGGATGGTCCTTGCTCAACGTGTGGTTGACCCAGATGACCTGTGCCCTCTGGGTGCCCTTTGGGTCCGTGTGACGTGCTCAGCCCTGCACCCACCCAGCGTGTGAGCTGTTATCCACCACAGTTCGTGGGAGGAAGTGTGATAAGTCTGGCCTGCGGAACTGATGGGCCTCTACTCAACAGAAAGGAGGAAGAAGAGGCTGTGGGTACAGGGAGGGAGGGCCAGACAAGCAACAGCTCTGAGCAGGGACGTGGGAGGAACCGGCATGACCTGTGGGTAAGGAGGTGAGGGGTGGGCCAGGCTCTGAGCAGGCGGCAGCTCTGTCCACTGTGGGACCTCTGGGAGAGCAGGGGGCGCCTGGGTCCAGGCGGAGGGAGGAACAGCATGGGTGCCGGGCTGGCTGCGGGGAGCTGGACGGGATGGGTCTCTGCAGCCTGGACTGGAGGGGAATGAGGAAGCCCCTGCTCTCCCGGCCTCACTCCCTGCCTCCCACTATGTCTGCCAGCCCTCCGGCCTGCCCAGCTCTCTGAGGACGCACACGCCTGGGGCCAGACCGCCTTGCAAGGGTCAAGGCGGGGGACTGGCCCCTGTGAAACCCTGGCTTTTTGAAAACGGGACTGGAGAAGAAAGTCCCTGTCTTCCCCTTACCAGAAAACGCACATCAAGATCAAAAGAAATGCCCCTGCCCAGAGCTGCCGGCCAGAGCAGAGGAAGTGTGTTCAGACTCTTGCGACACAGCGGCTCTCCTGCAATGAGGGCGTGGGGGCTGGGGCAGGGTGTCCACTGGAGGCCATAGTGGTCCGTTTGAGCCCCCCCCACTCCTGAAACCACCTCTATAGGTCACTGGACTCGCCCCAAGACTCCCAGGAGCCCTGCGAAGCCTGGACCTCACCCTGGTCAGTTCGCCTTGCTTCTCCCAAGTGCCAGCCTGTCAGTCAGTGGGCCAAGGTTTCTGGAAAGGGGAGCTAGTGGGGAAGGACAGCTGCCCAGACCCCCCACACAGGGAGCCTCACAGTGGAAGGGCAGGAGACAGAAATGAGGGTATGGGTCTGCTACCTGCAGGCCTGCTGTCATTCCCCAGCCCCACCCCGGCCCCCCTACCATCATCCTCACCAAGTCCCCATCTCTCACAACAGGTCATCTGAACCATCACACACACACCGGGGTAATGCTCAGCTGTGGCTGGCTCCTGAGGCATCCAGGAGCTCCCAGGGGAGCTCAGGGCTCCCTGTCTCTGTCCCTGGAAGATGACCAGGTGCAGGCCGGAACACCTGGGAGGGTTCGGGGATTGATCCCCAGGCTGGGGAGGAAGGGATGAGTGGTACCACATGAAGACCCCAAGAGGCTGCAGCTTCCTCCCTCAGCCAGAAACCTTCCCAGAGCCATCGAGCCCAGGCTGACTCAACACCCAGCTCAGGGTGGCCCTCAGGACTCCTCCTCTCCTCTCTGTCCCTGATTCCGAGGTGGGGTGTGTGGCCCAGGCATTCAGGTTCCTCCTCCCCCTGCCCCTCTCCCCTCTCAGGGGCTCTAATGCTTCCTGTGAGCTCAGCTTGTCACTGCTTCCAGGAAGCTCTCCCTGACGTGGCAGGCTGGAGAGCTACCTTGGGGCACCCCCAGCTGCCCTGTGACGGCCCCAGACTCTCCAACATCCGGATCTGTCCACCCCTGTCCCCTGTCCACACGGAGACAGCTGCACCTGTGCCTCCAAACCGAGCTCTGGGCCAACCCAGGACTGACTCCAGGAAGTGTCTGAAGGGTGATACTGTCCCCTTTGAGGCCAAAAGCTCCCCCAGGGATGCTGCCCACAAGAAAGAAAGAAAGAGGAAACACAAGGATGTCCCCAGGGCTCCCCACTGGCCACTTCCCTGCTAAGGTCAAACAGGCCTCACAACCTCTCCTGCCCCTTTCCATCCTGGACAGGGCAGGAAAGCGAAGGTAGCCCCTCCCCCACCTTCTCTGGGCATTTAGGGAACCGGAAACTGAGGAAGGGAAAAAAAACAAAAACACCTACTGCCAGATGGAGTTGAACACCTGACCTCATAGTGAGCAGCGCAACTTTAACCCCCTCCCCTAGCAGGGCTCCTCCTGTAAGTGTCAACTTTTCCAGGAAGGCAAGCACTGGCCCGGAAGCCTATCGCAGACTACCAAGACTACCAAGCTTCCTGCCCTTTTACACACACATACCACCACCACCACCACCACCACCCACCCTGGGTCACCCTTAGGCCAGCTCCGGTACCCTCCCCGCCCCACCACACGGGCACCTGCTCTCAGGATTTTCCTGCCAGGATGGAGGGCCCCACAAGTTCTTGGAGAAACTCCTGGTGAAATCTTCAGGCGTCTCTCCCATCATCGGAACCCCCTCACTGGGGAATCCCCCTCCCTTTCTGTTCTGCTGGGGGAGTTCACCTTGAAGGTGATGAGCACACCCAGGTCCCTGGGGGGCAAGGATTTCCACTGGAAATGCTGATGCTCAGGGAGCCCCATCTGTGACCTCATTCCCTGGAGGAAATGCCAACAACCCCCTGCCCTGGGGAATGGCCCCACACCGGCTCCTCAGTGGCTAAGGAGTCAACAAAAACATCCTGTTGTTTAATTGGACAGGCAGGCGGGGCAGAACTGGCTGGGCAGGTGGAAGCCCTGTGGGGAGGGGGGGCATGGGCTCACATCCCAGGCCCTTCCTGGCCTTCTCTATCTCCCCCAGCTAGCAATGAAACCCGGGTGGGGGGCAGAGGGGGGATCGTGCACAGCTCCCTCCCACAGGCATGCTCACCTCCTGCCAACCCCTGCCCTTCACGGCAACCCACTCTCCCAGGCCCTGCTTGCAGGGGAGTCAGCGCACACTTAACGGGGCGACCTCAGAGCTACTGGGGGGTCCGCTCCAGAGCACCACAATAAAGCAAGTGTCACAGGAAAATCGTCACGCTCGGCTTTGTGTATAAAAGTTAGGTTGACAGTGTGCTGTGCTCCCAGGAGCCCTGGGGGCGCAGTGCAGTGGGTTCAGGTTGGGCTGCTAACTGCAAGGTCAGCGGTTCTAACCAACCAGCCTCTGGTTTCAGGAGAGATTTCGTCTGAGGAACCTGATAGAGTCTCTCTACTCTGTCCTCTCGGGCAGCTGTGAGTTGGATCAACTCCACGGCAGTGAGCCTGCTGCAGGCTACTTAGGGGGCGACAGAGAAAGTGTGAACTATTGCGGAAATGACCGCGTGTGACACCGAGACCTGAAATGAGCAAGTGCTGAGGCGGGGATCATGGCACCAACAGGCTCGACTCACCTTCCATTTGTAAAATGCACAGTATCTGCGAAGAGCAATAAAGCGAGGTGAGCCTGTGTACAGCCTTGGCAGGCCCGGCTATCAGTGACAGCCCACAGAGGAGAGCCGCCAGAGCCCTTGCTGAGACTGGTTCCCAGCTCAAGGACGCCCAGCAGGCCAGTGCTGACACATCCCTCCCCCTGCCCCA
The DNA here is from genome assembly GCF_050624435.1 of Tenrec ecaudatus. Classification (NCBI taxonomy): domain Eukaryota; kingdom Metazoa; phylum Chordata; class Mammalia; order Afrosoricida; family Tenrecidae; genus Tenrec; species Tenrec ecaudatus. Next base: position 55,488,767 of record NC_134546.1, on the reverse strand, counting down.
AGCTTCACGGGGCCAGGGCTTCAAGGTGTGGGAAGCATTACACTCCTCAAGTACAGGCTGCAACCCTGTCCGAACCCAGTTCTAACTTTCCTTAAGCCATAGAACAGAAGAAAGCACTCCCTACCCACACCTGATCCTGCACCGGTCCTAGCTCAAAAGTTCCTCCAACCCCAGTGAGTCTCACAGAGGAGCTCTGGAACCACTAGTACCCTTGAACTAGCCCTACCTGAAGGCGTCACCTGCCACTACGCACACCCACGGGAAGACTGGGGCCTAGGCCGAGCAAGGGTCCCCCCACTCCTGGGACTGCCCTGCCCAAGCCCATCCCTGCCCGACTGCCATGTGTCATCCCACAGGGGACAGGAGGCAGCTGTCAGCCGAACACACCATCACCAGCTGGTGTCCCTGAGGGGCAGGTGAATGGCAGGGCCTGTCTGGCCAGTGGGATGCCTGGCCGTGGTGACGGCAACCACAGACTGCCCTTGGGCAGGAGAGGTGAGTAGCTAGCAGACCCCAAGCAAAGGGTTTGGTCTGTGCCGGCCGGCCGGCGGTGAATAACAGGGGAAGAGGGTGAGGCCAAGCTGGGAGCTCAGAAAGCAAGCAAAAAGGTAGAAAGCAGCTTTAAACAGCCCCAGAGTGGACGAAATGCCCAGGATGGGGAGGGAGCACACTAAGTGCTGAAAAGAGGGTGGGAATGAAGTGGTTATGAAGTGGGAGAGCAGAGGTCCCATCTCATGGGCAAGGAGCAGAGCAAATGCAGAGGGGTTGACACACGGAGAAGGCTGTGGCCATTGGTCCCCTTCAGGGTCTATGAGCACCGTGGGCCAGGCCAGGAGCAGGGAGGACGGAGGGAGCCTGGCCCAAGCAGGCACAGACCACAGGCTGAGAGACACAGCACATGCCCCTGAGTAGGCTCCAGCCCACCATGGCCCAGTGCCCGCGTGGTTCCTCACTCATGGCCAGAGGACCCCCCAGAACCCCCCATCCCTAACCCAGAAGCAGGACAGATGCCGCACCAGGTCAGAGCTGCCTGCCTCCCACCATGGGAGCTCCCTGAGTGCCCAGTGACCTTGAGTAAGTCACATTCCCTCCTCCGTTGCTGCTGCAGTTAGGGCCACTCATTTTGTGTGTGGGTTTGTCCCCTCTGCTAAGAATACCTGCCCCAGATATCGCTCAGACACCTGCAATCCCTGCATACCGCTGCAAGCATCAAAGGACTTCTTGCTGGGGGACAGACCCCCACGGGCAGGGCCAGCCCCCCATCAAGAGTCCACCGCCGCCACCACAGGGGGCCAGGGAGACGTCAAATTTGGGGACAGAGCCTGTGGGCCTAAGGGCGGGGGAGGCATTTGTGTGCAATGCAGGGGAGGGAGCTCAGTCCCTAGCGGCAGAAAACCTCCAGCCCCCGCCAAGCCTGCTTTCCGTCCCGCGCTATAAGGGTCCAAACTGAGGCGCCTGTGGGAGAGGGTGGGGGAGACCCTGGCTCCCCAATTCATTCATTTACCTGAAGGCTGCACCCCCGCCCCAGACCCGCCGCCTGGGGGTCCCAACGGCCGCGCCCCACCCACCGGGCACTGCCCCCCACGCTGGCACCGATTCTCGGTGACAACTGCCACGTGCGAACAAGGGGGGAGCGGTCGGTCCAGGCACTGCAGAGGCAGCGCCCGCGTGCCCCAAGCCCCCGCGCCGTACCTCACCCCAGCCCGCCGCAGGGTGCCCACCCGTTTGCCTTGCCCGTGCTCTGGGCCAGGGCGGGGGCGGGCGGCGGGGTCTTTGTTCCCGCAGCCGGAGCGCAGTGGCGGCGGCACGGGGTCCGCGCCCCCCTCCCCGGCCCAGCCTGCGCCCCGCGCGCGCCGGCGAAGCCTGCAGCTCCGGAGGACGGGGCCCGCACGGGCTGGGGGGACGGGGGGGGCCGGCTGGGAGAGCGTCCTCCGCAGGGACCCCCGAGCGGAAGGACAGACAGCGGCTCCGGGCCGAGAGAGGGGCCCGCCCGCTCTCCCCCGCGCCCGGCGCTGCGGCTCTCCGGCTGCGGGCGGACTTGGAGCGACTTAGCCGGGGCTCGGGCGGCCGCCGCTCGCTGGCCGCGGCGTTCCAGCCGGCTCCGGCGCGCGCACTCACAAGCGCTCCCCCGGACCCCACGCCTCCCCGCGGGGCCGGCCCGGGACCCGCAGAGCCGCGCACGCACTCCCTCCCTCCCGAGCCCCGCGCCCGCAGCCGCCCCGCGCGGCGCCGCCTACCTGGCCAGACGGCCGAGATGCGGGGTGCGTTGCTCGGGTGGCCTTGAGCGGCGGCGGCGGGCGGCCAGAGCAGCAGCAGCAGCAGCCGCAGCCGCGGCAGGAGCCCGGACCCAGCCAGCGGGCCGCGGGTGCGGGCGCGCGGGGCGCCGAGGGCGGCGCGTGCGGGCCGGGGTGGGGGCGGTGTCATCCCGTGGCCCCGAGCGACAGCGGCGAAATACCCAGACTGAGCCAGCGCCCGGCCTCTGGCAGACCCAGGCTCGGGGGGCGGAGTCACAAGCCTGACCCCACCCCGCCCCGCCCCGCCCCCGCCCCTCCCGGACCGCCCAAGGGGGGCGCAGTGCCGGTGGGTGGGGAGGGGGGCCTTCGCCATCCAGTCCGCGGCGACTCCGCGGGAGAGGAGAATCCGAGGAGGCAAGACGGAACTGTGATCCCAGGGACGATCACGACCCCTGGCCCCTCTCTGGGCCTCGGCTCCACCCCGCACCCCCCACACCGCCAAAGAATTGTCCTAGAAGTCGCTCAAGAACCTGCCAGAGGGTACAGTCTATTATTATCAGGCCACCTCGCTAATGGTCAGCTAAGTGGTTTGGACCCAGAGGAGGACTGTGGTTTCCCGAGGATGGGCTGGCGGGAGTGGGCACAGGCTCCCTACTGAGCGGCACAGGGCAAGATGCTTCCCCCCATCCCAGAGCAAAAAGGGGTACAGGCAGTGATCTGTGGGGAGCGCTGGGCGCCCCATTATCGCACTCTGCCACTGGGAATACTGGGAAGGTTTCGTCTTGGCCTGGCTCCCTCCCCTCCCTTCTCCCCCCTTCCCCAGCCAGCCGCCTTCTGGGCTGCCTCCCCCCCAGCCAGCTGGTGTAAGCTCAGAAAATCCAAACTCATTTCCATGTGAGCAGAGGGGGATATAATTAGGCAAGCCCCTGCCCTGAGGAGAGAGAGAAGGGAGCATGCCCAGGGCTTGCTGTTGAGAGGGCAGGGACAGGTCAGCTTAAGGGGATCAGAGGTGTCCCAGGCTTCCGCTGCCCCCACCAATCCCATGGCCCAGTGGGTGACTCTGGGGAGGTTTCCGGCTCAGTCCCTCTGCCATCACCAGAGCAACCCAGGAGTCTTCCCTAGCAGCCCACCCCCTCAGAGCCACCTGCCCCCCTTTGTACTAGCCCCCCCCCCCCCACCGCACATCAGAAAGGACCTAGACTCACCACCTCTGCTTGTGCCCCAGAGATCCCAGCCTCTCTGGAATTCCACCCAGACCAGAAAGTATGTAACAAGGCTTCTAAGACACCAGGTCCCAGGTGGGCTGCACAGAGAAGAGGAAGAGACGGGGGGGGGGAGCAGAGGACACACAGAACCTGCTGGCCCGGATTATTTTGCTGCAGAAACCAACCAAGACAGTGGAGAAGCTTGGCCTCTGTCCCAGCCCCTGGCCAGCGAATAGATGCTCCTAAGAAGTTGTGTGTTTCCATATTTTTCTTCTCTTTCTTCTCAGAGTGCTCCAAGGTACCTCAAACAGGTCATGAAGGTGACATCAAGATGCCTCCACAGAAGAGGCTTCGTTCCTGGTCAGCTGGTGGACCAACAGTTCCTGATGCCCACGGGGACAGTGTCCTTAGAGGGAGACTGTAGGCTTGCTAAGAGCCTCTCCCAAGCCTGCACCCACAATTGTAGCTCTAAAGCCGAGGCTCTCCACCACGATCACTCCTCCCAGCCCAAGGTCTCATAGCCGCTCTGTGCAGAGTGGTGAACTTTATTGCTGCCAGGTGTGATCCGCGTTGGTTCTGGCTCATAGCAACCCTATGTGCAATTGAAGGAAACACCCCAGTCTTTTGCCCGTTTGAGCCCGTTGTTGCCTAGGGCCATCGTCTTTGAGCAAGCGGGATGCCTGTCTCTAGGCACTGATCCATCCTGAATCCTCCCTTCTCAGGAGCTTTCTGACCATGCTTCTTCCAAGACAGATTTGTTTAAATGCCCATGGTCCAGTCAATATTCTTTGCCAACGCCGCATTCGGTTACATGGGTTCTTCTAAAGTTTTCCTATTTCATTGTCTAGCTTTTCACTGCATCGGGGGGGGGTGATTGAAAACTCCAGGGCTTGGGTCAGGCACACCTGCTTCTCTGAGACGCCTTGGCTTTTGTTGCAGCAAATCTGCCCAAGGCGATCTATTGCTTGCTTGCTTTTCTGCTGCTTCCCTGGGTGTTGATTGTGGATCCCCGTAAAAAGAAACCCTGACCATTTTACTATGGCCTCCAGGGCTTCACTGTGTTGCTTACTGGAACAGTTGGGGGGGGGGGGAGGATTTTACTTTCCTTTTGTTTGATGTGACCCCCGTGGAACCATACAGACTCCATCAGTAAAATGCTTCACAGTTGCTTCACTTTCAGCATCTGGGGTGTTGTTGATGCGCCTTCCTCAGATCAGTTGCTCAACGTACCAATTAAGTACGGTGAAAGGATATGGCCCCGAAACCCACCTTTCCGGATTTAAATCTGGGTCTAGTCAAATGACTGTTGCTTGGGCTATGCACAGATTCCACATGAGCACGATTAAGTGTTCTGGAATTCCCACCTTTACTTTTTTTGCAATTGTTGTCCATAGGTGCTGCCATCAGGTCAGTTCGGCCTCATAGCGACCTCTGTCTACAACAGAACTAATAAGCACTGCCTGGCCCTGCCCCATCCTCACAACTGTTCTTATGCTTGAGCCCACTGTTGCAACCAGTGTTCGATGTGTCTCATCAGGAGCCTTCCTCTTCTTGGCTGCCCCCCTCCTTTACCAAGCCTGATGCCCCTTCCGGGAACTAGTCTCCCTTAAAATGTCCAAAGTGTGATTTCTGAAATGCTTTCCATCATTTGTTAAGATCCACCCAGTTGAATACATTTTCATAGTTACTAAAACAAACATCTTCATAGTGTATATATATATAAAACAAGTAACTATCTTTATGGTGTCTTCTCCTTTCTGACAAGATCCACCTGCCATCAGCAATGAGATGCCCTGTTCCATGTCCTCCTCTGAGTCTGGCTTCAATTCCCCGCAGGGCCCTGTCAAAGTACCAATGCACCCATTTTTAAGTGATCTTTCGCAAAACTTAACTTGCGTATGCTGTTGTGCCTCTAAGCCCACCTTCTGTTGGATCACCTTTCTTGAGCAGCGCAAATATGGATCTTTTCCAAGGAGGAGGAGTCCTTCCATCGTTACAGGTGTTTATTGAAACGTCTCAATGGGTGCTCCACGGATTCCTGGAGCTCCTTGTTTTTTACCAATGGCTTCAGCATAGGCTTGGACTTCTTTCAGTACCATTGGCTGAAATACACTCCGGGTCGTACTTTGATCCGGCTTCACTTTGGACAGGCCACAGTTGGTGCTATCATTTGCATCCAGCCTCCGCCTTGTTCTTTTTTTTTTTTTTCTATTTTTACATTTTATTAGGGGCTCATACAACTCTTATCACAATCCATACATATACATACAGCAATTGTATAAAGCACATCCGCACATTCCCTGCCCCAATCATTCTCAAAGCATTTGCTCTTCACTTAATCCACCTTGTTCTGATCATGGAACTTCCCCGTCAATTCGATTCCTGAGTATTCCAAAGTCAACATGGATGGTCACTGTTTCTATTGCTGAAAATACATGGTATTTCCAATGACTAGGTCAGTAGTCTTAACAAAATTCCATCATGTGATTTCCCCCACATCATCTCTCTCATGCGACGAGGCCTTCTGCAGTTTCCAACTTCTGCATCCCAATCACCAGTGGTGATCAATGCAAGTTTGATCAATTTCAGATTACGGAAGCTGGTTAAAAAAAAACCAGCTTCCATTTCCTTATCTCTGGCATGAGTGGTTGGTATGTAAATTAAAATAGAACTATGAACTAAGAATTCAAATATATTCAAAATAACATTGCCCGTGTGGCAAAGGAACTCACAATATCCACATCCCTGTTCGTCTTGCACCCTCTCCACAGGGAGGAAGAGTGTGACCCTAGTTTCAAACAAGGAAGTGGAGGCGGAGATCCGCCCAAGGTCAGCTGACTCCATTTTCCAAGTCACAACAGCTCAGAGGTCACTGTGAGCTATGCACACTTCGCCGCCTCATTTCAATTCCGTCGCCAGCCTGGCGAGATCAATGCTCCCATCCGCCTCCTTTCACAGATGCCGGCTCCAAGGTCTCGCGACCAGCCAGAAGGGCCAGGCTTCAAACCCGGGACTCCCTGGGCACATACCCTTAATTCTGGTGGTTCCTCTCAGTGTGACATCCCCTTTCACAGCTGCCTCCTCTGCTGGTGCCTGGGCCCCAACAATCTTCTGACTGGTCTTGGAGTTCAGGTCAGCAGGGGCTGGGCAAGAAGTCAGGCCAGGGTCAGTCTCCCAAACAAGAGGCTTTTTTCACAGACTGGAGCTGGGGGTGCTGAAGCCCATCCCACCTGTGGTAGTTACATAATATATTAATTGATAGAATTTAGGGGTAAAGTCTAGTCTGTCAATCAGGACACAAGGTCACACCCACCAGGATGATTCTGGAAACCTCCTTGCTTCCTCTCTGGAGGCCGGACCCTCTCTATCTCATCTATACATTCTTGTTGACAAGCCGCATGGAGCCACGCTGATGGCAGCCAGAGCCCTGGAGCTGGAGGAGCCACGTGGAGACACATACCAGTTGGTGGCTGAGATGCTTCTACCACCACTGGATCCACCACTGGCCTCTGATCTTCCTGCGTTTGGCATCATTGTGTGAGTCTAAAGAGGAATTTATGGACTAGTATTGGACATATGGGCTGATATTGGACTTACGGACGTGATCTGGACTGGGATGTTTTCTCAATATACGACTCTCTGATGTAAAGCTCTCTCTTGCACACGAGTATCACTGGATTTGTTTCTCTAGTCCACCTGGACTAGCACATCCCTCATATGGGGAGAGTACCCTGGAAGTCTCCCACACCCAGTTCAGCACCTGTTGTCACCCCCCCCCCAGCCCCCGTCAGTCCTCCAGAGATGGAAACACCAGCAAGACAACCAACCTGAGGAGTGGGTCCAGGCGGCAGCCAGCTCCCGGGTGGCTGTGGAAGTGGGCTCGTGACCTGGGACAGTGGTTGCAGGGGCGAAGGCACATGAATGATAGGGCACAGAGCAGGCAGGTAGCCAGGGCCTTGCCATCAGGTCTTTCCAGTCTCACCTGTTCCCATCGATTCCATTCAACCTGATTCAGACTCATGGTGACCTCATAGGACAGAGCAGGGCTGTTTCAGAGGCTCTTTCAGGCCACAAATCCTTATGGAAGCAGTCTGCCCTCTCGTACTCTGAGTGGCTCGTGGATTCAGACCACCCACCTTAGAGTGCGCAGCTGCGTACTTAACCACTGCGCCACCGAAGCAGAATGATATAGAGATGGAGGCCTGCCTACCCCATTTGTGGTCATGGCTAGCTCTTGGGCACAGCCCCCCCAATTTCAGCCAATAATGACCAGAGCAAAGGAAGCAGGAGGTGTGGGTGCTGATCATTGTAGGGGGTCGGGGATAAATTCCTGGAGGAGGCAGCAGGGTGGGAGTGGGAAGACTGGGAGAAAAAAAAACTTGCAGAGGCTTCTAAGATAGGGTGCAGAAAAACGCTCTGAAGGGCCCCCTTTGTGAGCCCCGTGGGCAATTGAGGCACAGCCAAATCCAAGATGTCCATTGGGAAATCAAAGGCCTGTCCACACAGACCTGAGCAGCAGGCAGCAGGCGGGGGCGCTGGGAGCCACCCTCTCCCTCTCCCCTTCCAATCCCCAACCCTCAGGATTGTGGACTAGACTAGCCTTCCTCCACATGGTGACCAAGGACAAAAGAAAGCCTAGAGCTCAGCACCCACCCAGGCCTTGGACGGCAGCTGCTACTGTCCCCCACAACAACCACTATCACCTATTGCAGTTTAGACCCTAGCTCATCAAGATTGAGGCTGCAGCCACGTTGAGACAAAAATAGTTAAAGTCCAGTGATGGACAGTTGTCAGAGAAGAGATGGAGCTTTCCGTCCTCCACTAGGGCACACACCTGCCAAACTCGGCAGGTTCGCCCAGGGCTTCCTGGGGCAGTTTAAGGCTCCTTTGCCCAAAACCTTGCCAATAGGGCACTGGCCTTGTGGTTAGAGCACCACCTTGTGGCCACTACTGGAGTAACCTGAGACGTCTGCTGACTGTGTGTGGCCCCATGGCAGAACGCCTGCTAAGCCTTTTCAGAGGCAAGTCTACTCCTGTCTCCCCCAAATCCTCTCTGGAGCCCCCAGCAGGAGCCCAGGGAAGCCCCGGGCAACTGATTTCAGATTGGCAAAATCTCCCAACTAGTTGTAACTGGGAAGCCAAAGGCCAAGTTCGGCTTGGCCTCTGAGCAGGTGTTTACAAAATGAGGGGAGAGAGGAATTCCAAGGCAGCTCTCCTCCTACCCACACCAGAAACAAACAATGTGTTCCCGGGCTTCTGTGTACCCTGCTTGTTTATCCGCTGGGAAACAGCTGAAGTAAATATGCTTTAACCACCTCCAGGGCCTCCCAGCGTGCTGTGACCCTCGGGCCTGCTGGGGCCACTTCAGGCGAAGACGTGCACTTGCAGATGTGTGATGACCTCGACCTGCTCACTTCCTTCACCGGGGAGGGATCTCGGCCAGGGTTCTCGGAGGTCATTCAGTCCAACCAGCGAGCCCCTCACAGCAGAACTTGCAATGGCCGCTCCAGGTTGTTTCCTCGGTCAGCTGACAGGCTTTTACTGAGCCCCAGCCCCCCAGTGCTAGGCAGGGGTTGGTGCCCAGCCCTGCAGCAGAGCAGGTCTCAGGTCCAAACACAGCACCGAGGGTGGAAGCTGAGCAGTCATGGGCCTGAGAAAGGTTGGCTTGCCTGTTTCTGATTTGGACACAGATGAGGCTCACCTGTTGATCTTAACCTTGGATCATCCTTGGACCAAGTCTTGTCTTTTGGAAATGGCTTTCCGAGGCCCTCAGAGAAAGACTTGAGAGTGGTCTGGGCCCAGGAGGGTCAGCAACGAGGCCCCATGTTATGCCTATTTCCTCGTCCCCATCACAGGGCTGCTTGTGGTCCTGTCCTCGTGGTTGGGTTTCCCAATGGCCTAGCTCCCCATCAGTCATCTAGAACTTTCCGCAGCCAGCTTTGAGCCCAGGCAGCTTGGAGACAGACACTGTGTAGGTGAAGTCATGGGAAAACATGGAATGTCCAAGGAGACACGACTGTGGGAAAGACCGGACACTCAGGCAGCTGGACTTGGCTGTCCAATTGCCCCCAAGGTGCCACTTGGAACGGGTGGGGGAGGGGAGTTGGGGGAGGGGGTGAGTGGGTCAGGTGTGCCCTCCAGGTACATGGCTGGCGAGTGCCTGGATGAAGTAATGCAGGTACAATCCCACTCGGGCTCTGGGGGGACCAGTCCCCCAGCACACAGCTGCAGCCTGCTAACAGGAAGCACTCAATCCCCCTCAGATGTCAGAGGATCAGCTGAGATGGCATCTGTGAACTCCTAGCTCAGTGCCTGGTACAGAGACCGTGACAGAGGAGCATGTTGGCATCAGGCCACTGTTAGCCCATTCTAAGGTGGCAGCGAATGACATTCAAAGGCATGGAGGGCAGCGGAAGTCTGTTCCAGCGAGTGCCGTGCCTGAATCCATCTCCAGTCAGGGCGAAGGCCAAGGGGATCAGGGCCGGAGGGTGTCCCAGCTACTGGGTTCAAGTAAATAGAGGGGGGTTTGAACATCAGCGTCCTGACTATTCAAGGCCAAGGCCTGTGGCACAGGCAATGAGAAGCCACCTCAGGGTAGGCCCCTCGGTGCTTGGTCTGGGGCCCAGGCCAGATGGGGCTGAAGCTAGGAGCAGAATCGGGGCCCATGTGCCCGGCAAGCTGTGCCAGCTAAGCCCGTGCCAGCCCAGCCAAATTTGAGTTATATCAGGAGAAGAGATCTGTTCAGAAAATTCACCCATCTCTGCATATTTGCATGTTCTATTTCGAGGCTCTTCCTGCTCACCGCCACCACCACCCCCCCTGCTTCCTAGAAAAGTTCTCGTGATCAATTCCAACTTCACCTCTGCTGAACTGAAAAGGCTCACTCTCAATGCCTCTCCTCCCCAGTAAGCTCCTCTCCCGCATCTTCACTGAAAGGGTTCTCCCCAAAGTGCCCTGCCCTCCCCCATCAGTCCTCACCCCTACACTAAAACATAGGCCCGGTTCATCACCCCTGCAGGCCAGCAATTGCCAGGCCAGGCCTTCTGGGGCATCAACAGCCAGGCCCTGCTGCATGACTCTAGTTCCTGCCTTCCCAGAAGCCAGACCCTGCCCACTCCCACTTCCCATGTCCAGCAGCCTCCGCTTCCTAGGAAGGTGAACCCCTGAGAGCTGCTCTTCCTCTGGGGGTCCCTGGAGAGCTGAGTTACCTTCTCCAAGAAACATGCTGTCTCCTGCGAGGTGACCCCCACCGGACAGGGTGGCCTGGCTGTCTCACGCACCTGGAGCTCAGGGAGCCCAAGGCTGGCTCTCATCTTCCAGACCCTCACTCTCACTGCCCCGCCACCCAGCCACCCAGCAACCCATGAAGCCCCTGGCTCCTGCCTCAACCCCAGATCCAGTCCTCCTGTAACATCTCACTCACTCACTCACTCCCCCTGCTGTAGCTCTAGCTGAGGCCCCATCATATCCCATCTGGAGGCAACCAAGTCTCCTAGCTGGTCTCCCAAGTCCCAGTCTCACCTCCCACAAATCCAGCCTCCACACAGCTGTCAAAATTCATCCCTCACACAAATCCGGTCCCCCACTTCCCTGCCTAAAGCCCCCCAAAGGGCACTTTTTGCTCTCAGGATAGACTCCAAGCTCCTCGGCCTGATCTGGCCCCTACTTCTCCCCCACGAACTTTGGAGTGAAATAAACCCCTCTCTAGGCCAACGTATCCACTGCCTCACCACAAGACTGGGGACAAATGAACGAACCTCTCTGAGCCACTAGCCTACATGGAAACCCAACTACTCACAGTCCACCTGCCTTTCCTGAGCCTGAGGTGGCCCTCCCAACCTCCTCAAGCCTCTGGGAGGGCCACAGCGCCGGTGATTCCCGAGTCGGTCACTGTGCCACACAGGTCTCCCTGCCCTGCCCATCCAGTCACCTCCCCCACAGCACCCTTCCCGACACAGCAATTCCCCACCCCACCCCCTCCACCAACTCACCCTCTAAAGCCCAACTCCCTGGCACAGCGGAAAATGACCACCTGGGCCCCTCAGTGTGCCCCGACCTCCAGGTCCACAGGAGCCACGACTTCTAGCGTCTCAACCCCTACAAGCTTCCCCTTGGCCTGGGATGCCCTTTCCTGCCAAGTGGGCCCTTCCCTTTCGACGCCCTCTCCAAGCTTCCTTTTGCCACCCTTTGCCGTGAGCCCCAGGGCCCACCAGGTTCTCCTGTGAGCATGTGCCTGTGTGGACCAACCACACAGCTCGTGCAGGCAGGGGTCCTGCCATGTTTGCCGGGCACCAAGTAGAGGCTCGGTTACGGCTTTAGACTGAGAGGACAATGGTGAGGAAGGTGTCCTTTAGCCTGGAAAGCCCCAGGCCTCATGGGATGCTTATCAAGCCCACGTTTACTGTTTCAGACAGGCCCACAGGAAGCACAGCACCAACTCGCCAAGACCCTGAAGGGAAGCCCTTCTAGAGGAGGGAAATTCTGAGGCTGCTCATTTCTGGGAAGCAGTCTTACTAGCATTTGGGAGTCAGCTCCAGGCATGGGGCAGGGCTCCTCAAAGTTCTATAGCCTACGAAGCCCCAGAGCCTTTGAAGGCAGTCCTTGGGGACAGGAGGAGCTACCAGAGTGGAAAGCCGCTCCGGGTGGGCGGGCTGTGGTGTGGGGACAGAAAGGGCTGTGTCAGCCCCATCCGACCACGGCAGGCCCGTGGGAATGGATCTGGTCTTTGTTCCCACCACAGTCAACAGACACGGAGTGTCCAGACAGAGCCCCTGCTCTTTGCTCCCCACCACAGGTTGGGCCTCAAGTGGGGCGGCTGAGGGTACCCTCAGGGGGAGGGAGAGAGCCACATGCCAGCAGGACCAGGTCTACCGGAGGGGCCCTGCCGAGTTCCTCCCTAGCAGTCCCACTGAGAACTTCATTCCGAGAAGTGACAGGCTGCTCGGAACCAGAGTGAGCAGGCCAGGCCTCAGGGCAGGCTGGGGCAGAAGTAACCGGGGAGTCTGTTCTGCGGAGGCCCCGACTGTGAGTGCTTGAGAAGGTTGGCAGAGGCTCCCCACCTTTCCCCCATCTCCCCCCCACCTTAGTTCCCCCAAAGAACGGCACCACCACCTGAGGGGGCAGGTGTTTCTCCTAAAGCCCTTGTCCAAGCACGAGACCCACTTGCTCCACTTGGCTCCGCCTGGGAAGGAGCGCGCTGGCAGCTGCAGCAGCAGCTGGGGGTCGGTGCCCTCTCTTCCACATTAGATGGCGGGTGCCCGGCTCACGTTAGTGGAGGTGGGTTAGTACTGTTACTTAACTGCTCTTGTATTCACACCTTCAGCACCGGGAAGAGGGCACAGTGCCTGGCACCACTACTGATCGGAACGTCACTGGACACTGGGTGAGGCGAGGCGAGGCGAGGCCAGGGGAAGGGCACGGGATTCTCTGGGGAGCCTTTGGGAGAGGGAGTGACATGGGAAGCAGCCTCATCGGCTCGGACTACCCACCCGTTTACCAGACGATGGCCTTGGGAGCACAGGCCCCTGCCACTGAAGGCAGCCACCCTGGCGACTGGGCAGCCGCCTGTCCTAGCCTGGAGCACACCTTGGGGTACCACACCCTCAAAGAGCCCAAAGGCCCCAGGGCTATTGCGAGAAACTTCTCCTGCCGGTGAATGTGGGCGTCCCAGAACCTGCCTCTGCAACTCTCCCATCCAGGGCCGTTGGGTGCCCCAAGACCTCCACAAGCTTGCATCGGCCACAAGAGGCGCGCACTGGACACGGCAGGCAGGTGGCCATCGGCTACGTGTATTGGGGAGAGGGGACCCGGAGCCACCTTCATGTGTGGCCTGCCGAGGGGTGCTGGGGGGCTGGGAGTTCAGGGGGCTCCTCCGGCAAAGATGAGCTCCAGGGCTGCTTGGATGTCGCCCCCCGTGGCCTGCAGGGCCCGCAGGCTCAGCTCGTCATCCTGGATGCCCATGTCGCGCAGCTGCTGCAGCTGGGGCTGCCACTGGCTCTGTGGAAAGACGGGCAGGCATGCCGTTAGCAGGGACCCGAAGACAGCTCACTCAAGTCTTTCCTTTGGGGGGGGCGGGGGTGTGTGTGTAACGCAAACTGGGGGTTCCTTCAGCAATGTTTCTGGCAGTAAGTGCCACAGGCCGGGGTTTCTAGGAAGGGTCGAAGGAGGACCGCGGAACAAACGGCTTGGCAATAAAAAGGGCAACAGGAGCCTAAGGCTCAAGAGAGCACAGGTGGCCTAAGTCTGAACCCCAAGACACTGGACTACTCGCACTTCACCTCTGCACACGCGGGCGGGGCTACCCAAAGCTCCCGGGCTCGTGGGAGGAAAAGATCACGGCACGCACGCGCGTGTGTACCCAACCAAACTGCCCGCTGCCATTGCATCAAGTACCGCTCACCGTGACCCTACACATGTCCTCTAAGACTACACATCTTTATGGGGCAGGTGAACTCATCCTGCGTCTGCTCAGCCATGTTTCACCAGCTGACCTCAGCCACCTGAGGCTGGCAGCCCAACACCCCGCACCTAGCGCCACCAGGGCTCCGAGACACACACAGACACACACACACAGCCCAACACCCAACACCCAGCACCACCAGGGCTCCGACACACACACACACACACACACACACACACCCCAACACCCAACACCCAGCGCCACCAGGGCTCCGAGACACACACACACACACACACACACACACACACCAACACCCAACACCACCAGGGCTCCGACACACACACACACACACCAACACCCAGCGCCACCAGGGCTCCGACACACACACACACACACACACACACACAGCCCAACACCCAGCGCCACCAGGGCTCTGACACACACACACACAGCCCAACACCCAACACCAAGCGCCACCAGGGCTCCGACACACACACACACACACACACACACACACCAACACCCAACACCCAGCGCCACCAGGGCTCTGACACACACACACACACACACACAGCCCAACACCCAACACCACCAGGGCTCCGACACACACACACACACACACCAACACCCAACACCCAGCGCCACCAGGGCTCCGACACACACACACACACACACACACACAGCCCAACACCCAACACCCAGCGCCACCAGGGCTCCGACACACACACACACACACACACACACACACCCCAACACCCAACACCCAGCGCCACCAGGGCTCCGACACACACACACACACACACCAACACCCAACACCCAGCGCCACCAGGGCTCCGACACACACACACACACACACCAACACCCAACACCCAGCGCCACCAGGGCTCCGACACACACACACACACAGCCCAACACCCAACACCCAGCGCCACCAGGGCTCCGACACACACACACACAGCCCAACACCCAACACCCAGCGCCACCAGGGCTCCGACACACACACACACACACACACCAACACCCAACACCCAGCGCCACCAGGGCTCCGACACACACACACACACACACACACAGCCCAACACCCAACACCCAGCGCCACCAGGGCTCCGACACACACACACACACACAGCCCAACACCCAACACCCAGCGCCACCAGGGCTCCGACACACACACACAGCCCAACACCCAGCGCCACCAGGGCTCTGACACACACACACAGCCCAACACCCAACACCCAGCGCCACCAGGGCTCCGACACACACACACACACACCCCAACACCCAGCACCACCAGGGCTCCGACACACACACACACACACACCAACACCCAGCGCCACCAGGGCTCCGACACACACACACAGCCCAACACCCAACACCCAGCGCCACCAGGGCTCCGACACACACACACACACACACCAACACCCAACACCCAGCGCCACCAGGGCTCCGACACACACACACACACACACACCCCAACACCCAACACCCAGCGCCACCAGGGCTCCGACACACACACACACACACACACACACAGCCCAACACCCAGCACCACCAGGGCTCCGACACACACACACACACACACACACCCCCCAACACCCAACACCCAGCGCCACCAGGGCTCCGACACACACACACACAGCCCAACACCCAACACCCAGCGCCACCAGGGCTCCGACACACACACACAGCCCAACACCCAGCGCCACCAGGGCTCTGACACACACACACAGCCCAACACCCAACACCCAGCGCCACCAGGGCTCCGACACACACACACACACACCCCAACACCCAGCACCACCAGGGCTCCGACACACTCACACACACACACCAACACCCAGCGCCACCAGGGCTCCGACACACACACAGCCCAACACCCAACACCCAGCGCCACCAGGGCTCCGACACACACACACACACACACACCAACACCCAACACCCAGCGCCACCAGGGCTCCGACACACACACACACACACCCCAACACCCAACACCCAGCGCCACCAGGGCTCCGACACACACACACACACAGCCCAACACCCAGCACCACCAGGGCTCCGACACACACACACACACACACACACACACACCAACACCCAACACCCAGCGCCACCAGGGCTCCGACACACACACACACAGCCCAACACCCAACACCCAGCGCCACCAGGGCTCCGACACACACACACACACACACACACACAGCCCAACACCCAGCGCCACCAGGGCTCCGACACACACACACACACACAGCCCAACACCCAACACCCAGCGCCACCAGGGCTCCGACACACACACACAGCCCAACACCCAGCGCCACCAGGGCTCCGACACACACACACACACCCCAACACCCACACCACCAGGGCTCCGACACACACACACAGCCCAACACCCAACACCCAGCGCCACCAGGGCTCCGACACACACACACACACACACAGCCCAACACCCAACACCACCAGGGCTCCGACACACACACACAGCCCAACACCCAGCGCCACCAGGGCTCCGACACACACACACAGCCCAACACCCAACACCCAGCGCCACCAGGGCTCCGACACACACACACACACACAGCCCAACACCCAACACCACCAGGGCTCCGACACACAGACACACACACACAGCCCAACACCCAACACCCAGCACCACCAGGGCTCCGACACACACACACACACACACACACACACACGGAGGTGAAGACACTGAGCACGGACGCATTTAATAGAGCTCTTTTCCCGGCCTCGCGCTGATCATTTTGTTTCTTGGGGAAACAAATGCTTCATTCCTTCTCCCCCCCTCACCCTCAACTGTCAAATACTCCATCCTGTGGATATCCTGAAACGCAACTGGACCGGTTCCCATCTCCCGCTATTATAAACACTGCGGCACTCCCTGACCATACAGATGTCGCTTCCACACGCACGTACCTGGGTTCCCAGAAAAAGGGTACGTTCCTAAAAACGGCCTGCCAAGTAGCTCGGGGCTGTAGGGCCTGCGGTATTTCCTTTCCAGTGCACCGTCTGCTCGCGACCTTTGCCCGGCTCTCTGCGCCGCTAGGCCCCCTCCACACTAGCAAGCTGTCTCCCTTTCGGTGGGTAACACGGCCTTTTTCGTTCATGGTCTTCACACTTGGCTTGTTTTGGTTTGCTTTCCTATGCAGGAATTTTCATTTCTGTGAACTCAAAATGACTTACTCTCGGACCTGTGCCTTCCTGAATTCCAAGAGGATAAATCTGTGCTAAGTCACGAAGACAAGAAACGAGTCGCGGGGCGCAGACGAGCCAGTCAGGGGGCAGCATAGCAGCGAGGACACACACAACTTTCCTCTGGTTCTTTAATGCTTCCCGCTCCTCCCCCCACTATCATGACCCCAGTTCTACCTCACAAACCTGGCTAGGCCAGGGCATGTACACGGGTACAGATAAGAGCTGGAAACACAGGGAATCCAGGACAGATAAACCCCTCAGGACCAATAATGAGACTAGCCATACCAGGAGGGGAAGGGGAAAGGGGGGAGGGGGGACCGAACACAATGATCTATCTATAACCCCCTCCCAGGGGGACGGACAATAGAAAAGTAGGTGTAAGTGTAAGACATGAAAAAATAATTCATAAATTATCAAGGGCCCATGAGGAAAAGAGGGTGGGGAGGAGACAGGGAAAAATGAGAAGCTGATACCAAGGGCTCAAGTAGAAAATGTTTTGAAAATGATGATGGCAACAAATGTACAAATGTGCTTGACACGATAGATGGATGGATGGATTGTGATAAGAGTTGCATGAGCCCCCAATAAAAATACGCAAACAAAAACAAGTATTAGGCTTGTACCCATGGCTTCTGGCTGTGTGCACTGTCACCAAGCAAGCTCCTGCACAGAGGGAGCTGCCCCACACCTTCTCCTAGGACTTTCTCATGGCTTCCCGGGCATTTCACGGCAGGAGACAACTGTTCCGTGTAGGTGAGAAAAGAGCCGGTTCACCAGCGGGTAAGAGAAGGCAGTGGGGATGGATCATTTATCCAGACAGGCTGACAGGGATGACACTGCTTTAAAACACACACACACACACACACACAACCACCCCCATGCCCTACCCCCAGCTCCAATCCACTTTCCAGGCCAGGTAGCGCTGAGGCGGCGATGTCCCGCTTAGGGCAGGGAGGAAAAAAGAAAGGACGGGTTGCCTGAAGGCTGTGCTCCTGGTCCCCATGGCTTCGCAGGAACAACCCGGGCTTGACCCGTCTGGGCTGCACCGTGGCTCTGTGAACCTGAGCAAGCGACAAGCAGCTCATGGGTGCCCTAGGGCTTAGCACCTTGAGCAGGGAAAAACCCGCCACTCAGCTGCAGGGGGCCTTTCTATGAAGCCGAGGGAATGGCATCTCCCGGGATCAAGGCTGTCTGCTGAGCCTGGCTCCCGCTCTCCTTCCCCTGGGCTCACCTCCCTCCCTGCATGCCCTCCGACAGGGCACAGCCTCTGCTCAGAAGCCATCTGTCCAACCCCCCACACCTGTACCCTGCCCCAAGACTAGGATCCTGAGCCCTTAATCCAGTGACTTGGTCCCTCAGGGTGGTTGGTTGTGGCCAAGGTGTTGGCAGAACTTTGGATGCTCTACGACAGACCGGGGCGTATGTGCAGCACGTCCAATGTCTACTGCGAGACCTAGATGCCAAACTCACGCCTGTTCACCTCACAGACCTGTCTCTACCTGTAGATGACCACGGCGACCACTGGGGGCTCTGCAGGCATTAACACCGAGCACGGTGACCTTGACTCTGGGCCCCCCCAGGGTCTTCCTTTGTGTCTTTCCCCTAAGGCGCACCCTCCCTTCCCCCAAGTTGGCACCCGTCTCCTGCCCAGGCAGTGAATGCCCTCCCACCCCTGGTGACCACGGAGGGTTTCTCTGTGTGTAAACGGTTTGCTCTGACAGTGGGCCCAGCCGTGGGTGTCCGTCAGGGTTTCCTTGTGGTGCCCCGTTGGTTTACGTACATACTATGCTCGCCCATGCATCGCTGAAGGCACAGTAGGGTGGTTCTTTCTGCCCTGGTGAACAGCGCTACAATAAACATGGGCCTGCAGATGTCACATTTGTTACAGCTTTTCCTTCTCCAGGGTATACAAGGCAGCTTCAAAGAGCTGTGTGAAATGTGAAATTAAGAGATAATGGGATTTTCCCACTAAGCCCCCTCACATTTCTAACCTGTGGGATATAAAAAGACTGTTCCCCAGCTTTGTCTCCCCCAAAGATATGCTAATGTTTGCCAGCACATAGCAGGAGGTCAGATGCTTGGAGATAAATTCTCCCTGAAGGCATCTGGTCCACTAGAAGTGGGGTTCACCCCCTACTGATAAGGACAGCAATTGTTTCCATGGAGAGCCAGAGGAGTGGTCAAACCCGCTCAGTGACATCCAAAGTTAGACTGCCATCCTGAATCTGCCCATCTTGTCACAGGATGATAGCCCGATCCCTCCCCTTCCTATTGAGTGTATGCCCCTAAATCATCCCCCTCTCATTACTGTCTAACCTATAGTACAGATGTCTTTACCTGTACTTAGGGGGCTTGCACACCCCAAAAGGGATATAAGCCTTGGTTAGCAATGAAGAGCTCTCTCCCCCGTCCTCTCCAATCCCCATCCTCTTTGCTGTTCCTCTCCCCCTCTCCTGTCCTCTGGTCTCCCATCTCCACGTGGACCACCAAGCGGGGCTGAGGTAAGCATGTACCACAAAATGTGTCTGCCTCCATTAGTTCAATCTCTCTTCCATCCCTCTTATTCTCTGTGACATTACCATAATCTTTACTTATTATCACTGTACAATTGCGCCTACCGGACCCTTGATGATGTGTTAGGGGCAGGCTCCCCTGACATTCTGCAAAGTGGTTGTCTGGGATTCCACGGTCCCGCCAACAGTGTAGGAGAGCCCAGTCTCCCCACAGCCTCGCCAGCACGCATGGTTCTCTGTTCTTGTGATCACTGCTCCCATCGCCTGGGGGAGCTGGGAATGTTACTTTCACTTGCATCTCTCCAATGGCTATTGAAGGGGCCCTAGTTACAGAGTGGGTTACGTGCTCACCAGGCTGTCTGCCTTCGTAACGGTGGAGTCTTGGAAACCCTGGAGAACAGTGCTACTCTGTCCTTTGGGGTCACAGCGGATAGAAGAGTCAGTGGTCAGGAGCTCCAGTGTCTTCTTTGGTGAAGTGTCTGTTCACGTCCTTTGCCCCCTTTTCAGTGGGATTGTCTTTTGGTGATTGAGGTGTTAAAGGTTTCTATGGATTTGAGTTGGGCTGTGGCCAAAACACCTCCCCAGTTTGTAGTGCCTGTGGCCCCTCATTTGGAGAAGCCTCCTTATGCCCCTCAGCGTTGACCCAGCTTCCCAGACCAGTTCTCGTCCAGTCAGGCTCACACATCCCGCCTTCCTCAGAAGGGTTTTGCCTGGTGTTTAGACCTGCAGCTGGGCTGGGTTTCTCTCCTCAGGGCTCCCCAAGGTGAGTACCCCCCTGTGGCCCTCTCTGCCCGTCTGTGGACCCAGGCCTTGTACGTGTGCTTCCTCAGACAGACAGACAGCAGGCTCTGAGTGCAGGAGTGGAGACCAGAGGAACCAAAGCCCTTGCTGGGAGCAAATCTCACCCATCACTGGCCATGCCCCTGCTGTGCTGGTGCGAAGCGTGTTGAGTGGGAAGGGCTTCCAGAGAGCTGAGAAGTGCTTAGAACCTGTGACGGTCGGGGACTGTGTCAACCAGACACCCTGGGTAAGAGGAGGAGTGGAACCCAACCTAGCAGTGGGGTCACAGCCTGATGACACCTCCTTGGGGGAGTCGCCTTTTGAATAAAAAAAGTGACCAAGCAGAGTTGAATTCTGTCTGGTCCCCCACCTTCCTCCGCGCTGGGAATCTGTGTCTGCCTCCAAGGGGGACCCCACGTGGGCCACCCAACCCTGGGTGAGCTCACCCTGCCACTTTCCCACCAACCCCGGAATAACAAGACTGCACCCACCAGCCTGTTACCCTTGCACAGTGCTTCATCGTTCTGTGTCACGGGCCTGCAGAGGGCTCCGGCTAGCCTCGAGCCCGTGAACCTGGGTTAGACTGGGCTGGGATAGCTTCTTGATATAAAATTACATCTAGAGAGGAAGTCCTTTGTGATACACCTATGCATGCCCCTGGTTTTCACCCTGCAGACCACCCAGCCAGCCTGACACAGATTCCAATGTAATCTGGAGTCCCATGGACAACAGGACGTGGGGAAGACTGACCTGGAGGCTAGGCTGCCCGGAGGCCTGCAGAGCATGCTGTAGGGCTTGGCTGAAGAGATCGTTGGTGATGGGTGTCCCTGACTGGACACTGGAGGACATTGGTGAAGTGCCTGAGGAATGGCCCTAAAAGACATATCAGTTTGGTCAGTGTCACCCTTGGGGCCACCACCCTTTGACAGAAGATGCCCACGGCTGACACATGGACCTTGCACTCCTGCATCCCGCCCTCCCCGAGGCCCGTGTCCAGGAGACCACCACCAAAAGGTGCTGAAAAGCTCTCCCGTGGAGCAGGGGGAGGCTCTACTTGCTTCTGCTCTGGGGCTGGGAGGGGAGAGACCATTCTCAGCCACCAGAGGGCCTCCCTCACGCAGGGCGGTGCTGAACTCCAGCTTCTCAGGAAAGAACCCCCACACACACCCGGGGTGCACAGTGCAAACCCCCAACGAGCACAGCACGACGAGGCCCGGTGCCAGATGGAACCGGGGCAAACCCGTCCTCCCACGAGGAGCTGAGATCTTCCCAGCCTCTCTCCGAACCTGAGTGCCGGGAGTCGGCGTGTGCGAACTGCTCTCCGGAGTGCTGGCCAGGGCCAGGGCGGTGGCCAGCTCGCTCTGGGTGATGGGCCGGGGACCAGCAGCTCCGCTGTACCCCAGGGAGGCTGGGCGGGAGCTGGGTGCGCTGCTAGAGGGCGTTGACCTGGTGCTCTGGAGAAAGGGGCACTGGGATCAGGGACGTGGTGCTGCAGGATTCCCCGCTGGGCCCCGCCCCATTCCCAGAGCAGTCCCTAGGGAGACCTCCTAGGCTTCCAGGCTCGGGAGAAAAAGTCCAGTAAAACAGAAAACTATGATGTGGTCTCGGCCACCTCCCAGGCCCCAGAGGTTCCCAGCAGTAGGCAACCAGCCAGCCTGCTTACCGGGTGGAAGTCATCCTCATCGTCAGAGAGTCCTTCAAACAGGAAGCCGCCTGAAGGCGGGAGAACAGATTTCAGGGGGGAGGCTCCGTGAGGCATGGGCGAGGCCCCCAAACCTCAGCTTGGCTCAAGTGACTCCAAATGTGTATGTGCATCACTCCCAGCAGAAAATTACAGGACAGATGCACTTCCTGACTCAACCCGTGAGGTCCCCAGCAACGCCCTCTGCCAGAGCTTTACATAAGCTATACAGCACCCCCCTGGCACGGCTGCCACCTGCCCCCCACCCCACCCAGGGACCCACCTTCCCTGCTCCCGGGCCTCACCTGGCATGTCCCGGTAGGAACTGGAGGGCATGCTCCGGGAAGAGGAGTCTGCCCCGGGCAGTGGGGTGCTGCCCGCCACCGAGTGGAGAACCAGCACAATGGCGTTGACCAGGGCCGGGTGGGCAGGCACCAACCTGGCAGGGGAAACACAGGGTGACTGGAAGAAGAGAGACCTCAGCTGTGGCCAGGACAGGGCTCCCGGGTGGCCCTCATGACAGTAAAAGCCCACTGAGGATGTTTCCAAAAAGTACAGAAACCTCTCCGAACCCCAGGGTTACGAGATGCGTCATCTCCACAGGCTCACAGCGATCTCATCAGTAAAATGACTGCAGTCAGGAAGGGATCGCGTCGGTAATAAATATAAACGTGGGCAGAAGTTCTTAGAAAGCAAACATCAACTGTCAAGACAAACAGCGCCGAGGAGATATTGCCGTACCGACCGGCCCACGTGACCCTCGCAAGACGCCGAACCCCATCTCTCAAAGGGTGCAGACTGCTAGATATCGCATAGTTTCGTGTGCGAGGTGACAGTGTATAATGATGTCCTTTTTAAAGAAGTTGTTTTTCAGAGAAAATGCCTGGTTTTGTTCACGTGACAATGTGACACGTGTCCCAAGAGAGAGGCATGTAGGGAATGTGCTACACAAAATTCTCAGGACATGAAGCTACTGCTTCGGGGCACGTCCTCCGGCCGGGTCTACACACCTTCCAAGGTGTCGCTGCCCTCTCGCCATCCCCAGAAAACTCTGCGCTCATCTGCTTGCAGCGGCACCGCCACCCTCAGGGCCTCGGACCCTTTCAGGTTTGCAGACCAAGAGGAAGTGGAAAGGGGCGAGACCTGGGCTGGGTGGGGGTAAGGGCTCCTGGGAAAATCCCCTGAGGCAGCCTTGCTGCCCTAGAAGAACCAGCAAGTGGGTTGTCATGGGGAAGAATTCCCGAGTATAACGTTCCTGGCTGATTTCTCACTGATGCCGTTTTTCATTTTCTTAAGATTGCTCCCTAGTATGATTCTGTGATTGTCCTGTGTCCTTTGAGAGGATCTATCAAGATTACTTTTGGAGGCCCAATAACCTGCAGAGCTGGCCTCCCAGTCTTGAATTTAACTGGCCCAGGAGATTCCATCGGAAGCCACTGTTTGGCTTTGGTTTTTCTGGAAGGGCCCCCTAAACTGCCTCAAGAGTGCATTGCTGAGAGAACTTGTTTGCAGCCGTCAGTGATGACACACAGCCGTGTTCAAACACACCCCTTCTAGCCGTAATTCCTCATGTAAAGTATTGTAATTCTGGACTGGATTTTTGGAAGGTGTTCTCTGCTACCTCAGTGGGCAGGATTAGGGTGATATGAAAACCTGACTTTAGTTGAGGGTGTGACTTGCTTCTCTGGGGGCACCTTCGGACTCTGCGAGAGGGTGTGACTTAGGACATCCTCCTTTGTTTCCATGGTAGAGGGGATGACAGAAACTCACGGGGGCGGCTCTACCCTGTCCTACAGGGATGCTCGGCGTCAGCCTGGACTCGGTGGCGGCGAGTCTGGTTTATGTTCTGCTGAAAGACAAATGCTGCGCCTTCATCAAACCCATTCTGCTGTGTCCTGACTGAGCTTTGTTCTTAGAAGATGGCTGCTTTGGCTTTCGGAGACTTTTGCCACCTGGTTTCTGCTTGGAAACCCACAGGGGCAGTTCTACCCTGTCCTGTAGGGTTAGTGTCAGTATTGACTCAAGGGCGGCAAGTTTGGGGGTCTTTTTGGTGTTGAGCTCTAGACCCTGAACTTGACTCCCTTCTACCTGACCCTTGGATTTGGGACCTAAGAGCACCTACCACCACCTGAGGTCTTTCCTTAAGCTTTCGTGTGTTTCTTTGTAATGCTACAATGAATCACAAAAGGGACCCCCCCCAAAAAATGGGACCACACTCCAGGGAGGAATGGGGGAAAATGGAACCAAATAGCCTCTTCAAAGAGCTGGGCATTTAAAACATCTTTAATCTCCACCTCTTTATGAGCAGCCTGCTGCTCATCTTTCCTGTCTCCGTGGGCAGGACCTCGAGCAGCCTTGCCCCTATGGGCGGTGGCCCTTTCATAAGGTGGCCACACTTACGTATCCAGCATGCTGGGATCGGCGAAGACAGAGAAGAGGTCCTTGTCTTGAAGAACTCCTGAAAGAGAACAAGGCTGCCTTCAGGGAATGCGCGCACCGACGGCCAGATCCAGAAGGAGAAGAGGCTTCGGGCCTCCGAGGCTAGACAAGGACGTGGGGCCACGAGCGAATATCCGCGAGAGATAGGAGAGAGCAAAGCACCAAGGACGTAGACGACGTGAGCTCGCTCTGTCTTACCACTCCTGCTTGTTCCCCAGGAGACGGTCCCACCTCCCTCTGCACCTGCACCACACACGCTACCAACCACCCCAGACAGCTTCTTCCCTACATCTGGGCGCTCCCCTAATCTAGGGAGGCTCACACGAGTCTGCCCAGGGGCTGTCCATGATAGCCCTCCAGGGGCATGAGCCTCAGAGAGCTAGGCAGCTCTGACACATTTTAGCTGGCTCACCTCCTCACAAGACCAGCGACTAGAGCACACATCTCTTTAGGGTAGTTGCTCTCTCTTTCACCGACAATGCCTACTCCTGCACTTACCGAGAGCAATGGGGTCACTACTGAGGCCCGGGGTGGCCACAATGATCTGGTCCAAGGACTCCTTATTGCTGAGCATCTTAAAGACCTGCAGAGGAAATGGGGAGGGCTCAGCATCCCAGGCAGTGTAAATGCCCATGCTTTCCACAAGGGTTTGCACAAAGGAGTGACAAATGCTTCCCGTGAAGGCTCCACAATGGAACAGCAGCAGCCCCCGGAAACACATGCGCCTCCTTTTATTCTGGCTAACTGGAGGAGAAGGCCGCAGCAACAAAAGGCAAGCCTGCAGTAACCCTTCCGGCTCTGGTCCCTTCCCCTCCGCTCCTCCCCCTCCCACCTCCCATTCTAATGCCCCCAAAATAACAGAATTCATTAGAAGCCCAAGAACAAAGAATCTGTTTGGTCCCTGGCATCCTCTTCCACCCCCATTCCATTATCGTGCCACATTCCCGGGAATCCCCGAGCTGTGCTGATTTGGCCAGTCAAGGCTCTGACAAAAAGGGCTCCCCAGAGGAGCAATCCAGCCAAGGGGCCCTGGCGGGCAGCGCAGACACAAGAGGCTCGCGACCCTCTGGCTGGCCCCACAGCTGGCCCATCAGCTCACTCGCAGGAGAGGCTGGCCCCTCATCATTCGAGGGCACCAACACTGCCCAGCGAGAGAGCCCCTCTTTGGAGAAGGCAGGGCTCTACTGAGGCCCACAGGCGTGGCCAAAACTCCCCAGGCACTCTTGGTTGCCATGGCAATGGGCTTCCCAGCTCCACCCCTCCCCCTCTTCAGCTGCGGGGCAGGCGGCTGGGGCAGGCGGACCTTGCGGCACACTCACCGCCTCTCGGTAGGAGGAGCTGCTGTGCAGGGCGGTGTGCAGCACCCGGAACTCCCTCAGGGCAGCCACTCTGTCCACAGGCTCTGCAGTGGGGACACGCACGTCACCCTCGGGCCCCGGCCCTGGTCCTGCCACCAACCCACGGCATGACTCCAGCACGTGCCCGCGGGCAACCTGGTCTCAAGTTCCCTCTTTCTCCAGGCCCCGGCGACCAGGTCGGAATGCCCACTCCAAAAAGCCCATTCAGGCCACAGATGGGAACATTTCACTCTCTTTGAAGAATTTTAGTCAATAAAAAAACACACACAGGGGGAGCGGGGAGGGAGGGGAAAAAAAGAGGACCTGATGCAAAGGGCTTAAGTGGAGAGCAAATGCTTTGAGAATGATTAGGGAAAAGAATGTACAGATGTACAATTGATGTTTGTATATGTATGGATTGTGATGAGTTGTATGAGCCCCTAATAAAATGCTGAAGAACACACACACACACACGCACACAAACAGGCCAGCAAATTCAAGTTTCAGCAGGGGAGAATGTTAACGACCACATGAAAGAGAATACGCTGATCAGTCTCCCACGTTGGGAGTTCAAGACTTCTTCCATTTGAGCAAGACGTATCTTCAACTCAGGCTGCTCATAGGCACTCAGGAGCGAACCCACAGGCGCCATCAATGTGGGCTCACAGTGACCCATAGGGAAAAGTAGAACTGCTCCATAGGGTTTTGGAGTGAAAACCTACACGGACACAGATGACCTCATCGGTCTCCCACGGAGCAGCTGGGAGATTCGAACCGCTGACCTTGCGGTCAGCAGCTCAACACTTCCCCCAAGACCCAAGACTCCTCGTATATTTGGTTAAGAAGGTGTAGTCGACTCCGCAGACTCATCTATGCAGTAATTTTAACTAGGGACTGCCAACCGTCTTAACCTTATGGAGCTATGTTGACACAATATGTGAGGAGAAAGAAATAGAACAGAGCTGTACGCGCATTCTCTGGTACAGCTCTGTAGAATGTGTCACCGTGCATATGGTCCAAGGGACATGATGAAAAGCGCTTACGTCGTGGGCAACTGTTTTTCTCCTTGATATTTTCTTTCAGGCTTGAACTTAAAAGACACGCTTGATAGCAAGTGGTCTCACTGGGGCCCCAAGCTCCTTTCTGACCTTGGACAATTGCTTCTTCTGGAGTTCCCTTCGTTTTACTTGATGATCTTACCGTTTGGGGCCATCGGCCCATGTCAGCGGGGAAGACACTGAGGTCACAGGGAAGGGTGGAAGGGGAGCTTCTCTCTGGGTCACACTTAAGCAGTGTGGCTCTTCTGTCCTGGGACCTGCGCGTGTGTCGGTGTGGACTGCCCGCTGCCAGGTGAACTAGCGCCCCTGGGATTGCTCCGTGTTCGTAGCCGTCTTCCTGCCTACCATCCTAGTCGTCTCCGGGAAAATATCCCTCTTCGTTATCGAAGGAATTCAATCAACACACACGCATGTACTAGACGTGCACTCCCCGGCCAGCTTGGGGCAAGGGGCAAGACAGCAGACACAGGAGGCGGAAGAGCGAGCAGAGCAAGCACACGGGATGCGGGCGGTGCCAGCAGAGCTGTGTGTGCATCCCGGGCACTAGGGGAGCAGAGGCAGGGAGCACACTCAGAGTGACTGGGCCACCACGCTGCCTCCAAGGGGAGCCCATTTGCTGGGGCCTTTACGGTGGAGCAGCTGTTTCCTGGGAGGAGGAAGCGTGCCACGCCAAGTGAGGAGTGCCAAGCAAAGGCAGGGAGGGAGGACGAGAAGAATGCAGGCTTTGAAGGAGCCGCGTCTTTGTGTGTGGTGCCAGTTCTGGGCGCACATCCCTGCCCGCTGGACGCTGGATGGGTGAGATCCAGAAGCACTTTGCAGCTGACCCAGGAGAACCGAAAGAATCCCGGTGGGAGGGGTGTGACTGACACATTCTCCTCAAGGCTCTAGTCCAGGGGGAGATCAGGACACTGCTCGCTTTGAGAAGAGGGGTTTCAAGGGTCAAACTGCAACACCTTCACAAAGAGTTTCTTTTCAGACCAAAGGTTCATTTTCACCTCCCAATTAAAGTCTGTTTGCATCAAAATTAATCTCTTAAGCAGAAGGGAGGAAAGGGACATTTACTATCTTAGGATTTATGATCAGCAAAAGTCATGTCTTCATAACATCTCTGAGCTAATTTCCCCCTTGGGAAAGGGGAGGCAGGCAACCCAGTGCCAGGAAGACTTGGCGTCATATTCCAACTGTGGTGTTCATTTCCTAAGAAGGCAACTTTGAAGAAGTGCCGTGCCAGGCCCTTCCCTTCATCTATGAAATGGGAATGCTGTCACTTACATTCCAAAGCCACGACAAGATACTAGAAGCCGGAAAGCCTAGCTCACTATCCGTGCCCTTGTGCCACAGGCCATTGGGGCGTCCTTCAAGTTGAACAAGCTGGGCTTCCTGCTCCTGATAGAGAATGAGCAGATGGCAGTCCTGAGCTGTCTCAGTGAGAGGCCAGTGAACGGACTTACTATAGGAACTGGTTGGGTGATTTGGATAAAGCTTAAGGAAGAGGGATTTTTGGTATGGATGGGATGCTGTTAGGGAGTGGGGTCGATTTTATGACTGACTACCTAGAAAGATGCTCTCTAAATTCAGGTGGGGTGTAGTCAAGATTTCATTTTTGGCTCTGGTGGACTTTGGACTTGTTAGCTTTTCCTCAGATTCATCCTAACCCTAGAAACCGCATCAACAACAGATTTAACGCCGGATGCTACGGACCCAGGACCAGGGGGGTGCTGGGGTGCTCTCAGGGGCGTCACACAAGAAGAAAGCCAGAGGGAAGGAAAACCAACACGGATGTCAGAAGAGCCTCTGAAACTCGCTCGTGCCGACAGGGAGGGTGAGGCCAGAGAGCCGACCAGATTTCCAAGGGCGGATGGGAGCAGCAACAACAATGACAGGTGCAGAGGCCTGCAGCTAGGAAGGGAAGAGCGGGCTCAGCATTCCCCAGGTGGGAGGTCAAGCCGCGCGCCCCACCAAGAGCCTAGAAGACAGAAGGAGCAGAGCCACTGTGCCACGAGGGGAGTGCCAGGAGGCAGCATGGCATCGAGAACTGACGGTACTGACAGAAGAAATCCAAGTGGAAAACGAAGCTCCACCGACGGGCGGAAAGCCGACGGAGAGGTTTCAACAAACTGAAGCCCTCACTCCCGAGGCCACAACATTTGAAAGGCTGCTACCTGGCCGACCGACGGGAAGAGACCCATAGCTGCACCCGTCCCAAAGAAAGGGGACCCACAGAATGCTCCAATTACAGAGCCGTGTCATTAATGTGACCGCCACACAAGCGATGCTGAACAGCGTCAAAGAAATCACTGCAGCAGTACAGCAAAAGAGAGCAGCGGAAACCCATGCTGGATTCAGAAGCTCTGGGGGGATGTCAGTGCTGACAGCACGCCGACCTTGGCCGGACGCAAGAAACACCAGAACTATGTGTACTCGTCTTTAATTGTAAAGGCATTCTGCCGTGTGGCTCATACCCCTGGATACTATTGCTAAGACTGGGCATTTCCAAACACTCGATTGTGCTCACGCTGAAGCTGCACACCGACCAAGAGGCAGTCGGTCCAACAGACGGGGGGGCACTGGGTGGTCTAACGTCGGGAAAGCGATGCCCAGGCCTGTCCTTTCTCCGTGCTTATTCAGCCTGTCCGCTGAGTGCATCATCTGAGAAGCTGGGCTGCGTGAAGGAGAAGGTGTTCGGGGTGGGTGGGTAGCTTGAGAGGGAGGGCGATTGGGGAGACAGTGGATGCGGAACTGGGGGAGCATTAGAGCTGATTGTGATGATGCGTCTGCACCTCTTTTTAGAAGAGGTTTAACTATGGAACTGTATTATGCATGAAGATTTCACCAGGAAAACGACTTAGAAAGCCAATCTTGACCTGTGGTCAGCCTGGGTGAAGGAGGAACAGTTCTCGCTCAGGGGGCACCGACTTCATTTTCACGGTGGTGGAAGCATTTGGAGGGGGCAGCCGTAACAGTTGCAGACACGAAGGGTATGATCAGGGGCACTGAAGTATACATCTGCAGGTGGCTGAACTGGCAAATGGTTCGTTTTATATGTTTTTGCCAAAACTGGAAAAAAATTACATGAATAACAATGAGTACGGGAGGAAAAGAAAATGTTCTAAAATTGATTGTGGTAAAGATTGTACAGTTCTTGTTGTGGATGAACTAATGAATCATATGTTATGTGGATGAAATGCCAATAAAGTTTAAAAAAAGCAGAAGAACATGGCATCAAGATTGGAGGAAGGCTCACGAACCACCTTTGAGATGCGGCCGACGTGGCTTGCTTACTGAAAGTGAGGGGGACTTGAAGCTCTTACTGACCCCGACCAAAGACGACAGTGTGGAGTACGCACCCACCTTAGGTAAACAAAAGCCCTCACAACTGAAGCAGCACACCGCAGCTGGGCAAATGGAGAAAAGACCGAATCTCGCTCTATTCAGCTCCACAATCAATACTCTTAGAAATAGCAGTCCAACAATCAAACAACAGATTGCACTGGGAAACTCTGCTGCGAGATCAATTAGAAATGAGTGAAATATGGTAAAAAAAAAAAAAAAAAAAAGCAAACGTGTCACTTTAAAGACGAAGGTGCCCCTGATCCAAGGCATGGTATTTTCAATCACCTCCTATGCCTAAGAAAGCTGGACAATGACTAAGGAAGAAGAACGGAAGCCTGTGGACTACTGTACAGGTGAAGAATAAGGAAAAGTGCCAGTCTACTACAAGAACAAATCTGTCTTGCAAAAGGTACAGCTAGGACACTCCTGAGAAGCAAGATGACGAGAGTCTGTCTCCCGTACTTTGGAATTGTTGCCAAGAGGAGGCAGTCCCCGGAGGGGGGCATCAACTCTGGTTAGAGGATCAGCATATAAGACCAAGACCTTAGATGAGATGGATCGAAACAGTGGCTGCAACAACGGGCTCAAACACAGCCACAACCGTGAGGAGGGCGCAGGCTCAGGCAGCGTCGCATCCCAGTGCACACGGGGATGCTGGGAGTGGTCGGCACAGACTCAGTGGCACCTACCAATTAACAACATCGAGAGCAGTGGTTCTCAACCTTCCTGACCCTCAGGTGGTGGCGACCCCCAACCATAAAATTATTCTCGCTGCTACTTCATCGCTGTCATTTTGCTACTGTTATGAATCGGGTGATCCCTGTGAAAGGACCCACAGGTTGAGAACCGCTGTTCTAGAAGACAGGTGGAGAAGAGCAAGGCTAAATCTGTAACCGGTTAGGCTGAGTTATTAATATTAGCCGGGACAAAGCGATATTTGGTCACTTTTTGTAGTTTGGGCCTGTGAGCAGACATGATAGGAATCTTGTTTTTGTCTTGATCTACTCTGGTCTCAGGGCAAGCGGCCTGGTCTGAGGCTGACGAGCTCTGAAACTTTGAGACGATGGGGAGCTAGCTGACCGCATCAGACACCAGCCTCCAGACACCAAGGGTGGCTTTGGTCTTTCTCATCTACAAGAGACGTTTTGTCCTTTATGTTTAGAATTGAACAATGGAGTCAGTTTCAAGCTGATAACTAGCCCCAGTAATCATGGGCATTAGAAAAATGTCAAAATGGCAGTTTAACAAAGCGAATCTCTTTTCTATATAGCTTAGCTTTGTCCCTGCTGAGGTAATTTAGACCGCAAAATGCAAAATCTAAATGAGTTCTGAGTAGTAGCTTTTCCTCGTAAATCACAGAGGCCTTAGATCTACTTTGTTCAAGGTCTACTTTAACGCTGCTTGCGAATTTTCAAGCTTCGGGAAAATAAAGTACCAATACAGCAGGAGGCACATTTGCAAACAGAGCAAATCACTACCTGGGGCAGTTGCAGGAAGGGAACTATATGCACTGGCGAGATATGTTTGCAGATTCTCTCTTAAAAACAACAGGATGCCCAATTCACTGATCAATCAACTCCTCCCCGACAGGAGTTTTAAATAGTTACACACTTCTCGTCTCATCTCATGAGAAAGCAGAGTGATGAACTTGGGAAGGAGAGAAGTGGAGATGGCAGGCCGCAGACTTAAAACGGCCTCTTCAAGTTCTCAGCCAGTAAGCAGTAATAATAGTATCTCCTAGAACCACCTCGGTAGATCACCCTGCCGCCTACCCAAATTCCTGTCTGCAGAACACCAGACCCTTCCCCTCATTGCCCAAGGGCCAGCTCCACGCTCACCTGGTTTCTGGTCAGGTTCCGGCCAAGACTTCCGCAGAACATGGACGGTGGACCCGGGTTGAATGCCATAGAAGTCAAGGGTTTGGTCATCTTTTAGCTTCCGCCCACAGTAGATCAGATCTAAGGAAGACAAGGGAATAGTTTGTACTTTGCTCCTCAAAACAATGTAGACAGTTGGTCTCTGTCATCAGACGACAACCTGACCCTGACTGGGCAGCTAGTGGAGACGGACATAAGCTCAGAAGGTCGTCAACTTTACTCAACAGCTGTTAGCGAGTCTGTGCATGGAAAAAATCTAGAGCTTAACACTCTGGGGATTGCTCACCTTACAGAAATGGGCAATAATGTCAACAATAAAAAAGGTATAGCTGGTGTGGGGGGGAGGGGGTGTGGACCTCCTGGGGCCTGTTGGGTCCCTTACCTATTAAAAATTATAACAATTGGGAGCCAGCTGCATCTCTGGAACTACTGGCTTGAATAATCTTGAAAACTGAAGACAAAACAATCCTCTGACATGTGCACTTAGCCAAACTAGAACATGTCTGCCTGGAGCATCTCTTTACCACCACCTACATGGGATTGGAGGGATTACAGCAGTGGGGAAGATGAAATAAGAGCCGTAAGAGAACAGTGACTGAGTGCTCGTTGGGAAAGAATCATTCACAAAGAAGGCGAGACTGGTTTTACCAAACTCAAAGGAAGTCATCAACTCCACTGAACCGTATGGTTGGATTGGTGTCTCGGGGGATTCAGAAAGGCTGTGGGGAAATGGAATTGAAAATGAGGACACTTCCCCACAAACGTTTTGAATGCCCTTTGTATGTTTTGCTGTGCACCTTTTCAATGACAAAAAACTGACGCCCAAACTCCTTCCTCCATCAGGAATGTCCTTGCTGTTTTCATTTCCTGTTTTATTATCTTCTCACTAATTGACCAGCCAACCAAACACCCTTCTGGTCATTCCTTATGACCTACCTCAAATGGCATACAAGGAGCCTCCATTGACTAGCCCTTCCTTCCTCACCCACTTAAAATTTATGCACCTTCAGAAAAAAAAAACCCAATAACGTCACCGTTCAGAATGTGTGTATAAAGTAGTTCAATATATGTCATAGAAATGGTAACCAACAGTTTTAGCATATGATTATTTCTGTCCGCCTAACACTCACTTCCCTAACAGATGCAAGGTCCTCTGTTTATTCTGGGGCCAACGTGAGGCTTTCTACTCCTGTACAGGGCTGTTCCTACCGTGTCCTGTGAGTCAGAATCAACTCGATATCCGTGTTTTTTTGTTTTGTTTTTTAATTAACACCTGCAATTCCGCCCCAAGAGAAACCAGAGCAGCTGCTGATCCTAGTCTGCAGAGACTCACCAATTAGCTCAGGGTCTGGAACAGATTCCTGGAGTTTTCCAGCAATCAACTGCTTCAGAAATGAGATACTATAGCCCCCCAGTGAGTATTCTCCCATCTCTGTCTCTGGCAACCGAAGGATGGACTT
The DNA here is from genome assembly GCF_050624435.1 of Tenrec ecaudatus. Lineage (NCBI taxonomy): Eukaryota > Metazoa > Chordata > Mammalia > Afrosoricida > Tenrecidae > Tenrec > Tenrec ecaudatus. Next base: position 55,455,241 of record NC_134546.1, on the reverse strand, counting down.
TGGGGCAAGTGGCTGGTCAGCCAGCTTCACTGCCAGATGCCAGTCGGAGAGAGACATCCTCTCTCTTTCGCGTGCTCTCTTTCTCCCTGTAAAAGAGCAAGGTTCCAGTGGTTACTTCTCACTTCTATCCGCCTCACCCCACCAGTGGACTGAAGGAGAGAATCATTTCCTGTTTGATTTTTCTCACAGTGTATCACTCTTATCAGAGAAAGCACCGCAGGCAGCATCGCATCAAGAGGCCAGCGCATGACTCTAGCCTTCTCTGATTCCACCTGTGATGGGAGCTAAGCCCTTGCGGCTCTCTCTGCCTCAGTTTACTCGCCTTCACTGTGGCCACTAAGAACACAAATCAACATAACAGGGATACTGTGAGGTTCAAATAAAATCGACCCCTCTCCCGTCTGTAAATGTCCTTATTTCAGGCTTTTTTCCTATTAACTCTTGCTTGAAGTTTTAGAACAGCTTTCTAGAAAGTCCTCAGGTTCTTGCCTTCCCTCTCAGAAGTACTCAGACACTCTCCCTAGTCATCATTTTAAAACAGATCAGATCGAGGGAGTCCACTGCTTAAAATGCCTCCAAACCAAACCACCATTGTGACTGATTCCAAACTCCAGGCCCGCCTTATGAAACTACTCTCCATCCCCACTCTCAGCCTTCCTCCCAAACAGGGCCAGCCCTGTCCCCACCCCCAGCATGCTAAGTGCAATTCATGAAGTTTCTATTTGTAACAAAGGTCTCACCTTATTTTACACCTTTTCCCTCTTAGGCGTCTTAGCAAACTACTACCAAGCCCAACCGAAACACAACCTCCTCTGCCTCCTCTTCTTCCCTAGGCTCTCCCTCCTCTGCAGTTCCAGATCCCCCGTCAAGGCAAAGGGCCCATATGCCTGCGTCTTCTCAGTCTCCACAATTCTGGGGGTCTTCTCAGTCCCCACAATTCTTGGGGACCCTTGTAAATAAAAACTCTTAATTTTATCGTATTGCCCCAATTTCTGGCACATGATGGATGCTCAAGGAGTGACTCAGAAACTCTTAAGGTTGAAGAACCGTTTAGGACTGGACAAGCCCTTCCTTGCCTCAGTCAACATCCCTGCAGACAAGGCTTCCGGTGAGGGAAGGGACCAGAAGGCTTCGCGGCTCCTCGTTAGAGACCAACGCATCTTCCAGGTCCCGTTCATCTCAGGGGTGAACACAGTAGAAGGAACGGATCGTTCTGGGCACCCTAGCCCACTGAATCCTCACGATTGGCATTCTCACCACATTGGAGTGACGGGGGAACCACGGCTCAGAGAGGGGACGTCAAGGGCCCAGCGTCCCACAGCTAGCCAGCTCGTCGTGGGGCAGTGACACCTGCACACCGCAGGGCCAGCTACCTAAAGGACGCAGAGAAACCAACCCGCAGCCCCGGGCCCGGCGCCCTCACCCGTTCCGCGGAAGGAACCCGGCCGCAGAGCCGCCGGTGTAAACACTCAAGCTGGCCCTCGCCGGAAACAGGAAGTCCCCGGAGCAGGCATGCTGGGAGTTGTAGTTCCCGCTGCGGCCCCGCCTCGGAAACTAACCTGCGGGTTAGCGGGGCCCGGGGCGGAGCTTCTGGTTCCGGGAGAGGCGTGGCGTACGGGCCGCCCGGAAGTCCTGGAGGGAGGACCTCTCCGTGTTTCCTCTGGAAAGGGTCCTACTTCTTGTCACTTCCCGGTTTCGCCGGTCCAGAAAGGAAGGCCTCGTTTAGGTTTTGACAAAGCTATGAAAGGCCTCTGTGATTCTTACGCTTTTAGAAGCATGATTACCTGTCGGTTACGCCGTGTCGTAACAGCGATGCCGGGTGGGCACGCCCTTAGCCTGATCGCAGGCGCCGAGCCTCAACCAGGAGGGTCACTTTTCAGCCAGAAAAGAGCGGCTTTTCCAGCCACCACCACTGACCACACCAACTCTTTCCTGTAGCCCTCTGGGTGAAAACGGCTGCCCCCAGGGTGATGTCTGCCTCCTGTTCTCCCAGCCACTGACTTCTTGCTCTTAGCCAGAAGGTCGAGAAGCGAGGCCACTGACTTGTTGCGGCGAAATTACCTATGGGGACATACCGGGAACGAAGGAGGATTGCTATCGCCCCCCTTGGGTTCCTGGTGCGCACCCAACGTGCATTGGTAGGGTTCTATAACGGATTCATAGAATCCGTTTGGGAAGGAGGAGTTCCGCTGAGCTGTCATCAGTTGCATATTTTAAATGGAAAAAGTTCCATCCTGTTAAGATTCGTTTGTACACGAACATTCATTAGGATAAGCTAAACCTTTGAGAAAGGACTTCGTCTGATTAGATTATATGTATGTAAATCGAGGATTAAGGAAAGTTAAAAATAATGAGCAGGTGAATATAAGAAAGTAACAAGGTTGCTCAGAGTCTCTAAAGGCACAAAGGTAAACACTTAACCCCTAACTACCCTAGGGCAATAGGGGAGCAGGCTAGTCTGCACGTGCCTAACATCAGCATTACAGGTGGATCACCCTCTGCTGTTTTCCTGAGTGAAGGGCGTGGCTTGCAAATCTGTCTTCAGGCAGGTGAAGCCCAGGTTCTTCTGATTATCCATTCTTTAGCCGCCTTCCCTTTTTATCTACTAAGGCACTGCCATCTGAACTGTTATCATTTAGTGCTACTGACATCTCACACTATGTTACACTCAATTGATACTGTGTCATAACTAACCTGCAGGAGAAGACTGGGACCCAGTTCCACCTTTGAGTTGCTCAAAGAAGTACTGAATATACTCAAATAACTCACTGCCACCCAATCCATTCCCACTCAGTAACCAAAATCTCTGGCTTTGATCTATTTCATTAAAAGCTCCACTACGCGACGCGGCAAGTACCTTGTCCTCTACTTTATCAGCCTGTCATATAGTAGGTGAATACTAGGCGTGGAACAAATAATTCCAAACAAACCTACCAACCAAATGGAGCTGTCTTGCTGGAAGAGGAAGTAAGCCTGTTCAGAAACACTGCAGTGATCATTATTAAATGAGCAAAGGAATTAACAGATAACCCAGGAACAATTCTATTCTTTGGGGGCTAAGTCATGCAATAGAAGCTGTTCTCTGAAGTAAGGATGAGTCTAGAAAAAATGCAAAGCCTAGACACAAGACAAAGATAGATGACCAGACTCATGTAGTCAGAAAGAGAAAGTGTTTTCTTTTGGGGCCCAGGCCTTTGAGCCAACCCACAATTAGACTATTGACCCTCACCCACGCTTTTTACATTTTATTGATTAAATCTTCAGTAAACACAAGAAGGAGGAAACTGTTCTAAAACTGATTGAGGGCATGATCATAGAACTCTTTTTAAATCATTTCATTTGGGGGGCTCTTACAGATCTTATAGCAATCCATAATTCAATTATATTAAGCACATTTGTTGTTGTTTTTAAATCATTTTATTAGGGGCTAGTACAACTCTTATCACAATCCATACATATATATACATCAATTGTATAAAGCACATCCGTACATTCTTTGCCCTAATCATTTTCAACGCATTTGCTCTCCACTTAAGCCCTTTGCATCAGGTCTTTTTTTTCCCTCCCTCCCCGCTCCCCCCTCCCTCATGAGCCCTTGAAAATCCACAGATTGTTATTTTGTCATATCTTGCCCTATCCGGAGTCTCCCTACTCCCCCTTCTCTGCCGTCCGTTTCCCGGGGAGGAGATCACATGTGGATCCTTGTAATCAGTTCCCCCTTTCCAACCCACTCACCCTCTACTCTCCCAGTATCGGCCCTCACATCCCTGGTCCTGAAGGTATCATCCACCCTGGATTCCCTGTGCCTCCAGCTCCCATATGCACCAGTGTACAACCTCTGCCCTACCCAGTCCTGCAAGGTAGAATTCGGATCATGGTAGTTGGGGGGAGGAAGCATCCAGGATCTGGAGGAAAGCTGTGTTCTTCATCGGTACTACATCGCACCCTGACTGACCCATCTCCTCTCCTAAAGCCCTCTGTGAGGGGATCTCCAGTGGCCGACAAATGAGCTTTGGGTCTCTACTCTGCACTTCCCCCTTCATTCACTATGGTATATATATATATATATTTGCATGATGCCTTATACCTGGTCCCTTTGGCACCTCATGATCGCACAGGCTGGTGTGCTTCTTCCATGTGGGCTTTATTGCTTCTGAGCTAGATGGCCACTTGTTCACCTTCAAGTCTGTAAGACCCCAGACACTATCTCTTTTGATAGCCTGGCACCATCAGCTTTCTTCGCCACATTTGCTTATGCACCCGTTTGACCTCAGCGATTGTATCATGGAGGTGTGCACCCAATGATATGATTTTTTGTTCTTTGATGATTGATAACTGATCCCTTCAGAACCACGTGATCACACAGGCTGGTGTGTTCTTCCATGTGGGCTTTGTTGGATTATATTAAGCACATTTGTACATGTGTTTCCATCATTTGTGGGACTCTATTTTAAACTATATACGTGCATATTTTGTGACTCATAGTGACCCTATGGGCCAGCGGACATATAGAACTGCCCCAGAACATTGATAAGGTTATAATTTTATCAAAGCAGAGTTCTCTATCTTTCTCCTGTGGAGCAGCTGGTAGGTTTTGCAGCTGGTATGTCTGAACCACCAGACTTCTGAATGATAGCTGTGTGCTTAACCGCTCTGCCACCAGGGTTCCTTTCCAGCATCATTTCTAACACGTTTTCTTTCAACTTGAGCCTTTGGTATCAACTCTTTTTTCCCTTCCCTTCCCCTCCCTACCACTCTTTTTTGGCATGATTTGAGCTATTGAATTGTACAATTTGTGAAGTATATGGCAATAAAACTGTTTTTAAAACTTCAAGAGATTATGTGAGCTGGCCAGTAACTCTCTCTGAGAACACAAATTGTAGGAATGCGCATATTTTGAAAATTGCTCTCTTTATCAATTTATAAAACAATGGGAATTTCTAGGTCTGGCAAGATAGCAGATGGAGATGACCTTCGTTCAGACACCATCAAATGTCAGATAAAATAAGACTGATTCTGACTCCCAGCCACGAGACCTGTGCTTCCTGGGTCTTTCAGAGGCTGCATTTTCCGTAGCTCCAGGGGCCTTTCATCAGAGGAGGCTCACACCTGTACTCTGTCAGTTCGCAGCTGTCCGTGTTAACATTTGCACCATCTGGAAACGCCTTATAAAATAAAGCACTCATTTTTAAATCACAGCTAGGAACACAGAAGGAAAGGAAATCCTCAGGTGGCAGAAATGAAGGAGGAACTGAAACCGTGAGCCTGAGGGTTGATGCAAACCTCCTCGGAGAGGTTAGTGGTCCCGGAAACCTGGCTCTGGTCTTTCTGCTTTGGGCCCCTCGGGGGTTGAAATGATGCCCCTGAATAGCAGAGGAACTTGTACCCTAAGAGGAAGGAGAGGGGGGAGGGGCAAAGCATGTGCAGAACCAAAAAGAGGAACGTTCTCTCAGTGAAAGATAATAGAATGAAAAATCGCCTTTTGTTGTTTTGGTTTTTTTTTTTTTAAGTTATCCTGGAACACTGGGAATTCCAGGCCTGTGCGCTGTGCGATTTGGGGATCAAAAATCCCAATGTTGTGTAGAAACATTTCGGATTGGTCCTGGAACTATTACAAAGCAAATATAAATCTCTGGAGCAACACTACAAAAACCCATGCCATGCCCTGTCCAGCCTAAAGGAGAGTGAAGAAGATCAAGGCACATTGAAACAATGAGTCTAGTGAACTAATGGACCATATGAACAACAGCCTCCAAGATGCTGAGACCGGGAGGAACTAGATAGTGCCTGGCTACCACTACCAAGTGCTCTGAAAGGGACTACATTAGAATGTCCTGGACAGAGTGGGGGGCTGCGGGGGGGAGGGGGTGCGGGGAAGTGGAACAAAACTCAAAATATAAAAAAAGACCTTTTAAAAAAAACTTACTGATTGGATAGAGATAGATCAAACTCCTAAGACTATAAATCTTGGTCACTATTTAGGTCTGGAAATGCTCTAGCTCAATTTTAAGCCAAACAATAGGCAAGACTATAAGGGAAGCAATGCTCTAGGGGGGTATCCACAGCTTAGAATGCAACCATTTGAGATCAAAAGAGCAGCATTTACCCAAGGCCCACGGACAGTTTGGAGAGATTAGGAGAGGAGGAGGAGGAGGAATGGACACAGGGAGGATATGGGATGAGTGACCTAACACTGTGAGAACTACGGCCAGTCAGGTGAAACCAAATGTGTATGGATTGTTGAATGGAAAACTGACTTCTATCAATCTTCACCTAATTGACACTAAACTAAAAACAAACAAAACACATGCCACTGGACAGGGAAAAAGTCAAACCAAAGATGATTTCCCACAATGAATTAGTAAAAACGTGTGGAAACAATCCATTGTTAGAGACAGCAGAAAAACAAGCAAGATAGTCACCAGACCAAGAAAAAGTCAAAAAGGAAACAAGGCATGGTGAATGCATTCCAGGTATTAAAAAATACATAAACAATATATCTCAACCCTTTAATCTGCTGCACAAGACTTCTTTAAAGTGTTGAAAAGCAAGGTGCACCTGACCCAAACTATAGTGTTCTCAAATGCCTCCTATGCGCATGAAAGTTAGACAATGAATAAGTTAGACAATGAAGGGAGACTGATGCATTCAAATTATGGTGCTGGTGAAGAAAATTGAAAGGACCACAGACTTCCAAAAGAACAAACAAAACTGTCTTGGAAGAAATACAACCAGAATGCTCCTTAGACGTAAGGATGGAGAGACTTCGTCTCATGTACTTTGGACATCTTATCGGGAGACATCAGTTTCTAATAACATGAGTACTTGGTTTTGGTACCAGTGTCTCAGTATCTAAGGCCATTGGAAATATGTGTTTTCCAATGATCTTAGGCAACCCCTGTAAAAGGGTCGATCAACCCCCAAGGGGGGTCATGACCCACAGGTTGAGAACCACTACATTAGAAGGTCCTGGATCGAGGGGGAGAAAAATATGAGGGGGTAGGGGGGAAAGGGACCACAAAATCATAAATGAGCCCAAGCTTGCAGATTTGGGGAGAGCATGTAGTCTATAAACCATCACCTAATTCACAAGATAAAGTTTCACAAGAAAAGGATCACAGGTTGGACACATGGCCTTGGAGGGTGTGTTAGTCTAGGTACTTTAGAGAAGCAAATCTACAGAAACTCGTGTATGAGAGAGTTTTATATAAAGGGTAAGTGCACATCAAGAAAACATCCCAACCCAGTGCTGCCCAAGTCCACAAGTCCAACATTAACCCATTAACTCATATGTCCAACTCGAATCCACAAAGTTATCCTCCATCTCACAAAACACACACTATGATGCTGACTGCAGGAGGAAAGCTGAATTAGTGAATGTGTAAGCATCTCAGCGCTGGCAGGGGTCTCCACCTAGCTGCTCCAGCACCCAGGGTTGCATTGGGGCAGGTTCATGCAGTTTCTCCTTGGGGATGTCTTGCAGGAAGTGAGCCTTGTCAGTTGAAGCATAGAACTGGCTAAGGCAGCTGCACCCTGATCCTACCATCACAAGGCAAAAGACCCAAGAACTAGAAAGGTGAGGCTCACCAAGCCATTTATTCCCCCCGCCCTTCAACTAACCCCACCTGTGTGTATCAGCCAGGTTGGCACAATCAACTAACTCCCTCAGAGGGAGATCTCCAAAGGAGCCCCACTGACTAACTGTTCACAGACTCACAGGTTGTCAAGTCAAAAACCAAACTCAGTGCCATCAAGTCGATTTGAACTCAAGGCAACCCTCCAGGGCAGAGCAGAACTGACCCTGTGAGTTTCTAAGACTGTACATTTGGGTGGGGAGCAGAACACCCAATCCTTCTCCAAACCCAACGCACAACTCACCATGTGACCAGGACTCCTCAAAGTTGTCAGATCCCTTGAAATCACCAGGACTTCAGGGTCTGATTCATAGTCACCTGGGCTCACAAAAGAGCCTTTCTAGACAGTGAGTCAGAAATTGTTTTTCAAATAAGAACAGAATGTTGCTATATAAATTCACAGCATGAATCAGAAAGGCCCAGCCTTGGTGCACTTCTCCCTCTAAGGAAACAATGTGGGGAGTCCAGTAGACTCAGAAGACTATATGGAGAGCCTGAAGCAGGGCGCCCCAGGTGGAGAGGGGGACAGTGGAGAAGAGGGGTGTCCTCCCAAAGCCCTCACAGTGAAGGTGGTTCTGCCACTGGAACTGGACAGAGGGTGACCTTGCGTCAGGGCTCCCCACAGCAATGCATTTCAGTGCACATGAACTTAAAGGCCACGGGGACAGGCACAGCATACAGGCCAACAGGTCAGAGAGGCGGTTGCTCAGGTTTAGTGACCTTTTAAAGACCATGTGAATTTTTTTCCATTTTTAAAAAGAATTCCTTTTTTAGTGATAATAATTTTTTAATCATTTTATTAAGGCCTCATACAACTCTTATCACAATCCATACATACATCAATTGTGTCAAGCACATTTGTACATTCACTGCTCTCATCATTCTCAAAACATTTGCTCTCCACTTAAGCCCCTGGCATCAGCTCATTTTTCCCCACTCCTTCCCTGCTCCCAGTGATATTTTCTAACTAAAAAAAAAAAAAGTTTGAGTGAGATTATTTTAAATTTCAAAATGTTTTGGTCCCACAACTCTGAGCTCATGCAACAGAAAAATGCATTTTCCCCAGAGTTCATTTTAGATCTAGCAAGAAAGGCTAATGAATAAGTTGTCATCTCAAAAAAGGATAGAGTGGTGGAACATTTTGGAAATGAATAAAGGTGTTTGAACAACACCGTAAACAGACTTACTGTCAGAGAATTACACAGGTGAAGAAGATTGACATGCGAAGTGTTTATATGTATTTTCTCCCTCTTCTCCTTTATCTCCATGGTTGAGTTCCAAAGACCACGTCACTATGTAACAGTTGATACCCAAAAATGAAGCATGCTCCCCTAAGGGGCTTCCTTGGGCATGTCCTTGAGACAGATCCCTGTACTCACCATACGTACAGTCCTAAGTCATACCCTGATTGCCTCAGGGAAGCCCTTGGGCCAATATCGTAAGCTCCTCTTTCTAACATAATGTACACTTGAGTTTTTCCTGTAGCGCTGACCTTGTAAGCTTCGTCATCCCTATCCTGGCCCTGCTCAGGCCTCAGGGTCAGTGTGTTGTACTCATCTGCTGCCAATCATGTTTTCATGACATTGTTCTGTGACTTCCCAAGTCATTTATAAAACTCTGTATCTCAGCAAACCCTTGGACCTCATTATAATCTCAGGCGAATGGTCTCCATCATCTAAGAATTTTACTCTTGCCTTGCACCTGGGCGTTCATAACTGCCAAGTGGATGCCATTGGTGTGCAAAATAATCAGACAGATTTTTTATTATTGCCATAAATGTGAAGTGTTGATAGTAACCGAGGATCAGGTATATTCATATATACATGCATATATGTTGACTACACTTAGTGAAAAGGCTAGAGCTAGGGTGATGGAATAGGAAAAAAGAGAGTTCCTCCTAGTGGATAGCCTGGTGAAGACAGTAGCCCCATGTCAGAAAGGGAGTCTGGCCACTCCTGTTCTGCAGACCTGATACTTGTCCCTAGTATGCCCCCTCTCAGGGGAGGACCCCTCCTAGGGCTATTCCCAGTTGACATTATCTCAAGTTTGATAGAACGTTGATGTCCTCCCAGTCCTATTTGCTGTCCCGTCCCGCGGGACATCAACAACGTGGATACCTGAAAGAGGGACTGGGAATGAAGATGGGCAAGGGTGCGAGAAATGGAGGCAAGACAGGAATCTGATCAAGTCTCATTTATTGAGCTGAGAGCAGAGGTTTAAATAGCCAGCGAAGGGCGGGCACCATAACGTCACATATAAATAAGGTACAGCTGAGGTAGCCAATAGTCGTGCATCTCCAAATAAGGAAGAAATGGCGGGCAACTGATCAAAGAGGTAAGTATGCTAATGAAGCATACCTGGCACCTTGGGGGAGATGCCATCGGTCATGTATTGACCAATGAGCATAGCAGCTGCTAGTGAAAGAGCACCAATCCTAGCAAGGGTCAAGACAGCCACCCTCTGGCGGGAATGAATCAAAGGGCAGTAAAATCACAGGGCACAGTTTGTATGGAGGAAACTGAGAGTCAATTCATAAAGGTCGTTCATGGCTTAAATCCAGGGTAGGGGGACACGCAGTTCCCTACAGGTGGCCATATGGAACCTTTATTTTATTTCTTCTCCACCACTGTTATGGGGCATGTTCGGAGAAAGTAACTTGAACTATAGGCTACAGGACTCTGGGGATTCACAGTAATGCTAAATGGAGAAAATTATTTATCAGGTAGATATTATGGATTTTGAAAAGGATGAAGCATCTGAATATTTTGGAATCATCTCCCCTGAGGAAGTGCATTCTATGCACAGGGAAAAGGCCATCCATAGGTAGGTAAAGAAGCATTGTCTCTGCTGTTCCAGTTCATACGTGCATGGGTTTCTTCTAAACAAAACATATTTAAACATGTCCTGCAATCAGTAGATGACTGCAGACCAGTTATCACAGTCATACACTTGTTTTAAATGTCCATTTCTTCTTCTTTTTCTTATCTAATACACTTGTCTTGGCCTCATCACATTGCTTTTAAAAAATGGCAATCAAAACAGTGGCCTGGGCTGCTTAAATTCAAGGCAGCGAGGTCAACTCAGAAGATTATGGAAACTTTTCACGGGAATACCCCCTCAAAACTGAAATCCACCCCCCACCCCAAAGCTACCAATTTCATTTTTTAACAAAACAACCTTATTACCTTCAAAGTACTCTCCATTACACTTTTGTCAAATCTGCGATTCCATTCTTGGAAACATTTTTCAAACTCATCTGCTTGGATGGCTGGCACCACCTCCCTCATTTTTTTTGCTTCTCTGCTGGAAAATCACTGTCCTTTCATGTCCCTCTTCATTCATAGAAAAAGCGTGGAGCACAGTCAGGTGAGTCAGGTGTGTGGGGCAAGAGAGGCATGCTGTTTTTTCCCCCAAACTGGCACACTGCGATGGCTTTGTAAGCAAGTACACTGTCATGATCATAAAACCAGTCCCCCATTTGCCACAAATCAGGCCTTTTATTTTAAAATCATTTTATTGGAGACTCGTACAACTCTTATCACAATCCATACATCCATCCATCGTGTCAAGCACATTTGTACATTTGTTGCCATCATCATTCTCAAAATGTTTGCTTTCTGCTTGAGCCCTTGGTATAAGCTCCGCATTTTTTCCTTCCCTCCCCGCTCCACCTCCCTCATGAACCCTTGATAATTTATAAATCATAGCGTGTGGCTATGAAATTTTGTTTTTTCTCAGATAATGACGCAGAAACTGTTGTGATGTTGGACACACTTAAACACTATGGGAACTTTTCATAGCCACACGCTGTTCTCTTAAATCAGCCATCACAAAAAAATGAGGTCCGAGTAAAACTGCTTTTACGAAAACATTCACTGTGACCAGCGATAGCCTTCCCAGGTGACACCACTGGGTGCACAACTCAGAGCAAGTTGCTTGAAGCTCACCTAGCAAGAAAAATATGTACTAAGAAAGCTCCGCTCTAAAGGCCAACAAACAGACCTTGAACTAACCACAAGCTTTTCTTTCTTGTTGTGTTTTGTTTTGTTTTCATTGGTTTGTTGTTGTTTTATTGTACATTGTTGCTTGGTTTTGCTGTTTTGTTTTTGTGCATGTTAATATCTCCGCAGGTCTGTCTAAATAAGATAGGCTGTATGAAAAATCTGGAGGAGAAAACAATGGGACCGACAGGTCCAGGGGACATGGGAGAGGTGGAGGTAGGGGGAAAGGTAGTGGTGTTAACAAACCCAGGGACAAGGGAACCACGAGTGATCCAAATTGGTGGTGAGGAGGCCTGGTAGAGTGTGATCAAGGGTAATGTAACTGAGAGTAATTACAGAAACCAAAATGAAGACTGAGCATGATAGTGGGACAAGAGGAAAGTCAAAGGAAATAGAGGAAAGAGCTAGGAGGCAAAGGGCATGTATAGAGGCCTAAATAAAGGCATGTTTACCTTCAAGCCTTTAAGACCCCAGACACTATAGCCAGGCACCATCAGCTTTCTTCACCACCTTTGCTTATGCACCCATTTGTCTTCAGCGATGGTGTCAGGAAAGTGAGCATCATGGAATGACAGTTTAATAGAACAAAGTGTTCTTGCATTGAGGGAATACTTAAGGGGAGGCCCAATGTCCATCTGCTACCTTAATACTAAACCTATAAATATATGCATATATATCTATTTCCTTATCATCATAAATATATTTACATATGTACAGGCCTATATAAATGTTCTTTGCCTCCTAGTTCTTTTGTCCGTCCCCCAGGGAGGAGATCGCATGTAGATCCTTGTAATCGGTTCCCCCTTTCTCAAACTTTTTAAACAGGGGCCCAGTTAGTTCACTGTCCCTCAGACCCGTTGGAGGGCCAAACTATAGTTTTAAAAAAACTATGAACAAATTCCTATGCTCATAGCACATATCTTATTTTGAAGTAAAATCCAAAACAGGGCAAAAACACCTGGCGGGCCAGATAAATGTCCTCGGTGGACAACATGTGGCCCTTGGGCTGTAGTTTGAGGACCCCTGGCTAAGAGACAGCATTGAATCCATGGCAGCGAGTGAGACAAAAATGGCCTAGCCCAGTTCCATTGTATTGCCCTCTGGTGGCCGATGGTGGCACTGGAGCCAAGTGGAACAGAAGTCCACCACTTCCCCCATCTCCACCATTCTCCTCCACGCTGCCATTATCACAGGAAAAAAATGATCATGAGACACCTATTGGGTGTCCCCACTTTCACTCTTGGTCGTTTGTTTTTTTCCACAGCAACAAAAATGACACTTTAAAATCTTCATCAAATGTTGTGACTTCTCTGTTCTCACTCCGAGTTACGGCTGGCCTATGGTCCACATAGCACCGTACGATATGCCCCATCCTCAACTACCTTTCTGCCTGCACCTCTTACTTACTCCCCACTCCTTACTTCACTCTTGCCATATGGAGCTGCTTCCACGTCTTCTATTTGTATGTCCCTGCAAGCGGGTCCCTGTTTGTGCATTTGCTATCTCCCTTCACGAGACTAAGGATCCCTGATGGTGCTGTCAGCTAAGAGTTGGATTGCAGGGTCAGTGGTTCAGATCCATCCGCCTCTCAGCAAGAAGACATGAGGCTGTCTGCTCCTGAAAAGATGTACAGTCTTGGGAACCCTTTATAGGGTCCACGTGAGGGGGGATGAACTCTGTAACAACGGGTTAGGTTTTCCCCTCCCTGGAATGAGTAGCTTACTCTTTCCACTTCTCCTGGGCTGTGTTCAAATATCACACCACAATAGGTGTAAAGCTTGCTTTCATCACCCTAGATTAAAAACAAACAGACAAAAAACTTCATTATCAGCATTCTATGTCCCTCTCAACTGCATTCATCGGCCATGCATTTAACACCATCTAGCACATGGTACATCCACTTGTTAAATGTAATGTGTGTGTGTATGTACATATACACATCGCAACCTGTATCTGATTCGTGTATGCTCTACATGTACCCTACGTATAACAGAAGGAAACACTGCCTGGTCCTGTGCTGTTGTCACCATTGTTGCAGCCATTGTGTCGATCCATCCTCTTTTTCACTGACTATCTTAGCAAGGATAATGTCCTTCTCTAGGGACCGGTTCCTCCTAATAATATGTGAACATCATGTAAGTTTGCTACCTTCCGTTCTAAGGAGAATTCTGGCTGTACTTCTTTCCAAACAAAATCATTAGCTGCTCTGGCAGTATGAGTACATGGTATACTCATAGCCAGCATTCTTCATCAGCACATTATTCAGAGGCACTAACTCTTCCTCCGTCTTCCTTATTCACTGCCTACCTTTCCCATGCGGAGGAGATGTTGACAATATCAGGGCTTGGTCAGGTGCACCCTAGTCCTCAAAGTGTCATCTATGTTCTTCAGTACTTGGAAGATGTGTTTTCCAGATTAGTTCAGTGCAATCAGTCACTTTATTTCTTCACTGTTGCTCCCAAGGGTGTTGATTGTGGAATCAAGTAAAACGAAATCCATGACAATGTCAATGTTTTCTCTGTTCACCATACTATTTATTAGCTCCGTTGTATTCTTTCATGTTGAGGTATAATCCATATTTATCTTCATCAGAGAGTGCTTAAAATCTACTTCATTTTAATAATAAAATTGTGTCCTCTGCGTATCACGGGTTGTTAATGAACTCATTAACATCCTGACACCATGTACCTCATACAGTCCAGCTTCTTAGATTTTCTTTTTTTGCTTAATAAACAAGCTGGATAAGTATGGTAAAAGGATACGACCTGGATGCACATCTTTCCTGATGTTAAACCACTCAATATCCCGCTGCTCTGTTCAAGCGACTGCATCTTGGGCTGTGTACCAGCTCTGCATAAGCACGATTAAGTATTGTGAAATTACCATTTTCCTGATGCTATCCAGGGTTTGCCATGATCCACACAGTCAAATGCTTTGTTGTAGACAAGAAAGCACACCTAAACATTTCTGGAAGCCTCTATTTTCAGTCAGGATACATCAGACATCAACAATGATAACTCTTATTCCAAATCCTCTTCTGAATCTGGCTTGAATTTGTGGCAGTTCCCTGTTGGTGTACTATTGCATTTTTAAATTATCCTCAGCAAAAATTGACTTGTGTGTGATACTGTTCAATACGTTTTACCTCCTGTTGGAACGCCTTTCTTTCCAATCTGTTGGGCAGGTAACTGTATTCCGAATTTCGTGGCACGGATAACTGAGCACTTTCGGTGTTCTGTTTCATTTGATTGTTGAAGCATCTCATTTGGCATTCCATCAAGCCTACAGGCTTGTTTGTGTGCCCGTGCAACTTGGGATTCTTCCTTTAGTACCATTGGCTCTCGATCACATTCTACCTCCTGAAAGCACAGAATGTCAACCAGTTCTTTTTGGTGCCGTGACCCTGTGTAGTCCCTCTTGCTTTATTGCTTCCTGTATCAGTCATTCAATATTTTATTTATAGAATTCTCCAATATTACCAATCCAAATTTGATTTTTTTTCCTCCTTCACGTCTTTTGAGAAATTCCAAGTGTGTTCTTCCCTTTTGTTCTGCTTTTTTAACTGTAGGTCTTTGCCCGTTTCGTTGTGAAACCTTACTTTGTCTCCTGAGCGGCCCTTTGAAAGCTTCTGTGTCGGTTCTTTTACTTTCTTGTCTCTTCCATTCACTTTAGCTTCTCTCCAGCCGAAGCAAATGTCGGACTCTCTGCTGACATCCATCTTAGGCTTTCCTTTCTTGCCTGTGTAATTATCTTTATTTTCTTTATGTATTATGTCCTAGAAGTCATCCCACAACTTGTCTGTTGTTGGTCATTAGTGTTCAATGTGGCAAATCTCGTCTTGAGGCGGTCTTGAAACGCAGGTGGGAGGCATATACTAGAGGTTGGGCTTGTCTCTCATGGACTTGTCTTAATTTTCTTCAGCTTCAGCTAGACGTTGCATACGAGTAATTGAGGACCTGCTCTACAGCCAGCTGCTGGCCTGGTTCTCATTGAAGATGTTGAGCAAAACGTCTCCGTCAGCTCTCTCCATAGATGGAGTATATTAGATTCTGTGGATCCCATCTTGGGAGATCTACATGTACATTCACTGTCTATATTGTTTGGGGGAAAAAAGAGATTTCCACTGAATAGTCTATTGATCTTGCAAAATTCTATAATATAATCGTTGATGTTTTATTACCAAGTCCACATGAAGATGAGTCAAACAACATTGCTTTAAAAATCATAGAAATATTTATTAAACAAAAAATGTCAAAATGTGAAGCAATTGTATCTCGGACTAGATGCAGCATTTCCAGCTCACTAACTCTCCCCCACAAGTTATCACTCCTCAGTGTATAACAACACACCAAGATGGCAGTTTCAGCATCTTCAAGGGACTCAGAATCCTGACACTTTTCAATGTTCTTCAAGTTCGGGGAACAAAAAAGAAGTCCGCAAGGGCGAAATCGGCATGTAGGTGGCTGGAGTAAGGCTGTTCAATAAAATATCCACAGGACAGCCTTGCTACCAGGGAAGAAGGAGCGGGTGAACTGTGATGGGGAAACCTTCCTCGGTGCAACGTTCTTGGTCTTTTTCTCACCAATACAGTTCTTAGTTTTTAAAAAATACCTTCCTGGTAAGCCCCCAGGATCTTTTTATGTCCTTTGAGAAAATCAAGATTCTCCCTTTGTTATTCCCAAATCACAGTCAGCTTAACTTTCTGAGCAGACCTCTCTGCCTTGAATTTAACTAGCCCGACAGAGCCTCTGGGGAGCCACCGTCTTGATTGAGTCTCTCTCTCTCTCTCTCTTTTCTCTCTCTCTCAGGTGCCCAAACAAGGCTAAGATAGTGTATTACTGAAAGAACATCTACAATTATCCATGGAATGCAAAGACATGTTTAAACAGGTCTCTTTGGGGATTAACCCATGCAGTGCATTTTTACTTACTGTCCTACTTTCCAACTGCTGATCTGCCTTCATTACCAACTTTCACATTCCAATCACCCCTATTTGTTGCTGCATCTTGATAAGATGTTAGATCAATCACAGGTTGCAGAAGTTGGTCAAAAGTCTTCAATTACTTCTTCTTTGGGAGTAGTGGGTGATGCATAAATGTGAGTGACAGTCTAATTGACGGGTCTTCCTTATTGGTATTATCACTGACAGCAATATATCTCAGGACAGAGCATGAAATGTTCTCTTTGACAATGCGATACTATTCCTCTTTGATGTCATTCCCAGCAGAGTAGACCGTATCATTGTCAAATTCAAAGTGGCCAATGGCTATCTAGTTCAGCTCACTAATGCATAGGATATCGATCTTTATGCATTCCACGTCATTTTTGACACTTTTCAATTTTCCTAGATTCATTCTTTCTAGGTTCCATATTCCAATTTTTAATCAATGTCTGTAACTTTTCTTCTCATTTTGAGGCATGTCTCATAGCAAATGGAGGTTCCAAAAGTTTTATTCCATCCTGTCATTAAAATTAACACTACTTTGTGGATGCAGTTTTTTTCTGATCGTATTTTATGTGCCTTGCAACTTGGGGGAGGGGGGCTCATCTTCTGGCACCATATAAGACAATGTTCTGCTTCTATTCATAAAATTTTCAATGGTTAGTATTTTTCATAAGTAGATCATAAAATCCTTCCCAGTCTGTCTTAGTCTGGAAGTTCCATTGAAACCTGTCCAGCACAGGTGACCCTACTGGTCAACAATATCAACAGCATACCTTCCAGCATCACAGCAACACACAAATCACCACACTACAGCAAACTGACAGGCAACAGTGGTGCTCACCATTCCAGAATGTAAACTTCAAGAAGGAAGGAACCTGGTTTGTTTTGCTCGTAGTTGTACCCCAGAATCTAGAGCAGTGACTACCATGCAGTGGATGCTCAAGAATATTTGTTGAGTAAAAAAAGGAAACAAGATCTATATAAAAAGCAGAATATGGCTGTAGTAGTTACATCATCTGGTGTCAATTTGGGACTTGAGAGGATTAAGAGTGAAGGGGTGGAGTCTAGTCTGCCAATCGGGTCATAGCCAATGAGGCCTCTGTGTGGGCATGGCCCTCTGAGAGTTCTGGGAACTCCTGTATTTCCTCCTTGGAGGTGGGAGACTCTCTCTCTTTCTGCTCACTCCCTTGGCAACGCTCTACTGACAAGACACCTGGCACTATGCTGAGGAGCCACATGGAGACCTCTGCCAGTGCTGAGATGCTTGTTTCTATGGCCACTGGATCCACAAGACTTCCCACCCACTGGCCTGTGATCTTCCTGCATTTGGCATCATTACATTTGTTTCATGAGTATGAAGAGGAATTTATAGATTGGTAACAGACATATGGGCTAATTGCAGATTTATGGACTTGATCTAGACTGGGCTGGAATGTTTTCTCAATTTTCAATTGCTCTTGTATACAAACCTCTTCCTTTCTTTTTTTTTTTTTTTTACAAACCTCTTTCTTATTCACATATGAGTCTCTATGGATTTGTTTCACTAGTTTACCCAGACTAACACAATGATCTTCATGGTTTGATTCTTGGCTATGAAGACAAAGTCAATTTCACAAATGTAAACAAAATTAGTTAACTTCTAATAATTCGAACATGTCTTTTGAATTCATTTGGAAATAATGAAGTAGTGAAATAGTCAATAAAGATAAGAAGAACATCATGAAGAGTACTTTTGACTTAAATGATATCAGAAGATACTATAAAGCTAAGATGATAAAATCCATATGGAATTGGCCTAGGAATAAACAAATGTTGTGGGACAGAATAATCCAGGAACAGATAATGGTTCATACGAATATAACATATGAAAGCAGAATTTTCATTCAGTGAGAAAGGGATAATCCTATAATAAATTATGCTGGCATTATCAACCTGGAAAAAGCCTTGAATTCTTATTTTATTCACCCCATTGTTATCGTTTGGACCCCAACTTGTGTGTGTCAGCGTACAATTGTGGCGCATAAGATTGTCGATAGCTGAATTTTCTAAAGTAGATCACTGGACCTTTTGTCAAATATGACTGTGTAGACTCAGCCCTACAATATTTTGGTTAGTGTGTTAGTCTGGGTACACTAGGGAAACAAATCCACACGGGCCAAGTTGGCAAGGGGTGGATTGAGAAAGTTAAGGTTTATTGTGTCAACCTGGCCAATAAAGACATGTGGGATTAACTGAAGGGCAGAGAGAGAAATAGCTCGGTGAGCCTTACCTTTCTAATTCTTAGGTCTCTTACTTTCTGATGGTCGGAACAGGGTGCAGCTGCCTTAGTCAGTTCCCTGCTTCAGCTGGCAAGGCTCACTTCCTGCAAGACATCCCTGAGGAGAAGCCACATGGACCTACCCCAAAGCAACCCTGGGTGCTGGAGCAGCCATGTGGAGACCCTGGAGCAGCCGTGTGGAGACCCTTGCCAGCACTGAGATACTTACCCACACATTGATTCGGCTTTCCTCTTGCAGTTGGCATCATTGAGTGTGTTTTGTGAGATGCAGGAGAACTTTGTAGATTGGTCTCAGACATATGGGCTAATGTTGGACTTATGTGTTTGGACAGCACTGGGTTGGGATGCTTTCTGAATGTACACTTACCCTTTATATAAAACTCTCTCATACATATAAGTTTCTGTGGCTTTGTGTCCCTAGTTTACCCAGACTGACAGTTGGCAATTGAGCTCATTAACAACTTACACCACCTAGTGACTCTCCTATTTCAAAATTGATACAAAAATAAGCTCCAAGTAGGTTAGACATTGAATTGCATTTCATTAAGGCTGGTATTCTACTAAAAAATTCAGAATATTACCAATTTTGGTCCTCAGGCCTATCTGAAGAAATGTGACCCTACATCAAAAAGTATTGCTACAAGTCCTTAGAAACATTTATTAAACAAAAATATAAAAATGTGAAGCTATTGTTTCTGGACATATCTAGGACTAATCAGTGTTTCCAGCTCTGTAACCCTACTCCCAAAGAATTCTGCACTCTGCAATTTATCCATGTCCAAAAGGCCGCTTGGGTATCTTTCTGGAACTCAAAAATCTTGTTCCCTTTCAATGTTCTTTGAGTTTGGGAAACAAAGAAGCTGGAAGGGGCAGGATGAGGTATGTCGGGTGGATTGGGTAAGGTTTTCCAATGAAATTCTCCTAGGATAGTCCTTGCTGCTCTCAGAGGCACATTGTTGTGACGGGAAAAACACATCCTTGTCATACTTTCCTGGCTTTTTACTCACCAATTCCATTTTCTGTTTTCCTAAACATCTTTATAAGTCCCCATGATCATCAAGTGTCCTTTGAGAAAATCTATTAACATTACCCCTCGGGAGTGGCATAAAACAGTTACCATAACTTTCTGCGGCTGGCAAATCTGCTCCAGCCACAGGCAGGAGTCTCAACAGCCTTACTCTCAAGCAGAGGCCACTATGGTCTTGATTAGGCTGGATCGAACTCGATACTTGGACAGTTGATGTCCCGATAGACCTGACCAGAATTTGTTCTGGGTGCAAATATCTCTTGCTGGTTCCATGACAGAAACGTCTTCCCTGGCTTTCTGAATGTGGATGGAGGTCTTTTCTTTCTTACTCATTATTTGTATTTTTGTCCTTATTATTATTTTATGCTTACCACCTTATTTCAATTTTTTTTATAGTTTCTGTTGGGTTTCCCAGCTTGTGCAGCACAGGAGGAGTGGATGCATAGTGATAATAACTGATACAAGGATTGATAGGGAATTCAGAGGGGGGTGGTCATAGGGAGGGGAGGGGGATTCCAGGAGTAAACAATGAAGGCAGGAGGGGGGAGGGAGCCCCAGAACTGACTGTGATTGCATCACTCATCTTGAAGGCAATTTAACTATGGGGGGGATGTTCTAAAATTGATGTCATAATGATTGTACAATTCTCCGTGATATGTTTGAAGAGCTGAATTATTGAATTGTACGACAGATAAATTATGTGCCAGTAAAACTGTAAAAAAAACCCATGATGGAATAGCTCCATGAGCATTTGGAAGCTATCTCATATATTGTTTTATGTATCTATGTATCAATTATCTATATATGTATTTTTCCTAGAATATTAGCCACTTTTCATATTGTATTAATTGTGTTATAGTTATGTAATTCTGTATGTTTGTGATTTGCCTTTCCTGAAACTCCCATGTAAGTGAAGCAAATAATAATAATCTGCTAATGCCACTCTCTTGCTTGAAAGCCCTCTACTACTTACCATTGTACATAGAATAAAACTCAGATAGCTAACTTGTCCCACACCCCGGCACCCATTAACCCCACCACCGTGACCTCGGCCCCCTTTCCTGTATCTGGCCTATCACTGTACAACCTCATCTCATGCTACTTCCCATCATGCACTGTGCTCTAGCCTCTCTGTGTCCTCTTTGTTTCTTCTTTTCCCCCCATTGATTCTTTTTATTATTTGATTGGGAAACTAGACCCAGGAGGGACTGGCTAGGCTTAATCCTCCTCCTCCTCCTCTTCCTCCTCGCCAGCTCCAGCCCTGCCCTGGCCCTTCTAGGCATTATTCCCTTTCACGTGGTCTGGGAATTCTTTCTCCGTAAGGTGAGCGGGGTGTGTTTCTGGCGTCCAGGTGGACGATGAAGGATGGGATGTACACCACCTGCTTGCAGACCCTGTCCAGCTTGCCCTCTTTGTTTCTGATGGAAGAAGTGGGGAGAATTGACACAAGGAGAACTGCTGTTAGCCAATATGCATTTAGGGTAACGAAATGTTGCTTAACTCTGTGACTCATAGGGACATTTTCAGGGCAATCAGGGCCCATTATTTTGTCACTTTTCAACTAAGATTTCATATAGAAATAAATGTATATCTGAGTGCGCCTGCTTTATGGAAAATTATTCCAACCAAGTAAAGGAAAACCAGTGACCAAGCAGTCACTGTCCGCAATACCGCAATGACGCTTCATAGATAAGGCGCCTCGGTGAAGTGGACTACTCGGTAGGCCGGCTAACCATAAAGTCAGCAGTTCAAAACCACCAGCAAGGCGAGGCATTCAACTCTCGTAAGAGCTACCATCTCAGACCCTCCAGGGAAGTTCTACTCTGTCCTAGAGGGTCACTGTGAATTGTAATACACTCAGTGGGAGAGAGTTTCAGTCTATCCAAGATTCATTTAATCTTGCAGTTGTTTTTCTTTTTTTTCAGTTGTTTTTCTTTCAGCCTTATTTTCATGTGTCTTCACTTGCCCCCAAAGCTAGGTGAACCACACGGGTCTTGGTCTTGGATGATCTTGTAGCATCTCTAATAGATGTGCTTTTTCTTCTTAAGTTTCTTTTCCCAAGGCAGTTTATTTGTGCTGGGACACTTTTTTCCTGTTAAGGACTTCTCGGTGTCACACCTAACCTCTGGCTTGCAGCTTCTTCATGTAGGCTGCAGTCTTCCTCGGGGGCAGAGAACAGGCAGAACTTCACTGTCTCCGTTAGCCCTTTAGCTATGTGCCTTAGATGTTGTGCCTCTTAAGAATATTCCCTGAGAGAGATTTCTTCAACTATGTTTAGTTATGTTTACTCTCTACTGGTCACTTTCTGCTCACTCATGATCCTCTTGTGTTTGAAAGTGCTAAGGGGTCATCTACATAAAAATCTCCTGAGGTACATCAAAAAAATGAAAATTATTTTGGGGTTAAGATGGCATGTTGTGATTTCTCTCCCTGTTGGAATCCCACTAAATGCCAGCAAATACCTAACAGACTAGGACATCAGTTAAGGAGGCAGCAGCAACACGATTTAGAAAATGGAAAACCAGACAATGAGTGAAAATGGTCTTAAACACCCAAGAGCTGCAAATCCCTGGCAGAGGATAAAGCTGGACAGATCAAGTTTCTATTGAAACTGGGATGCAGGGAGACTAAAATAAGGAAGATTGGGTAAAAGTTGTGGAGGCTGAGCTATCCCAATGAATCCGGTCTTTTTCAGTGGCATGAGTTCTGGAGGCTTAGGACAATTAGCCTATGGGTAAAATACTTCGATAAGGGAAGTCAACGCCATCATTTTGTAGAGCTTCTGTGTGTATTTGAATCCCAAATCCAGAGAAAGCTCAGTTAAAAAGCCAGGAAGATAGAAAACAATCGTTCTAATTCCCGAGAATTAAACCTTAATAATCGATATAGAGATATGATTGGGTCTGAGGGGTCCCTGGACATCAATTCCAAAGCAAGAACGTGAGGCACTGGCACACTGAGTGAAACCTGAAGGTGGATATTTCTGAGACCACGGAACGTAGGAGAAGCAGCGCTTTAGAGAAATCAGCCAGTCTTGCTTGTATCTGCTATTATAGTGTTTTTATGTTCCATTGTCCCCTGAGTAATTCTTGCAAATAAAATAAATATTAAAAGTTTATGGTAACATCAGTCTCCATGACCCAGAGACCAGAAGAACTAGATGGTGCCCAGCTACCACTACCAACTGCCTGGAAAGGGATCCCATTAGAAGGCCCTGGAGAGAAGGAGAGAAATATGAAACAAAACTAAAAATAATAAGAGAGTCCAGGTTGGAAAAAGACTTGAAGAATCCAAAAGACTATGGCCCTTAGTTACCTTCACGTCTGGAACAGAACTGAACCCCACGACCCTTGTTAAAGCTAAGAAAGAGACAAGCCTACAGGAAAAAAATAACGCTGGTGAGGTACCCACACCTTGGAACAATCAACCACTGGAGAGCAAGGGCACGGCATCTGGCCAAGGGCGAAGTGCAGAAGGCTGAGGAGAGAAGGAGAATTGACGGTGGGAAGCAGGGGACGCAGGTGGGATAAGTGAGGTTGCATCAAGGGGATGGCACTGAATGACATGAAGCAAAATGCGCGTGAATTGTTGAATGTAACACGGATGGTCTTCTCTGCACTCCTTCACCCAATTCAAATAAAAAGAGTCGTTTTAATTTAAATAAATAAATAAATAACTTTCTGTGATGTTCTGCCTTGGATTTAACTGGCCTAGCAGGACCCCCTTGGAAGGCATTGCTTTGGGTGGTCCTGTTTTTCAAAGGCCCCTCGAGGAAACCACCCACTACCCACTGCCGTTCAGTTCATTCCTATTGCTTCCTAAGGTTTTCTGAGGCTGTAATTCTTTATGGGAGCAGGCAGTCTTATCCTTCTCGCAATGATCAGCTAGTGGGTTCAAACTGCTGACCTTGAGGTGAACAGCCTGCTGCATAACCTGCTATGCCACCAGAGCACCTGCTAACAAGACAAAAATAAGTCTATTACTGAGAGAATGTGTCTACAGACAAGTGGAATATACTGGTGCAAGTACAATCTGGAGCCCTCAAAGCAACACGTTGTCACTTAACCTGGTGACACGAACAGGTGGCAGCTGTAATTCACGCTGCACCGTCTTAACAATTGCAGCCCCTCACAAGGCAACATCACTTATCTCACTTCCTCCCGAGATTTCCTGTTTCCATTCCTTTTTCTTTCCTAATCCTTCTGAACTTTGTCCTGGGGTAACATGCTGCCTCTTTTGAGCTCAGATCGTTGGTTGTTCTAAGGTGTGCATATCTCCCCAGAACTATTGTTTTCTTATTTTAAAAAACAACAACAACAACCAACACACTGCCACCCAGTCGATGCTGACTCATAGCTATCCTAGGGGATATGAGTCATGTTGCAACCCTATAGGATAGGGCACAATTGGTCCTTGGGTTTCCGAGACTGTAACTCTTTACTAGCGTAGAAAGTCCCGACTTTCTCTTATGGAGTGGCAGGGGTTTCAAACTACTGACCTCGCGTTAACAGCCCAACACGGAACCACTATGCCACTCAAATAAAACTCACTGCCATGGTGGGTGCTGACCCATAGCGACCCTATAGGACAGGATAGAACTGCCCCTGGGAGTTTTGAGATAGTTTTTTTATGGGTATATAAAAGCCCCGTGGTTTTTTTTCTCCCAAGGAGTAGCTGGTGGCTTCCAACTGCTGACCATGTGGCTCCCAGCCCAACTCAGAACCACAGCGCACCCAAGACTGTGCCCCCAGGACCCATCCAGGTTGTCCAGCATCGTGCCTAACCGCCTGGGCCTTGTCCCTCACCCTTGCTCAGCCACCAGATGTGGGTTGCCCCTGGAAGGGCATGCTCTGGGTCACCTGAACGATGGGCACCTGGAGGCTGTTTGCTGAGCACACGCCCTCCGGCGGGACAGCAACGCCTCCACCAGGGGAGTTCTGAGCACTTTATCAGCATGCGGAGTCTCCGGCCCACAGAAAAGTGTCTGAGCCATCAGTGCACAGTTTGGTGAGCTCCCCCAAGTACCAGCACCAGGTCAAGAGAGAGAACTGGCCAACACACAGAAACTCCATGTGTGCCCAAACATCAACATTCCTCCCCAGGTAACCACTATCCTCCGCCTCCGGTCACCATGAACTCATTTACCTGGCTTTGAACTCCACAGAAACGCGATTATACCACGTGCCCACTTTTGTATCTCAGTTTGTTGCTCACTGTGGCAGTGGTGGCTAGGAGCTATCAGTCAGTTCTGACACACAGTGAGCCCATGTACAGTAGACAAAACGCCGCCCGGTGCTGTGCCATCCTCACGATTGTTCTCAGGGCTGAGCCCATTGTCGCCTCCACTGTGTTAATCCATCTTGTTGAGGGCCTGCCTCTTTTCCGCTGCCTCTCTACCAAGCTTGAAGTCCTTCTCCAGGGACCGGGTTCTCCTGATGACATGTCCAAAGTACATGAGATGAAGCCTTGTCATCTTTGCCTGGAAGGAGCATTCCGGCTGTACTTCTTCCAAGACAGATCTGTTTGTTCTGAAGTCAGGCCATGGCGCTTTCAGGCTTCTTCACCACATTCAATACTCAGCGCCATAATTCAAACACATTTCTTCTTTTTGTCCCAATCATTTTCTTGGGGCCTTGTACAACTCTTATCACAATCCATCCATCCATCCACTGTGTCGAGCACATTTGTTTGCCATCATCATTCTCAAAACATTTTCTTTCTACTTGAGCCCTTGTATCAGCTCCTCATGTTTACGCTCCCTCCCTCCCCCCTAAGCACATTTATTCTTTAGTGGCTTAATGTTGCGGTGGTGCTGGAAGCGATGCCACTGCTATTTCAAATGTCAGCAGGGCCACCCAAAGTGACAGGTTGCAGCAGAGTTTCTGGACGAAGAACAGACTACCAGGAAAGATCAAACTGTCCGCTTTGAAGGAATTAGCCGCTGGAAACCTTATCGAAACAGCATCGAAACATTATCAGTTACTGAAGGCCGAATGGTTGAGGTTAGTGGCTGTCAAGTTGATTCCGACTCACGGTGACTCCATGTGGGCAGAGCAGAACTACCCACAGGTTTGCCGGGCCTGTATTCCGAGGTGCCTCTGGGTGAATACAAAGCCCTGGTAGTTGAGCATTTGTTCACCCAGGGACTTGTTGCAGACACTGTAGCAGTTTATACTTCCTCACTATTATATGGTAGGAGCGCAGGATCACACCCCAGATTGTTCATCCATTCCACCCCTGCTGTACATTAGGATGTAGCCAATGGTGGTGTTCAAATGATTTAACAATTGGTTCACTGCCCTAATGAGCATTTTAAGGATGAGATTAAGGACAAGGATAATGAGATTAAGGATAATGAGCATTTAAGGATTAAAAAATGATATACTGAGAGGCAGTTTATTTCATACAGTTAATACTAAAATAAGAACAATAAAAGACAGGGTGCAGTGTAGCAACAATGAAACATACAACTTTCCTCTAGTTCCTAAATGCTTCTTCCTCCCCCCCACCCCCCACACACTATCATGATCCGAATTCTATCTTGTAAGTCTGGCTGGACCAGAGGATGTACACTGGTACAGATAGGAACTGGAAACACAGGGAATCCAGGGCAGATGATCCCTTCAGGACCAGTGGTGAGAGTGGTGATACCAGGAGGGTAGAGGGAGAGTGGGGTGGAAAGGAGGAACCAATTACAAGGATCTACATATAACCTCCTCCCTGGGGGATGGACAACAGACAAGTGGGTGAAGGAAGACGTCGGACAGAGGAAGATATGACAAAATAATAATTTATAAATTATCAAGGGTTCATGAGGGAGAGGGGAGCAGGGAGGGAGGGGGGAAATGAGGAGCTGATGCCAGGGGCTTAGTGGAGAGCAAATGTTTTGAGAATGATGAGGGCAATGAATGTACAGATGTGCTTACACAATTGATGTATGTATGGTTTGTGATAAGAGTTGTATGAGCCCCTAATAAAATGATTTTTAAAAATAACAATAAAAGAGGTACACAAAACTGTTACGAGTTTCAAAATATTAATGACAAAATATTAAATAACACTAGACCAAAAACCAATAAAACTGTTATTTAAGATATTTCCATATTGCTTCTTGATTGGCATCATTACTTGCAATATTTTTTGCGTTTATCCGAGTATCATTGCTGTATGACTTTTAAGGGTAGGCGCAGGATCCCATTCCTTTCGAGGCAGGCCAGTGAGACAATACTCATTGAGTTGGATATATTAGAAACAGATGATTCCTCTTCTCTAAACACATTCTGCTCATCTTGGAAAAACCCCTTTCCCTTCTGCTGAACTGACAGCAATTGTTCTGACATGTTTAGATCCTTGAACACTTTCAGGGATTCCATGATTCATTTATACTGTCTCATGGAAATTTGGCGTGTAACACAAAGCTGAAACGAATGACAGTGTGTTGTCCTCTGATTATTGGACATTTTCCCTCTTATGTTCAATGCTTGCTTGCTAAAGTAACAAATACAAAGGAATAAGAATGTAGTATTTCATCCAAAGTATAACGAGTTTTTTGAAATAAATATTACAAGTCTAATTCCATCTGATTTTTATACCTATAGATGAATGAATATATGCTTAGAATATGCTCTTGTGTAGATGAATGTTAAAAAAAGAGTAAGGAATAACACCCCCCACCCCCCCAAGGGAGACAGACAATACAAAAGTGGGGGAAGGGAGACAGCAGTCGGTATAAGACATGAAAAAAAATTATCAAGCGTTCATGGGTGGGGGAGGGAGGTGAAAATGAGCTGATACCAAGGGCTCAAGTAGAAAGAAAATGTTTTGAAAATGATGATGGAAACATATGTACAAATGTGCTTGACACAGTGGATGGATTGGGATAAGAGCTGTAAGAGCCCCCAATAAAATGATTTTTAAAAAAGGAAAAAAAGAGTGAGGAATGTGAATTTGTGATTTGTGAATGTGAATTTGGGTGGCTATACCCAGGGGCCCACCTTAGAGAGAAACCTGATTTCAGGTGCCATTTTAATAACCGGTTCGCCAAACTCAACCAAAAAATTAGATATCGGTTCTGCCGAACCAGTAGGAACCAGCAGAATCCCACCGTTGGTTGTTTCCAGAGTTCTGCCACTGTAAAGGAGTACTGCTATGAACATTTTTGTCCTTGTCTTTAGATACACTCGCACTCATACCTCTAGATATCAGCGGTTAAGATTTTAAGTTATACCTGATGTGCGCTCAATTATATCAGATCTAATCAGTTTCCAAAGAGGCTGGATCGCGCTGCTCTCTCGGAACCACGGACCCAGCGTTCCAGTTGGTTCACCTCCTTAGCAGCACGACAGGTGATACCATCAGTCATTTTAATTGTAGCCAGTCTCATTAGGAGAAAGTGGAATCTCATTGTGGTTTTAATTTGTGTTTCCCTGATGAGTAATGAGTTTAAACATTTTTTCATGTTTCTCAGTCAACTGAATAGCCTTTTAAATGAAGTGCTTATTTATGTCTTTTGTCCTTTTTTTAAATCGTTTTATTAGGGGCTCTTATAACTCTTATCACAATCCATACATACGTCGATTGTGTAAAGCACATTTATACATTCATTGCCCTCATCATTCTCAAAACATTTGCTCTCCACTTAAGCCCCTGGCATCAGCTCCTCATTTCCCCACTTCCTCCCCACTGCTCCCTCCTTCATGAACTCTTGATAATTTATAAATTATTATTTTGTCATGCCTTGCCCTATCCGATGTCTCCTTTCACCCACTTTTCTGTTGTCTGTCACCCAGGGAGTAGGTCACATGTAGATCCTTGTAATTGGGTCCCTCTTTCCAACCCACCCTCTCTCTACCCTCCCAGTGTCCATCCTCTGGTCTAGCCAAACTTGCCAGGTAGAATTGGGATGACAGTATATCAGGGGTGGGGGGTGGGAGGAAGCATTTAGGAACTAGAGGAAAGTTGTATTTTTCATCGTTGCTACATCACACCCTGTCTGACTCGTCTCCTCTCTGACACCTCTCTGCAAGGGGATCTCCAGTCGCCTACAAATGGGGTTTGGGTCTCCACTCCGCACTCCCCCCCTCATTCACTAGGGTAAGATTTTTTGTTCTGCTAATGCCTGATACCCAATACCTTCAACACCTTGTGATTGCACAGGCTGGTGTGCTTCTTCCAAGTGGGCTTTGTTGCTTCTGAGCTAGATGGCTGCTTGTTTACCCTCAAGCCTTTAAGACCCCAGACACTATATCTTTTGATAGCAGGTCACCATCAGCTTTCTTCGCCACATTTGCTTATGTACCCATTTGTCTTCAGCAGTTGTATCGGGAAGGTGAGCATCATAGAATGCCAATTTAACAAAAGAAAGTATTCTTGCATTGATGGAGTACTTGAGTGGAGGCCCAATGTCCATCTGCTACCTTAATACTAAATCTATAAATATATGCACATAGATCTATTACCCCATCCTCATATATAAATATATTTGCACATATACATGTCTTTATCTAGACCTCTATAAATGCCCTTTGCCTCCCAGCTCTTTCCTCTATTTCCCTTGACTTTCCTCCTGTCCCACTATCATGCTCAGTCCCTACCAGGATTTCAGCAATTCCTCTTGGTTACATTACCCTTGATCACACCCTACCAGGCCTCCCACACCCTCCTCACCACCGATTTGGATCACTTGTGTTCCCTTGTCCCTGGGTTTGTTAATACCACTTATTTTCCCCCCACCTCCCCATCTCTTATGTCCCCCCAGGAACTGTCGGTCCCGTTGTTTTCTCCTCCAGATTGTTCATCCAGCCTATCTTATTTACACAGACCTGCGGGGATAATAACATGCACAAAAACAAGACAGAGCAAAACCAAGCAAGAATATACAACAAAACAACAACAACAAAACAATGACAAAAAACAAAACACAACAAGAAAGAAAAGCTTGTAGTTAGGTCAAGGACTGTTTGTTGGCCTTTAGGAGCGTTTTCCAGTCCAGTCTGTTGGGGCACCACGCCCTGGCCCCGAAGTCCACCTTCAGCATTCCTTGGGGACCTCGCCACTCCATTCCCTTGCTGTTCTGTTGCACCCCCTTAGTGTTTTGCCTCGGTGTGGCAGGATCAGATGGGGTGTAATTCCCACACCGTGTCTCCGGTGTTGTCCTCTGTAGAGCTATGGGTCAGTGAGGGGCGTCATGTCTCATAGTGGGGCTGGCCATGTGGTCCTCTCTGTGGACTGGCTGCTCTAATTGGGATCATTGTCCTCAAGGCCTGGTGGGCGAGGATGTGCTCCACTCTCTCCTCCTCCCACTTCATCAGCACCCATGTGCTCTGATCAGGTATGTCCCTCTCCCAGAGCTGCAGATTCAATGCTGTCTTTTGAAACATTCTTCTGGGGGAGGGGCAGGTGTCCACGTAGTAGTTGGGATTGGGGCTGGCCCCCCAGTCTTTTGTCCTTTTTATTGCGTCATCCGAGTGTGTGTGTTTAAATTTGTATTGTGTGCTTATATGTTCTTGACAGGAAAGAGGAATTTATAAGAGTTTAGATAAAAATGCCCATTCGGGTATACAGCAAGCACATAGGGGACACAGAAACATGAATGCGTCTTAGACTTAATGAAACACGTTGCGTGATTAGTTGAGGAAGTCTCGAGGCTAAGAACCATAGTCTTGTAGGACACTCAGTCCACAGGAACAATATAGTGCCCACAGTTCATATTCTGCCTCCTAGTTTGGAGAGTCACATCTGGGGTTTTACAAGCTTGCGAGGAGCCATCTAAGATACAAATGTTGGTCTCCGTGTGTCGAGAGAGAGAAAGGAGGAAACCAAGCATGTGAAGAATAGACTCATCTCCACAGTGGTCAATCGGCTCCACAAACTGCATCCTCATCTACCCCGAGACCTGAAGAACGGCGTGGGGCCCAGCTACCCCTAGTGACTGTACTGGTCAGAACATCTTAGAGGGATGGATCCTGAGAGGATGCGAGCAAAATGTGGATCAGAATGCAAGTTCCGACAAGTCCAGGTTTACCTTCTGACCGGTTGAGCTTCCCTGAGCAGCTCTGTAAACCTTGTACCAAGATGATTCCATGAGGACAGATCTTGGCTAAATAAAAGACTGGCTCATACAGTAATAAAATAAACAACACCCCCACCCCCATGAGTCCCCTGCTCCTTGGAAAGCTATCTGTCTGAGGGCTTCAGTGAGACATAACCTCGCTAGTGTGTCAGACTGTTATTTGAGAGCGGGGATAAAAGTCTAGATGAGTCTGAAAGGTCAGCATTTTCTCAAAAGCAAAGAGGAGAAAGCAGGAAGTGAAATGGCCAGAATGTAAATCATGAGAAGGTTGACCTATTGTGAGAAACGTACCCCATGTCCCGGAACAAAGTGTGCAGAGCTTGTTCACTGGGAGCCTAAAGGACTGTGTGTGAACCTTCACTGAAGCCACGGTCAGATAGTTCAATGAAACGAACAAACAAAACCCAGCCTTAAACATCTGCCATGCCCACAGAGTACTGATGCCATTCGGGACAGGGCGAGGCCAGTTACAATCTTACCGCCTCTGCTATTGCCTCCTCCATACGTCCCCACCCGAACAGGCCTCAGGGGTGGGTCATGCACTGCAGAGCCACAGGCGAGCCACAGGTATGCCCGGGGCTGAAGTGCAGCCTGCATCCCACTCAGGATGCTGGGTCTACCTGGAGGAAGAAGAGCCTTGTTCTCATTCACACCTGGCTGTAGTTAGTTTTCTCACCATGGGGGAGGGGGGAGGGTATCTACTCTGAAAGGGTGAAAGGGTGCCTTTTTCTGACCCGCATGAAGACACCAGCACTCATACTTTGGAGTCGGAACCCATTGGCATGGAAAGGAGCAGACATGCTGAGTGAGGAAAGCGTTAAGCTGGCCACACGCTTTTTTCCCAGAAGTGACCTGCAGACAGAGGCCCAGGCTGAGAGGGAGAAGCCTCAGTGTTGAATGGAGTGCAGAGTGGTGACTTCCTAGGAGCTGGGCGTTTTTCCTATTTACTGCTGCTGGTGGGGGAGACCCGCTCTGCCAGAAGGCTTTTAAGACCTAAGCATGACCACAGTTTCATCTCACTGGGGTGGCAGTGAGAATAGTTAAGGGGCAGTGGAAGACAAAAACTAAGCTGATCTCTGGTGCATTACATTTGGAGATCACTTGGGAGAGTCTTACATAGCCCTAGTGGCACAGTGCTTACCAGTTAGGCCACTAACGGAACTACAGCTTCAGCAGTTCAAAACCATGAGCTGCTCCATGGGAGAAAGACAGGGCTTTCTACTCCTGTCAAGAGTTAGTCTTGGAAACTCACTGGGGCAGTTCTACCCTGTCCTATAGGGTGGATGTGAGTCGACAATGAGTGAGTTTGATTCCTTGAGAAGAAACTTTTAGTTACTTACTAAGATGCATTTTCTCCATCAGGCACAGAACCAGACAGCATTTCCCAGCATCTCTCACACTTTGGTGTATACGCTTTTGACGAAATCCCTTCCGATGGAATGTGGGCTGTGGTCGGGTTCACCTGATGGGCACTACTTCAAGAACTGGCCTATAAAAACCTTCCATGAACAGCTCTTTCGTGGAGGGAGGGTGGAGTGGAAAGGTGGAACAGATCACAAGTATCTACATATAACTTCCTCCCTGAGCGATGGACAACAGAAAAGTGGGTGAAGGGAGATGTCGGACAGGGAACGGTATGACAAAATAATAATTTATAAATAATCAAGGGTTCATGAGGGAGAAAGGAGCGGGGAGGGAGGGGGAAAATGAGGAGCTGATACCAAGGGCTCAAGCAGAAAGCAAATGTTTTGAGAATGATGATGGCAACAAATGTACAAATGTGCTTGTCACAATGGATGGATGGATGGTGATAAGAGTTGTATGAACCCCCAATAAAATGATTTTAAAAATTTATTTTCTTCTCTTTTCCCTCTGCCACTTGGATATACATGATGACAAGTGTTCAAGGGATGACAGAGAGCAGACACCCAGGTTCCCGAATTACTGCCAGAAAAAGTTCTCCCATCAAGCTAGCTATCTGTAGAAGCCCAGTATGTTTGTGAAGTCATTACATTCTAAGCTTGCTTGTGTTCAAGGGGATCCCTGGTGGTGTAAACAAGTCTAAAGGGCGGGCTTTTAGTGACTGCAGTCCACCCACCAGGCAGGAAGAGCCCAGGAGGGGTGTGAAGCAACAAGTTGCTGTTAGTTGATTCCGCCTCATCAGCACTCCACATGGGGCAGAACTCCCTCCACAGGATTTTCACCTTTACAGAAGTAGAACCCCAGGTCCTTTCCCAGTGGGTTCAAACTGCTAGCCATTGAGTTCACAGTCCGGTGCAGACCGTGCCAGCTCTCGGTCAGATTTCAGCCATTGTAAACTCTATGGAGTGCAGTCTGCTGGATGCACTCAGTTGCACTGAGGTGGAATAGCCTAAGGGCAATGTAGGTTTTGTGGTGGTTGTTATTGTTTTTGGTGTATTAAAGCAATAGACACAATTCTTTCAAATCTGAAAAACAAAATAGCATTTGTTTCTTGTCATGCAAAGTAGCACAAAGAGGTCTGCGGTCTCTCTGAACAAAGTTAAGTGGGAGTTTGTTTATAGAAGGTTTGGTAGCCCTAACACCACAGTGCTTTCAGCATTGCCATACTAGGAGCCCTGGTGACATAATGGCCTATGATAATCACAAAGTCAGCAGTTCGAAACCACCAGCTTCTCCAAGAAAGATGAAGCTTTCCATCCCCCTAAAGAGTTGCAGCCTTTACAGAAGTAGAATGAAACCCACCAGGGCAGTTCTACTCTGCCTACAGGGTTGCTGCAAGTCAGAATTAACTCAGTGGCACTGCGTTGAGAGTTTTTATACTACCTGCAAGGTTGACGGTTCAAACCCACCAGCCACTCTGCAGGAGAAAGATGAAGCTGTCTGTTTACATACATACTTGCAGTCTAGGAAACCCTATGGGAGAAAAATGGGGCTTTCTACGCCCATGAAGAACTAGTTTTGTAAACTCACAGGGGCAGTTTTGCACTTTCCTGTAGGGTCGCCAAGATGGCATGGACTTGATGAAAATGTGTTTTTTTTTTTTTTGAGAACACATTATATAGGGTCATTATGAGTTGGAATGAACTTGACTGCCATGGGCTTGGTAGTTGGGGGTTATATAAGGTTTGGGGAAGATACGGATATAGAGTGGCTTTGGACCGACTCAAAGTAATGTACGATTAGTCATTGAATGTGTCGATTTCAGGAGCAGGTCCAGTAAAGCAAGGTTTGGGGACTGAGGGTGACGAAGCTCTAGATGGACACTGACACCAGGTTTAAGAGTTTCCTATGTAAGTGCTGGTGGACATGAGCAAGGTCCTCAGGCAACAGTGGAATTTTCCATTCTCCACTCCCTGTCAGCCTTCCTTGTCAGGTCACAGAAGAGGCCATTAAATCATGTGTAGAACAGGGATTGGCCAACATTTTCTGTGCAGAGTCAGAAAGTAAATGTTTTTTGTGAGCTACACCAGCTCTCTGGTAACTGCTGTTGGAACAGAGAGCAGCTATAGAAAACATGTAAACTAAGGAGACTGCCAATAAAGCTTTATTTGCAAAGACAAGTGGTGGGTCAGATTAAACCCATAGGCTGTAGTTTGCAGTTCTCTAAAAACCCAGAACCTTAGATTGGGAGAGAGTGGTGATCTGGTTTGCTTGGGCTTTTATGTAGGGTTATGATAGGGCAGCCACCACACAGTCCCACTGAAGACTCTTGCCACCAACTGGATGGTACATGACTGCAATAGAAACAAATATGCAACCACCAAGATAAAGAGGGACTGGTTGTACACCCAAGCCATGATGGAAGTCTCCCCAGATTGCAAAGCAAGACCAAACCCATTGCTCCCGGGTCAATTCCAAGCCATGGCAAGCCCATGCATCACCGGGAGGAATTGCTCCATGGGCTTTTCTTGCTTGTGATCATCACAAAGCCAGATCTTTGGGCAACTTAACACTTGAGTGCCTCCTATTCATTCCATCTCGGGAAAGATGCTCTTCTGGACCTTGCCAATTACGGCAATGAGGCAAAGGAGCATCAGCCACATTTCAAGTGTTGCTTTTGTTCTAACCTTTTAGAGAATGTTGAAAGTCTCTGTGAGATCTTGGGAAGCTGAGGGGACACCAAAAAGTATGTGGAAAAATTCTGTTACCTTTTACTTTATCCATACATACACTTTGTATAAATGAAAATCCCCCTTTGTGAGATAGGGAGATAGCTCAGGCCACCTATTATGTTTCCCCTACTGTTCATCCAAGAAATGACTTCTTGTGACACCAAGTCTAAAGCTTGGGAGGTCTTTGTCAAGCTTTGGGGCATTAACTCCTCCCCAGCCCCCTCTTCCCATCCCTGTGTCATGATTGGGTTGATTCCTACTTCAGCCAACAAGAGATATGGTTTTTGAGGCTGCACATCTTTATGGGAGCAGGTATCCGCTCCCGCGGGGGAGCAGTTGGTGGGTTTGAAACCCCCACCTTGCCGATAGCAGTCCGACCCTTACCCAAGAGTGCCGCCAGGCCTCCTTCCGAAGGAATATGACTCAGCATGAAGGGAAGTGAAGTTCTGATGACTGCTACGTGAATCTTGAGACCATGTTGTGTCCAACATGAGTCACACACAAATGGACAAATATTGTATGACCCCACTTACATGAAATTGCTAAAAGAGGCCAACGTGTAGAGAACACAGTTGATTGGGGGCTACCAGGGCAGGAGGGTCAGGAATAAGGAGCGGCATTTTGCAAGGACACCGAGCTTCCATTACACGAAAAACTTGGGAACGGGCAGTAGCGGTGATGGCACAGCACGCCGAACACGAATATCACTGAACTGGTGAAAACAAGATGAAACAGCACGTTTTGTTTCATACACACGCAGACACACACACACACACACGCCTCAAAAAGTCTATGGAACAGTGGAAGGAAGAAAAGAGAATGGCTCTTTCCCACTAACAATTTCAGGGTACTTAGTCATTGCCCATGCCATGTGTTAAAAGCAAACAACACAGGCGTCTGTCGCTATTGAGGGAGAGAGGCAAAGGGCTGAAGAAAATGTACACAAATGTAAATGCCATTCTCCCCTCACTTGCATTCCAACATGCAACCAGGGGCTGCTCTGTCCATATTAGGGAAGGCCTGGCTGCTTTGATGACCAGTGTTAGGCGAAGTATTGTGACTTTTTTTAGGAGGGAGGGGCTAGAAGGAGGGGGCAAGGGAACTGGTCAGGAGGCTGTAAAATCAGTTGGCTAAATAACCACTCTACTTTCCTCCAACATAACAGTGTAGCTCTAAGAAGTGTGAAAGAGACAGGAAACTCAGCTCAATGTTCTGAATCATATTCCCAAATGAGGTTATCTGCCATGCCCTGAAATTGCACCCAAATTAACAATTGGTGTTGAGATTGGCTCGAATCTAGTCAAGCATTCAATGCGTGCTTTTGGCACAAAGCAGAACGGGAAGGCCTGGAGCAGATTCAGCCTTCTGGCACTGAATGCTTTCCACTTTCATGATTCAACTCCCACCATCCTGTGCGTGGCTTCCTTCACACTAAGCACCAGGGATTGTTTTTAAGTATATGATTTGCAGCGGGGGTATAGTTACGTGGTGTGTGCTAAGAAGATAACGAGGAACCAGGGGGCCCAGCACCTCAGACTTAAAGGCTAATGCTCTCACCCCGTTGGAGAAACCCCTTTCTGTTGTTATTTCTCCAAACTACCGTGCCTTCTCTTGTTCTGTTCCTTAAGTATGTCTGTTACCTTCTATAACTGCTCTATCATTTTCTCCTGCAGCAATTGGCAGGTTTTGTTTTGTTTAATCTAGAAAGAATAAGGGTCCACGCCGACCTTGACCACAGAAAATGTGATGCCTTCACCTTCAGTGGTGGTGCTGGGAAATAAAAATTGTTGATGATGTAAAGCCCCAGCACTTGTGGGTGTCTGGACATATTTACAAGATTGTTTGGGTCCACAATTCTCCCAGAAACCGAGCTCACCCTACGTAAGACTTCAGCTAGGATGGCCTTCTCTCTCAACTGACAACCCTTGATGTTGTCTGGCTGAGGCAGTTCTCTGGGAATGGGGACCACAAGGTTCCCTAAGAGCCCCAACCAGAGGCACAGGCCTGGGACCTGAAGCCTCCTTCCAGGACAGCTGGCTTGAACTGCCTCCTGCTCCACCCTCACTATGGCAGTTTGCAGAGCTGTGGGAGTGGTCGCAGAAATCTGGATGGAGCTTTGCAAAGACAGCTTTCAATTAAATATCAGGGGGAGTGAACCAACCCATTATTTTTAAAGAGGCTGAGTCACTTTGGGTTTGGCATTTTTGCTTGTCTTACACGTCTGACCTCTCTATCCCCAGGTGGGGGTGTGTGAAAAAAAACAAACAAGAAACAATATAATCAAGTTAATTAATCAGAAGGTTGGCAAATCACGGAAAAACATCTTTTCAAAGAGAGCAGGCGTAAAAGGACAGAGGAATGCCGGACTGCCTGCTGCCTGGAGGCCGCGGGCCTTTGAAGTGTTCAAAATTCATCCTTCGGCCTCAGTAATGAGGTTCGGAGGTTTCCAAGCTTGACTGGTTTGTGGCCGCTGAGGCATCACTTAGTCACTAGAGACAAAGACCAATGATTGGCAAGAGACTATTCAAGAGTTGTTTCTTTGGCATATCCTTGCTGCGGGCAATGCGCTAGCTGCCAAATCAGGCTGCCGGTGACATTACAGGTGTGAGCACCTCTGCATCAGGTGACATCTCCCTGGGGAATGTGTTGACTGTATACCTGCCTCCCGTTAGGCCCCCAGGTGGAAGAGCTTCCGATGATAAGTACCGGTCCTCCTGTAACATTCTTTCTTTACAAGCGCTAACACCAGTTAACTCAGCAGAGGCTTAACACATGCTAATCAGGTCTCCTGAGGCTATACCTTGATCTCACCTGGTTTACATTTCCCAGAGCAGCAAAGGTAAATGCAGGCTCCGGGTCTTACTCCTTGTAAGGCCAGCCCAATTGGAACTGGAATCACGATTAATTTCAGTGGGAAAGACCTCTCCCATGTCCCGGGAGGTCCCAAGTTGATGCCCCTCCCTGCTGAAACACCAAAGCCCATGAAAACAAATCACAGGCACTGACTGGCTGGAAGAGCCATTTCCTCCTTGGTGTTCTGTTAGCTCCTGCCGAGGCCTCCGTCCGTGGCTTATGACAACCTCCTGAGAACCAAGTCTGACACAGCAACCCCAGTGGGTTGTGGAAGTAGAAAGCCTGGTGGCTCTCCCTCGGAGCTGCTGGTGGTTTCCCACTGCCAACCATGCGGATCTCAGTGCGACTTGTAACCACTAGGCCACCAGGGCTCCTCAGACGACGTAAATCAAGTATTTGTGTCCATTGTGCTTATGCAGCACATGAGGGTTTTCCTCTAGCTTACCGAACATGATAGCCTTTCCTATTTACAGCTGCTGCTCTTTGTCTCAGAAGCCCCAAACAACAGTTCTACCGTGTTCTATGGCAGCGGTTCTCAACCTGTGGGTCGAGACCCCTTTGGGGGGTTGAACGACCCTTTCACAGGGCTCACCTAAGACCATAAGAAAACACATTTCCGATGGTCTTAGGAACCGAGATGTTGGCTTTTTACGCATACTGTCGCAAAATGTCGTAATGTAGCTTACTGTTATATTAAGACTTACCCATGTTACACCTTACTTTAAGACAAAATTTCATTTGTCATTAGAAATATTAAAAAAGAAATATTTCAGTATAATGAGTTTTTGTGATCCATCACTATACTGTATGTTCAATTTGTAACAATGAAAATACATTCTGCATATCAGATATTTACATGATGATTCATAACAGTAGCAAAATTACAGTTATGAAGTAGCAAAGAAAAGAATTGTATGGTTGGGGGTCCCCATCACATGAGGAACTGTATGAAAGGGTGGCGGCATGAGGACAGTTGAGAACCACTGCTCTGCAGGGTCCCTGTGAGGTGGGACTGGCTCAAAGGCAATGGGTTGGGTTGGGTTGGGTTGGGCTGGGCTGGGTTGCTTTGGGAAATGACTGATTCTGTTTTTTTCTTAGTATTTGATCCACTAAACTTAAGAGTCAGTTTGTAAGAAAACACACACACACTGATATCTGATATCTACACAGTTCTATCTTTATTTTAAAAAGTAAACCAATGAAAGCCACGTGAATTACCCTTCTGAACAAGTTAAAAGAACAGTGCATGCACATTTGCATATTGTATAGGGTTATCCAAGTATGCAGAAGTATGAGAAATGTGAAGGCAGAACTCAGGTAGCACAGGCCAACCTTGCGGCTCTCTTTCTCAGGCAGGCAGCAGCCCAAAGAACCCCTAATGCATCCATCCTGGGAGGGCCACAGGAAGGAGCGTGGGTGGTGCAGGGGTTGCAATCAACAGCCACTCCTATGGGGGGGGACAAAGTAGCTTCTATCAAGAACAGACTCTTGGGAACCCTTACTGGACCATTCCACTTTGTCCTCCAGAGTCACTTCCGAGTTGGAAACTGGTGGAAACCTAGTTTCTGATTTGGAAGAGCCAAAGAAAGGTGTACGCTATCTTTTGTGGCCAAACAAATCTCCTCTTAACTTCTGGGTGCAACTTGAAAACAATAAGCATTTCTTCTTTCTCTTGGTCTGTGGGTTCACTGGGCCGCTCTTTGGGTCTGAGCCAGTTCAGCTGGGCCTGGATGGTCTAGAATAGCGACAATCACGGATCTGGTGATTGGCAAACTGGTTGGCAGAAGGAGCCACACTCACAGGTCCGGCAGTTGGCCAGATGCCAGGGGTGGTGATGGTCATGTACCCTTCTCCTCGTCCATCAGGAGAGCCGGGAGTTAGTCTCATGCTGGCGGAACAGTTTGAATTACCAGCCACAAGAGCAGGCAAGCTTCCGCTTGTTTCCCGTTTACTACCAAGAGATACATCTGAGCCCATAGAGTCAAAGCATGGAGAAATACACCCCACTTCTCGATGGAAGAAGCTGGGAAAGCCTGTGGCTATTCTGTTCCATCTAAGCTAGGAAAACAAAGCCGAGATATTAAATATTCCTCAGAGTTGAATGTTATGATTGCAAGAGGGTGAGCAGAGGGGCCAACTTCTAAGCCCAGTAGCTTTCCAGGGCCCTTGACTACTAAGGCAGAGATCGAATACCAAGGAAGTAGGCAGAGGTGAGGCCTTCCCAGGGTCCTCGCTGTGTACAACTCGAAGGAATTTCAGTATCGAGCCCAAGAGCAGTGAGAAACCAGAGCAGGGTTGTTGTTTTTTTAATGAAGAAAGATAAGATCATTTGGACTTTAGGGGAGACAGTAACTCTAGAAGCTTTGCCAGGAAGGGGAGAGTGAGATAAAGCTTCAGTCACAGAATGTGGGATCAAGGGACAGGTTTTTGTTTTTGGCAGAGATGGGTGAAACAGGAGCTGGCTTGAATGCTGATGTATTTCAAGAGCTTCAAGGGAGAGTCCCTGGGAGGGAGGCTGGGGCAGGGAGACTGAAGCATGTGTGGATGGTTTGACGTTTGGGTTAAGTCGTCATATGATAAAACTTTCTAATTTTGTTGTGTAGTTTTAGGGATTTTCATACGTGCACAGTTCTGCCCAACCGCTACCACAATCAAGCCGTGGAAAAGTCCCATCACCCCAAGAACCTCCTTTGTGTATATTCCTTCCTCCTCCTGGCCTGATCCTCTGGCAACCACACACCTAGTCTCCATCACGACAGTCTGACTTCCCAACTGGCTTGCTTCCTTGACTTGGCATTGTTTCCTGACCGGACATCGTCACGTTGCCTGTATCGGGAGATTATTCCTTCTCCTGGCTAAGTGGTATATATTCCACTGGACATGGCTTCGGATAGACTCCTCCCTCCTGCCCCAGGTTAGCAACTCTTTCCTCTAACGTACACATCCAACCCCAGTGCCTCCGCTTTCAAAAGGGGCCTCTGCCCACTTCTCATCACCTGGTTCAGACCATCATAAGCCCTTCCTCCTACTCCTCCATCCCATGGGCACCCCCACAGAAAACGGCAAGCATAATTCTCTCCGCGACTTAAGTCTGATGGTAAACTCTCGCCCAATACTCTCCTGTGCTTCAGGGCTGCCAACCCAAAATTGCCACCGTGGCTTATAGGTCTATTGGGTGCTTGGCTACCTCTCTGATTTCACGCCCACTGTGCCCTCAGGCACTCTGCATTAGCCATGGTGGTCTCTCTCCTCTTCCTGCAGCAGGGCAAGCCTGCTCACGCTCCGTGGCCCCCTTTGAGCTTGCTCCGCCCTCGGTCTGGGGCAGTCGCCCCTGCTAGATATCCATAGGGCGTACCTCTATCGGATCCAGTTCTTGCTGCATCCCTCCCCAGTCAGTGACTCGTGCTCTGATGAAACTGTATAAAACAGCAGCGACTTGACACCTGCGTCATCCTCCCCCTGCTCTGTTCTTCGCCATAGCCGTGTGACGCTGTTTCTTTTCCGCGTCCCCAAACTAGAGTAATAGACCACTGAGGACAAGGAACTCAAGCACCTGGAAGAGGATCTGGCTTGGAGGATAGAGGAAGTTCAAAACATATTTTTGACTTAAGAAATCATAGAAGGGCAGGGCAAGATGGGAACACATGAAGGGACCGTTCTAGATCTGGGGCAGTCTCCAGTTTTCATGCTTGTAGTTGCCAGAGCAAGGGGAAGTCTGGTGATTTGCAGACAGCAGGTAGCGACTTGACTAGAAAAACCAGACAGTCGTGTGCTACAGAACATCCATTCAAGCGACATCTGCCTGCACATATGTCTGTGGACCCGTAAGGTGAGAACAGAGTTCTAACATAACCTTAGGGACACAAACACATGTAGCAAATGCAACAGCTTTGTATATATAACACGTGTTTTTCATGTCTCCTTCGTACAAAGCAATTATGCCACCAGGGGTATGATGGTACAGTATACACACAATCTATAATACAACTGTCTTGAGAGTCACAATCACTGCCTATGTTTCCAGCTTATGCATGTATTGTTCAGTACTAGCTCTTTTTAAAGTTTGACCTGGAACAGTGTATGGTGCAGTGATAGACCACAGCATCCAATCTCAAGTATAGCATGTCTCTGAATGTGGCAATGTCATCTCTCTGCTTAGCTTGCACCCAAAAGTTTTATCGTAAAGGGCATCCTGGCTCCCCAAGGCAGTAAAACATGTGGTACCCATAGCAGCAACAAGGGACAAAGGAGAAACATCCATTGGGAAGTGAAATAAAAGGTTATTAAATAACACGAAGGGAGACCACATTGCCTGCTATTGCTCACAAGTCAGGCACCTCTGCTTGCTAAGTATATAAGATGGTGTTCGCACAACATCCAAATCACAATAAGTCTTATTTCACGGAATGTCTGGTGGGCATTGAGTACCACACGCCTGTAATAAAATTCTTCGGCCATGTTGAGACTCCATCTAAAGATGGTAAATGGTAAATACTGAGTGATGCCTCTGTTCAGTAGGAGAATTTCCCCTGACTCATTATAAGGGACGCAGCACAGGGTCACAGCGAAGCACAGACTTGGTTGGGTGGCTGTAGCAGGGGAAGAGGTAGGACATGGGGCGGGGGTGGGTGGGGGGGGTGGGGGTGTTACATAGACAGGCCATTAAATCTGAGTTGGATAAGAAGGGAAGTGAGGAGTGGAAGGGGTTAATTGATAAGAGATAAAACAGGGGCTTTCAACAGATTAGAGACTGTTAAAGGGGAAGAACATTAAAGGGAAAGAGCAACATTCCGGCTGAAGAGATAGCAGCAGGCTGCGACTGGCCCAGGGCGATGTTTGCATTCCTGATTACAGGCAGGTTACAAGTGAGAGCCTTGGGGAGTCTGTCTTTAAGTTACAGTTGTAGGTATGTCAGAACAGGCACAAACAGTTCTGCACTGGAGCCCCAGTTAGTCAAATGTTTCTTTTGGTATGTATTTCACCTTTTCTAGGCCTAGCAACACTCAATCAACACTTCCAAATGCCCTAAGACATCTTAAACGTACTAATACAATAGATAATATAAAATAGTAATAATAAAAGTAACTCTGTGTGGTACTGGACTGGAGAGAGAGAAGGGATCTGTGAGTGTGTATATATGTGTGCACAGGGATACAGTACTACAAAAACTTTTAAAGTTTTTGAAGCGTTTGTTTAGATAGGGGAAAATTATTTTAACGGTTAACACTTACTCTCATTCCACTGATGTCTTGCATACCCAAGGGGGATTCATGAGGTGAGATTCGGATTAACATGAATAATTGGAGGATGCTGCGGGAGCAGTGGCGACTGTCGAAGATGATGGGCCTGGTGCTGGGGAGGACAGACCTGGAGCTGGAGAGTCAGGGTTGGAGTCTGCTGCTAACAAGGGAGCGTTTACTACTGGAGTCAATTTTTTAAAGTGCACATCAAGGGAGCTTTGCTTTTTCCTGTCATAAATGGCCTTGTAGCAGCTGAGGCCCTCAGTAACTGCCCGATAAGCTTGGGTGAACCTTTCTGAATCAGGATCTTGTTCCTCTAACTTTGCCATCCCTGCTTCGATGAGACGAAAGGCTTCAGCTAACTCTTGGGTGAAAAACTTCTTTGGTTCTGAGTTTTTTGGGTCCTGGTCCTCTCCCTCCAATGCGATCATCTGCTGCTCCAGGTCCGTAAGGTCTTCATTGGTTAGTTCTTCCGTGTGGGAGTCAAGTAGCTCTACATCATTTTCACTGACGTCTAACTGCAGTTGATTACCAATATCAACCACAGCTTGCCTGGCTTCAGCGATGTCATCAGCTATGAACTCCTGAAAAGCATGCACGAATTGGGGGCACAATTTGTTCCACACCCCTTTCATATTCGATTCCTTCACTTCATCCCAAGCACCGGCAATGTTTTTGATGGCATCATAGATGTTATAACTCTTCCAGAACTGCCTTAAGCTTATCTCATCATCTTGAGTAGCCCTGACTGCTTGGGAGAAGGTCCGCTGTAAGTAACAGGCCTTGAAGGAGGTTATGACTCCTTGACCCATCGGCTGAAGTAGTGATGTAGTGTTAGGGGGTAAAAACACCACCTTGATATTGGGGTGAAG
The DNA here is from genome assembly GCF_050624435.1 of Tenrec ecaudatus. Taxonomy (NCBI): domain Eukaryota; kingdom Metazoa; phylum Chordata; class Mammalia; order Afrosoricida; family Tenrecidae; genus Tenrec; species Tenrec ecaudatus. The sequence continues at coordinate 55,411,226 of NC_134546.1, read as the reverse complement.
GTCGTCTAAAGTGTTTGGATGGCCGGGCGCATTGTCAAGCACAAGGAGAACCTTGAAAGGAATTTTCTTGGCCAAGCAATAATGTTCAACTGCAGGGACAAAGTGGTTCAAAAACCAGTCTTCGAAGATGGCAATCGTAACCCAGGCCTTGGCATTTGCCTTCCAAATAACGGGAAGGCACGCTTTAATGATGCGGCGAAGGGCCCTCGGGTTTAGGGAGCGATACACAAGCAGAGGCTTGAGTTTGAAATCCCCGGAGGCGTTTCCCCCAAGCAATAACGTTAGCCTATTTTTTGATGCCTTATGCCCTGGTGCGTTTTTTCCCTCTCTTGAAACATAGGTCCTTTTGGGCATTTTCTTCCAACATAAGCCGGTCTCGTCCACATTAAATATTTGGTCTGGCAAATAACCTCCCTCCTCGATCATCTTTTTCAACGTTTCGGGAAAATCACCCGCCGCACTTACATTGGCACTCACTGCTTCATCCTGCACTTTAAAATGATGCAGATTTGCCCTCACCTTGAACCGGTTGAACCAACCCCGACTGGCAACAAATTCTTCATCACAGTCACCTCCGCTTGCGGCACGCGCAGCTTTTAAGTCGTTGAAAAGGCTCCGTGCCTTTTCTTGCACTAAACTAAGGCTAACAGGCATATTGTGCTGGTTTTGGTCATTTAACCAAATTATCAATAGCCTTTCCATCTCAATAATTAAGCCACTGCGCTGCTTGGTGATAATTGTCGCTTTCAGGGAGAAGGAACCCTTTACATGCTCCATTATTCTTAGCTTATCCTTCAAAATTGTTCCGATCGTTGACCGGCTGTAGCCTAAAGCTTTTCCGATGACGGATGGCGTCTCGCCTCTTTCCGACCGCTTTATTATCTCCACTTTATTTTCGATTGTGATTGTTTTCCTTTTCTTGGACACAACTCGGGCATTTATATTGGACTGCGCCTTTGGAGGCATGGTTACAAGGGTGAAAAAAAAAGAGAGGGGGGGATTTAAGCCAGATACAAACACCAACAAAGTATTAAGAGCAACTCGATCCAATTTAAAAAGGGTGATGGTGTTCTTCTTGAAGCCCATCAATCATGGAAGCCAGGCAGTGTTTCCGGGAGAGTCACCAAGTGGTACCTGCGCTTTTTATTAAGAACAATTATATTTCACTCAAATTCTGAGTGAATCAATAGGCTTTTAAGGCAGTCCCGGCTTACGTAGGGCTTACTGTATGTACCAGGGACAAGGTCCAAGTTTGAGCTGTGGGACTGGGAGGCTGATGTGAAGGCTGCTAGAGAAGAGAGCCACTGTTGGAAGAGCTGTCCACATCGACTCTGAAATCATCAAAGGAGATGGTCACAGGGGAGAACGGTTACAAACCCAAAGATGTCTGCAGAGTGGGCCAGAGGGGCAAGGAAGTCTGAGAGTTGGGCCAGAAGTCGCAGGTGTCCATCTGAGAAGGTGGCAGGATTTTGCACATAGTCCTCACCTTGGGAATCTAAGAAGTGAGAAAAATATGGCAGATAGTCCCTGATAGGTTTTAGGGCACCCTGCACTTAGAACTGTCCTTTGGTGGAGGGTACATCTTAACTTTAGTAAAGGAGTCTTGATGGTGCAGAGGGCTAAGCAGTAGCTTGCCAACCAAGAGGTGGCTGGACTTTCGTCAACTCTGCCTGAGTGAGATGACAGGGTCCGCTTCCATAAAGATTTAATCTTAGAACGCCTCGAGGGTACACAGAGCCACGACATGGTCGCTATGAGTGCCAGTGGACTCCAGGCAGTGGGTTCACGTTAGAGGCCTGTAAGTTTGCTGATATTATCATTCTCAGACGTCACTCTGACAAAGATCGGGCTTATAAAGATACCGATAATAAAAGGCAGTAACAATGAAAACCGCAACACAGAGGAAATGAGCTACCTGACTTAGGACGACGGAATCGTCCGATCGAAACCCCATGGTTCGCTCGGGGACTACCTGTACATGTGAAGGGGCTCCAGGGGGACACAGCAGCCTCAAGGGACAGCCAGGTTTCGGTTTAAAAAAAAATGGAGTTCGGAGACAAGTTGATGTCTGAAGGCGTGGGAAGGATGTGAGGAAAGGACGGAAGCAGCGGAAACCCCAGACACCCCTGTCTTTCACTTACCTGTCACCCCAATTGCGCAACCAGAAATTGCTCACAGAAGACAGCGGCCAGCCCGGCTCTTTTCAACTCCCCGCGGAAGTGCTCACACCGGAAGTCCTCAGTGTCCACACTTTCCCATTGGCCTCAAGCGTCCACTCTCTTCAACCCACTTCCGCCCGAGACCGTGCCGGGAGGGGCTTTTTCTCGGAGGCACTTCCGCTCCGCCCAGCCCCTCGCTCTCTTAGGAGCCGCTTCCGGCCCAGGGCCCCGCCCCTTACGCGTGGCCCCGCCCCACCGCCCCGCCCCAGGCCTGCCGGCCCGCCCCGCAGCGCCGCTTCCGGTGCGGGCCCCGCCCCGGCTGTGGCCCCAGGCTGCGGAGGAGGCTGAGACGCCGCTGCCGCGCCGGGGCCTCGGTGGCCGCCTCCTTAACCCACGGTGAACCGGAGCGCCCCGCACAGGTGAGCCGCGTGGGTGCTGGCTCTCCCCGCCGCAGCGGAGCGGGGGCTATGGCAGGTGAAGGGGAGGAAAGGTGGGAGGGGAGGCAGGTGTGTAGAGGGAGGGGGAGGGGGGGAAGGAGCGGGAAGGCGCGGGCGGCGGGGCGCGGGGGCCGCGGTGGGAGCGTGTGAGCGCTGGGAGCAGCCCCGAGACGCCAGTGACCCTTAAGGCGTTTTGAGATAAAGAGAAGGGAAGAGCAAGAGGCCCCAGGAGCCGAGGGGCCAAAGATAGTGGGGTTGGGTCGATCGGAGAAGAGGCCAGAGGATTCGCTGGCAGAGCTTGGCACAGGTAAAAGTGGTAGGGCTGAATTGGGGGGGCCATGAAGAATGGAGGGGGGGAGGCTGGCGTGGCCACAGAGGTGGGTAGGGGCCGCGAAGGAGGCGTCCAGCAGGGAGGGCGGAGGGAGTGGTCAGCAAGGCCGGCTGTAAAAGCTGCACGCAGTCCGTTGCTCCTAGCTTGGTGGTCCGGGAACTTTCGGGGGGATGGGGGAGGGGGGCTGTGTGAAAGAATGAAGTGGTTTCGAGATTTCTGAGACAAGTTCTCTAAATATAGGCAGGTGGTACTATTTGGATCAACTGACGGCTTAGGGACGGGGGTGGGGAGGACGGGCCCTGGGGTGGGGGGTGGGGGTGGGGGTGGGGGGAGGGTGTGTGTATTGAGTGCCGAACTGAGTCATCTCCATCGTTCCGAAGAGGCTCCGAGACGCCTCCCCCTCTCCTCTGGAGGGGACAGCGTACCGAGATGATGGTGCCACGAGACAAGCAGCAGTTGTTCAGTGACTGGAAGGACTGGGTTGGAAATTTATTCCGCTTTGTGATGGACTCTGGTGATGATTGGGGAACTTTAAGTGGCCAACGGATTGTTTGCCATATTCTTTGTTTGGTTTTCTTTGTCCCAGCTTGCTTTTATTTTCAAACGAATACTTTTGTCCACGGGCTCTCCTGGGGACGGGCATCTCTTCGTGCTTTGTTACACTGTAAGAGGAGCTCTGGCCCAGGGAAAGTATTGCGCTGGCTTTCCGAGTGCTGGGAGAGGAAGTAAAGGCTGTGAGAGGCCAATTGGAATTTGAATAGTTTCACCGAATACAAAAGGCGAGGGCAGCAGGGCTTCCAAAGATAACCCGGGGGAAAAAAAAAAAGGATTCTTCGCATCTGGTTTATTAGTGTTCTCATTGCTCAGCTTCAAAGTTGATATGTTTTAACCAAACCCACGAAAGATACTCATAAGCCCGAGCTGCTTTGGATGCAATTGCACCCCCCGTGGGTTTCTGAAGATGTTGGAGACTTGAGGGTTTTGTTGTTGCTGCTGTTTGCTCTCAGGCAGTCCTCACCCGGCGGTGAGATGACCCAGTCCCGCTTGTGTTGTGCAGCTGCTTCGCCCGTGGGACGACAAAATTGCACGCCATGTTGCAAGTCCTGTTGATCTAAACTTTGCCTGTGCATGGTGATCTGCTCAATGATGTCTCCCTCAGATGTGTGGGGGCTGGGATCCTGGGGCGGAGGGGCGGGGCGAGGAGAGGGTGTGAAAGGGGGGTGTGTTTGGAGACTGATTGGTAAGAATGCTGATAAACCTGCCCCCAGAATACTTGTGGTCAGAAAGCCCTTTCTTTTAATATTGGTCATAGATTATCATAGTACAAGTGAATCTGGAAGAAAAAGGGGATGTGGAGAGATTTACTTGGCCCCTTCTTAAAAGGAGAAGCATTAACTTATTGTTTAGACGCAGTTGATATCTGTTTCATATTAATTAACTTCAGAATCTCCAGAGGAATTCCCCCTCCTGTTTGGTACTTTTCATGTTGTTGTTGTTGCTGTTTTTAAGTGACAATTGCAATTTGAGCGTCTTGCCTCCTTGTGTGTCTTCCGTCCCAGCTGTTGGACGCGGATGCTTTCTGAGACGGTAATGTCCAGTTAGCATGGCTCAGCCCCTTATCAAGCAGGCTGGCAATTTGATCTGGAACGTTTGAAAAATGTAAGCCCCGGAGCAGTTCTGCTTGGTCCTGTGTTTTTCTATGAGAGAAGTCATTCTGTCTGCCGCTAGCTGTGTCTGTCTGGCCAGCGGAACTCTCTGGGTTGGGCCTGGGGTCCAGAGTAGCGCACGTGCTCTTTTGGTAGGCAGACCCTTCTTTATTTTCGTGGTTTTCTTAGTCGCAACCTCTCTGTGATGCAGACCCAGTTGCCTTTTCGGTAGCAAACAGCTTAAATATGTGAGAATGCTCAGGGAAAGGGATCAGGATGCAGGTGCTAGCAAATGAGATACAGTTCCTGGGACCACTTCTTTTCAAACCGTCAGCAGTGCACCTCTACTGAGCTTCAAAGGCGCTCAGGGGGTCCTGTGGTTAAGCATTCAACTGCTAACCTAAAGGTCACCTGTTCAAGCCCACCGTCCACTGCGAGGGAAAAAGACATGGCAGTCTGCTTCTGAAAAGATGATAGCTTTGGAAACTATGGGGCAGTTCCACTCTCCTACAGCGTGGCTGGGAGCCAGAACCGGCATGATGAGAATGGGGCGAGAGTTTCGTCCTGTATTTCCCCTCTTCAGTTCAATTCCTCTCCTTGAGAGCCTTGTCTCCCCACCCCTTTCCCAGCCCCCTGCCACTCAGTCATCTGAAAGTTCAGGTACAGGGAGAATCGGCCTAGTGTTCCCAACGCATGGCCCTGTATTGGAGAAGAGAAAGCCTGTTTGTGCTTGTTTTACAGCTGTTGTTTTTCCCTCTTCCGTGGTTTCTGCCAATCACTTAAGGTTCTGACCCAGTGCGCCTCCTGGGTTGTACCAGGTCCATAGCCATGCCAATCAGTGGGTGAAGTTCCAGGCCGAGATGGAGCCTCTGCAGCAGCAACAGCCGAAGCAGCAGCCGCCCCCGCCGCCCCCACCGCCACACCTGTCTGCCTTACAGATGGATGCCCGGGAGAAGCAGGGGCAGCAGATGAGAGACACCCAGTTCTTGTATGCCCAGAAGCTGGTCACACCGCCTACTCTCCTTTCTGCCACACCTGGAAGGTCACCTGCCACCCCTGCCTTGGGTCCCTTAGCCCGAGTTCCACCAGCCTCTGCCACGCCCCGGGTTTTTGAACGAAGCAACATGAGCTCCGAACCCGAGGAAGAGGAAGGAGGCTTGGAAGATGAGGACGGGGATGAGGAGGATGCTGAGGTGGCTGAGAAAGAGGCACAGACTGCTTCAGAATTCTTCCATGTGCAGAAAGCGGCTCCCCAGGATCCCCGAGCGGGGCCCATGCCCAGTCTCCTTCCAGCACCGGGGCTCCCCCCTCACGGACCCCAGTCTAAAGAAGACCATACCAAAGATGCTTCCAGGGCCCCGCCTGCAGCCACCACGGCTGGGCAGCCCAGCTGGAATCTGGATGAGCAGCTCAAGCAGGTCAGTTCTGGCAGGGGGAGGGTGTCTGTGCGGCCTGAAGGCTGGCCCTGAGAAGGGTTCTGGAGCCGTGGGGGCCATGGAGATGCGCCCACCTCCGCGACCAGCAAGCAGCCAAGATGGGAATAGAGGGTGCTGTTTCTAGCTCGGCGTTTCTTCATTTAGTTCGAGTGAAATTACTATCTGTTTTTCTAAAGTCAGAATGAGGTGGTAACCGTGGTATGAAAAACATGTGAAAACGTTAAATGTGTGTCTTGCTACAGTTTCTCCTAGTCGTCCTGTAAGGAAACGATCCTGCCAAAGACAGTTCTTTTGGGGTTTGGGTTCCAGCAGCCTGCTCTGAGGCAGTTTGCGGTTTTGCAGCTCAAAGAGTTGATCATTTAAGGTTCGTATGCTGTGTGCAGTTCCAGCAAAGCACCTGCTAGCTGTCATTCGATTTCCCTCTTGTATCACCCCCTTTGACACAGCGCGGACAGACTGCACAACTCCCTGTAGCCACATGGCCTCCGGTGACTCCCAGACAATGTGCAGCACTGGAGCCATTCAGGAGGCTTTGAGAAACTGTAGACCCTTGGGTCTTCCTGACGCATCTCAGGGCGTGGAATCTAGTGAATCTCTGTTCTCAACCAAGGCTGTGCAGTTCCTGGTCTCTGGGAAACCGGCAGGGCCGGGGTTTCTTCACTCTAAGCATCCTCTTCGTGTGGTGCCGTGGTGCTGTTTAGATCAGTCACGAAGAGCAGAGAAGGCACTGTAGAAAGGTCCTCTGGTGCCTAAAACCCAGCATCTTGGGCCACGGTGGTCCAAAGAGCTGGGCTGAGTTTTACAATCGCAGCAGTTGCACCAGATTCTAAAGTCAGAGGGGTGAGTCAAAGCCCCCCTTCCCTCCCATTGACTCTCTTTGTGACCTTTCACCTTGCCACCCTACCTGAGCTAGGAATAAAAATAGCCAAGGTGCCTCACAAGCCTGTTGTCAGGAGCACCTAGCTAGCACCCAGGTGCCTGTTAGGTGGTGGTGACAGCGTGTCATTGAATCTGTTCTGACTGGTAGGTAGCCACCCTATGTGACAGGTTAGAACTACCCTATAGAGCTTCGCGGCTTCGATGGGTGGGAAGCAGATCACCAGGTCTTATGTTCCTTGAAAGCCGCTGGGTGGGTTTGAACCGCCATCCCCTGGACTACCGGCTGCTGAGTGCTTAACCGTTGCCTCAGACACATCTCTGAAGAAGGGACGGCCAATGAGAGTCGCCGAGGCTGCCTCCCTGACCACCCAGGGCAGTCACAGCAGAGCTGGGACTGGGATCAGAAAATCCCCACTTCCAGGACAGCAGCACCCTGGCCACCAGCCCAGACCCGCCTCCTGGCTGATGACTCTGGGTTAGCAAAACATCTGTGAGTTGCCGGCAGCCCCTGCACTGCTCAGGCGTTGGCAGCGTTCCATGGTGGCCTCTGAGTCAGCTCCTAGCGGCATCCCGCCCTGACAGCATGGGAAAGTTCAGGCTCGAGGCTGCTGGGCTGCCCCCACCTTGGCAGCTGGCCAGCCTCTGCGTGTGTGCGGTCGTTCCTAGAAAGTGCAGCTGCGTGCAAGGAACAAGTGGCGCTCCAGAGCTTGTCTGTCTTCAGGAAGTGCAGCAGGTGTTGAGGTCAAGCCATTAGGGCTTCGACAAAAGCGGCTTTTCAGAACTGGCGTGTGCACAAGCGTGCCTTGGCAGGGCACCCGGCTCTGCGCTCCTGGTGGCAGCGCCCCTGTGGCTGCACAGCTAGTGCTCCTGGGGCTGGCTGCCTGCTCTGATACCTTCCGTTCACTTCAGGTTTCTGTGTCGGACTCCCTAATTACTGGCCTCCTAGAGGGGCCTCGGTATGTGGAGACCAAGCAGTGAGTTTCAGGAGGTCGCTGTGGAACGGTGACTTAGAAACTCGAGAGCCAGCCTCCTTTGCCCAGGCTGCAGTGAATCCTCAAGATCTGTTCTGGGGTGTTCCCCTGTCCTGTCCAGTCCAAACTCTGCTTGGAAACCGCGCTCTGGGATTTTGTAAATGTTTGGTTGTGTTTATAATGAAGGTAAAGTAAGCATAGATATATGCCTGAGTGGTGTAGCTGCTAGGTGCTAGGTCAGCAGGTAGAAATCACCAGCCACTCCAAGGGAGAAAGATGCTGTCTACTCCCATGAACATTTGCCGTTTCGGAAACCCAGCGGGGCGGTTCTGCTCCGTCCTGTCATGTTGCTCTCAGTCAGAGTGACCCGATGCAAGTGGCTTTTTTGTTTGTTTTGATATCTCTATAACTCGATAGCTCATCTTTCTATAAATCTTCCAGGAGAGCCTATAGAAATCATTACAGAGAATGAGTCTAGCTTATTTTTGCTGCTGTTTAAAGCCTTTTGTTAGTTTGTGCCCCTAACCTCTGGAGAGAAATGAGAATACCCCTTGCCCTGGCCACCATTACAGAGCTCGTTTAAAATGGACACAAAATCATCTCGTTGACGACGTGTCCCCGGCGTCTGTACTTCTGTCTCCTACACGACAGACGTGTGCCAGGCGTGCCGTCCATGAGTGGACTGAGGCAGGCAGGCTCCTCCCTCCTGGACCTAATCTTGTGGAGGCCGTGTGGGAACCTCAAGGGATCTTGGGTCTCGGGTTGCAATAACTTGATCCTGTGTCTGCTGAAGCCCCACTGCCTAGTGTCACGATGCAGAGGTTTTAAAGACACCAAAATGCAGTCCAAAAGTTAATTTTGTCTGTTTTATAGCGTAATTTGGTAAGCCAACAGGATTCTCAAAAATATCTTTGAGTGTGCGAGTGTGTATAAGAGCATGTATACTCACGCGTGTCGGAAAAAAGGCATCTGCCAACTGCCAAGGAAAATACCACTTGCTTCTGGAAAACCCTTTTGTAGGACATGTAAAGGCACAGTCGTATCCTGGATGATCTTTGGAGAAACACTTAGAAAAAGTTTGCTTCTCAAGTCTTCGTTAGAGAGAATGCGTTCTCTGCCACTAGTGATGGGAAGGTGGATAATACCATTGAGCGGAACAGTCTAAAGCCCATCTGATTTCGATGGGCAGAGTAAAGGATTGTCAAACAAGACTACAGACCACGGGAGGTGGTGCTGGCCTGCTGGCAGGGGTGGGCTGGGTAGAGTACGTGTGTGCGTGTGTTTCTGCCCTCCGGGAAAAGGATGGTTCAGGCCGTACAGGCTTTGTCTGGAACCCAATATTGATTGGAGCCAGGCTTCCGGAAGGTTGCAGATGCCCTCAAGTAAGAGGAGAGAGTGCTCTCCTGGTAGGCATGGGGGCCAGGGTGTGCATCTGATTTTCTGCTAACCTGGGCAGGTTTTTTGGTTACTGCAGGTGGGAAGAATTCTTAATCTCCAAGTCTGCTTAGTCTCCAAGATCTCTTACCTCAGTCCCTGTGAGTAGTAAGCTGCAGTGTCTCAGGGTAGTCCTACGCTTCCTGGCACATACTACTTGTCTTAGGACACTTTGATTTGGCATGCTTTACAATCTTTAAAGGGGTTGGAAGGTGGGGGTCTGGTCCTTGGCTTTTCCCATTTTCTCTGCATAACTTTTACGAAACAACCTTATCACCTTCTAAGTACGCTCCATTACATTTAATACGTCTGTCAAATCTGTGATTCTGTTCTTGGAAAACATTTTTTCACACTCATCTGTTTGGATGACAGCACCTCCTAGTGTTTTTCTTCGCCTCGTCTACATTGGCAAATTGCTGTCCTTTCTTGTCCCTCTTCATTTGCAGAAACAAAAAAGTTGCCCTGAGTGAGATCCGGTGAGGAAGGTGTGTGGGGCAAGAGAGGCATGCTGGGGTTTTTTGCCCCAAACTGGCACACTGAGATTGGCTGTGAGAGCAGGTGCAGTGTTGTGGTTACAAAACCAGTTCCCCATCTGCCACAAAGAAGGCCTTTTTTATTGCACGCTGTTATGCTATCTTTTCAGAACCTCGAAATAGAACTCTTGATTAACAGTCTGACCTGGTGGATCGAACTCCAATTGCACTGGGAGTCAACATTTTCATCCACTCAGGAAGATGACAGCCGTCCAGAACGAGGCTTGTCGTCAGTGACGACACCTTTTTTGAAATGAGCGAGCCACTTGTGCACTTTTTCCCATCACACTGTCCTTGAGAGCTGTGTGCAACATCACAACAGTGTCTGCGCATTTGCAGGAAACCAAATGTTACAGCCGCACGCTGTTCTCTTAATTGACCATTACAAAACTCTAAACTGCTTTCATGAAAGAAAATACACTGTGACCAGAGAGACCCTTCCTTCCCAGGCAGCATCACTGGGTGCACTGGCTCAGAGCAGGCTACTGGATGCTCGCCTGGTTCGGGGGTGGAGATGTGAAGTACAGAAGCCCTGCCCAGCAGGGCTGCTTTTTGTTTCTTGGGGGGTGTCCCCTCACACTGCATGCCTCTGGCCTTGCAAACCCTAGTGGCATACAGGCTCTCCCCTTCTAATGGTGCAGCCCGGCGTTGCATGTCACAGGTGCTGTTCTTTGAAAGCAATGGAAGGCTGTGGCAACCTCAGGTGGAGGTCACTTTTCCAGCAGCATGCACTCACTCTGGTCTCCATGTCACATTTTGGTGATACTGTATCACACACTTTTTCCTAAAGCTATTGTACATTTAATAGACGGCCGCACAGTGTAAGCATAACTTTTATGTGTGCTCGGAAGCCCCCGCAAATGGTGTGACGCTCTTCTTGCAATTATTCACGTTATTTTGTTTGTCTGGAACGGAACCCACCACGCCTCAGAGCTCCCTCATTCTACATAATGATTTTCAACTGCAGGTGGTTCCTGCCCCTTACCAGGGCCACTGGACAATGTCAGGAGCTAGAGGCACAGCTTTGAGGGGTGGAGGGAGGGGGTGTTTGGGGCATCTAGTGGGTAGAGACCAGGGGTGCTGCTGTGCATCCTAAAGGGCATAGGTCATTCCCCTGCCCACCCTTCACAAAGAAGTACCCAGGCCAAAATGGACTAGCCGCAGCAAGGTTCCCCTGGCACTTTGGTGTCAGTCGCTGGAGGACGTTGGCAGCCTTGAGTTTTCTTGTTTGAAAATCGAGTTTCTGTCTTCCTTCTGTTGTTGTCTGAGTGACCTGCCAGCCTCAGAGAGGAATGGGATCTAGAACCTGCCGGCTCTTCCTTGGCTCTCCCCGCAGGCCTCCTCCCATATCGAGATGACTTCCTAAGATGTTAAGTCCAAAGGGGATGGGGGTGAATTAAGCCCACATTGAAGCTGTGGATTTAGACCCCAGCTCCACCATTTCCTTCCCACAGACAAGTGCTGCGTACCCTGCCTCTGGTAACCATCCACTCCAGGGGTGACGCTCCTCCACCCACACGTTCTGGTTGCTGCTTCAGTGACCTTGCAAAGGAAGAACTTAAACATGAAAGGTCTTTGTGAAATGTATACCACCAGACTAGGCTTAGTTTGCATTGTCATTAGCACCTTAATACCATCATTTGCCAGTGTTTACTGCCTTCATAGGTCTGATGGTCTCTAACTTCTGGTTAGAGTACTCCACCTCCTAGTCACGTATCCTAGGGCGATGACTTTAGTATTCTGAAGTTCTCTAAAGCAGAAACAGTTGCACTTTTAAAGTGGCTTTTTTGGAACTGGAATGTGTGCCTTTTTCCCCCCTGAGGTAGAAGTACCATATATACTTGTGTGTAAGCCGAGTTTGTCAGCACATTTTTAATGCAGTTTTTGATGTTCTGGTCGGCTTATACTCAAGTATACAGGGAATCCTTATTTCTCTAGGTAAATGAGCTTTCTTGGTCAGAAAAGGTCCTGGTTCTTGGCAGAGTGGGTCTGTGAAAACGAACGAGGCTGCTGGCCCCCAGGGAAACAGACCCCGAGGCACAGCAGTGACCTCCAGGGAACCACTGCTGCAGGACCAGGCAGGGTTACGCTCTGTTCTACCCCAGTCACCAAGCCTGAGCTCCTGATGGCAGCCAGCAGCATTCACAGCCAACCCCTGTGGGCGCTGAAAACTTCCTTTCAAACTTGTTGTTGTGGATGAGGTAACGTAGACCGTAGTTTTCCATTCAACAATTCAGGCACATTTCGTTTCTTGTCATTGATCACAACCCCCACCACGCACCCTGGCTTATCCCACTTCCTCCCTCTATTTCCTGTTTCCGTTCCTCCTCCTCCTCTCCTAACCTTCAGCCCTTTGTCCTTTTGGTCTTAAATGGCTGATGATTCTGCTCCGTTCCAGATCTGAAGGGTAGGTGATAGCCATAGTCTTGGGGGTGGAGGGCCCATCAGTCTGTATCTGAGGATTTTGAATTCTGCCCATGTTTTTCTCCCATTCTCCAGACCTTGTAGTGTGACCCTTTCCATAGGGTTGATGGTAGGCGCTGGGCACTCTCTAGTCCTTCTGGTCTCAGGATCACAGAGACTGATGTTTGCTTGGTCCATTGGACTGTGTGTTTCCATTTGTCTTAACATTTTCGTCACCGCTCTTTTCTCTGGATGGGGAGAGACCAAATAGTTGCACCTGACATGGCTCTTATGACAGACGCCAGTCGCTACGCACGAGAGTAGAACGTAGAACATGGTTTCTGTGAACTCGGTTGTGCCTTTTTCCTTGGTGTCCCCCCAAAACACGGTCCTGAACCCTGGATTAGGACTCACTCCCTTGGGGTGTTTGGTTATGTCGAGGTTTTCGTACCTTTGTCCCCTGGAAGTGCCACCCCACTCAAGGATCCATTCGCAGCAGAGTAAATACACACACACACACACACACACACAGCTATCCTCTGTGAGAGGTGAGATAGAGATATGTGGGTCTGTTCTCCTTCCCCTCCCCCTGGTCAGCTGTGTGTCTAACCTAGCATCTACTCTCAATCCTCACTGTGAGGATTGTGTCTTTGAGCAGTATTTGTTGCTCTTGGCCTTATCTCTTGCAAACCTTCCATTAGGCGGGCAGCCTCGTCTTTGCCCCACAGAGCAGGAATGCCCCACCAGGGCTCCTCACTGTCCCGTTCTTCACTAAGCATGAAGCCTCTGAACCGAACTCAGTGCCACCTCCTCCTCCCTCCACGTGTGTCCTGGATGCCACCCCTGCCCAGATTTTCAGAGACCTTGCTCCATCTGTAAACCCCTGATGGCTTTACTTCTGAAGTCCTGTCCACGGTTACACATACTCTGACAACTCCCAGTTCAATGATAGAAAACAAAAACCCTTTCAGCAGAAAACCAATCTCGTTTGGTTCTTATGCCTTAAAAACAAACAAACAAAACCCTTCCCTTGACTACATGTTTGCCTTGCAGCTTTTTCTGTATTCCCAGCTGCCTCCTCTCCCTCTGCTCCTCACCCCCAGCACAGCTCCCCCAAGGCATTGTTTGCCCCCGCCTCCACTTTGTCGTATCCCAGTCACTCCTCAGCACACTCCATCTGTACTACATGCCTTCCACGTCCCTGCAGTAGCCCTTGCTCAGGTCACCAGTGACCTCCGTGCTGCTAACAGCCCGTCCTGACGTCATCTGATGTAGCAGTATTGAATACAACTGACCAGTCCTCCTGGAGGCAGTCTCTTCTCTGGATTCTGTAGCCCCAGAGTCTGCTTACCAAAGCTATTTAACTTTTATTTCTTGCCATTTTGAAAAACCAAAGGTACCCTGGTGTCAGTCGTCAACCCTCTCCTCGGGTCGCATGTGACTGGGTAACTTCTTTAGACTGCCATGGCTTCACATAGTACTTTCACATCAGCGACTCCAGTATCGCTTGCTCAAGCCCACATTTCTATCCTGAGCTTGGGGTATGTATTCCCAACTACGGTCTTGACATTTCCATTTAAATAAATGTCTTACTGGCATTTCAAGCTGAACATGTATTAAACTGAACTCTTGATTTTCAGTCTATTGCTGTTAATTCCCAACCGTCATTACCTTCTTTGCTTTTTCTTGTCAGTAAATAGCTTTTTCTTCTTTGTAAATAGAATTTTTATTCAGTTATTCACACTAGAAAAGATGTGGAATTAACTATCTTTCATACCTTATACTCTGGTTGTTCCTCAGGTTCAGCCAACTACCAAGTCTTACCATTTGTACCATCTAAATATTTTTAGTCCACCAATTCTCTTCAGCCAATTTTTGCCTCTAAAGTCTCCTACCAATTCTTTCTTTCCCTGCTGTCATACACCTAGCTACCCTCTCCTCCTTTCAAGAGTTACAGCCTCGGAAACACACTGGGGAAGTTCTACTCTATCCTATAGGGTCGCTATGAGTCAGCAGTGACTCAGTGGCAGTGAGTTTGGTTTTTTGGTTTGAACCCACTACTGTAGCCCTCAACATGTTTCTGTGGCTTTCCCCATGGGCTGATCCATCTGTAACGCAGCAGGTAGAGTGAGCTAAAAATCCCATTGGATGTGTTACCCCTTTGATGCCATATAAGTAAGAAGCCAAAAACAACATGAGCTGCCACCTGTCTACGTCTCCAGCCTTCAGGTGTCACCTTAAGTATCTCTTCCTCAGGTGCTCTGTTGTCCTCACTCTCAGTGGACGTCGTGTTCTGTTAACATGCTGTCTTTGAGCATTAAGCACCTACCCCCCACTAGTGACATGGGTAGGTTCTAAAGCCCGGGTTGTTCTATGGAAATCAGTGTCGATGCAGGTGGAAGGTGAGGTGACCACATCAGATCACAAAATGGAAAATGAATAACTGCCAAACCACTGAGAATCGTGGCCCAGCTAAGGTGGCACATGGCCTTAACTTCACAGACAGCAATGCGTTGCTTGGCGACTCCACATTCATTACTACCAGATGTAGTGATGTAAATTCATAAAATAATCAAATCATGGTTTTTCTTAACTGCTGCTATAAACATGAAATGTCAGATAACCAGAGTTGGGGGAGTCGATACAGTTTTATATTTCTGTGTTCTACATGGTTGATGTCAGATTGCTCTGCACAGATGGGTGTCGTAAGAGGACAGGAACCCTGTCTGCTTGGCTGATCATACCTTTAGCTCTGGCGCTGCAGCGGGCTACACCGCAGACTGCCAACCCCCCACACAGCGTTGGGAACCATTAGCTATTCCACAGGCGAAAGATGAGGCTGTGCATTCTTTCCTGTAGGCTGCTGAGTCACCATCGACTTGATGGCAATGAATGTGAGCGAGTGAGCGAGTGGTAGAAGAACTCAATGAATGTTTGTTTTTTCCATTTCCTTATTTACTGTGTTGTTTAACTGAGCTTTTTATTGAGATAATGATGGATTCATACAGTTTCAAGAAGTAATGAAGTAATTCCTTGTACACTTTGCTCAATTTCCCTCCGTGGTAAGTAACATTTTGTAAGACTAGAGTACAAGATCAATAACCTAGTTGGTTGATGCAGTGCCTGGATCTTGTGCGTATTTCCCCAGAGGTGCCGCTACAGTTGTGCATCATCTGTTCTGTTTTCAAGGCATCTTAGTTGTGCGTTGAGCACGCTTTCTGAATCGCTCATTTCTTAACTGAGCTCATCTGTCTGCAGGCCTCACTTTGGCTGAATCACACTGGCCGGTTTCATTGTATGAGGTTTTTACTCTTGGTCAATACTAACCATTTTTATAACTTCCCTTGTGATCGCTTCTGTCATCCAGGGCTGGTTCTGGGCTTGTTTTTTGAGTTCCCACAAGGGTGGGCTGATCTGCCCGTAGTCGGTAGCTTAGTTCACATTGTGGTATGATACATCAGTTGTGTGACATCTGTGAAGGTATCCTTTGTGTGTGATCAGTGGCTGTGAGTACTCCATGAGTCTTGAACAGAAGGGTTGACAAATGCAGAGTTGTATGTATGTCTATCTATTCAGTGAAATGTGTTTGCTGCTCAAATCTAACATTGCCTTGCCCATTTTGTTTGTATGAGTAGTTCCAGAGAGATGGGAATTACAGTATTCCAATGTAAGATCGACTTTTTAAAAAATTTAACATTGCTAATTTTTTCTTAGACATTTCGACCTTTCTATATTAAGAGCATATGTTAAAGACCTCTTTTGGTAGTTTCATTAATCCATTTATTTATTTTATTTAATGATACATTTGGACCTATTTCACCCTCTCAGTTATTTTTTTCGACAATTATTTTATTGTGAGTTAGGTGGGAGGGGGGTTACATTTCAGACCATCTGTTTTGTGCTCAGCAATTTAAACTACTTATCAAATCCCTCCTTGTCCTCTTGTATTTTCTATTTAACCATATTTTTTCATTTCTCTTACCTTTTATTTATTTGAAACGAACTTGTTTGTGACTAAAGATTCTAAGTCCCATTCCTCCCCCTCCCCTTTTTTTTTAACTACTCAGACCTATGTTTAGGTTTGAGGGATAAAAAATCTGGAGGGATTTTTTTCTCTTTTTTTTAAAGAAACACACTGTATATTTACATAGCCCCTCCCAAGAAATGAAGCCCACCACAATATCCTAGGACTCTCTTCCTTTCCCCCCTCCCCCAATCTGTCATCAATGTCCTATCCCACCTGTCTCAGGCCTCCTTATTGTCACCAAAGTCTTGTCTTTATGCATATAAACCACATTTTTTCCTCTTTGCTTTTCCTTGTAATAGTGGTGTTATTAAATATTTATCTTTGCAAAATTGACTTTTTACTTAACATAATATTCTCTAGTTTGGTCTGTCTTGTGTGTAAGGTAGTTGTCATTGTTTTTTATTGATTCCTAGTAAGTATTTCATTGTATGGCTATACCAGAGTTCGTTTATCCATTCCTCTATGATAGGGGCTTGTGGTTGCTTCCCTTTTTTTCTGTTATGGAGATTGCTGCACTAAACGTAGGTGTGCATGTCTGTTTGTGTTGTATCCCCCCTCCCCCTTTATTTCTTTAGAGTACGTGCCCAGGAGAGAGATTGCTGCATCGTCAGGTGCTTGGACTTGCATTTGTTTAGGGAAGTGCCAAACTGATTCCCATGGTGGGTGTCCACTTCTACAGCCCCACCAGCCACGGAAAAGCTTTCTCATCCCCGCATCCTCCCCAGCATTTGTTATTTTCTGTTTTACGGAATCTTTGTCTACAGGTGTCGGCGTGAGTCTCATTTTAATTTGTATTTCTCTTACTGCTAGCGATCGCAAACATTTCTTCGTGTGGTTGTTAGCCACTTGGATGTTATCTTTGGTAAATTGTCTTTTATGTCTTGTGTATGATTTAATTGTTACTTTAATATATCAGTGTACATTCTTGACTTTTCCTATGAGTTTGAAATGGTATTAAAGACAGAGAACAGTTGCCATTGAGTTCATCTTGGCTCATGGCAGCATCATAGTAGAACTGCACTCCCCAAAACTCATCTTTCAGAAATGGATGGCCAGGCCTTTCTTCCAAGGCACCTCTGCATAGATTCAGACCACTGAGTTTCAGTTAGTAGCTGAGCAAGCACTTACCAATTTGTACCAATTAGGAATTTGGGAATTCTAGTTTTTAAGTACTCTCTAAGCACTCCCATCTTTGAGAATATTGTAAGTTTGTTTTAACTCCCTCACAGGGAGCGTCTATCTCCATTGCTTCCTATCGCCTACTTTTCCCTCTGGATTCAATTACTGGTTTTCCTTCTTCACTAATTGTTTTTAGCAGAGATTTACCTTTAAAAAAAAAAACATTGAATGCTATTGCCAAAGCATTATGTTCAGTACATGCCATTTCTATAGACTGTTGCAGAATATCTACTAGTTGAAACTTTCCTTTATTGTACCCCCACTCTGTACAATTGTAGTTCAATATCTAGTTGATCATTATTTTCCAATAATACTTTGATGATATTAAGGTGACCAGATGTCCAGCTTTTTAACAATTTTTCCTGCATCCTGCGGCGTTTTAAAAATGTCCGGATTTTTTGGAAAGAATGCACGACGAGCTAGGGTATACAGTTTTCGGCTGCCATGTGGCTGTTTCGCCAGGATATGAATTTTATCCATGGTGTCCCGCTTGACCACTGTGACAATCTGGTCCCCTTAATGATGATGATTTTAGAGGCTCCTAGCAACTGTTTTTGCTGATGAGAAATCTGTTGTGAGTCTGTCACCTTTGTGAATCTTTCTTCTGGTACTCTTAATTCTTCTTTTTGACTCTGTTCTTTTGCACTTTGACCACAATGTTTTAGGTTTGGACTGACTTTTCTTTGTCCCACTTGTCCCTCAGGCTGCTCCCTCCACCTGATTCAGACATGTCTTTTCCCTCAGTCACTATTTTCCTTGACCACTACTGTAAGAAAAAGAAACCCTGGTGGTGTAGTGGAGGATGCATTGGATTACTAGCCACAAGTTTCTCGGTTCAAATCCATCACCAGTTACTCCATGGAAAGATGAGGCTGTCTACTCCCATAAAGATACAGTTTTGGAAACCCCAAGGGGACAGTGCTCCTCTGTCCTTTGTGGTCGATACAAGTCAGATCATACTCCTTGGCAGTGAGCTTTGAGTTCTTCTAATACAAATATTTGAACTTTCTCCTTCAGTCTACCTCTGTGTCTCAGCTTCGATCTCCTGCAACTCTGAAACATTTATACATTGTTTTCTACTTTATAATTCTCCAGCTTTTAAAAAATGCATTTAATCATTACTGCTATATTGAATTTCTGTACTTGTTTTACCTTAAAAAGTCTTCCTGTTCTCACTTTATGGTTTCTATTCCTTCCTTTTAATCCTTTAAATTACACATCTTTAGTTTTTGGAAAGTCCTTATATTTTGGAATTGCTAAGACGATTTATAGCTGAGAATTTCAAACACATAATAATGAATCGCCTTTGCCCTTTTTCAACACCGATCAGCATCCTGTCCATCTTTAAATGTGCTTTCTGTAAATATGTGCTTCGAGGATTCGATTATTCTTTCATTCTCTGGAGGCAAGTTTCACACTCCTGTTGCCTCTGGTGCGGCTGGTCTTACATTTCCAAAACAAGCTCATTTTGAGCAGGGGTTCTTTCTGTGTGCTGTCCTGGATCCCAGAAACAGGCCAGAGGGGAGTTTTGTTTTCTGACCAGCAGAGGTGGTTGAGGTAGTGTAAAGTTGGGGTCCGGATCTGTTGGTGGGGAGATTCTGAGTTTGCTGGAGGTGCCAGGCAGAGGCAACACTCATTGCTTCAGGCTGGTGGAGGCAGTTTCTCGGCCCCATCGTGGGGTGGGGTGGGAGGTGCAGCCCCCCAAGGCCCCTGACTCCATGTAGTTATCTCAGTCCTGGCTCCTGACATGCAGGGGCCGTGGCCTGGGCGCCCCTCCCTTGAGGGGAGAGGCTTTGAGTCCCCATTCATCAGCTTCCGTTTTAGTATCAGGTGATGTGGATTCTGCTTCCTTCGTTGGTTCCAGGGAATCAAGGTGTGAGGAGTACAGTGTTCAATCTTGCCTAGCACTTGTATGTGAGGTCTCTGGGCAGGGAAGGAAACAAGCGTTTCTCCACATCAGATTCGTTTTCTTCATAGGCTGAAAGTGAAGCCTCCCTCCCCCACAGTTTCATTGGGATCTTTGTTTTCTTGTTGTTTTGCAATAGCTAAGATTTTGTTTTGTTTTATTTTATTTTATTGAGCTCTTAGGGCCATGCCCTTGCCTCCTTTCGTGGACTTGTGTGAGTCAGGCCGTCCTGTAATCCCTTTAGGTTTTGGTCGGTTTCACAGTGGGGAAAGGTGAGTCCGCATCTGGAGGCGGGCTGTGAGCCAAGCTGGCCCACTGAGCCTTGCTCCTACTCCTTCACTGAAGATGGAGCTGGGAAGGACCATCACTGCCCGGTGGTTCTCACCACTCTGAAAGCAAATTACTGTTTTTCTGATGATCAGACTACTTTAGGCTCATGGTAGAAAACACGAAAAATATGCAAATTTGTAATGAAGAAAATTTAATCACAATTATATAACCTAGATATACTTAAACTTTTTATTCCCTTTGTGTTTTGGGAGGGAGAGCCAATTGTAGGTATGTTTTAAAATATTTTAGGCACAATTATGTGCCTATCTTTTATCACCTAACAGACTAAGCACATTTTTAATGATTAACATATATTTTAAAGTATTATTTTTAAATAGTTTGCTTTCGTATGAAGGGGCTTCAAAGATTCTTGGGAAAATCCTATTATCTTTTAATTCCATTTTCCCAGGTGCTTTTCGAAGCCCACTTGTATGTGTGGAAGTAATATTGACTTATAAAATAAAAGTAGATAATGTGGAAATGCATAAAGTAAATGTCAGCCTGACTCTGGGGATAATTGTTACTAAGTTTGACCTATACCATCCCAGAGCCCTTTCTCTCCACAAATATAATTTGGCTGTTTCTAACAAAAACAGGAACTATGCGTGTTGTTCCACAACTTGCTTTTTTTTTTTTCAAACTCAGGATTAGGACTGCCATTTCATATGTGTCCTCAGATGAATGTATTGTGTTTTCATAAGAATTTGTCTCAAAATGATATAAGTGAGAATGGATCATGTTCAAACTCAAGCCAAACTCACTGCCACTGAGTAGCTTCTGACTCGCAGCGAACCTGCTGTGAACTTGAGTAGAACCACCCCTGTGGGTTTCCAAGACTGTAACTTTTTATGGGAGTAAAAAACACTACAGAAAGAGAGAGTAAGAATTTTATACTTTAAATAAATGCAAGGGGCTTCCCCCAAAATTGTGTGAAAAGTCCAGTATCTTTTTTCTTTTTAACTTTTATTGTGAATTGGGTGGAGGTTTGCAGAAGAGGTCCGTTTTCCCTTGAACAATGCGTACACCTTTTGTTTCATCTCATTGATTGCAGCGCCCCCTGTAGCATCACTTACCTTCCTTCCTCCCTACGTTTTCACTCTCCGTACCTCCTCCTTGCCTAACCCAGAACAGCCTAGTCCTGGGGTAAGTGCTGCCCTTCACCTGTCAGATGGTTGCTTGTTCTAAGCTGCATGTACCTCTTTATTGTCCTTGTTCCCTTTATAGACTTGCTGCTGTTTGGTAGAGAATTGAACCGGGGTCTGCACTCATTTTCAGGCCTGAAGTGTGACAAAGGCCCATACTCTGCGATAAGCTTGCCCTCCCTGTGACTGGTGTGATTCCTTTCCGAGCAGTTGGTAGTGGTAACCGGGCCCCATCTGTTCTCCTGGTCTCAAAGTTGTGGAGACTGATGCTTGTGTGGTCCATTGGATTAATGGTTGGTGTATGTCTTCAATTTTCTGTACTCTTTTTCCTCCAGAAAGAGAGAGACCAATAGTTGTATCAAGCCCTTAGTCACGACTCACCAGAGTAGGACGTAGAACATTGCTTTTATGGATTTGACCTTGGTGTCCCAAGACG
Organism: Tenrec ecaudatus; assembly: GCF_050624435.1. Taxonomy (NCBI): domain Eukaryota; kingdom Metazoa; phylum Chordata; class Mammalia; order Afrosoricida; family Tenrecidae; genus Tenrec; species Tenrec ecaudatus. The sequence goes on along the minus strand of NC_134546.1, from coordinate 55,389,977 downwards.
ATGGTCCTGAGTCCCCAGACCCACGGACTCATTCTCTCAAGTCATCTCCATAACTTTGCCCCTTGTGTGCTCCACCACATGGGCGCATGCATTTGCAGCAAAGGTGCACGTGGATAAATGTTCCCCATCAAACATGTATATCCCATGGACCTACGCTTCTGCTACTGTCCCTTCCGCACCCCTTCAACGTATGTGTGTGTCTGTTCATGGCTTATCTGCCGGCAGATCGCCATTGTGGGTTTGTTGCCTTTAGCGCATGAACTTCTGTGCCTTGTTCTGCTGCCATCATTGGCTGGTCTCTCTCATTACTGTATATTGCCTTCCCTGCCTTTATCTTTTAATTCCATTTTCTTATCAACTCTGTAATGCCCCCTCATAGTACACTTGCCTACCCTGTCTCCTTCAATGCCACCTCCCTTTCCAGAAGAGACCGCAATTAGAAGCGAGCTAGTTTCCAGGTGGTTTCTGAATATTGACCTACAGAAGGCGCAGGTCACAGACCAGGAGAGCCTGCGGGAGCTTGCCTGAGCTCGAGCTTGTGGGCAATTACAGACTCGTGCCTCCCTCCCTTCCCCCACTCAATGAGCTGGACATCGAGTCACGCTGGCCACTATGTATGCCTTCATTCTCGCACACCACACAATATTCCACATAGTTCCTTACCGCAGGGGAGCTAACCTGTCCTCTCTTGATGGCATTGGGCTTTTCTAATTTTCTTCTTACCACATTTAATGCTTCCACAGACATCTTTGTAGCTGCAGGTGTGACCCTGTGTCCTAGTATATTTCTGTGGCACGAGAAATTATTCTAAGAGGCGATGTTAGGACTTTATATATGTAGGATATATATAATGTATGATAGAGTATATGTTATTTTTTTCTAGTTTTTATCAAACTTATTCTTTCATATTTATTAAGTTCTTATTTCTGTACGTACACTTGCTTTTAAACAGTCTAATTGCACTTAAAGGCTTATAACAGAAAACAGTTTCAACCTTTCCTTAGATGAGAGGTCAGTTTTCAATTCTTAGTTTCTTTTGCTATTTACATTCTCATTTCTGAATAACATTGTATAGTGTTATTTCTCAATTTCTCCGTTTCAGATATTATCAGTTAACTTCCTGCTGTGAAAATATGCCCTCAGCCCCTTACGCACACATACCCACCTGTACTTCCCCTACCTCTGTCTTGCAATGCTGATTACATCAGTAGCAGCACTTACATGATTCTGTGCACATCATTCATGGGTGAAAAGAGCCCTGGTGGCTCAGTAGTTAGTGCTCAGCTGCTGACCAAAAGTTAGTGGTTCGAACCCACCAGCAGTTCCACATAGAAAGACGTGGCATTGTACTTCCATCAAGATTACTGCGTGGTTAGGGCTCAAGTGGAGAATGATGATGGCAACAAATGTCTAGATGTTCTTGACACAATGGATCTATGTATGGATTGTGATAAGAAATTGTACAAGCCCCCAATAAAATGATTTAAAAAAATAAATATACATTAGTAAACTTTCATAGATATATTTACTGAAAAAATATAAAGATAAAACAGAAATCTACTTTCTGCAGGATCAAAAAAAAGAGCAAGTATAAACAGATCAGAACTAAAAAAAAGAAAAGATTACAGCGTGGAAGCTGTGTGGGACAGTTCCACCCTTTTTTTTTTAATCATTTTATTGGGGGCTCTTACAGCTCATAACATTTCATACATCAATTGTTTCAAGCATATCTGTACATACATTTCCATTTCCATCATTTTTTTTTACATTTTATTAGGGGCTCATACAACTCTTACCACAATCCATACACATACATACATACATACATACATACATCAATTGTGTAAAGCACATCCGTGCATTCTTTGCCCTAATCATTTTCAAAGCATTTGCTCTCCACTTAAGCCCTTTGCATCAGGTCCTCTCTCTCTTTTTTTTTTTTTTTTCCAGTTCCACCCTTTCATCTAGGGGTCCCGCGATTGGAATTTGCTTGATGGCAATGGATTCATTTTGTTTGATAATTTACCGATGAGCTGTATAGTAAACTACATTTTCTATCCTTATATAGTTTATTTTCTCTAGAGTCAGTGTCTGTTTTTCATTAGTTTTGTTTTCTATATATGTTTCATTATTCCATCCCCAACCTCTTTGACAAAACTGTAATGCCATAAGCCTGATTGAGCAGTTTCTTGTTCATCCTTAAAGGCATCTCTTCAAGAGTTTCCGTCTCTCTGTTGGAAATACCCACCAGCGAGCTTCTGTCCCGTGTCCTGGTTTCTAGCCCTTAGGTTGCTGGAGCACCCCCCCCCCCCAGGGGCTTTCCCAGGTGTGTGTGAGATATAAGTGGGACCTTGCGTGTCTTAGGAAGCTTTTACTCTAGTATACTTAATAGTTTAAAGTACTTAAAAGGATTTTTAAAGAAATTGTTTTGTTATTTTTTGGTTTTGGTCCTATCCGGAATTCTTGTTTAGAAAGTGGAATTTTTGGACCAATCTTTTCATGTTGTTAACTTTCTCCTGTAATTTTCCATCTCTGTGACTTTAAAAATGTAATACCAACTGCTAAAACATTTTCAAAAGATCAGGATAATGTGGCTGGCCATTAATAATGTATTTTTCCAAGCTCTTGCCAACATCAGTTATTATCAATTCTTTATTTCAACTGTCTTTTTATGTGGTTTTTTGCCTTTCATGAATTGCTTGCTGGTAGTCTTTCCCTATTTCTCCATTCTGTTGTTCATCCTTTCCTTAGTGGTCTGTGGTAGGGTTCTTGCATGGACCCTGATCTGTATGTATGTTCTAGAATTTTCCATAGTTTTTGTCCACGAGCTTGATTTGTGGGTGGTGGTTTTGTTTTAATCAGGTGACGGTTTTAAGATTTCGATTTAGCTAACTCTCCTGGATCTTTCCTCTTATTGTTTCTGTCATGCTTAAGAAAGTGTGTTCCCCTCTCCAGGATTATTTTTTTAAATTATATATTTTTTCTATTATTATTGTTTTATAGTTATATTTAATGTGGAGTTTTACTCTGAGAGTTGTAAAAAGAAAGGTGAAGTAGGGAATCACATTTTGTAAGGCTACATTATTTTTTTCAAAGGCTACATTATTTTTAATGGCCAAAAACGTTGTGTCCCAGGGATTGGGCCTCCATGTGTGGCAATGAAGCTGTTTCTAACTTTGTCTTTTAACAGATAAGCACGAGGAGGGGGGGCTTCAAAAAGTCCCCATACAAAAATGGAATTAAGGGCTACTGGAATTTTTCCACACACTTAAAGAAGTCACTTTGAGTTTCTATTTATCCGCTTATGATAGCTAGAGAATTACAGGATTGAGGCAGATTAGGAAATTGAGGCAGCCTTGTCAGTGTCCCCGTTTGGTAACTTTGTAGCCTACAAGTTACTCCTGGTGCCTCTGCTTTCTCATCAGAAAGGTGGATGGTACTGGTGCCCGCCTCATTGCATTGTGAAGATGCAGCGCGTGAGACAAAGGTACCTTGTTGGAACAGAGCTTGGCATACGTCGTATGCACTCAGTTTTTACTGTGATGGGTGTTTTCAGGGAAATGACTTTAGAAAGGTCATGCCATGTTCTTTCACCACTAGCACAGTGGTGAGCCCCATTGCACCAGCACTTGTTAAAATTGAAGATCCATCCTTTAAAAAGCACGAGTTTTACATGTGAATGATGGGCTCACTTTTCTGTCTACATATGGGTCTTAAAATTAAGCCACTCCTTAGAGCCCAGGGGGCACAAGGACTGGGCTGCCAACCACAAGGCCAAAGTTTCAAACCCACCAGCCGCTCAGGAAGAAAGATGCAGCTGTCTACTCCTATGAAGAATTCTGGTCTTGGAAGCCCCTGGGGCAGTTCTGCTCTGTCCTATGAGGTCAGCGAGAGCTGCAATGAACCGGAGTGCTGTGGGCTTAGGGCTCGGTAGATCACAGATCCTTACAGGTGCACTGTCTGCTTTGGAGTGTGTCCAGATTTCTCTCTGCCAGGCCCTGTGGCCACGTGAGTGTCAGCCACTGATCCTGTCCCAGTGTGGCTCAGAATGGGAACATGACCACCACAGTGTGTGATAGGAACACCGGTCCTGGGAGAAACTTTTAGAATCTTCGCGTAAGCTGACTTTTCAACTCAAAATGCAATACTCCCCGCTTGAGGAAGCCTGATGGGTTTGTTTTCTTTCTTTCTTTCTTTCTTTCTTCCTTTATTTTATAAACTAATTTGTTGTAGCATTTTTTAAAAATGTCACTGTCTTCCTATACCTTTACAATATGCCGTTTAAAAAGAAACCACCTTAAGAACCATTTGGCCAACCTGCGTCAGTTGGCCACTGGGCTCCCACTTGCTGAGCACTGAGGTGAGCTCTCTAGGGTGAGTGAACGAGTGTCGGGAGGCAGGATGGGAGGGAGTGCAGTCGGTAAATCAAGAGCTGCAGTCTGTCCTGGTGCTGCCAACTGGGATTCTCAGAGGGAGGAGCACCTGGGCCCTGGCTCTGCAGTGCTCTGAGGATTAGTTCTCATCCTCGCTTCCCATCTTAGACTCACCCTCCCCCATAGAAACCCCGTTTCTGCAGCCGCCTTGGTTCTTGTATGGAGAGATGGTGTGTCTAGGTGGAGAGGTGGGAATGCCACCCCCCTCTCTCCCCTCCCCCTGCCACCCCCCTTTCTGCCACTTAATCAGAAAAGGGTCCCGTGTAACTCTTTCCAAGCCACCGCACCTGAATGGTCTCTGTTGCTCTAAGAGGTGGGCTGCTCTTGCTGGTTCCTGATGAAGTTGCCTGACAGCGGAAGGTGTGCATCTGATTATCACCTCAGTGCTTCCAAGGCCTGATCTTATCAGGACAGCACTGCTTATAACAGTATCTGTTTCTTTGGGGGGAGAAGGAGGGAGGGACTCTCCTTTTAGCATTCCCTTTAATCCTGCCCACCCCCCCACCCCCGTACAGGTCTCTTACCTCCCAGACTCAGTTAAAGCTCCAGAGAGGCCAGAGTATTGTTGTTTTCCTCTTTATACCATAACATTACAACCATCTTAGCTAGGCCAGAGGAGAGCAGTAGGTGTGCTTCAGGGAATACTTAAAAAGAGCCAGACCCACAGACCCAGCCAAAGAGAAGGCCAAATTACATGTTTGTTATTTTCAAAATATAATTTTAATCTTATCAACAGCTACAGCAATCTGCACCCCAAGTAACAGAGTTCCAATTTGCATTTTCAGAGCAATTAGCCAGGAGTCCACAAGCTTAGGAATGGGCCCAGACCCTTGGTCTTGTGGTTTAGAATCTAGTAGGTTATAGAGAGTAGACAGAAAGGAAACACATTTTTGTTCTGAGTTACCTCCCAGCAATCTCTGTAAAAGTTAATGTGCACTGGCATTTGAAAATAAGGAGAGTAATGAAGGCTGAGCATGGTAGTGGGGCAAGAGGAAAGTCAAAGAAAATGGAGGAAAGAGCTAAGAGGCAAAGGGCATTTATAGAGGTCGAGATAAAGGCATGTACATAAGTAAATATATATATGAGGATGGGGAAATAGATCTATGTACATATATTTATAGGTTTAGTATTAAGGTAGCAGATGGACATTGGGCCTCCACTCCAGTACTCCCTCAATGCAAGAATACTTTGTTCAATTAACCTGGCATTCCATGATGCTCACCTTCCCCAATGTGATCACTGAAGACAAAGCGGGTACATAAGCAAATGTGGCGAAGAAAGCTGATGGTGCCCGGCTATCAAAAGATGATAGTGTCTGGTGTCGTAAAGGCTTGAAGGTAAACAAGAGGCCATCTAGCTCAGAAGCAACAAAGCCCACATGGAAGGAACACACTAGCCTGTGCGATCACGAGGTGTCGAAGGGATCGGGTATCAGGCATCATCAGAACAAAAAATCATATTACAGTGAATGGGGGCTGGGGAGTGCGAAGTGGAGACCCAAACCCCATTTGTAGGCCACTGGACATCCCCTTACAAAAGGGTCTTGGGGAGGAGACGAGCCAGTCAGGGTGTGATGTAGCAATGATGATGAAACTTACAACATTCCTGTAGTTCCTAAATGCTTCGTCCCCCTCACTATCATCCCAATTCTACCTTACAAATCTGTCTAGACCAGAGGATGTACACTGGTACAGTTAGGAACTTGAAACACAGGGTATCCAGGGCGGGTGATCCCTTCAGGACCAGTGGTGAGAGTGGCGATATTGGGAGGGTGGAGGGAGAGTGGGGTGGAAAGGGGGAACCTATTATGAGGATCTACATATAACCTCCTCCCTGAGAGATGTACAACAAAAAAGTAGGTGAAGGGAGACATCAGACAGGGCAAGATATGACAAAATAATTTATAAATTATCAAGGGCTCATGAGGGAGCAGGGAGGGAGGGGAAAAATGAGCTGATGCCAGGGGCTTAAGTGGAGAGCAAATGTTTTGAGAATGATGAGGGCAATGAATGTACAAATGTGCTTTACATAATTGATGTATGTATGGATTGTGATGAGAGATGTATGTGCCCCTAATAAAATGATTTTTTTAAAAGGAAATACAGGAGATTTTCCCAAAGGTTTCAGAATATGGGGGGATCCGAGTGAAGCTCAGCTTTGTGCTTTAAACTGTAGGGAAAGGGTTAACTCCTGCCTTGAGGAGAGTGAGGAATGGGAACGAAAATTGCTTTGGACATCCGAGCTGTGCTTTAATAAGATATTCCAGGTGGTCAAGGAGTAATCCTAAAATAGCCTAGATACTTAATTGCTTTTAAAGTCAGGCACTCTGCTCTCTGGGGAGGTGCAACTCTAAGGAATGCAGTGCTGGCTCCTAAGAGCTTGGAGGCGTGGGGGTGGGGGTGGGGGTGGTGGTGGTGGGTGTGTGTGTGTGTGTGTGTGTGTGTTTGTTTTTCTCCAATCTTGGAGGCGTGGTCGTGTGTGCTCCTAAGATCTTGGAGGTGTGGTCGTGTGTGTTTCTTCCTCCAATCTTGGAGGCGTGGGTGGGTGTGGGTGTGGGTGTGTGTGTGTGTGTGTGTGTTTCTGTCTTCCTCCAACCCTACTAAGAAGAAAGACCCAAGGCAGGGTCTCTGGGTCAGGAGCTGTGTGTTAATGTCCCCTCCCCCCTTGCAGGAGTATTAGCCACAGACCTTGGCTTCTGCTGTGGTGTGTTGTTGTGCCTGACTTCCTCCTGGGCTTGTGTCCCCCTACCCCCAGGGACCCTGGTCTGTAGTCATTAGTGCTCAAAGCTCAGACCTCCTGCCCCTCTTCCTCCCCCTCCCCCCCCCCTTGTTCTCTGTGAGAGCCTCCGTGGGGAGCATACCTTCCTCCACATAGGAATTCATGTCATCCTTCTCCCTATCCAGTGGATTCCATCATTGGCTGAATCTTAGGAAAGGTGTTCCCCCTGGTTCTGCTGACCCCAGCCCCTTTCCATCTCAGATCTTAAGTCCTGTTTACCAGAAGCAATACACTGATGTGTTAAATCATTACTTACCTGCTCACTATCATCAAGTTGATTCCTACTGAGACACAGCATCCCTATAGAGCAGTGGTTCTCAACCTTCCTAATGCTTCAACCCTTTCATACAGTTCCTTATGTGGTGGTGACCCCCCCCACCATAAAATTATTTTTGTTGCTACTTCATAACTGTCATTTTGCTACTGTTATGAATCAGGCAATCCCTGTGAAAGGGCCGTTGGACACCCAGGTTGAGAACCTCTACTATAGTGTGTTCCCCAGAGCGGCTGGTGGTTTCAAACTGCCAACCTTTTGGTTAACAGTGCAATGCTTACCCAGGGCATTGAAGATTTAATTTTATTACCTGAAGATGTAGGTGGCTCGTTGACTGCCGGGCAGGTGTCAGCTCCGTGCTAAACTCGTCCAGCAGTTCAGTGCAGTCCAAATCCAAATCTTGGTTGTGGTGGGGAGGGGCAGGGCAGACAGTGGGTTTTGATAGATGACGCAAAAATTAATCTCCGAAGAATTAAATGTAATTCGTTTCTTTCTTTTTAAACATAATTAATTTCTGTTATTGGGTCTCCCCATTTCGACTTTTTACATTTTGTGAGGTCAGGGGCCTGTTACTGTTAGTCTTTCTCTTCCTGGCTGAGAACCTCGCACAGCGCTGGCCTGCCTTACCTGCTCCCCCTCTTTGTGAGTGGATGGGGCCTCAGAGTCCCCATACAGCCGTGTGGCTGCTGTACTTTCTAACAACCAAAAACACTTGCACTATTGAAACCATTCAAAGCACAGACTTGAGCATTTATCTTTCTATCCAGAAAGACTTCTAGCATACTCCTCTGCTTCTCCACCCCCCCTTCACACAACACCCCCCACAGTTCAGAGTTTACATTTTCTCTGGTATTCCAGGCATTTCTCAACCTGTTTCCACCTTAACTATTCTGACTTGCTGTCTGATACCCTCTCTGCCAAAACATGCCTTGTGTATCCTCACTCCCCACTCATTGAAACGGTAAATTTCCCCTCTCCCTGCCTTCAAGGCCCAGCTTAATCTCCACCTCAGCCTCTCCAGCTTGTTCTGCCACCTCCCGCTACTTTGTGTGTGGGGACTGACTGCTTTGCACTCATTATGTGTTGCCTGTGTGCTCAGCCCACCGGTGGTGAGCCTCTCCTGTGTTGTAGCTGTTGAGGGTGTGTGCTTCTCAGCCCAGTGCTCAGTCTGGGCTCGGTCCTCAGGGGATCCGTGTGAGATGAGTTTGCCATAGACTCAGAGCTTCTCAGGGCAGAACAGGCCCGACTCGAGTTGGTTTCTGCACCACGACATCCCAGACAGTGGTCATCCTGGGACTGGGAGCTGCCCACCTCCTGTGAAGGCCCACTCCTACTGGGCAGTTGTAATGGTGGTGACCTGTTAACTTCTGCCCTCTGGAGGGATACAGAGAAAGGGGCGGGGAGTCTGCTTCCTCTTCTGAGGAAGCTTTTCAGAGATGGATCATTCTCTGCTTTCCAGGGTTAAGGTGTCAGGGAAGCAGTGTTGTAATTTTGAGTAGCTGTCAGGTGATACTTGGGTTCCCCATATGAAGGCCATCTTTGGCTGCTAGAACCTCTGGCCCCCCAGGTGTGACTGCTCCCCTGCAGGCAGATCTCCGGTCCCCTCACCCCCGCAGGAGCCCAAGGTGGTGGTTTATCAGTCCCAGTTCCGGTCCTAGGCAATTCTCAGCCTAGGCAATTCTCAGCCTAGGCAATTCTCAGCCGAGTGTTGTGTGAGGGCTGTTTTCTGTCCCACGGAACCATTGACTACCCAGATGAAGAAGAGATAAGGCACAGGCATACAGGAATCGCCCATTACTGGGATCCACCCAGGGCATGGCAGGAATTCTGCCGACAGAGGAATGTACCCTCCGGTCTCTCGCTCCCTCATTCATCTCCCCGTGCTTTGTACTGTCCTTTCAACCCATGAGGCAGCGGAACAAAGCCTGGATCAAGCCTGAATCTATCCTCTTCCCAGCTGTAAAATTCCCACCTCCACATTTCTGACAGGTAAGTGAGAAAACGTGTGGCCCTCTCTCGGGCTGCCCAGAGTGCCCAGACATGAGCCCCTCCCCCCCTCTCCTTTCACAGCCAGTTTGGAGGCTTCCCTAGGGAAAAGGAGCCACAATATGAGTATAGGAGCCAGGGCAGGCCTGGGTGGGTTTGGGGGGACAAACTGTCAGTTTCCTGTGAGCTCCCGGGGAGATCAAAGATGTTTACAGGGAGTTCTCTGGTCCGAGAGGCCAAGAAGGCTGTAAATGGCCATCAGTGACCTCGCCCCAGCTACTGTTTGACCCCTTGATCGCATGGCTACTTAACAGGGTCACAGCCGGCCCGGGCCCTGGAGACCTGCAGGCAGGGGGCCTCCTTTGGAAGTTCTTTACACCCGGATTCTCCCTAGACCCTTAAATTTACGGCTTGACTGGAACTGTCTCTTGGAGTGTGCTTTCCCTGCAGGCCGCTCCCCAGCTTTTTCCTCCACCGACCACACCATCGCAATTAGCCAATCTCGGGCTTGGCGTCCAAGAACAGATGAACCGGAGCTGGTTAACTTTCCAGCGGCCATCCCTACAACCGACGGAGTTCCCCCACATTAACTTGCGGTGCACCCCTGAGCCCTGTTTCACAGCAGTCGATCAGTTAAGACCAGGAAAGAACTGCTTAAGCCTGTAATCCTCCCAGTGAAAGAGTGGGAGGGGCAGGCGGTGGAGCCAGGGGTGAGGGTCCCCAGGAGTCCCATCCCTGCCTTCCAGCAGATGTCTCATGCTTCCTAGAAGCTGGAGGGGGGCAGGGGGCCTTCCTACCGAATGCTTGCAAATGGAGAGCACAGGCAAGGACGCAAGTGAGTGGAAGAGACAACAGTGCCCAGGGGAGAAAGTTCCTTGATTCTTCCCCTTGGCCAGAGGTGCAGTGTGGGAGGCTTCATGAAGGAAGTGCCATCCCAGCTCGATTGGTCGTTTCTCCATCTGTCCCACAGAAGATTCTGAATTCAGCGGTGGACCATCCTTCCTCTGGAGCTGGCCAAACAAGCACCGCTCCCCCCATCCTGGGCACCTACTGTGGTCGCATGTTCTTGAAGTAGAGCTGACAGCTCTTATCTGGGGGTGGGGGTGGGGGGCTTAAGAGCCCAGTTATCTTGTTGAAGCAGGTCTCCCTGTCTGCTGTGGTTGCTGAGCTAAATGCATTCCGGCCAACATTCTATTGCTCCACGTTTTTCCAAGCTCCCTGTCTGGCCCATCCTTAATGGGATGGGACTGTCCCACAAGGCACAGCCATCCAGGTAGAGTTTGGACAGAGTTGGAGCAAGCCAGAGGGGTCCTCACGGCCCCCATCCCCCACCCCAGGGCCCAGTGCTTACACCGGGTGTTTGTCACAGGGAGCCCCTACAGGCTTACACCGGCTGCTTGTTTCCACCCTCCCCCTCCTGCTGTGGAGAGCCAGGCCTCAGGATTCCCCAATGTGGATTCTGCCCTGTCCGCCCAACCGAGTGCTAAATAGTTTCTGAGTGAGCCTCCGGAGGGCCTGGAAGGTACTGTCATTAGCAAAAATCTGTGTTTTCATCTCTCCTGGTGACCGGTGGAGAAAGAATCCTCCTGCGAACAAAGTCAGCCCTCAGCCCTCTGAGGAGAGGGTTGGGAACTGAGCCGCCACCATAAACAGCTGACATAACAGAAACAGCAATGATCCCCCACTAAGTGCCTCTCAGCGCTGGGGCTCTGGGGATAATTGACTTTCCAGCAGGAATTACCGGCTCAAACGAAATCACTGGGCATCAGGGCAGCCGACTGCAGCCTTTTGGGAGGGGCCTGGCTTTGCTGCCCTGACAGGCGTAATTCTTCCTGATTAGCCATTGTGTTGGTTGTCACCAGATGACACCAGCGACTGTAATTACAATGTGGGGTGAGTTCTCCTCGGCTTTTTACAGTGGTCCACCTGCTTGATGACCGGCTGGCTTCCCGGAGCTGGGCTCCATGGGGAGGTTTATAACACTGTCTCCCTCACGGGGCAAAGCGGCTCAGGCTTTAACCAGATGAGGTGGGAGGGGGGAGACAGAGTGGCCATCAGCTTCTTGGTTAGACTCAGCTCGCTTTGTGCAGAACGCTGCTCCTCCATGGTGGGGGGGGGGGCTGAAATGGGCAGGGGAAACAGGGAATGGCCCCCAAATAGAATTGAATAAATGTTCCCACCCACTCCCTACCCACCAGCCTTCCGCTTACAGACCGGCTTTGTTAAAAGGAGGGATGGAATTCTCCGTTAGTGGCACTGTTTTAAAATTAGCTCCCCATATAGTTCAAAGAACGTTCTTCTAAGAAACCACAGCTCCTCCTCCCTAGCTGCCCCCGACCACCAGTTACACGCCCCAGCCCATTGGGTAGCAGGGGAGTGAGTGTGCATGCACGGGGAGGGGGTGGGTGAGGAGCGCGCTGTGCTTGACACGAACAGGCCGGCTTCCCGACTCTCCTGAGGAACCTGTGTGTGTACATCTCTTGAGGGACTGGTTGCATATAACCAGGTGATGCCGTCAGCAAGGACCAAGAGTCGCTCGTGAGGTCTCTTTCCAGCCAGGGACTGTGTGATGTGCCCAGGGAGCTCTCTCCAAAGGCACGCGCCTACAATCTGGTGGGGATGGCGAGCCACTGCAAAATGACCTGTTAGACTCTAAAACAGAACTGGACAGGGATTGTTTCTGTCATCCCGAGTGCAGCCGTGGGGGAAGGAAGGCTTCCTGGAGAAGAGCGGTTCTCAACCTGTGGGTCGCAACCCCTTTGGGGGTCAAATGGCCCTTTCACGGGAGTCGCCTAATTCATAACAGTGGCAAAATGACAGTGATGAAGTAGCAATGAAAATAACTTCATGGTTGGGGGGGAGTCACCACATGAGGAGCTGTATGAAAGGGCTGCAGCATGAAGAAGGTTGAGAACCGCTGCTGAAGAAGATGATGCCGGACTTGAGTCTTAGGAGGCCTGAGAGTTCCCAGCTGAAGAAGGATAAGCGGGCTTCCAGAGCGTGAACAAGGCCTTCTGGCCAGTTCCCCCTGTTTGTTTGAATGGTGTTGGCTTCACCTAATCAATTAATGCTGGGTTTTAATAGTTTCTCTAATGAAAACTAACACTCACCCAGAGTTGCCTTGCCCCAGTACCATGGGAACTGCCTCAAACTGAGGGGCCCTCAGGTCACTAGGGAGTTCTGAGCACTTAAGGATTCTCATAAGGAGCCTGGTGGCACAGCGGACTAAGCATGGAGCTGCTAACCACAAAGTTGGCTGTTCAAACCCACCAGCTGCTCCGTGGGCAAAAGGTGAGGCTTTCTACTCCCACAAAGATAGACAGCTTCATGATATGAAAATAACAATATATAATTTGTCAAGGGGTCACGAGGTGGGGAGGGGGCAGGAAGGTAAAAAAGAGCAGCTGATACCAAGGGCTCAAATAGAAAGTAAATCTCTAGAAAATAATGATGGCAACTTATGTACAAATACACTTGATACAATTGATGAATGGGTCATTATAAAAGCTGTAAGAGCCCTCAATAAAATGATCTTTAAATTAATAAATTAAAAATTTTAAACTATATACAGCTTCAGAAACCCACAAAGACAGTTCTCCTCTGTCTTACGGAGTCTCTTTGACAGTGAGTTTGGATTTGGGCTTGAGTGAGGGCTTCTCGTGGCTAAGAGACTGAAGCTTGGGGTCCCTGCCCGCCCGTTGTCCCTTTATCGCCCACTTAGAGGGTGGTTTGGGAAACCAACCTGGTCTTTATACTTGTACCACCTGCCTCAAAAAGAAGTGGCATCTCTCAGTGGTAACATCTGAAAGGTCCTCTAGGGACAAGCAAATTGTCAGGACATTTGGGTCCTCAGGCCCCCTCTCTGGGGAAGATCATCAAGTAAGAGCTATACGCCCCCACCTCCTACAAATGGGATCGCTCCTCCACCTTCCTGTGGAGCCATCCCTGGAAACCAACCCCCCTGTAAGGCTGCCAGAGGCGCTTCTCGGAGTCGTCTTTCACGGGGGAGCCGGGAGAGCACAGTTTCTGAAGCTGTGCCCTGTCCCTCTAAATACCAGCCCATGGGCTGTCACTCTTCTCCCCCCCCCCCCCCCCCCCACTCTGAGCTTTCTCTCATGTTCCCTTCCAGAACGGCGCCATGGCCTGGAGCGATGATGGGGATGGAGGCCGGGGAAGAGAGATCTCTCGAGATTTTGCCAAGGTGTGTAATGTTCCCTTTGGTTCAGGGAAGCAGCCGTTTTGGTGTGGGCCGCGGTGGCTGACCCCAGAGGGATAAGGACCGGAGTGGCCCCCCGAGTCACACTGGTGATCAGTCTGCTGACCGTGTTTTCTCTGGCGGTGGGGCTTGCAGCTGTACGAACTGGACGATGACCCTGAGAGGAAAGCGTTCCTGGATGACCTCTTCGTCTTCATGCAGAAGAGGGGTGAGTATGCGGTAGCCATTGTACACAGTCATCGCCAGTCGTCCGTCCTTCCTCCTGAGGGCCAGCGTCTTTGGCTGAGGAGAGGCATTTGTTGCTGGTTGGCCCTGGATGTAGCCAAGCAATTGACAGCAAGACTGCAGAGCGAAGGGGCGGGTCTTGGCAGAAAGTGGGTGGCGAGCAGAATGGGATGGTGAGCCAGTTGGCCCGGCCTGGTTTTTGCCTCTCTTCCTCTCATAACGGGTCTCTGGAGCTGTAGCCTGGTAACTGCTGAGCATCACGTGTGCTAGCTTGTGGGGGCTTCCTGTGCACACAGCTCTGTGGACCCCGAACAAGGTGAATGAGAGAAAGTGCGCTGCTAAGGGCTGGCTGACTAGCTGAGAGGTGGGCAGCTCAAGCCCACCCGAGGCACCTTGGGAGGACAGGTCTAGTCATGTGCTTCCCCCAGGTCCCCCAGCGTTGACTCTACTGTGAAGCAGTTCACCCGTGCACACCTCAGGTGGCTGAGGGTCAGGACCCACTAGGCAGCAGCCAACAAGAATGGCGACAGGCGTATTGGGAGGATCGAAAGGGATTCATGGAAAGGAAAGCCGATTCCCTTTCTCCTGGCCCTGCACTCTCTGACTTAGCTGAGCTTTATCCAGAGACTCCTCATAGGAAGCCTTTAGCTCCTGGGGGAACGGCCCCTGAGGGCTTCCAAGGCTCTCACCCTTCATGGGAACCGAAAGCCCCTCTTTGTGCCCCGGAGCAGCCCAGCATGCAACCATGGGGCCACCAGGGCTCTGTGAGTACTTCGGTGTCTGCCCTACAGCGCCCTCCCCCCATTGTCTGTCCTTCCATCCCCCTGACCGTATCTCTTCTCCGCCCTGGACCACAGCATCCCTGAGCTTTGAGCCCTGGTTTTGCATCCTGCCACCAGCCCGCTCAGCCCTCCGCTATCTGGGAGAAGGTCTTTCCACCTTCACCTCCTCAGGGCAAAGCACTGCTTCCCACCATGCTCTTTCTCAGGCTCCTGGCCTGGGGTGTCTCCATTGGACCCAGCAGTGACAGTCCTCTCTCTCCCTGGGCTGAGCTGTCAGGGTGACCCCAGCAGCATAATATCCTAGGTCCCCCTCCCACCCTCTGTCTTACCAGCTCACCCCATTTACCATCCAAAGCCTTATGGCCTTAGCAGTGGTGTGCCCACGGCTCCTGGTGTGCTTTGTAAGACAATGGAAAGTTTTGCCTCTCATTTCCCATGGTCTCCCAGCCTATCAAAGCGGTCTAACGAGGTCCTAATTAGTTGACTCCTCTAACTGTTAGCTGGGGCTTCGTGTGTCAGTGGAAACCCAGGAATATAGTCCTCCCGACAGATATACTGTGACAGGCAGTGGCGAAACTCCCCGGTCGCCCTGAGAGAGAAATCCACTTAATACTTTGGTCTCCCCTTCCAATTACCTTTTAATTATTTACAAGCTTCCCAAGCCCAGCTGGTGCAGACCAGGAGCTGATCCTGTCTCGGAGGGGCTGCCTGCCGTTGCAACAGAGATTTTAATCAGCAGGGCAGTTCCACTGCGTTATTTTCTGCTTTATTGCTTCTCTCCCTCCCCAGAAGGATTTGTGAGAGAATTGTCGGTCTGGCCAGAGTGGCGATGGGTAATTGTTTGTTTACTGCTGTCTGCCCCCACTAGACTTGGAGCCCCTCCAGGACAGCCGCTTTGTCGGTCTGTGATTTCCCAGGCCTAGCTCGGGTCGGGCTGGAGCTGCTTGGGCGTTTTGGCTCCCCTGACCCGCCTGCCACATACTGGGAGCCGGAGCTGGGTGGCGTGGCGTCTGCCTCCCTGGCCCTAGCAGCTGCTCCTGACGGAAGGTTGGCGGCAATAAGCAATCAGTTGAATCCTCTACTGTTGGACAGCAAGGGGCAAGGCCAGGGTGCAGCTGCAGGTTCCCGAGAGCGCCCGAAGCAGGCACCCTTTGTCCCTGTCTTCAGCTCCTCACGCCCCCCACCACCCCCTCCCCCGGCCATTGGCGTTCACTAGGCATTCTGTGGGGGTCCTCGTGTGGGCACTGGGAGATCTAGCAGCGTCCCTGGCCTCTGCGGACTAGATCCCAGGGGCACCCCCCCCCCCCCCCCCCCCGCAGGCCTGACACCAGAATGGCTTCAGAAACTTGCCCGTGTCCCAGGCAGCATGACAGCAGCTGTAACAAGTAAGAGAGTCAAGTTAAAATTCCCTCTGCAGAAAAACTCTATGGAGACAGTCAGGCATCCACTGAGGTAGCCATACCTGAGGGCGGGGACGATGTCAGGTGACGGACAGCCCCTGGGAAGCAGGTGCAGGTACAGCTGCAGCCCGTCTGAGCCACAGGTGTGTCGCGAGCTGAGGCTGAAAGGCTGCCATAGCTGGCCCCAGGGAGGACCTGCGTGGGTGTCCTGGCCGGGTCAGCTGGCACCAGCCCGTGAAGAGCCATGTTTGACCAAGAAGTTCGCACGTCGGTGTGTCAACAGAGCTGAGTTATTGAAGATCGCTTGTCAGTCAGTGGTGTGTGGTTGGGGAGGGGAGGGGAGGCAGACAGTGAGGGGCCATTCCCTGCAAGTTCCACGTGGTCAAACTGCTCGGAGAAATGTGAGTGAGAGTGGGGAGCACTGGGCTTTTAACCATGAGCGGCAGGTGCCTGTGCTCTTCCGGTCACGGTGAAACCAAGGGCCCGGGACATTTGTGCCTCACCTGTCACTCCAAATCTGAGGGTCGGAGCTGTCAGCTGGGACCAAGGAGAAGCCACACGAGCCTCAGCTTCCAGAGCTAACGGTCAACCGTAGATCCCACGGGAGCTACTGAAAGGGGCCTGAGTGTGCCGGGCCGGGTGTGGCCCACACAGCAGGCCCTCAGCAGAGGAGGTGGACGGGCCCATGGGGAGGTGGCTCCCAGCAGGCTGCCGCAATGACTGCAGCTACAGGTGATAAAAGCTGGTCAGTGGGAAGCTGGGGTTACAGCCAGGTTGCTGCTGCGGCTTGGTGCAGTGGCTCTCACTTGTTAACGTGTTTGGGCGAATTGACAGCAACAGATGGGCCTTTCAGCCCACAACACCCTGGTTTCTGGGCTAGACGGCTGCTTGCCCCCTCATGACCCCCTGCCCCACTCACTCCTGGGCAGCCTGCCAGCAGAAAGAGGCGGGTGCACGTCTGTCTGCCTATTGGCTCCTGCTACTGCAGGGGGCTAGGGAGGACACGAGCTCTGACCCGAGATGTGCACATCCCCCCCACCCCCACTCCACCCCTGGTGCCTTTTCCAGTTTCCTTAGACGGAGAGGGTCTGGCCAGAGGCCTCCACGGGCCAGCCCGGTACCCATGACTTGTCCGGCGAGCTCCCCTGGCGGCCAAAAGAGAAAGAAAGGCCCCTTTGTAGCCTGTGGAACAAATACACCAAGGGGACCCCCCACCCCGCAAGACCAAATGCCCCCCCCCCCTCCTGCTGGGAGGAGCGGTTCTGTGGCAGGCAAAACTGGGGCCAAATTGAATTAAACAAATCCCGCTGGGTTCTGTTTTCCTACAAAACGTCTCTGGCCAGGATTGGTTGGGTTTCAGAATTGTGACACCCTTTCTCTCTCTTTGCTCTGTGTGTGTGTGTGTAAGACTAATTCCTTTGACAGTATTAAACCCATTCCATGCCAGATTATCCTCTCTGGCTGATGGAACACTGGGGGTATATCTCTGGTAGGTTTTCCATGGAGTCTCCCAGTGCCCGAGATGGGAGTTAGTTTGGAAGTCTGCTAGGCAGTGGGCTATGCTTGAAATATGATCCCGGTCTTGCTCACCAGTGAGGAACAGCGTGTGCCCTGGGAGGTGAGACACGGGGAGTTCATCCAAGGCATGGTGACCCAGAGCCTGCTGCTCCCCACAGCCCGCGACCAGAGCAGAGGCTCCTGGCTCCAGGAGTCACAGAACAGGGCTAGAAGCTGGCATGCGGGTTAAACACTGCACTGCTAACCACAGGGTGACTGTTGCAGCCTGCCTGCTGCCTGGGGGCAGTTCTGTTCTGTCCTGTCCGGTTGCTGTCAGCACCGACTGGGGGCTGTGGGGATTCTAACTCCTAGGCCAGTGTACCTTCCCCCGCCATCTACAGCACTTTTGAGAATCTCAGCCCATAGCACCAACAACTCTGTCTTGTCCTTCCCTTGGGACAATGGGCCAGCCCCAGTGTTTTTCAGCCAACAAGGAGAGAGCTGGCCTGCCTGCTCAGGCCACTGTGGCCATGAACTAGGTAGAACTTCGTATACATCCAGATGTCTCCCAGTAAGTTCTGTGTCTCAGGAAAAGGCAGAGGCAATGAGCTCACAGAGGCTGCCAACTGGCAGGGCAGGGCAGGGGTGGACATGCTGGCAATGAGCATCCATGATGCCCACAAGCCAGGCTCTCCTTAGCAGCCCCACCCATCATCAAACAGCCCTCCCCCCCCCCAATAAAACAGCTTGACTGCCCTCGAGTCGATGCCCATTCCAACAACCCTATAGGACATGGTATCACTGCCCTGGCAGTGTCTGGAACTGTTTACACGTGTAGAAAGCCGAGGAATGGCTAGTGGTTTCCAACTGCTGACCTTGTGGACAGGAGCCCGGTGCATGCTCACTGCGGGCTCCTTCCATCTAGCACACCAGGCTGCACAGTCAAGGGGCCACTCGCTCTGCACGTGCAAGAGATTTGCCAAAGACCTCACTCAGAGCTTCCCTTCCTCCCCCACTAGTTTTGTTCAGGACTGCAGACTGCTGTTGGCTTTCCCAAATGCATCGTGGGGTCGGTTTGGGGTGTGCTACACCCAGAATCCACTGCGGGACGGGGGCTAGGCCTGCCTGAGTGCAGTGTCTGTCTTCCCTTCGGTCGTGTGCTTATCAGTCCGTCTCAGGCGAGGAGATCTTCCGGACCTCTATTGCTGTGCCTTTGGTGGTGAAGCGGTTTCTGGTGTCGTCTTTGCATCTTGCAGCAAGTGGTGTGTGGCTCTGGACACCCTTCCTGGTAGACTGGGAAGCTCCTGTCCTTCTCAGTGAAGTGGGCAGACCTTGCTACTTCCCCTCACAACCACAACAGAATGGTCTACAAATATAAATAGGCCTGATGACTTCACAGCCTGACTTGATCCCCAAACAAAACTTAAATATTTCAGTCGCAGGAGTAACCTTTTGTTTGAGGGTAGATTTTATCCTCTTCCTCGGTGGTCCAGCTGCTGTCGGTAAACATCCTTTTTTAAGAGTCGTGTTAATCCTCTGTAAAGTTCACTTTCACCAATAAATTCACCCTCTTTCCCCTTGGAAGTCCTATATTGGTGCTTCCAGCACCTGCAAAAATGGGCTCTTTGGCTCCTTGACCTCCTTTGTGTAAAGTGAGCCAGCGGTATGTCACCCCAGAGCTGGGGGTGGGGGGGCATGGTTCCTGGTGAGGGCTTTGGGACACCACTGGGATTCGTGAGCCTGGTGGAAAGCCTGGCAGTGGAGACTCAGGCTCTTTCAGGCTGCCTGCCATCTCCACTCCTGGACGGACGACCAGACCCACTGACAGCAGGACACAGCATGAGATGTGCTGCTGTTGAACTTCACCCAAAGCACCGTGCCTGCACTGGAGTCTCAACAAGAGTGGCACACGAACAGTGAGCCTCCTGGGTGTGTCCGGTTGCTGGAAGGAGGTTATAAATCGATACAGTCACCCTAGAAATCTGTTGGAAATAGTTACTAAAGCTAAATGGAGCACCTTTGACCCAGCATCTCCACTTCTGGGTATCCCCAAACCACACTCCCTGCCATCCAGTCGATGCCCTGCAGGACAGGGCAGAACTGCCCCTGGGAGTCTGAGGCTCATCTGCTTCCGGCACAGCAGGTGGTGGTTTTGAACTGCTGGTCTTGAGGCTAGCAGCTCAGTGTGCAATCACTGTGCTGCCAGGCCTCCCCAGGTGTACGCCCAATGGAAACGAGTGCTTATGTTCACTGAAAGCCACGTGTGAGGCTATTCATAGAGGCCCATTTGTTACCAAACTCTGGAATGGCTCGGCGCCCTCATAAACCGGATAGCTCAGTGGTGGTGTCAGCAGTCAATGGGATGGATCACACGCCCAGTCAAAATTGGGCAAAAATAACCAGACACAGATTCGATTTATTTATTTGGTGATTCACGTTGGAACAGTAGTTACGTCCAGGCGAGGTGGGTGGGAGGAGGATATGAGAGTTTGCTGAGCCGCTAGAAATGCTCCTCTGTCGTGATGTGAGGTGAGTAATGATTACATGGGCATGAGTGCCCTGTACAGTGTATGTTATATTTTCATCTGTATGTCCAGACTCCCCTGTGCATGTATGTGTGTGTGTAAACCTCCTGCCACAAAAGGGAAAATGAAGGGACCCCCAATCTGAGGGTGGCTTAAGACCAGCGGCGGTCAAGCGCTTTGCTCCTGCCCTGCCTTGGCCCTGTGCAGTGGGCCAGTCCAGCTGCCCAGTGCCCCCATGGAAGGCATTTTCTCTGGAAACAGGTTGGGAGAAAATTCCCAGTCGACTTCCCTGCTGCTCTCGGAGAGCGGCGTTAGATCGGACCAAGAATGAATCTGCAGAGGAATGGTCTGGAGCCCAGTGCCCGCCTGCCCACCCACCTGCCGGCCCACCAGTGTGCACGCCCCACTTAACCTAAGCCCTAACTCCTCTTTGCTCCCTGGCTGGTAGCCCAGCCCTCCTGACAGCCTGCTCTGGCAGTGATTAATGCTTTTTTTCAAAGCCAGGAAGAAGCATGGAGGGTCCCTGGCAAGGCCGCACCCTGGGAAGGCAGCCCATGTGGGTCGGTCTGTCTGCAGTCCCCCACCCCGTTGCTTCTGGTGCTTGATCTCTGAGGGGTGGGGAAGAGGCAGCCTTACCGCTGGCCAGCCAGCTCGTTGTCGGAGTCTCTTGAGCCTGAGAAGGCCATCTCTCCCCCATCAGTCCTCGAAGCCCTTCATCAGCTGGAGAGCCTGTGGTCCTGTGCTGGGTGCTCTCAGGGCCTGCTGGGCTCTTGGCTGCATCAAAGTCTTTTACTGCCTTCTGGTGTCTTCCCCCCCCCCCTCCTGGGCTGAAATCTGATAAGGGCCTCTTTGTTGGACTGTCAGTCTCCTTTATTGAGGAGGGAACTGGAGACCAGTGGCATTTCTTGGGGTACAGATAAGGCTCTGGATTCCTGTCAGGGAGAGCATGATTAATTACCCTCAATCCTAGCTCCCCCTTTGATATCGGTGACTGACAGGGGCTCACACCCCCTGTGTAGGCAGGGTGGGGGTGGGACTCAGCCAAGAAGCATGCTCTGCAGTGGGTGTTGGCCTCCCCACACCCCTGCACTGATGTGCTTAGAGGCCTGGCCTCTCAGGTGGAGGGGAAGATATGCCTTTCCTCGCCACCTCCCACCAGTACCCTGCTCGTGGACTTGAACTCCCAGATCTGGCCTTAAGCCACACTTAGGCCCTTGCTTCCCCAGGGAGGCTCCCCCACGTCTCTGTCAGTCACTGGATACTGTCTTTCTGCAGGGCAGCAAGCTCTTCCCTATGGGAGTGAACATAGCTATCCTGTCTCTCTCTCACGTTTTTATCCGTAAACTCTTGGTAGAAGTGAGTCATCTAGCCAAACTCCTCATTTTATTTTATTTTTTTAATTCTTTGTGTTTTGTTTTAAATGGATGTTGTGGCAGATTTACACATTAGACTATCAACACTGCATTTAATAGCACACACTGCTCAAATTAGAGATGGGGAAACCGAGGCCTGACAATGCCTGTCTCCCCAGCGCCACCCACTCCCTCCAGCATGAGGCACTGGTTCTCCTGTTCAGGGAGGGAAAGGGGTCTCAGTCGAATCTCCTTTAGTCAGGGGACTGGCGCCTGGGTGCACTCTGCAGGGGAGATTAACAGTCTGAGGATTCTGCCTCCCTTTGTGTTCTGAGAAGAATCAAAGCCAGGGCACCTTCCTCGGTCTGGACTGGCCTGGACAAGGGGAAAGCCATGCCCTTCAAGAGCTGCCTGCAGAGGGCGACACAAAGCTCGAAGACACCAGAGGCAGGTGCCGTGACCCACAGTGCTGCCGCCACGGCCGTCTCAAGTCAGGCTGGCCAGGTGTGGGAGTGTGTCCACAGAGAGGGTTGACTGTCCCGCACCTTACCGTGGGGAGTAGCAACTGGGGCTTAGAAGTGCACGGGAGGTCACCTAAAGCATATCTGTTCTCTTCCCTCCTCCGGAGGAAAAAGCAACGAAAATGGAAAGACCTGGAAACAGTCCAGTGGCTATCTGTCCTCGTGACCCTGGGACAGAAGCGCTAGATGGTGCCCAGCTGCTCCTGGAGAGAGTGCAGCAAACAGCAGTGCAAACTCAGGATCGTAGAGCAAAGCTGCCCTTGCCCCGATCAGCCTCTGTAAGGCGACAGCCACACGCTGGAGGGGGAAGGGGGCACCTTAAAAACGAACCCCTTGAGATCAGAGAGCAGCGTTTCCCTGAGGACAGGGTCAGCAGGCTGAGGCTGAGGCCGAAGCGGGAACAGGAAGCCCAGCAAGAGTGGAATCCAGGATTGCAGTGTGGGGTGGCAGACAACGGCATGAGACAAAATGCGTGTGCATTGTCGGGGAGAACTCATCTTCATCCAAAGGTTTGTTTTTAAAAAGTGGCTGTTGGCAGTGGCTGCTACTTGCCACTCTGGGCTGAGGTCAAGCAGGGTTCCTGGGAGACTGGTCACAGGTGGCCTGTCCTCTCCTCCAGGCATGCTGGGCAGAGGTAACTCGGCTGGGTTTACAGCCTTGCCCTCACTTGCCCCTTTCACCCTTGTCCCTCAGGCCCCACATCCACCACTCTCTCTCCTGCCTCCAAGCAGGTCTGAGTCTGCGACGGGCACCCCTGTGCGACCTGGAAGGGGCTGCTCTTGAACGAAGCCCGTGTTGCTCAGAAACCATCACAGCCGGCCGGGCACCCCGTCCCCAGTCTGATGACTGCCCAGTCATGACTGTTTGTGATTCCCCGCGGGGCCATTGAGCCACAGTAAGACATCACCGGGGCTGGTGGTCACACCTCGTCTGCAATCAAAGGCCGTAGAAACTGCCAAGTCACTTCATCCTGTTTTCTTGGCTTTCCCTCTGGTGAATGACGATCATGGCTAATTGCAAAATCCACCCTCCGAGTTTGAACCTTCTCCACCCGCTGACGAGTTTCCAAAGACAAGATCACATTCTGAGAGCCACTGACCAACAGAGTCCAAAACTGTGCTGTCTGGCCCTCCAGGTGGCAGTTCCAAAGGCCAGCAAGCCCTTGGCTGCTTCCAGCCCTACTGTCTTGGCTAAATATTCAGGAATGTCCGTGCTTGGTTCTCCGCCTGCCGCTCCAGGGAGGTCATGCTGCTTACTCAGAATGTCCATGCTTTGGTCCGTCCCCCTTGATGGGATCCATTGGCCGGTCCTCCGGGGCCAGACCCCGCATGTCCCTGGCCCCTGTCTAATTAGTATGATAGCAGGTGTCAATGTCCGCTAGGCCCTGACAGGACCAGGGGCTTCTGTTCCAGCTGTCAGCTCTGGACACACGCACAGATTTGGAAATGGGCTTCAGAGTCCCAGGTGGCTTGCCTCCGAGCCACTTGCTTCGACGCCGAGATGCACTTTGTTTCATCTGCATGCTAAGGTAATTAGTTAAATGCTTGATGGCGAAGGAGACAGGTCCCTGAGAATCTTCAGACCTGCTGGGGAGCCAGGTCAATATCTGGAACAACCAGCGTGATTGTCGACCTCTGGGGAGTGAAGATTGGGATTCTGAAAGGGGAGCGACCCATGCTAACCACTGGGTGCTGCAGAGACAGGCTGTTTTAGGCTCGAGGGGCACCAGGAAGACCCAGCCCAACGTCACGAGGGTTGTTGGAATGTGCTTGAAATGTGTCCTACATCCTTTGTAAGACTGGGCCAGGGATCTCTGCAGGTTTGGGAGCACGGAGATGAGTGACGGGTGGAGAGGTGTTGGCAAGGTTGGTGGCGGTGTCTAAGTTGCATCTTTGGATAAGAGGCTGTTACAAGCATCTAGTGGTGAGCCAAGCAAGGGCCTAGCTGGGAGGTGGCTTGGAAGGAAGGTACTTCTCAAAGCCATCTCAGAGGAAGGAGCCGGGGACGCCTACCGACCTTGGAACAAGCAGTGGAGGCGAAGAGAAGCTAGTGTCGCAGGCCTCATAACGGCGGCGCTGCTGGGGACAAACAGCGCGGCTCGGTCTCAGCATTCGGAGTGGAAAACTCGTGGCTCACAGGCAGGAAAGTTCTGGAACTGTGAGCTTCAGGGGCAGGTCGCTTCCAGATGGAGGTGGGCACTTGCGACACCACCCCCCACACACACACACACAACTGGTTCTGCCCTGGGGCTGTGGTCTTGAGGCTGGACTTTGGTTTACAGCCAACACTCGAGCGTCCCAGGAACCCTGGTGGCTCTTAAGTCCCAGCTCCGTGACCCTCTTGTGCTTGGAGCTCTCTGACCCCCACACTTGCAGGAGGCCCTGTCCCCCACAGCATGTTGTGCCCCCTTTATAACCGGGGCCAGTGAAGCAGGCGCTCTCAGTGAGCCTGGGCGCCGGCAGAGGGGAGGGCGGGACAGGCAGGCAGCCTGTGTACAGTAAAGGCAACAGGTCCTGGGCCCTGCCCCGGATGGTGACCCTTCCCTGTGGAATCCTCCCCTCTGACCTCCAGATCATTAATCCCGGGGCTGCCAAATGACAGTCATCCATCACACCGCCTGCCACGCATCCCGGCAAGCCGGGAATGGACGCTGGCCCGCCCTCCCTGCTGTCCCCTGGTGCTCATTAGTGGCCCTTCCTGCTTGGTGCCAGGTTTCCTAATCAAGGCCCAGGCTCGGCTGGCCTCCCTCTGGGGCCAGTGGGCGGAAGCGGCACTGACCCTCTCGCTCTTAAGGGCCAGGGTATGTGTGTGGGGGGGGGGGGGATAGGAGGGGAGGATTGTGGCTTTTCACCCCTTAGAGGCCAGTGCCCAGCAGTTCAGTGGACACAATGGAGCATGCAGGGGATGGTCTCGCAGCAGGACCAGCACCAGCCAATGCAGGGAGTTAGAGGTAGAAGTAGGCAGGGTTCCCGTCCACTGGGCACCCAGTGGTTCCACGAAGCAAAACCTGACAACCTGACTCGGTACAGATTCGGCTAAGACAGCTCTCCTGGGTACCTCACCTCCAAACACGCGGTCACCGTGAGCCTCCAAAGTAGCCAGCAACAGCCCACTGCCTCTAAGCCAGTTCTGACTCAGCGACCTGATGGAGGGTTTCCGACTCGGGAGCAGAAAGCCTCCTCTCCCGCAGGGTGGGTGGGTGGTTTGAACTGGTGGCCTTGTGGCTAGCCCAGTGCGTGACCAGCTGCACCATCAAGGCAGGGGAAGGCAGCAATTAGCGCAATCAGCACCAGCCTGCACTGAGTGCTGCTGGGGGACAGGATCTCCCCAGGCAGGCGTCAGGACGAGGAGAGGTGAATGCAGAAGAAAGCTTCACAGGAGTTGGAGTTGCCAGGTCAGCGGAACCCCAGTGGAATCGTAGCACACACACAAAATCTTAGAAACCTACCTCTAGTTTGGTCCTCTTCTCAGCAGATGGGAAAGCAGACTCAGAGAGGTGGAGCGCTGTGCCTGAGGCCACACCACAGTGGGCTGGGCCTGCCCTTTCATCCCAGGGAGAATGGACTGCTGAGCCGATTCGTGGACCTTATGTCCAACTCAGCTGGCAGTGGGCGGGCACCGATGCTCCTCCTCATCTGCCCGGCACTCACGCAGCCCTCCCCTTCTTTCTGGACCCCCACAGGGACCCCCATCAACCGGATACCCATCATGGCCAAGCAGACCCTGGACCTGTACATGCTATATAAGCTGGTGACGGAGAAGGGGGGCCTGGTGGAGATCATCAACAAGAAGATCTGGAGGGAGGTCACCAAGGGCCTCAACCTGCCCACGTCCATCACCAGTGCTGCCTTCACCCTGAGGACCCAGTGAGTGAGCGGCCCGACCTGACTGGGGAGTGGGGCTGGAGAACGGGCGGGTTTGAACCAGGAAGGAAGGAGAGAACTGCTAGCATACAGCAACAGGATAAGTGGGATTCCTGATGCCGGGGCTCTGTGAGCAAACCCGCCCTCAGTCAGAATGAGAGCTACCAGTCAGCCCCCGTGACCAGGTACCATCCGTTTCCTAGGTTAGGGAGCTTTATCCCGGCTCAGTAAGGCGGCCTGGGCCATTCTGTCCAGTAAGTAGAGGGGCTGAAATTCAGGGGCCGACTCATTTTTCCAGGACATTGTCTCCTGCCCAGTCTGGCTCTCCTCTCCTGGCCTTCTAACTGCCCAGCAACAGGTGGCCCAGAGGTAGGCTGGCCCGGCCCTTTGAGTTCGGTGGCCCATTTTTACCACTGTTGGAGTTAAGTTCAAAGCCAGGAGAAGCAGGGAGGCCCCAAGTAGCCTCAGAGGAGGGAGGGGCTGAGGGTCTGCCTGGAACACCCAGCAGTGGCGGGGTGAGGGCGCGAGGGAGGAGCAGCCTCCATTGCCTGCCCCGCAGCGTGGGGGGTGGTAGCTCTGGAAGTTGTTCCTGCAGAAGCTGCGAAGTTACAGCTTAAAAAAAAAAAAAAGTTACAGCGGTACCCAGAAGCGTGGTCTCCTCTCCCCACCCCACCCACTCTCGGGATTCTGGGTGGAGATGTGGGGCCCCAGGCCCTAGAAGGACAGCACCTCCAGCATGCCCATAGAGGCTAGCTTCACACAGGGTAGTCGAGACCACAGACCTGGCTCCTCCCTCCCAGGGCGCCCAACAAATGGGAGGGCCTTCAGTGTGCTGTTCCTTATTCCCTTCGAGGCTCAGGCCCCAGCGCCGAGCATTGCGGAGAGTCCAGGAACAGCTGGAGGCGCCCGGGGCATAGGTTTTCCTCCTGCGCTGGCGGCCGTCCTTGACACGTGACGCCTGCCTGTCAGGTCGCTTCCAGAGACCCTGCAATGTGACCTGAGTGTCCTCTGTGCGCGTCTGAACTGTCTTCCCTGCCTCCTTCCCTTTCCAGGTACATGAAGTACCTGTACGCCTACGAGTGTGAGAAGAAGGCCTTGAGCTCCCCGGCCGAGCTCCAGGCCGCCATCGATGGCAACCGCAGGGAGGGCCGGCGGCCCAGCTACAGTTCCTCACTGTTTGGCTACTCTCCTGCTGCTGCTACTGCTACCGCGGCCACTGCCGGCGCCCCTACCCTCCTCTCCCCACCCAAGATCCGCTTCCCCATCCTGGGACTCGGCTCCAGCAGCGGCACCAGTGGCGGTCGCCCTCGGATCCCCCCAGCAGCCACTCTCAGGAAAGGTCAGCGAGGCCCGGGGGGGAGGAGGGAGAAGGGAGCCCGAGCCCAACCCCAACCCCCCCCCCTCATCCTGCTAGCATCTGGTGGATCGCTCCAGCAGCTCCGCTTCCCCACAGTTGATGGCGTCCCTGTGACAACGGTGCCCGTGCCGAGTCGCCTGGCTGTGCCGGTGACACTGGCAGGCCAGCAGGCTGGGCCCCGGACAGCCACCCTGGAGCAGCTGCGGGAGCGGCTGGAGTCTGGGGAGACCCCGGAGAAGAAGGTGTCGCGGCTGTCAGAGGAGGAGCAGCGCCTAGTGCAGCAGGCCTTCCAGCGCAACCTGCTCAGCATGGCCCGGCAGCTGCCCATGAAGGTCCGGATCAATGGCCGCGGTGAGCAAGGCAGGCGGGCGGGCGGGAGGGAAGACTGGCCCGGAAGGAGCCTTCCAGCGCTGCCCTTGTGGCCTCTGTGGTCTCTTTTAGAGGACCAGAAACTGCCCCAGGGAGTGCCTGTTCTCCAGCAAAAAAAAAAAAAAACACAAAAAAAAAACGAAAAGCAATTACTGAAGGGGAAGGCCAGGGGCCTTCAGAGACAGCTGCTGGTGCCCGCCCACCGGCCTTTTGATGTGTCTCAATTCAATTAGAGGGCCCTGCCTTCCCTGGGCAGGGCCCCAGCCACCATTCCTGAGCCTCAGTAAGGGGCCAGACCTGCACCAAGTCATGGCCCCCCAGGGCCCTGGGTGCCAGTGACCCGGGAGCAGCAGGACAGGAGGAAAGACAAGTTTAGCAGCATAATTGACATCTTTCCCTCGCCCTCTTCCCCATACCCATGCCCGCTCACCTTCAGTTTCTGCACATCCAGGAATCGGCGTGTGGCAGGAACCAACTGGGGCTCAAGGTCCCAGGTGGCCCCTCCCTGGAGTGTGACTCCCCACAGGCGGGTGAAGACCTGCAGAAGCTGGGCCTTGGTCCTGTGCAGAGCCAGGGGGTGCCGGAAAGAGCATCTCGGCTGGAAGAGTCTTGTGGGAAGAGCACGCAAGGCCTGGTGGGCCAGGCAGAGGCCCTGGCTGACACCGAGATACCCTGGGGGTGTCCTGGGGAGGCCCAGGCTGAAGCCCTGCCTCGTGGAGGAGCTCCCGGCACAGGGTGGGGTCTGGTCACTGGGAGGCAGTGGCCAGGGCCTGATGCAGGGATAGGAGCCCTGGTGGCATAGTGATTACTCGGGCTGTTAATCATGAGGTCAGCAGTTTGAGCCCACTAGCCATTCCACAGGAGAGATGGGGCTTTTCAAAGAGCAACAGTGTGGGAAACTCAGGGTCTCAGTACATCGGCATTGGCTTCATGGCAGCGAGTTAGGTTGTGGGTGGGGAGTGGGTGCTCGGTGACATACACTGATGTCTTCCCAGCGTCGGGCCCAAGTGGTCTTGGTGCACGGCTTTGCTCCAGGAGCAGAGAACGGGCTTGTGGCGGCAGGAAATTGACCGGCCAGGTTCACCTGCCAGGCCTGATGGCCCTGGCCCAGGATGCCGGGGCAGGGCAGGGGGAGAAACATGCCAGAGAAGACCACGCCAGTGCTGTGGTGGGTGTGACCAGTCCCGGCCTCCCTTGTCCCAGCAGAAGACAGATCAGAGGCCTCAGCTGCAGCTCTGAACTTGACCCCAAGCACCATTGGAAGCATCAACATGTCTGTGGATATCGACGGCACCACCTATGCAGGTGAGGCACCAGCACCCACTGGTCCTGCCCATCTCCTCTGTGACCTTCCCCAGGGGGCTCACGGGGATGGCAGTTCCCCTCGCCCCAGTGGAAGGAGAGATGCCCTCTGCCCATCCGATGGGACCCGTGTGTGGTTCAGCCATTGAAAGAGACCTTTCACGTGAGGAACGATGGTTCTGGTCCTTTTCTTCATAAAACATAGCTGCGTGCATCATTGGCCGGTTCTCTCTCTTTTAAACAACCTGAGGACCAAGATACAGGCAGAGCCGTCTGAGCGGAACAGCCACCACGGCATTTCTCCCCCGGCCCAGACCTTGAGCACTGTCCCCTTCTAAACCTCAGTGGCAGCAGTGCTTTCTGTCTGCTGATTCTGCCCTAAGGCATACCATCAGTTCTCAGGGACCGCCCTTTCCCCGCTGTCCCACCTGGGACCCACCAGCGGGCTCCGGAAGCACAGTGGCTCATACAGAGCCCACAGCCAGCCTGGGCATGCCTGGTGCAGAGGGTGCACGTCTGGGAGCGAGAGCATTTCCTCGGGATGCCCTCCTGCCTTGAATGTTTCTGGGTACTGCGCCTCCTAGCGAAGGAGCTCTGGTGGCAGAGTGGGTTGTGTGCCAGCTACTAACTACACACAGCTGGCAGTTTGAATCCACCGGCCACTCTGTGGCAGAAAGGTGAGGCTTTCTGCTCCCAGGGGAGTGCCGGCTGTGGCACTCGGGTGGGTCTACTCTGGGAGTCTGGATTGGCTTGCTGGCTTGCTCCCCTAGGGGGAGGCTCTGGGTAGCAGCGCCAAGGGTTAAGCTCTTCACTGCTGACCAAGAGGCCGGTGGTTCAAGGCCACCCTGAGGCACCTTGGGAGTGAGGCCTGGCTCACTGCTTCTGAAAGATCCCAGCCTTGAAAAGCCTGCACGCACGGGCTGGGCTCTCCATGAGTCGAGTCACCTGTGGTGGGAGGTTTGGGGACTGCGCATCTGTGGGGAGAGCACCCAGGTAGGCGACCCATGCCTGGACCCTGTCCTCCTCTCGTCACAGCCTCGAGGGAGGCAGGGTGATTGATAGCTCCTTCCCTCAGAAGAGAATTGAGCCAGCCATTAGCCCCCTCTGTTGTCTGTCAGCCCTCCCTGCGCCCACCTCAAGAGCACGATCTCAGGATCCTTCCTGCAACTCCTCGCCTCCCCGGTACAGTGACTTCTGCGACCCTCCAGACTCTGCTCCGGGCTCCGCACCCTGTGCAGGGCCAGACCCGCCTACAGCTGTCCTCCCGCCGGCCACCTCCCAGCTGTGTCTGCCCATGCACACTCAGCCCCTTTTCCTCCCTCAGCCCAGGACCCGCCCGAGCCAGCCTTGGCTGCCTTCCCCCACCTCGGCTGTTCCTGCAGCCCCAGGCTCAGAGCCCTCAGGCACTGCAGCAGAGGGTCTCGGACAGCTCCTCTGGCCCTGCTGTGTGTCAGGAATCTGCAGGCAGGGCAGTGCGTGCCCCCAGCACCCAGCAATGCTTCTCCCCTCCCGCCCCAGGTGTGCTGTTTGCCCAGAAGCCCGTGGTCCACCTCCTCGCAGGACCTGCGCCCCAGAGCGTCGGCAGCAGCGCCAGCAGCAGCAGCTCTCACTGCTCTCCGAGTCCCACTTCCTCTCGGGGCACCCCCGGGGCAGAGCCCTCCACCAGCTGGTCCCTCTGACAGGCAGGCCCAGCTCCCACTCTGCTCTCCGTTCGAGAGCCAAGGACGTTGATGCACAGAATTTACCTCATCTCACGGAGCCCACGCCAGGGCTCCATTCAGGTCCTGCTGTACTCTGGGGGCGGGGAGGGGGGCGGGACAAGGCAGCGTTGTCCAATCAGGGATTGTTCTGGAGAAGTAGGCAGGGGTCTGTGGGCGGCCAGCTTCCTCCAGGGCTCTCAGGTCACCTCCCATCCCGGGGCACAGTGTATCGACAATCTGTCAGCGGACACAGGCTGGAGGCCCTCTGTGATCCTTCCCTTAATTTATTTCCCTTCCTGACTTCTGCCGTGAGCCCAGGGTCACTGGTCTCTCCTGCATAGGCCCCACTTTTCAACTCGGGGGGGTGGGGGGCTGCTAGGGAGCCAAGAGCCCGCCTTTCTCTGCGAGCTAGGAAGAAACCCACCCTGGATTTGGCTCCTGGGGGGGGGGCTTCCTCAAATCCGAGTCTTGAAACGGTGCCCAGGGCCGGACTCTCTCCTTTTGAATGGCCCCACAGAAGGCTTCAGGAAGCAGGGCTCGGGACTGCCCAGGCCCTGGCACGTACCCTACACTGACCCTCCTCCACCCCTCCCCAACCTCCTGCTGCCTCCTTACCCTGATGGCCAGTTCTCCCCAGAACAGCCCCCTTGCCCCTGGGTCACCCTCCTCATGGGGCCATCTGGGCCCCACCTCCCCTACACCTGCTGATGTCAGGCCCATGGAAATACCTCAGATTTGTAATTGTTGATGTTTGAATCTTCAGGAAGCCTTGGCATCTCTGAAAGCTTTTTTGTATGTGTTTTGTTGACATTATTTTTTATTGTGGTTTTTTATTAATTTTTATTGTTGTTGTAGCACCAAAGAATGAAAGCAGATCACCCCCAAAGCCAAACAGATGGTTTGGTTTCCCAGCGCCCCGGCCCTTCCCTGAGACCCCCAATTCGGAGGTGGGGAGGCAGGCAGGAGCCTCGACTCAGGGATCCTAGAGGTGGGAGGCAGTGGGGTGGCAAGAGGCCCGATTGATGAAGACAGTCCTGGACCTGCTTCCTGCCAGAACAGGATTTGGCCTGGACCCCTGCCCTGCTCACCTGCTCCAGGTGCCCTGCCCCACCCCGGGGCAGCCTCTCCTGGTGGGGGCAGCTTGCTCTTCTGTGGTGGAAGAGCTGGTCATCTCCTGCACAGGCTCACCTCCCTGTCATCTCAGCCGGGCGCGTGCTATAGGGTGCCTCCCCCACACCCCTCCAGTGGTATAGGCTGTGGTGATTGATTGCAGCCCTGCGGACAGTGAGGCTGGGAAACCGGAAGCGGGAGCACAAACAGCTACCTCAGCTTGTTAGGCAGTGCCTCCGCTGCCCGCGTGTTCTCACTCCTCCACACCTGCGGTGCACAGGCACGGCCTGCCGGCAAGCACAGGGACTGGTCAAGGAAAGGCACTTGGGGTCCGCCGCCAGGGATCGGGGAGGGGCCCGCTTGAAGGTGCCTCAGACATTTGGCCAGTGCAGCTTTCTCAGGGGTTTGGTCACGAAGGATGGACTCTTCCCATCCAGAGGACACATGGACAGTACTGTCTGTCTGGTCATTGCGGTCCCCCTCCCCCCCAGAAGCTTAGCCAGCCTCCCCTCTGAGCGAGCCCTCGCTGCCCTCCAGGACAATAACAGCGCGCCAGCCAACCAGCCGGTGCCCCGGAAGTGATGCCATCCTGACCCAGGAAGGGCTTTGCCTGAGGTGCTGTCCTGAAGCCCATGTGGCAGGCAGATGTGTGAGTGCCCCCGACCCCCCCCCCCATATGTATTCTAACCAGAAAAATGTGATAGCACATGGGTAGCCTAGGCAGTGGATAAATACCTCAGATGTCTTCTGGCAGCAAGTGTCTATATGTCATGGGTATTTTCTATCTTACATGTTCTCGAATGTTTATATTTCAATAAACTGCTACCTCTTCACACAAGCGGCCTGTTGTGCATGAGTCTCCATTGGACAGTGGCAGGGAGTGGACCACGCCAAATGCTCCCCGGAGCCCCAGACGTGGGCGAACCTTCCTGCACCTGCGGAGCCCACACCCTTACCTCGGAGCTGGGCACCAGTCTGGAGAGAAGCCAGGGGTTCTAGCACAGCATGCCTGCCAGGACTCCACGCAGGAGCCGGAGCTGCCCTTGGGGCGCTCTGAAAGGCTTCCCATTTAATCTGGAAGCCTCTGGCCAACGGACAAGTGAAGGAAAGGAGGCTGATCAATGTGGGCACATGGTAGTGTCACAAATTGGCCTGGGGGCCTGGGCCCAAGGGCAGGAGGGGTAGGGAAGATTAAGGGCAAAGGGAGGCCAGGCCAGGGGTGCCAGATGCAGGACTTCGAGCACTGCCCTGTGAGTTCACCAGGGTGTGGGTGGGGAAGAACTATTGCAGAGAGCACCCTTGGCAACTGGGGTCAAGCTAAGGAGTGTGGACCCCCTAGGGACGCTGCCAGCACAGGCCTAGATCCAGGGCTCGGCACAGCCTGCCTCTGCCTCCAGCTCACCCTCACGGAAACAACCTGGGTTTGGGCCAGGCTGAGGTGAGGTACTGGGTACTCGTCAGTAGCAGGCTCCCAGGGCTGATGGAAACTTACTGCAACCAGGAGGGTCAGCATCAGCAGACTGGGGTGGGGGGTTAGGGGGCAACCATTCCTTCAGTGCCCTATTCACACCTTCCTGTGGGGTGGGGGGACGGATGAGGGTGCTGCTGAGGGAGGAGTGGCAGCCGAGGAAGACTCGGCAACTGGTGACGACACCAGACTGCAGTCAGTCAGTCCCACGCTGTTGCAAATACTGCAGAGACCTAGAGAGGGTTACTCAAACGACTCCAAAAATTCATCATTAAAAAAAATTAAATTAAAAAACCCCACAAATTGGGAGGTAATATTTGGAACATGGAGCCCTGGTGGTGGTGGTGCGGTGATGAATTATGCCACGGGAGAAGGACCGGGCTTTCTGCACCGGGGAAGAATTCGTCTCAGCCAGTCAGGGTGCAGTGCAGCAACGACGATACTTAAAAACTGCCCTCTAGTTCTTTAACGCTCCCCCCCCCCCCACTATCCTGATCCCAATTCTACCTTACAAATCTGGTTATACCAGAGGATTTTTAAGAATTCATCTCAGAAATGGGCAGGGACAGCAGTTCTACCCTGCTCTGTAAGTTTGCTGTGAATGGGCATCGCCTGGTTGCAGTGAGTTTGGGTTTGATTGGTTTGGAATGCATAACAGTTAGTTGGCATGTAATTTTTAAACGTGTATGAATTGTGATGGGGAAAAGGGTGAAAAAGGAAGCCAGTTTTGAGCAGGCATTTTTCAGAAGAGGCAAGTCCAAGGACTTGACCATGGTGCGCAAGACCCAACAGCACACCTTTAAGCTGCCGGTCTGAAGTGTGAGCCCCCCACCACACACACCTAATTCACTGATTTCGCCAAAAAATAACAAAAAGGTGTACCATACCGGGTCAGGATGAGGATGGGAACATGCTGGTATGGCCAGAGGAGTGGCCGCCAACGTACCTATTCAGGAAAACACTGGCACCTTTCGGGAGAGCTGGTATTTCGCAGGTGCGGTTGGGTTCCACTCAGGGACCCCGCTATAGGACAGGATGGGAGCAGATCCCCTAGGCCTTGCCCCCCGCGGAGCTGCTAGTGGATGGCGACAGCGCTCCCGTACAGTCCAGCCCGCAGCTGGCCCCAAGGACTCCTGCCCTGAGCGCCCCAGGGGGCGGCCGGCTCACAGCTGGTGGTAAACTCCCTGTAATGCCAATTAGCACTGATAGGGACCAGGTGCTGCGCTAATCGCCCCCGGTTTGCAGGTGAGGGGCTGGGGCGCGGAGGCATGGCTGCAGACTGGATTCTCGCTCCCCAGAGGACAGGTAGAGCCGCCCCTGTGGGTGCCCACGGCGTCACTGTTTCCCGGGGGGCGGAGGCGGGAGGTGGGGCGTAGAAAGCCCGGTCTTTCTCCCACGAGCCATGGCAATTTCTGGGATACGGGGCGATTGGTTTGTTTGCAGATGAAGTGACTCAAGAACAGAAAGGGGAACTCTCTTGAGGTCAAGGCTGGAATGGCACCCTGAAACTGCTCCCCAGAACCCCCTTCGGAGAGGGGAGCGGGTCCTTGGCACTCCAGCCCGGCCCAAAGCTTTCGCAGGGCAAGTGTGCCCCTTGCCTCATTGGCCACGGCTGGGCCACGTGCCCCCCCCAGCCAATGGAAGGGGGAGGCGGGACGACGGAATGATCTAGGATCAATTGCCATGGGCGGAAGGCGAGAGGGGACCCCTGAAATCGGACTGTGCCCTTCTCTCGGGGATAGAGGCCAGCGGGGTTTTGAACCTGAAAGACAGCAGAAGCTGGGGCTCTGGGGTTTGGGCCCGTCATTGTGGACCAGGGTGACCTAGAATGGGGCGGAGCCCCCCCCCCAGCAGATTTTGTAGACAAAGTTACAAAGTCAGTCGACAGATTGGATGTGGGGCCAGACATGAAGGGTGACTGGCGAGCAGTCTGAGTAGGTGGGCTGTCCGTGTGTCCTGAAATCAAACAGGAGCACCTGGGGGCACCGGGCAGGGGGCTTCTCGTGGATGGCTGTGCCCCCCGGAGGGCCAGGAGCGGTCTAGAGCTGTGTCTCTGTTTGTCGGCAGGTGACAGAAACTACTCAGGCCCCTGTAACCAGACGGGACCTCTGAGGTCCGTCTGGAGGGCGCACGCATGTTTTCTATGCAGTGGGAAACAGGGCGGTTGAGTTTTCGCGGTTTTGTGTGTTCGGTCTTCAGTCCTGGAAAGATGGAGATGGCACCCCTGTTCCTAGTCCAATGATTCCGGAAAGAGACCCACCCCCTACCCACAGCATCTGGGGCTAGGGCTGAGGTCTTGTGAGCAGAGATCCTTCAGCCAAAGGCCCTGCAGGGCCCTGGGGATGGTTGACCCCCTGCGATGTCCATTTTCTCCAGCGCCTGTGCCAAGCCGCTTCCTGCCTTTAAGGCAGCAGATGGGGTGGTCCTTAGCAGAGTTGAGGGGAGTTCTGAGGGTGTGTGGCCTGGTGGACAGAGCTCTGTAGAGGGAGGAAGCACACAGCAGGGAGGGGACGGCATCAGAGGAAAATCCACAGTTGCGACATGTCTCTCTCCACCTGCATCGACAGAAGAAGGAAAGTGAGGAGTGGGCAGAGGAAATGGCATGGGACCAGCCCTTGGGGGCTTCTCTTGCTACCCCCTCCCTCCAACTTGTAGAAGGGAAACCCTGTGAGTGGCTGGGCCTGGCTCTAGGGCTCCTGTCCTCTCATTGCTGGAGCCTGTGATGCCCGGGGCCTCGCCAGCTCTTGCTCCCTGGGGACACAGAGCTCCTTCAGCCTGAAGGTCAGACTCTGGGAGTCTCCCAAGCCCCACCTAAGGGCCCCCAAAGAGCAGCTGTACCAAAAGACGGGAGCTCCGGGTCAGCATGTGCTGAAGGAGTGACTCAACTCCTGGGCCCAAAGATGGGGGTGCAGAGGTGACAGGGCCACTGCCCTTGTGACCATCAGCCACACACCATCCCTAGGAGGTGGGTGCCATCCCTGTGCCCATGTTACCATGAGGAAACGGGCGTGGAAATGGCATGGCTTGCTCCCCTAGCTGGTCAGTGGTGATGCTGCCACAAGTCCAGGATGTCACGGCTCTGAGGGCCACGTTCCTTCCACTGATTCCCGGTGCCTTGTCGCACCCAACCTCCCACTTCAGAGGGCAGGCAGGCCAGGGGGGTACATTCAGCACCAGGGTGTGTTCCCAGCCCCATCCTTCTCCAAGGATGTGCCCCGGTGTCCCCTCCCACTGGCCCCAGGTCCTCGGGGAA
This sequence comes from Tenrec ecaudatus, assembly GCF_050624435.1. Lineage (NCBI taxonomy): Eukaryota > Metazoa > Chordata > Mammalia > Afrosoricida > Tenrecidae > Tenrec > Tenrec ecaudatus. Next base: position 55,353,566 of record NC_134546.1, on the reverse strand, counting down.
AGCCTTAGAGCTGTGGGGCCTGAGGAGCATCTCCAGAGGGATGAGGGCTTTCTCCTCCCAGACCCCGCCCCCTTCACCCCATTGTCCACACATTTCCACCAGCTGCTGTCCTGGGCCAGCTGCCCTGCCGGGAGGGCAGGGAAAAAAGCAATGAGTGAGTGAATGTACCCCATGCTGGGCAGGTTGAAGGCTTTGGTGGGATTGGGCCTGGGGTCCTGAGGGGGGTGCTGTTGTGCCCTGAGCTTTCTGCAAGACCTCCCAGCTCTGCCGGCACCGGGCCAACACAGAGCCCGCCTCCTGTGGCGAAGTTTGGAGCTCTGATGGCACTCTGGTGCTTCCCCAAGGACCCCACCCTGGTCTCAGAAGCCTGTACCCACCAGGGCCTTCCTGGGACTGTGTACCTTGTCCCAGAGATGCTAGGAGAAGCTGGTAGGACAACGTGAGGCTGGGGAGGTGGCTTTAGGCTCACCTGTCCCCTCCAAACTGCACGCTGTCCCCGATCCTCCATCCTTCCCTCTCCATCTTTCTGCTTACCCCCAACTCCAAAAATACTCAAGGGCGGCCTTCCCTCAGTCTTTACTTGCATCTGGCTCTACCAACAGAGGGCTCTCTCAGGGCAGCCTTGGGGCTGGGCCCATAAGCCCTGGTCTCCACACACTTGCCATGATGGTGGGGACCCCTACCCCCCACCAACTGGGAAAGAACAGGGCAGCCTAGCCCTTTATGGAGAGCACCCTCCGGATCCCTGGATTCAAGCCCTTGCCACTGCAGCTCGGGCTGACAGCCTCGACTCAGCTCCTCCTTGGGGGTCTGGAAGCAAGGGCTCAGTGTGGCTCCGAGAGCCTGACCAGCAGCAGAAGGGCTGGACCACAGGCATCTTCTGCCTGGAACCCATCTGCAGCCCCAGCCCAGCAGGTCTGGGAGGCCCAGCCAGCCCGTACCCACTCTCCTCTGTGGCAGGGACTGCAGCAGCTCTGCCCAGTCTGCCCCTCAGCTCCTCCTCCTGTCTCAGGGGTGCAGGCCCAAGATCTGGCAGGTCCAGGGGACTGGGAGGCAGAGAAGCCACTGGACTATGACCTCTCTAAGTGTCACTCAGCTGGGACACAGGCCTACTTCCCAGCATCCTCTACCCAGAGCTGGCCGGGGTGTGGCCCAGGGCCAGTGAACCAGTGAGTCTGTGGGGTCAGCACTCAGCGCCCATCCAGCACCATCCCATTGTGCAGGTGGAACACGGATCTCAGAGCAGGGCTTGCCCAAGACTGCTGCCAGTGGGGCAGGAACCTGTGCACTTGGCTTGGGCAGGGCCCAGGAGGCAGCTCACAGCAGCCTCACCCAGGGCTGGGGGGCCACAGGCTAAGAGCCCTGCCAGGCCAGTGCCAGAGAGAAGCCAAGCTGGGCCAGACCTGCATGGGATGGGGATGGGAGGGGACCTGGGGATGGAGCTTCCTATCCTCTCGCAGACTCTGGGACAGCCCTGGGGTCTCTCCCAGGGCCAGGCTTGTGGGGAGGGTAATGGCCATGACTCAGGTGCCCAATCTGCTCCAGGGGCTGCCACACTCCCTTCTGAGATTAGACCAGGTGGTCCAAGCTCTCCTGTCCCTGCCCTTAAAGAGTAGGGCAGCCCTGGAGCACTGACCCTCATCCCAAAAGCCAGCCCTTCAGCTTCCAGGTGACATTGGCCCTACAGCTTCCAGGTGAAGCTGGCTCTACAAGTGCCAGGTGACAGTTGGCTCTACAGATTCCAGGCTCTAGCTGGCCCTACAGGTTCCAGCTGGCCTTATAGATTCCAGGTGCCAGTCGGCCCTATAGATTCCAGGTGACAGTTGGCCCTACAGGTTCCAGATGAGAGCTAACAGTCAAAGCCCAGCCCCCTGCCAGCAGGAAGCTCACCTCACTGCAGGGCCCATTATACAGACAGGAAACCCGAGGCCCTGGGAAGAGAGGCTGGTGACTGGCATGGCTGGGCCTCCTGTGCTTCCGCACGGGCTTTCTGGTTTCAGATTTGGGAGGGCCCTGAGGTCATCAGGACAGGCTCCTGGTGGCCCCTAACTCCAAGTGAACACCCAGGCCTCTAGCTCATCCCTGCTTCCTTCTGTGGATCTCAGCAGCCACTGCCCACACCCCATTCCAGAGACACCCTGCACAGCTCCCACACCTGCAAGCCCCCACTTCACCTGGACCCTTGGGCCTAGCCAGCCTGCTGTGGACACAAGCCCACCCTCCTGCGCCTGAAAGTGGACAAGGTGCCCGGGGCTGGGGGCTCAGTGAGCAGCCTGTCCCACTCACAGGCTTTCCTTCTGTGGACACTCTGGTAGCGTGGAGCTGTGTCAAGGTCCTGGGGTCAGGTGAGGAAACTGCAAGACAGAACAGCTGGACGGCTGAGATCGCAGGTCACACCCACGCCATCCCACGGGGGAGGGACAGGAGAAAAGGTGGCAGGAAGGAGGGGGCAAAGCCCAGGTGGTGGCCCTCAGGTTCTAAGAGGACTGATTTTAAAGGGGGGATTTCTCTGGAAAGGTCAGCAGTTCAAAACCACCAGCTGCTCTTTGGGAGAACGCGTAAGCTCTGTGTGGGAACCTCCCAGGGGCAGCTCCCTGCGCTGCAGGCTGGCTAGTGGGTACTGACGGGATGGCAAAGAGCTTGGTTTTGTTGGGAGACTCCTGCAAGCAGCCGCCTGGCGGGGGCAGAGGGGTTCCTGAAGGAGCACCAGGCGTCCGAGAGCTTTACAGAGCAGGGCACCTCGTCCCGGCCACCAGTGGGTGAAGTAACACCCTAGCTGCACAGGGAGCGTGTTGTGGAACTCGGAGTTCCACCCAGCGTTCGGCCTTGGGCCCTCAGCGAGAACCACTGGTTCTTTGGAGCCCACCGGTGGAGGCCAGGGTCCCCTCTTTCTCTGGAGACTCTAGTTCCTCTTCAAATTCCAGGGCCACGTGGTAGCAGAGGCGTGGCTTCTCCTCCAGTGCTTCCTTGAGGGTGCTGCTGCCTGCCTGCCTGGGGTGTCCTGGCAGAAAGGGGGACAGTCAGACCCAGCATGGACTCCAGATCATCACGGCCACCACCTTCGCCTCCCCACCCACACCCACCTTTTCAAATGGTTTTCGTTCAAATTGTCCTTCTGTCCCCATAGCCAAGATGGGACGAGGCCCAGACGCTGCCTTCTCGGCTCCCGCACCCAGAGGCCATCTGCTGTGGGCACTCCCCCTCCCACACATCCTGACATGGGCCCCAACCTCCCCAGCACCACTTAAAGGGACTCAGCATGTGTAGGGGAGACAAGCTAAAAGATCCCACCCACCCCCCTAACCCACCCCTACCCACTTCCTCAAGAGGGCCAGAGTATGACCCCAGGACAGACAGCAGGGAAGGGAGTCTGCAGCCCAGTGAGTCAGGAGTTAGCGCTTTGGTCCACTCTCCCTCCACCAGTGGGTGACCACGGCAGCCTTACCTCCTGCCAGCAGGGCCATCGTGTCAATGTCAGAAGAGAGCTTACTCTCCCAGTCATCCATCTGAGCTGCCACCTACCTGGCCGCCCAGGGCTGCCAGCAGCAGAAGTCCCCAAGCAGCCGGGCACTCTGCCTCCAGGGCCTGTTCGTGGCTCTCTCCCCGACCCCCCCCCACCCGCCCCATGTCTGTGCTCCCTGCAGCTGCTCCAAGCAGGCCCCTAGAGCCCCCTGTCCCCTGGGAAGATCATCCAACCCCACCCAGAGTCATGACTCCTACCCAGCAGGGATATTGGAAGCCCCTGGTGGGAGGGAATGCCGTTGTTCATGCCATCTCGCCCAGTCCCCTACCCCAAGCTCAATGATTTCTCTCCCCTCCTCCTTGTTCTCCTCTTCCTCCTCCTCCTCCTCCTCCTCCTCCTCCTCCTCCTCCGAGCCCGCTGCACAGAGGACAGGGCACAGAGCTTCCTTCCAACACCAGGCTCAACTCGGGACTGAAACAGTCTGAGGCTGGCACCACCAGGGGGTGCCATGTACGCAGACAGCAATGTGGACGGTGCCCTCCAGATTCAGGCCACGGGGGAGGGGAGGGCAGCTCGAATCTGGCCTCCTGGGCATTTTTTTTTTCCACAGCCCCTTCATGCGGCCCCTCCTCCAGCCTTGGAGCCCCCAGGAGCAGGGCCTAAGTCCTCTGCTGCTCTCTACCCCTGCACAGGCGGCAGAGTCTAACTCAGCTGGGGTTTGGGCTTGTTTGCAGGCTGAACCTGGCCAGCGCCCTTAACCCACCTGTGAGTATCCAGCTGCTCCTGCAGGAGGGTGTATCCTGGGGCTGGCCAGGGGCTTCAGCGAACCCCCTCCAAGATGCCCTATGGGCCCTAAAGGGCTTAGGGTCTGGGTCCACTCTGTTCCTGCCCCTGCGGGGCTGGACCCAGCACCTTCTGCAGACACACTCGGGCCAGGACCCTGGGGCCTGCCCCCACCTCCCAGCCTCCACACCACGCTTCAGACGGCATGTCATGGCAGAGGCTGGCAGTCCCTGAGTTCTGGTTCCCACCTCTGTTACGGCCCTGGGCAAGCTCTTCCCCCACCCTCTGGTTGGTCCTCTGTAACAGGTGGGCACCAATCCAGGGATGCATATGGCAGCCAACTAAAAAGGAGAGGGAAACAAACCTGGGTAGGGGTGAACGGGGCACTAACCCACCCAAGGGGAGAGTACTGTTTATATCTCCACAGGAGAGGGAGAGGGGGATGAGACTTCAACCTGGTGTGTCAAGAGGTGAATGCAACGTACCGACAAGAAGCAGGGAAGCAATAGAGAGGTCTGAGGGCCAGCCCCAATCCCAACTACGTGGACAGCCTCCCTCCCCCCTGAAGAGTTCACTTCAGACGACAGCACTGAAGCTACAGCTCAGGGAGAGGGACATGTCTGATCAAAGCACACGGGAGCAAACCAAGAGGGGAGAGTGGAACACATCCTGGCCCACCGAGCCCTGAGAACGATATCCCTGCTCAGAGCAGCCAATGCACAGAGAGGACTATATGGCCAGCCCCACTATGAGACACGACATCTCTCACTGACCCATAGCCCTACAGGGGACAACACTGGAGACACAGTCTGGGAATGGTGCCCGATCTAATCCCACCACACCGAGGCAAAACACTAAGGGTTTGTAACAGAACAGCAAGGGGAGCAGAGCAAGAAGTCCGGAGGGAATAGACTTTGGGGCCATGGTGTGGCACCCCATGAGACTCAACCAGAAAATACCCCTAAAGGTGAACAAACAGACCTGGAACCATTTATAGCAGTGGTTCTCAACCTGTGGGTCATGACCCCTTTGGGGGTTGAACAACCCTTTCACAGGGGTTGCTTAGGACCATCAGAAAACACATATTTCCGATGGTCTTAGTAACTAAGACACCGCTCCTCTATCTCTCTCCAGGCAGGCCCGCCCACATGCAGATACTCCCACATACAAGTACCTGGCATGATGACATCCTTGTGCCAACCCCATCACATACACCCTGTACAAATACAGGTGTATGTGACAGGGTTGGCCCCATAATGTATTTATGAGGACCAATCACACATGTGTAGAGAGCAGCTACTGGGTAGAAAGCAGCTACTATGTTGAAAGCAGCAGTATTGGATGGAAAATGACACTTCACGAATTATAATTACCTGGTAAATGTAAAATCGTGTACTGTAAAATCATCAACTACTGAAAACAAAAACCTGTACCATGGGAACTTAATCTGGATGTTGATCGGTCTTTTCACATTCAGCTGTGGTTGATGTGAATACTGCTCCCTTGTGATAGTGGCAGGTATGTAAAAAAAAAAACAGCAGAGAATGGTAAATCATAGGAAACTTTAATGAGCTGTAATGACTGAATTACGCCATCTTTTGTATTATTAAAGCTATTGCTATATATTATTTTCATTAGCAAACCATCCCATGTCCATGGATCGTGTAGAGAAGAACATAGAAAATATAGTGGGGATTTTTTACAGAATGACTTTACCTCAATAATTGCAGCAGGAATTGAGAAACCACAATGTGTTATTTGTTGTGACGTCTATCAGCCGAATCTATGAAGTAAAGCAAACTAAAATGCCACTTTGCTGGCAAACATCAAGCTTTTCCAGCGAGGAAACCAAGTATCTTAGTAGCTAAGCTGATGGGCTCAAGAAAGCCAGACTTGACACTGGGCGCAAGGACCACAAACAGAATGTAGCAGCCGTTGAAACTTCATATTTGGTGGCACTCAGAATCTCCAGAGCTATGAAACCTCACACCATTGCTGAGGATTCACTGTTGGCAGTGGCCAAAGACATTGAATTATGATCAGAGACGAATTTGTTATGAAATTGAGTGTAATTTCCTTATCTAATGACACTGTCCGCAGAAGAATAGATGACATGTCTGCTGATATCCTTGATCAGGTAATCCAGAAAATTAAACCTGCTCCACTTCCAATATTTGGCATCCAGCTCGATGAATCTACAGACGTCACAAACTGTTCGCAGTGACTGGTTACGTGAGGTCTATTAATGATGGCGACTTTAAAGATGAGTTTATTTTTTGCAAACCTCTTGAAATGACAACTACTGCACGTGACGTATTTGACACCGTTGGTTCATTTCTGAAAGAGCATAAGATCTCTTGGGAAAAGGGTTGTGGTGTTTGCACAGATGGTGCTCCAGCTATGCTAGGATGTCGATCTGGATTTCGACGTTTGGTGCTGAATGAGTCACCAAAAGTCATCACCGTATGACTCATTGGCAAATATTAGCAACGAAGACACTGCAACAAGAGTTACAAGAAGTAATGAAAAGCATTATAAGTTCTGTCGATTTTGTAAAGGCGAGCACTTTAAACATTCGACTGTTTTCACAACTGTGCAATGAGTTGGATGCGCTAAATAATGCTCTGCTATTTCACACAGAAGTGAGGTGGTTGTTGAGTGGGAAAGTTTTAAGACATGTTTTTGAGCTTCATGATGAACTCAAAACGTTTTTTAATCAGAAAGACTGCAGTTCGAAGCACTTTTCAGCAATAAAAGTGAACTGCAGAAAATAGCTTACTGAGTTGACATCTTTGCCATGTTGAATGAGTTAAATTTATCATGACAAGGACCAAATACAACATGCCTTGATTTGTCTGAAAACATCTGATCATTCCAAATGAAACTTCTGCTTTGGCAAAAAAAAAAAATTGGATGAAAATAAAATTTACATGTTGCCTACCTTATCTGTTTTCTTTGAGGAACATGACATTGAACCAGACAAAAGGATACGATGATAATTTCTTTGAAAAAACACTTGCACATGCTTGCAGATGAAATTTCATCGTACTTTCCACATCTACCTGACACCCCATTTGCACTTGTCTGAAGCCCAGTCACAGTTGAAGATGTTCCTGAGACAGCACAAGGGGAGTTCATTGTCCAATGCCATTGGACCCACAGACTTTACCCACCAGCCTGTGATCTTCCTGCATTCTATATCATTGCATGTGACTGCCTGAGTCTGAAGAGAGATTTATGGACTAGAATCGGGACTTATAGGCTAATTATCAGACTTAAGGACTTGATCTGGACTGGGCTGGGATGTTTTCTGGATATACAATGACCCTTTGAAATAAAGCTCTTATACAGAAAAAAAAAAAGAGTTCATTGAACTTATTAACAGCGATGCAGGGAGAACTGATTTCTCTACAGGGCCCGTTACAAAATTCTGGATCAAGTGTTTGCAGTCATATCCTGTTCTGTCTGAGACTGTGTTGCACCGTCCTCCATTTCCAACAACATATCTTTGTGAAACAGGGTTTTCCAGCCTGTTGGTTATTAAATCTAAATACAGAAGTAGACTTGTTGTGGAAGATGATCTTCATTGTGCTCTTGCAAAGACTGCCCCGAGGATTTCTGATCTGGTGAGAAAGAAGCTCTCAACCTTCACACTGACATTGGCTTTTGACCATACTGTTGCAAACTGTAGCAATGTAGTTTACTGTTGTTATATTAAGACCATTACCCATGCTACACCATGACAAAATTTCATTTATTTGTCATTAGAAATATTTCACAATATAGAATGACATTGTTTTTGGGATTCATCACTATGCTTTAATTATGTTCAATTTGTAACAATGAAAATACATCTTGCCTATCAGATACCCATTTGGAGGGGGCTCTGTGTCATCCCTACCCCAGGTGCCCCCCGGGCGGGGCTCTGGGTTAAGGGGCTGCTGGCTTGTCTGGTCCAAAGGCTAGGCGGTCCTTTTCCACTTCTGTCCGAAGTTGCAGGAGCCTGTGGGCAGAGCGGCTGTCTGTCCGCCCTCTCCACCTCCATCCCTCCCATCTCGCAGCCAGTCCCGCACTTGTCTCCTTTGTCCAGACAAGGCCTCCTCTGCTCCTCAGGCCCCTGGGGTCCTCACAGCTGCAGTGGCCCCTGTTCTGGGCAGGCCAGGGAGCACTCCACCAGCTGGGGGGGAAGGGGAGGGCAGTAGGGGAGGGAGGGAAGAGGGCTACAGGCCGCACCCCCTGCCCCACCCAACTCAGCCCAAGTGTCTGGAGCCTCTGATAAAGCAGGCTGAGCCCAGCCAGGCAACAACCTGGAGACCGGAGGGCTACCCAGCCTTATCACCGCAGCTTTCAGATGGGCTGCGAACCGCAAGGTCAGCAGTTTCAAACCACCAGCTGCTCCTGGGGACAAAGGCAGGATTTCTACTGCCGTGAACAGTGACAGTCTCGGAAACTCCCCGGGGCAGGTCCACCCTGTCCTGTAGGGGCGCTGTGAGTTGGCATAGGCTCTGTGGCAGGGAGTTTCGGTTTGGGGCCAAGATGGGCAACCCTCCGCCTCTAGCTGGGCGTCTCCTCGGATGGTTTCCAAGCTTCGGCCAGCCAGCGTACCAGAGAGCCCGCCAGGTGCTGCTACAGTGGACAGGCACTAGCCGATAAGCTGTCAAGTTAGTCCTGAGGCCACGCCAGGCCTGGTAAGAGAGAGTGGCTCTGGAAGGTTGCTCGTGGGCTGAGACCCGAGTCATTAAAAGCTTGAGCTTCTAGGTCGTGAGAGGCAGGCCAGGCCAACACACATACACCCACACACCCACACACCCACACACCCACCACCACCACCACCACCACCACCACCACCACCACCACCACCACCACCCCCCAAGAACCCTTAGCTTGCGGATCCTCCTCTTTGACCTGGGTGCCTGGCCTCTTACGGCAGCTCCTCTCCATATCTCCCCCAGGGATGGGGGTGCCCAGGCCCCTGTGCCTCCAAGCCTGTCCCGGGCAGTGAACAGCCCACCTCTGGGCACCATGCACAGAGAACTGCAGGTCCTTCTATAATGCCGCTTCCCGCTGGGATTCCCTCCCTCTGCCTGCATGGAGCTAATGCCCACTCACAGCGACCCTGTAGGACAGGGTAGAACTATCCCTGTGCGTTCCGAGGCCCTGACTGTGAGTACCAGTCTGGAACATTCTGGAGCCTTGGGGCTGGTAGGAGGACCTTGCAAGCCCAGGGGTGTCTTTGGGTCCTGGAATAAGCAAGGACAGTGGCCTCAGGGAGAGGCTGGAGCCTCCCCTTCTGCTCCAGAGCCTGCAGCTCACACCCGGCCCAGCCAGCCAAGGTCTGGCTCACATGCACATCTCAGCCTCGCCTGTGCCAGCCCAGACAGAAACTCCAGCGCTGCCCGCAGCTGGCCGGCCAGTTCTGCCTGCTGCCCCTGCTTTCTGCCAGCCTCATGCACAGGGTCTTCTCTGACCACCTGCAGTCCCTCTGGGTGGCCCTGTGGGGTGAGAGTCAGGGTACCCCCAGGTCTCAGAGATCTGCTGGCTTGCCGTTCGTTCCCATGCTCACCTGCAGCCCACAGTGGGGCGTGGCCAGAGGGGGAAGGCGTGCCGGGGACAGCAGGGTGAGGGGGACAGCCATCAGGTCCTTTGGGTTCTGCCTTCAGGGGCCCAGAGAGCAGGACAGACAGACCAGACGGAGCCTCTGGAGCTGGGGCAGTGCCGCCTCCGAGCGCACCCACCTTTGAACCCCCCTTCCAAGGTGGAAACTGAGGTTCTGGGAGTGAGCATGCCCTCAGTTCCCACCCCCTGGCCCAGAAATCTCTCAGGTCATTCTGGCTTCACCCTCTCCGCAACGCTGGGCACCTGCGTCCATGCCCAGGCTTTGTACTGAATCAGCCCTAGGCCTTCTGCTTGTGACTGGAGATGGGGGCCCGACCAGGTTTGGGGCAGCCGCCGGACAGCGGCTCAGGAGGCAGGGGGTTCAGTTGCAATAGGTCACTGCAGGGGCTCCACAATGTCCCCCCCCCTTTCCACTCCCAGGGGTGGGAGTCTGGTGGCTGGTGTTTCGGGAAATGGCAGGAACCAGGAACAAGGTAAGACTCTTTGCTCCCGGGAAAGACTTCCAGCCTTGGGAACCCTCGGCTCCATGGCAGTGGGAGGGGAGGGCTGGCCAAGTGCGGCTAAAGGAGGCCTGGTGGCGCTGCGGTCAAGCGCTCAGCCAGCAGCTAGAGTCCAGTCCTGGGAGGGAGAGCTGCCAGTCTGCTCCCACAGGATCACAGCAGCGGTGCCGTGGCCCTTTCAGACAGTGACCCCCAGCCACAACACGATGTCCGTTGCTACTTCCTGACTGTAATTATGCTACTGTGATGAATCGTCCTGTAAATATCTGATAGGCAGGATGTATTTTCAGTGTTACAAATTGAACATAATTAAAGCATAGTGATGAATCACAAAAACAATATGTCATTATATATTGTGAATACTTCTAATGACAAATAAATGAAATTTTGTCTTGAAGCATGGTGTAGCACGGGTAACAGTCTTGACACTGGGTACTCAGATGTGGGTGTGTCTGCATGTGGGCAGATCTGCCTGGAGATGATAGAAGAGCGGTGTCATGGTTCCTAAGACTATTTTCTGATATGTGTGTTGGGATGGTCTTAGGTCACCCCTGTGAAAGGGTCGTTTGACCCGCCAGAGGGGTCGAGACCCACAGGTTGAGAACCGCTGGATTAGAGCCTAGCAAGCCCCCCACCAAGGGGAGCTTTTGCTTTGTCACCTGCGGTCACTCTGCATAGCTGGGATGTGGGGGTCAGATAGCACTAACGATGTCCTTGTTCTGATGCCTCTCCAACTTCCACAACCTCAATGGTAACATGGGACCTTGTGGGAATTCATGAGGCAGACAAGTGCTTCTCAGCTGGCCTGACCCCTCACCACCCCCGCCCCCAACTCCCGCCTTCTTCACTGCCAAGATCAGGGCCTCAGAATCCTGAGGCCACCACCTCCCTCCCTTCAACCCTGGGCACCTGCGCCCATGCCCGGGCTTTGTGAGGGCACAGAGGGTGTGTGGCCCAGTCCACCCGAGGAGAGGAGCCCTGGCCACCATCCACCAGCCCTTCCTCTGGCCTGCCTGCAGCCCAAGGCTGCCACAGCCCCTCCCACATTTCACTACCCCACAAGGGCCTCTCCAAAGCCTAGCCGGGACACAGCACCCAGCACCCAGCACGGACGTAACTCCATTCTAATTCCATCTTCCCAGGAGAGGTGAAGGGTTTCCATGGGCAACCTTCCCAGCTCTGTGCCTGGCTTGGTTCTAGAGGGGCTCAGTGGGGGCTAGTGGCCCCAGGCCAGATCTTTGAGCTTGGGAGCCATCCTGGAGAGACAGTATAGCTTCTGAGTGCTTGAGGCAGCAGCAGAGAACTGTGGGAGTTTGGGGAGACGCAGTCTGACTCCCTGGGGGCTCCCAGGAAGCTCTTCTAGGGGAGGCAGCCTGAGACTGGAAGGTGAGTTACTCACAGAGAAGGCAAAGATGGATGTGGCAGATGGGAGCACAGCAAGACAAGGAGGGAATTGGAGCATCCTTGGTGAGCTGAGTTTAGGGGTAGGGGAGAGGGGCAAAGGTGAGATCAGGAGGGCAAGGTTGGACCCTGAGAGGTGCAGTGGGGTCCAGTGGCTGGGGGCAGGGCAGAGGCAAGTCCTGAGTGTGGAGTCACGCTGGGGACCTCACACAGAAAGGACCTGGTTGGCCCTAGCCCCCAGGACTCTAATGACCAGAAGAACTAAATGGTGCCAGGCCACTGGTGACTGTGCTGATAAGGGATCACGGAAGAAGTCCTGGACAGAGTGGGAGAAAATGTGGAACAAAACTCAAAATGAGAATAATAATATAAAGATATCTGAGCTTCGTGCTCAGTGGGACCCTTGAGGCATCCTCTAAGCCTTTGAACTTCACTCGCCCCTGACTCCACCCCACCCCAACCTTTTTTTTTTTTAATTAAAAGATAATTTTATCCGGAGCTCTTACAGCTCTGATCACAATCCATACATCAATTGTATCAAGCACATTTGTACATAGGTTGCCCTCATCATTTTCTGGACATTGACTTTGCTACTCCCATCTTTCAGCCAGAGGCAGGCCTATGAGGTGCACAGTTGCCCCAGGGAGGTGCACACTCATCAGAACAATGAACCTGGAGAGACCAGAAGGGCAGCTGTGAGGCCCCGCTTAAGCACAGAAGGCAGAGGGGGATCAGGACGAACAGGAGGGAGGGAAACAGTGCACACCGGGAGGCTGTGGAAGCGTGCTTTCAGAGTGAGAGGACTGTGCGTTCCTATGAATCTTGGAGCCGGGAATCACTTTGCTCCAGAAACTTGCAACCTAACCATTATTTCCAAAAAAAGGAAGGAAGGAAGGAGGAGAAAGACAAGTGGATCACAGATGGGGAGAAGAGCTCAGCCTCTGGGCTGCAGGTGTGGGGCTGGTTCACTCCTGAGTCCCTAGCCAGAGATCCCTAGCTCGGGGTCTCCTCTGGGCAGCTTGGGAAGAATGAGTTGGGGTCCCTGGGTGGAGTGAGGGGAATCACCTCACCTCAGGGTGGATCTCACCCCCACTCAAGTGCCTATTAGAGTCTAATAACTAGACACCTGGCTCCACTTTCTTCTCAAGTGTGAGTTCTTTTTTAGCAAGAGAGACAAAAGACTAAACACCTCATGGTAGTGTCTCAGGAACCTGATTTTGAAGGTTGGAAATGAGAGATGGCTCCAGTCCCCTTTAGAAGAAGGGAGAGCTGCTTCCTCACTGGGAGACTGTTTGTTTGTTTGTTTGTTTTCCAGGATGGAGGGCTTGTGGGAAGATGGGCCTGACTTACCCCCTCAGACCTGGGTGTCTAGAAGCCTCTAACAGGCGGCCAGTCCTGGCTCACAGGAGCCTAGGAGACTGCAGACACTAGGTGGTGGTAGGCAGAGATGCCAGAGTCCTCCCACTTGGCTTGAGTGGGTGACACCCTTAGGTCCTAAGACTTAGGATGATGACACCTGGCTGGTGTGGCCTCACCTAGGCCAGCCAAGCTTTGGAGCGCTTGGCGCGGGAGGGGGGAGGGATGCCTGGCATTTTGAACTCCCCCTCCCTCCCCCGCCTCTGAAGCAAGAACGTCAGGGGGTAGATCTGCAGGCCTGAACAGCACAAATGAAGTGGTTCCCGAATTTCTCTATTGGGGGGCGGCGCTGGATCGGAAGGCGGACTGGGAACCCTCAGGAGGGCGCATCAGGATGGTGAGTTTCTGGGTTTACTTTGGTGGAGGGGTGGAGCACACGGAGGCTGGGGGTGGAGAGTCCAGCCCAGGTCGAGGAGGGGCGGGAAAGCAGAGAGGCAGGGAAGGCGTCCCTCCTCCGTCCCGCCCCCTGTGGTGCCAGGGAAACCTGCGGTGAGAGGTGAGGGGCGGTGCCCAGGCCCACGCTCCGGGTTTCCAGGCTCGCTCAGCGTCCGCGCAGCGAGAGGCCGACTTAGCTGTGGGACGCCGGCGAGGCCTGGGGGCAGGGATGCCACTCCCGGAGCCAGCGTGGCTTGCACACGCACAAGCTGTGAGGTGTCCCAACTCGCCGCCATCGAGGCGATGCGGATGCGCAGCGAACTTACAGGGAGGGTGGATCGGCCCCTATGGGTTTCTGAGACTGTAGCTCCTTACAGGAGTAGAAAGCCCCCTTTATCCGCAGAGCCGGCCGGTGGTTTCGAACTGCCAACCTTCAGGTTAGCAGCCCACCGCGTAACCACCCTCGATCTGATCTCGGGTTCCTCATTCAGAAAAGGGGGCTTCCCAGCCAATCCTGCGCCCGGCAGAGGTGACACGTGGCCAGCACAGTAGTACAGAAACGATGCGGACCACACAGTCCGGGCTCAGAGGGGGCCCCCAGGAAAACAAGACTGCCCCTTCACCCCAGAACCGGGCCCTTCCAAGCGGCCCCGCCATCGTGACCTCGGTGCTTTCTTTGCCAAAACCGCCCTCCATGTATACAGTGGTTTAACACGTACATCCTGCTCCCCGCGTCCCCCCTCCCGCCCCGCAAACATTTGTTTTTGCATCTAGCGGCGTCTCTACCGCCTTCCTGAGCTGCAGCGCCCAATTCTCCGATGTCGTTGGCGCCCGAGACCGAGTGGATAGATTTAAACCAGCCCGCCGTTGGCCCTCAGCGGCTGCGTGCACGGTCGACAACAGGGATGTCCCCAGCGCACGCAGAAAAGGGGCTGGCGGGCACCTTCCGGCTCCGAGAGCTCCCGCGGGGCATCGACAAGCCCCTGCCCGGGGACCTTGCACCTGTCTGGTCCGCAGGTTTAAGTGCGTCGCGACACACGGATGGGCGGGGCCTGCCGTGGTCCGAGCCACCGCGCGGCCCTCCCGGAACTAGCCTTGACCGCTCTGCCGCAGCGACCGGAACGCGGAAGGTGGACAGTCCTCCAGAGCCTTCGAGTCGGGGGCTAGAGCGGCCAGTCGTCGAGCGGAGCTGGCCCCGCACCGGCGAAGGCTACGTCACGCGGGGGGCGGGGCCGCCACGGGCGGAGGCCGGAGCCGGAAGCGGAAGAGGTCCTTGGAGCGGGGAGTGGGGCCTAGCCGCAGCCGGAGCCTGGGAGACGGTGAGTGTGGGCCTCGGCCCGCGACGGCGGCGGCGGGAGGTGAGTTGGGCTAGGCGGCCGCGCCGGATACGAGCCCCGGGCATCCCGCGGCGGTCTCTGCCCGCTTCCTTTCTTTCTCCTCCTCTGCCTGTCTCAGCCCGCGGCCCCGACCTCTCACCCCTGACCCGCCGCTTCTCCCCCCACCCCCCCGGGGGTGGATCACTGCAGACCGCGACCTTTAGGTGCCTCGGGGTCCGGGTAGGACCCCCTCCCGCAGCCCCGGCAGGGATCCACGATCGGCCCCGCGCCTGGGCGAGCGCGACCCGCGGGAGCTTGGAGGGGTCTGCAGACCTCTGCTCTCCTTGGCTCGAAGCGTGGTCCCCAAACTCGCCTCCCCCGAGCAGCCTGGCGTTTGGTTCTGGCCCAGGCCGGCCTGCCCCGACCCCCGGGTAGCCCCTCCGCGCCAACGGCGGCGATTTGGGGGCGACGCGGGGCTCCCCGGGCCCCGGGGCGGCCGGAAGGGCCGGGAGCGAAGGCCCGGGCGCAGCGCTGTGTTTTGTGTTGATGGAGCCGCTCCAGCCCGGGGGAGGGGCCCGGCGAGGCTGACAGCTCCAATATGCCGGCGTCCCCGCGCCGTCGTTCCGGTGCCAGGGCCCCGCTGGCCCGGTGCGGAGCCGGGGTGGCAAGTGCCGGAGAGCCGGGCCCCCTTCGTCGAGGCGGCGTTGGCGGGCTTCCAGCTTCCCTCCTCCGTGCCCTTGAAGAGGAGGAGCCTTTCACCCTCCTTGCCGTGGCGGCTTGCGAGGTGGCAGGTTTGAGGTTGCAGTGGTGGGACCGTGCCAGCCAAAAATAACCATGGGGCGCTGGGGTGGCGGGGCTTCGGGAGGGCAGTCGCCGACCTGGCTGGCTGCACTTCTGGTCAGCCCAGTTCTCCGGCCAGGAACAGCAGATGAGACGAGGACGCCTGCTGCGTCCCAGGGAGAAGCGCTGGCATCAGCGTGCCGCTCCTTCACATGACGTTTCCCACCCCCTTTCCCCCCTTCTCTCATTGTGAGGAGCAGAGAGCCTCCCAGAGGGAGTTGGGCCTTAGCTTCTCTGAATGGCCTGGGTGAGAAACCACCCCGGGCGCCACCCATTTCAGGTGGGAGGCCGAGGAGGGGGTCTGGTTCACCTGCCTGCAATGTGTTGAAGGATGGCTTCCCTGATTGTCGTGGTGTGTGTGTGTGTGCGTGCTTTTTTGGTTTCTGGTTTTTGCTCTGTGGGTCTCCTGCTTGTCATCTCTCCCACAGTGGCTGGGAGGTGCCCTTGTCTGAGTTTCCCAAGGTCTAGGCGCAGGAGTCCTCAAACTGCAGCTGGCTGAGGACATTTATCCGTTCTGCCAGGTGTTTCTGCCCCATTTTGTTTTTTTACTTCAAAATAAGACAGGTGCAGTATGCATAGGAATTTGTTCATTGTTTTTTTTTAAACTGTAGTCCGGCCCTCCAACGGGGCTGAGGGACAGTGAACTGGCCCCCTGTTTAAAAAGTTTGAGGTCCCCTGATAGAGTGACTGGCTTAGCTTTATGAGGACAGTGAGGCACAACACTGGGGACTGAGCCAGTTTTCCTGTCCAGAATGCTCTCTTTCCCAAGATTCTTGGGAGGGGCCTTCGAAACTGTTCTCCTGCCCCTCAGGCATTTAACCCAGGCTCAGACTTGTTAACTGGGGTCTTGGCCCCTTTGGGGTCTCCTGTGGGCCAGTCCTGTGCTAGTCCCTATGCTTAGAGGAGACACACTGATAGCTCACAACCACCTTGTGGAGAGAGAGGATCAGTTCCCAGGGGAAGCTGAGCAGCGGGGTAACCCGCCTGAGGACACACAGTTCCAAGCGGCAGGGTCAGGATCCAACCTGACTTCCATCCCGACTCTGAAGCAGGGAGACAGAGGTGTTTCTGGGTTCTGGGAGGGAGGCTGTGGCTTGGTGTGGACTTGAAGCCTCCTGTTCTGATCCTTGCTAGGTGAGAAGGGCAGGGCCCCACTGATCTGTGGGCGGGCCTGTTCTTGCCACTGGAGCGTCTTCCCGGTCAATTAGTGAGATGTGAGGTGAGCTTTCATTCCATAGCTTGGGCACCTGCCCTAGGGTAATTGCAGGAAAACAGGGATGCATTAGTCAGCTGATCATCAAAACAGCACAGAAATCCAGGCTCTTAAGAATCTGTCAGCCATGTCACTGGGTGTTTATCTCACAGGAATGCCCAGGGGTGGGCCCGTGCCACTTTCTGGACTGTCCAGGTGGAAAAGGGGAGACATTTGATTTGCTGCTGGAGGAATGGAGGCTAGGGACTTGGTCAGGAACATCGAGGCACTTCTAGGCATTTGGTCAGGCCGACCTCACTGCCCCACTCACCCCCACAGGGAGCTGTGCGTGCTGGTCTCCTGGTGGTCTCCCCTGTCTCCGTGGTGCGGACTCAGCAGGTTTGTCCCAAACGTGCTTGGTCAGCCAAGCCCAGGAGACTGGCTGTCGTCTAGAAAGGGTGCCGATTTGGCCCAGCCCTCCCATGGAGGCAGTGCCGTGGCTCTGGGCTTGGGTGGAGCTGGGAGTTAGTCTCACATAGCCACCACTTTCAGTGGGTGCTGGGGCCCTCTGGTGCTTTGCTGTGGCTGGGGTGAGTCTTCTATCGGCTGCTTCCCTGTGCAGCCAGCCCACCTCGCGGCTGCTCCGAGATGGAATAGGAGTGGGCGTGGAGCAGGGGGATGAGAAGAGGGGGCAGCAAAGGCTATCTTGGATGGACATGAGGTGCTGTCCAGCCTGGCACCCTGGGCAGGCTGAAGGCTGTTACGTGGACTTTGAGCAAGAAACATGGGCACTCTATGGACTCTGGCATCCCAAGGGTGCTGAGACTGGGTGCCTACTATTGAGGACTGGCTAGACTCTCAGGTGGACTAGGTACTGTTGCAGGACCTCGTGGTTTCTGTCTCTGAGGGCTGGGCCTCTCATCTGTGGCCCCTCAAATTGACTTGTGGGCCTTCTTTCCTCGAGTGGGGTGCAGCCCTGGGCAAGGAGACTTTAGGCTTCTAAGTGGAAGGTATGTCACCTTGCTCCCGGGTTGTTAACCTCTTGCCAATAGCCCTTTGACTCCGGCCCCTAGTTTTGCAGCTTGGTCACTTCATAGTCAGTCCCCTGCCCCATCTCCCTGACATTGTCCCCCTGAAGCTTTGCTCATCATTCCTACCTGCCCACTGGCCTTGGCCACCGGCCCCAGCTCCCCCGGCTCCCCAGGTGCTCAGGCCAGTGAGGCTCTGCCTGGGAGACAGCTGCTGGTTGGTTCACTAGCAGAGAGCGAGAGTGAGAGAGAGAGAGAGAGTGCGACCTGTCTGTTCTTGGCCAGTGTGACCTCAGAGTTCTTCTTCACTTCATAAACCCCTGTGGGGGCTGCCCCCCCCAGCAGAACAATGGGCCTCTTCTGCAGCGTCCTGGCTGCCTGGCAACCCCAGAGCTGGAGGTGGTGGCGGCTAGCTGAGCAGGGCACCCTGTCTTGTGGCCTAGATGCATCACTGTAAGCGATACCGCTCCCCTGAGCCAGACCCGTACCTGAGCTACCGCTGGAAGCGGAGGCGGTCTTACAGCCGGGAGCATGAAGGGAGACTGCGCTACCTGTCCCGGAGGGAGCTGCCACCCCGCAGGTCGAGATCCAGGAGGTGAGCGGGCATGAATGGGGTGGCAGGGATGACCTGTGGATGTCCTGACCTCCACTTAGCTTCAGGCCAAGGTGGCTGTGCAAGTCTGTGGCCCTTCCACTGCTGTACTTACCTCAAGAGTCTTCCTTGGCGGGGGTAGGGGTAGAGGTGAGGGTGGGGTGTGTAGCCCTGGCTAGTAGCTGATTCCTGCTCCTGCCTCAGGCCCAGGCTCCGGCCACAGACTCCCAGGAGCCCAAGGACCTGGACGGGCCTTCCTTCCCCACTGTTCTGCCTCCATCGTGCCCCCTTCCTCGGCCCTCTCCCTGCCGCTCTGGCTTCTGGCCTGGCAGTAGGGAGGTGGCTGGTGGAAGGAAGGCCTCTGCTGACCACCTGCCTGCCTTCTTGGCAGCCATGACCGCCTGCCCTACCAGAGGCGATACCGGGAGCGGCGAGAGAGTGACCCGTACCGCTGTGAAGAGCGGAGCCCGTCCTTGAGTGAGGATTGCTATGGGTCATCGCGGGCCCACCACCGCCGGCGTTCCAGGGAGAGGGGACCTTATCGTGCCCGCAAGCATGCCCACCATTGCCACAAGCGCCGGACCAGGTCTTGTAGCAGCGCCTCCTCGGTGAGTAATTCCAGAGTGTGCTGGCGGGGGCTGCCGGGCCTCAGCTCTGGGTGCTCTGTCTTCTCTCAGACTGGTAGGTCCAGGTGAGTATGGCCCGCCCTGAGCACACACGTGGTGTGCGTGCGTGTGTGCGTGTGTGTGTCATCTGGTCCAGGCGCTGCGTTGAGCTGGGTGACCGGCCGCCTTCAGCCACGTGGCAGTGGCAGTTCTAGAGGCTCTGGTTCCGGTGCTGGCTGGCTGGGCTCTCTGTCTCCAGGCTGCTCTTGGGGACCCAGTAGCGGTGCTGTTCTGTGCTCTGCGTGCTCTGGGCCTTCCCTCCAGGAGGTTGCCTGGCGGATCAGCTTCTGAGTGGTGTGGTGTGTGCCCACCTTGCAGTCCAGCTCTGCACACCTGCCCACCCAGGTGGCTGGGTGCTACCCGTAGGTGAGAGTGGCAGTTGCTGGCCCCCGGCCAAGAGCAGGGACTAGCCGGTGGTCCTGGCGTGGTGGTCCTTCCTCCAGGCCCTTGGGAAGGCGGCCAGGTTGAGTCTCGGCGGCACCCGCGCGTGCTGCCTTCTCGTCCCCGTTCCCTCCGAGAGGAGGCGCGATGGCGGTGGCGAGGCCAGCCGCTCCTCCGCCGGCTCCGGCTCGGTGGCCCAGGCCAGAGCAAGGGCCCGTGTGCGCGAGCTGGCGCCACCTGGCGGCCGCAGCGCAGAGCCACAGGCTGGCCGCGCGGCCGGCCTCGCTCCCTCTGCGGGCGCCCTCTGGTCGCGAGGCTCGGCACGGGCAGGGCCAGAGGTGGCCCGCGCGTGTGCGGGCCGTGGTGGACGGAGCCTGCAGGCCAGCCCGTCTGGCCCATGTCCTGCCTGCTCGAGGCTGGCGGCAGGAAGGGCTGCGGCTGGCAGGCCTTGTCTGGAAGTGGCGCTCGAGGCTGGCCACAGATGCCGTCCGGGGACAGTTAGCAGCTTGGCTGAGTGGGCGCAGTCGGGCCTGCGCAGGGCTGCAAGGACAGCAGGGTGGCCCTCTGACCGGTCCACATGGGCTGGCTGCCTTCTTGCGCCGTTCTCTCTGCTTCTTCACCTTGGGCCGAAGCCACCACGGGAGGGCCTGGGAGGGGGGTGCTCCCGGGCTGTGGCTCTCCTCGCGGCCTGGCCCCTCGGCGGCAGAGGTCGGTGGTCGCTCCTCCCTCCCAGCACTGCTCCGCCCGCCTTGTAGATAATGTCCGAGTTTTCTTTACATACCTGTAGCTGTGTTTACTTTTCTGTGTTTGAAGTCAGTTTGTGTCTTGACGTGTCCCTTGCAATATCCCTATCGTTATATATGCTGTGTGCCTTATGAAATGCTGGGATCTGGAAAATCCAACCACCAACCCACCGGCTCCGCACCGTCTCCGCCTCTGCCTTTGACTGACACCTCAATCTGTCAATCGGAACCGCCTACCATGCGATTGGTCGGATGGCGTTTCGGGGGGCGGTGCATGCAGAGAAGCCAACAGAGCAGTAAGCGCAGCAGCCGGAGTGTGGAAGATGACAAGGAGGGCCACCTGGTGTGCCGGATCGGCGATTGGCTCCAAGAGCGATGTACAGCCACCTTTCGTAAAACTTTACCTCTCTACTTCCTACCCCCTGTTAGAGCAGACTCTCCTGCCCGGAGGGGCTGCTAGTGCGCGGGCGCCTGCGCGGGGCCGCCAGTAACTGCCTGAGCGGCACAGGCACTAGCAGCTTCGGTTGTTAAGAGTGTAGCCGTGGAGAGAAGCCTTTTTGTGATTAAGAATTTGAGTGTTGTGACTCACAGGAGCGCCGGCCCCCGCTTGGCAGCCCCTCACGCCCTGCTTCTTTTCTCTCCTAGACGAGATTGTGGGGAACCTGGGCGAGGGCACCTTTGGCAAGGTGGTGGAGTGCTTGGACCATGCCAGGTGAGTGGACTGGGAGGAGCGGGAGGGGGTTGGGGGGCGGCGGTCATCAGAACTGACTCTTTTCTTTCTGAAGACTAGCCGCAAGGCCAGAGCGGACCCGTGCCAACTGGGGTTCAACTGACCCCATGAGATGAGGGGGGTATTCTTGCTGGATGGTGCCTGGTTCTGCCCCAATTTCCCCCACCCCCTGGACCCTTGGAGGGTCTTGACCTAGCAGGGCAGAGAATGTTATCTTATCTCCTCTTGGCCGGGTTTCCCTGGCATGTTGCCCCAAGCAGGCCAGTGGTTCTACCAGCTGCGGTGTGGCCAGGGTGGAATGGGGTGTACTCATCACCAGGTGGGACGCTGGGGTGTTGCTGCAGCCACCCCCTCCCTTCCAGGCGTAACAGGAAAACCTGTTTTGCCCTTAACCATCTCTAAAAGCTCAAGCATACGAACACATGAGGCTGGTGCAGGGCCGGGCATATTTCGGGTTGCCCTGTAGGGGGCTCTGCCCCTGCAGCCCTCTCCCTGGTTAATCAGCTACTGTAGTCACAGGTGCTGTGTTCTTGCCGTCCCGTTGGCCAGTGACCTGCAGGTGCAGTTGTCCCTGTCTCCCAGCCGTGGGGGGTGGGTGGGAAGAGGGAGGAGCTGGCATCATCCACAATAAGAGGGTGCTCAGAAAGGACCCTGAGACCCAGGAATCTGGCCATCAGCGACCCAGGAGGGCCGGGCCAGGGAGGATGGAGCTATTTCATCCTGAGACTGTTGCCACACAGGTGTGGCTGACCCAAGAGCGGCAGCTCATGAGGGCAGCTCTGCTCCCCGAGCTGTGCCACTCTGAGGAGCTGCAGGGGTAGGCGGGGCAGGGAATTTTGGGGCCCGGGTCCAGTGGGGACTGGAGAGGAGGGCCTCACCCTCCTGTCCTGCAGGCCCCTGTGGGATGGTGACCCCCTGCCACAGCAGGGTAGGCCCTGTTTCAGGGGGAGCCTGTCGTGGTGGCTTCTCGGTGATGTGGCAAAGAGCCTCTTCTCCAGAGGAGGCCTCGCCTTGGGGCCTGTGAGTCTTCCTGAGGCCGAAGGATGGGTGCCTGTGCTGGGGCTGGCGACTGTACCTGGGCAGGAGGGTACCTCTGCTTGGATCTCAGGGCGGTTGGGGCAGGCTGGGGGAGGGAGTGCAGAGCAGAGATTAAGACCCTTCACAGGGAGCCTGGCATTGAGCTTGTGGCTGGGAGGTGAGTGGCGGGTGAGCCAAGAGGGGGGGTGGTCAAGACAGCAGTCCCTGGCCTCAGGGAGAAGACCCACTTCTCACTCCTTGACCTTAATTTTACTTCACTTTACTTCAGGGACAGTTGTTGATCTGTGGGGTCCCAGGTGGGATGGCCTAGCCAGGGTCCAGGCTTAACTGGCCTTGCGGCAGGCTCACTGCGTGAATTCTGGGCTGGCCTCTGCTCTGCCCACACTTAGCCCGGGGAGCCAGACATTGCTTCATGAAAGCCGGAGGCTGGCATGGGTGCCTAGAGTATTCCCGTGTGCGCGCGCACGCGCACACACACACACACACACACACACACACACGGGAGGTAAGGAGCTACGTGCGCGCATGCACGCACACACTGGCAGCCTAGGCTCTTTGGAAGGCGAGTAGGCCCCTGCTGAGTGGGGTTTGCTGGGACCGTGGCAGGGACAGGGTTGGGGAGACTGGGCACTGCTGACCAGGACCCACCTTCTCCCTGGCCTAGAGGGAAATCTCAGGTTGCCCTGAAGATCATCCGCAACGTGGGCAAGTACCGGGAGGCCGCCCGGCTAGAGATCAACGTCCTCAAAAAGATCAAGGAGAAGGACAAAGAGAACAAGTTGTGAGTGTCGGCAGGGAAGCCTTCAGGGGCCGTTCCAGTCCCTGGGCCCGGCGCTGCATCCCATCAGAGGCTGGCACTGTGCCGCCTACTCTTGGCGTGGAGGCTTGCTGGAAGGAGCCTTTGGACTCCAGTCCAGGCCTCACTTCAACCAGCCTAGTGCCAAGGCAGGCGGGCCCCTTCTGCAGCTGGGGACCAGGTTGTGGGGGCCTGTGAGGCAGCAGAGTGGGGACACACGCTCAGGTAGTGGGGGGTTACGCAGAGGAAAGCCTGTCTTTGGCCAACATGCTGAGCTTCCTCGCCTCCAAGCACTGGGCGGCCCCTGGAGCAGCTCAGTGGAGTGAGGGTGCCGTTCCTTCAGACCTGAACCCCAGTTCTCCCCGAACCTGGCAGGAAGCTCAGCTGATCTGGGGGGTGGAGGTGGGGTATGTCCCCGCTCTGTTCACTGATGCACCTCCCCCTGGTATGTGGCCCAGGTGAGAGTGGGGATGGGCTTCATCTTGAGGGGGGTGGGGAAGCCCCAGCACTGAGCCTAGAGCCCACCTACCCTCCTCCCCAGCCTGTGCGTCCTGATGTCGGACTGGTTCAACTTCCACGGGCACATGTGCATCGCCTTCGAGCTCCTGGGCAAAAACACCTTCGAGTTCCTGAAGGAGAATAACTTCCAGCCTTACCCTCTGCCCCACGTCCGGCACATGGCTTACCAGCTCTGCCACGCCCTTCGATGTAAGTGCCGCCGGTTCCCAGAACACCCTGCCGGGCCGGGCCCCTTTGGCTGAGCGTGGGACCTCTGTCCCCGGGCAGTGAGAGCTGCTACTGCACCACTAGCTCAGGTCCCCACAAGCCAAGACCTTATTCCATTCCCACGCACAGCGGCCCTGTGAGTCCTTATGGGACCAGCTAGCTGTGCCTGGCTGCCTCTGAGCAGCTGGCGGGTTTGAACCACCAGATTCGCAGTTGAGCTGTCTGACACCCCCACCAGGGCCTTTTTGTAGAGGAAGGAGATCCAAAATCAAGCCCACTGCTGGCAGGTTGATGGGACTCATTGTCCCTGTAGGACAGGTGTCCTCAGGCCGGCAGAACGCTTTCACCACTCTGCGCCAGGGCTTCTGCATAGCCGGGAGCTAGACTGAGCAGGAACGCCAAGAGCCTGCAGTGTGGAGCCTCATGAGGGCTCAGCTGGGAAGGGCGGGGGCTGAGTGACAGGAGTTGGGGAGGCCGTGGGTGGGGGTAGAGGTGAGGAGAGCAGGACCACTGAAGGCCCAGCACGTGGCTTCTGCGGCCTGGCTTCTCCAGCCCGGGCGCCTTGTTGCCGGTTCAGAGCAGTCAGTTTTGTGGTGTACTGGGCCCCACGAAGGCGCTGCTGCAGCTTTACTGTGTGGGACCAGGGGAGGAGGGCAAGTCTTCATAGAAGCCCTCTCCTCCACCTTCCTCTCTTTATTTAATTACACCCCAACCCCCCCCCCCCCTCTTTCTGGAGTCCCAGCAACACGAGGCTCCCGGGGCCCTGCACAAGGGTGGGTGGGCCTGGCCACCACTGGCTTTGCTCAGGGCTCTGGGTTCCAGCCAGTGGGTGAGCCCAGAGTCTCAGAGCTTCCTCCCCCCTCCCAGTCCTACACGACAACCAACTGACCCACACAGACTTGAAGCCAGAGAACATCCTGTTTGTGAACTCCGAGTTTGAGACCCTCTACAATGAGCACAAGGTACTGTGGGGGCGCGGGGCGCCAGCGGCTGGGCCGGGCTGGGCCCTGGGCATGAGCCCTGACCCGGAGCCTGCCCCGCAGCGCTGTGAGGAGAAGTCGGTAAAGAACACCAGCATCCGCGTGGCCGACTTTGGCAGTGCCACCTTCGACCATGAGCACCACACCACCATCGTGGCCACGCGGCACTATCGGCCGCCTGAGGTGATCCTTGGTGAGTGGCTGTGAGGGGATCCGCAGAGGCTGCAGGGTGCCCGCGGCCCCCGCAGGCAGTATCTCCAGTCAGCCTTACCGAGAGGCTCATCTGCTGCCGGCCAGGGGAGCAGCTGCCCGTGGCCACGGCCGGAGCTCGGGGCAGGACCTCAGCTTGCCTCCATCTTGGCTTTCAGAGCTGGGCTGGGCACAGCCCTGTGACGTCTGGAGCATTGGCTGCATCCTCTTCGAGTACTACCGGGGCTTCACGCTCTTCCAGGTACGGCCGTACCCACTCCCACCCTGCGTGGAGGTGCTTGGGAGGGCTGGGGTGGGAGGAAAGGGCACTCCAGGCCTCGGGTGGGTCGGAGGGCACCTTTTCCCAGGGCTGTGGCTGCACTAACATGTGCGCACCCCTGACTTGTCTCCAGACACATGAAAACCGCGAGCACCTGGTCATGATGGAGAAGATCCTGGGCCCCATCCCCTCCCACATGGTCCACCGCACCCGGTGAGCAGCCACTAGGCCCCAGGGCGGCCCCGGCCTTTCCTTTCTGCCGGGATGGGCTTTCCTGGGCACCTGAGGCTCCTGACGATCCTTCCTGGACCTTCCGAAAGGCCCTGTGCCGTCCTTCCCCACCCACCAGCAGAGGTTTGTTCCCTGCGCACTGCCAACACTTGACCCCCTGGTCCCCATTTCCAGGAAGCAGAAGTACTTCTACAAAGGGGGCTTGGTCTGGGATGAGAACAGCTCCGACGGCCGGTACGTGAAGGAGAACTGCAAGCCTCTCCAGGTCAGTGTCCGAGGCCGCCCGCCCTCTGCCTGCCTGCTCCGGGGAAGGCTGCAGGCCCGGGGGCCCTGACTGCCGTGGAGGAACCCCAGGGGAGTCCGAGGCCTGTGACCCCGTCACTGCCTGCCTCCCTTTCTTTCTGTTTGGGAAGGACTCGGTGGGGGGAGGGGGTGTCACCCAAGGGAACCAGCCAGGAGCACCAGGACTTTGCATGGGGCAGAGGCACTGAGCCAGCAAGACAGCCAGTCAGACCAGAGCCCCAACCAGGCTCACAGCAAGGAGCTACCTGCTTCTGTCCAGGAGGGCGAGGGTGGGCCCCCTCCCCCGGGTGTCCGACCAGGCTTTGAGAGGCAGGGGGCCTCGGCCGCACTGAGGCCCTGTGTCCCTGCGCAGAGTTACATGCTCCAAGACTCCCTGGAGCACGTGCAGCTCTTTGCCCTGATGCGGAGGATGCTGGAGTTCGACCCTGCCCAGCGCATCACACTGGCCGAGGCCCTGCTGCACCCCTTCTTTGCTGGGCTGACCCCTGAGGAGCGCTCCTTCCACAACAGCCGCAACCCGAGCAGATGACAGGCGCAGGCCCTGCATGGAGGCAGCGGCGGAGGTGTCGGCGTCTGGGACTGGGCTGCCCAGCCCCTTTCCTCCAGCCACCACCACCAGGCACCCGGTGCCGGGGGGCCGGGGCCACCCAAGGAACAGTGTCATGTGAAGGCAGGCAGGAGGAGCCTGCAGCAGGAGACTTGGTGCCCAGCTGCCAGAAAGCACAGATCTGACCCAAGCTATTTATATGTTGTAAAGTTATAATAAAGTGTTTCTTACTGTTTGTAACCCCTCGTACCCGTGTGTCCGTCTCCAGGCTCCTTGCCTCCCCCCCCCCCACCCCTTGACCCCCTAAATAAAGTCTGTCTTAGCAGTTCAGCTTGTGGAGAGCCACGTGTGACCTGGGCCAAGCACAGGGGGCTAGCCAGGTGGAGACCACTAGGAGGCAGGACATCCCTCTGGGCCCAGGTGGAAGGCCCATGGGGCACTCTGCTCCTATTCCCATTGCCTCCAAGGCTCTGGGACACAAACTGACTGTCCTCCCCACCGTCCACAAAAGCCCACGCACACCACGGAACTCGGGCATTCAGCTTTATTTCAGTGCTGGTTTGGGTTCCTCTAGAGTCATAGTCTTGGCCACCTGACAGACTGGGCACTGTAGGCGGGAAGCCTCAGAGGAGAGCTGAGGTCCAGGAGCATGCTAGCTGAAATGCCACTGGAGAAGGCAGGCCCAGAGCCACCGGGAAAGCGGTGAAGCTGAGGCTCCACACAAGCTCCCGGGCCCTCAGCATGGCGGTCACCTCAGGGTCAGACTGCCCGGAGCAAGCAGGGTCTTCTGAGCTGTGCCCCACCCTGCAGGGGCCTGGCTGCTGGGCAGCCAGCTAAAATGCCCCTCCCTCACACTGTTGCTTGGACTGCACCCGATACAAAGAGCCCTGTTTGGGGGAGTGGAGGCTCAGGGAGGGAGGGACCCAGCACCAGGCTCCCTCTGCCCAGTCCTCTGCTCCTATGAAGAGAGGAAGGAAGAAGTGCCTGCCTGCCTGCGCCCACAACCAGAGGTGAGCAGTGATGTGTGCACCTGGGGCCGAGGCCCCGTCAGCCAGCTTATCCATATGTAGCCTCATTTGGCATCTGAGAAAGGGCACTGGCTTCAAGAATGGACAGCTGACCAGGGTGCGAAGCTCAGTGCTGTGGGGGCAGCACTCTGGGATGATGGCTGCTGAGGACCACATCCAGGAAGGGCGGGTGAGTGAGAGGCAGAGCAGGTGAGTGAGTGAGCGAGCGAGCGAGCGAGCGAGGCAAGGTTCCAGTTTGGGGAAAGGGTGGGCAGGGCAGAAGCACCAGGGAGCCTCTTGTGGCTCAGCACCAGGCTCCCCCAGAGACCCCAATACTGAACATTAAAGCTGCACCCGAGGGGCCTGGCCCCAGACAAGGCAAAGGCAAAGGTTCGGCCAACAGCAGCACAGCCTGGTGCTCCCCACAAGACAGGTGGCACCCTACCTTTCAGAGGGATGCAGTGGGGAAAATCCAGCATAAACTAGAGAGACCGGCTCACAAAAGATCCCTTAAAAATGCAGGAGGCTGGGTGCCTGGGGAAAGCCTAGTCACCCTGGCAAAGAAGGATGGGGAGCTTGCCCTCTAGTGGACAGCTGCAGCATGGCTGGCTCTAAAGATGAGGAAAGGGCTGCCCAGGCGGGGGAAGCAGGGGAGGAGCCGCAAAGCTGGAAGGGCAGGCCCTCCACTGGGACCACCCCATGCCGGGCACTCACCCAGGCCGCTGTAAACCTGAAACACAGTCGGAGAGCTGCCTATGTCTGTAAACAAAGCCCCACCTGGCCCCGCACACGCAGAGGGAGGAGCGCCTTCGCAGGCTACGGGCAGGGGACAGGTCAGTTTCAATATATCTGTCCTCTCACCCAAGAAACATCCTCAAGGGGGGAGGGGGACTGACAAGGTCCATGATGCTTCACATCCTTAAGGCGTTCGCTGTCACGTTCCCGCGGCAGCAGCAGGGGAGGGAGTGCTGGGCCCAGCCACTCTGTCTCACCTCTAGGCCGAGTGCAAGGGGATGACAAACTTGCAGCCAAAGGGCGAGTGGTAGTTGATGCCCACTTCCTGGAACACCTGCTGGGGGATGCCGATATCACACAGGTAGACTCTGCCCGCGTGGTCCCCCAGCGGCAGCGGCAGGCCTAGCGCTAGTGACCACTTGGCATCGATGCCCTGCTCAACTTCATGCACAGAAGGGTCTATGCTGAGTACCGGTGCCCGGTTCTGGTTGGCCCAGGCCACGGCAGCCTTGTACCAGGGCTGGTCTCGCAGGAAGGCGTTTTCAGGGCAATCCAGGCAATTGATCACCAGGTCCACAGGGCTGGTGGGCAGATCTGCAAGCAGAAGCAGAGCAGCCTCAGCTGGGCTTAGCGACACCCCACCACCTCTCCCAGGCTGGGCCAGGTGTGAGAGGCCAGCGTGTGGCAGCCTTTGGGAGCTGGGCCCTTCTCTCGGCCCCGCCCTTCCTCATCTCCTGGGGCTAAGCCCAACCTCCAGCCCACCATTGTCCTCTGCTAGCTCCATGGCCACACCAGGCCCTGGGACAGCGCAGAAAGGACCCGCTCAGTCGTGGACCCGCCTCCGACACGAAACAGAAAGCAACAGACAGAAGCAAGCCAAATAAGAGGGCACCAGGGCTTGTGGGGGAAGAAGCCTTTAGGGGGAGCCTATGGACCATGGAGGGGCCATGTGGGAGAATGCAGCAGGAAAAGCCGCAGCAGGAGCTAAAAAAAGCACGCCTCTCTCGTTGGAAAGGCGTGGCTGCCATGCCTAAAGCATGCCGTCATAAGCCAGGAAGGTCATGAGTGAGAGCGCTGTCGGTTCGTTTTCTGGGGCTAGGAATCTGGCCAGAGAACTGAGGCTGATTCCTGGGCCATGGCTCCCCAACCTGCCAATGATCCCTCACAAGGCCTCTTCTCTGGGCCGCGCTGGCTCGAATCCTTTCCTGTGTTTTCTTCCGATTCCAGTGAGACCTCGCGCCACACTCCAGGCGAAACCTGGGGCCTGCTCCACTCAGTGCAGCCATCCCTTCTTCTCTCGCTTCCGCTGAGCCCACCTGCCAGCACAGCTGCTCGCCCGGCCCTTCTTCCCCGCGCTGAGGGCCACGCCAGGCCTTGTCAGCTCCACTCAGCACTGCCTTCCCACTTTCCCACACTCCCCCTCCTTCCCCTCCTCCTCCCAGCCGGCACCCCACTGGGAGGGAGGGAGGCTTCCCCTCACGCCACTGTCCATGGCCGTGGGCTGGCAAAGCGCGCCCACAGGGTGAGGGGTGCCGCTGAGTCGACAGGAAGCCCTGGGACAGGGAGGCAGACAGCCTGGCCTTTCCCACGTGGACTACAGCTGGAGGCTCCATCTCCCAGCCTTTCTGCTGCTGAGAACGTACCCACTGTGGCTGCCACCAGGGCACCTCCGGGTCCTCAAGCAGAGCGTCTTTTTCCTCCCCTCTGTCCCCCGATCTCTGCGAAGGCCGCTCCCCTCCCTGCCTAGCCTTCCCAGTTCCACAGGGCCCAGACTCTGAAAGCCCCCGGCTCTTCTCAGTCTCATGCCCTCCATTGCTCAACGCCGGGTCGGCAGTTCAAACCCAGTGGCTGCCCCTCTGGAGAGCAGAGGCGGTCTGCTCCCGTACAGGGAGGGCCCCTACGAGGCGGAGCAGCCATGAGGGGCTGAGGGCCTGGTTTTGGGGGTTGAACACTCCTGACACCTGAGCTCACAGTGCCCTTCCTCGGCTTCTCCCTGGCCAGGCTCCTCGGTTCTTCCTGCCCAACCACACCCCCCACTCCCAACCCAGCCCTCAATGCAGCGGCTTCACTACTTCCCACAACACTGCCGAGCCAACCTGATGCAAGCAGGGCTGCACGGTGCAGCTCTGTGGGCGTGTGGGCTTGCCATGCCGTCTCTCTGTCCCATCAACCTTCGGGGCGGGAAGACATGCACCCACTCCCCTTGAGTAGGAGGGAGGAGGGCACCAGGGACATTGCTCTCTGCAGCTCTAATGAGCCTCGGCTTTGTCTTTACACACACGGTGCCTTTCCACCAGTGGCCACTGGGTGGCACCATCAGGCCGCCGAACTAGCGCCGAGGGAGGCGGCCAGTGCTGCTAGGGGGAAAGGCCCACCTTTGAGGCTAGAGACTTGCTGGCCTTGGGTCTTGCTGAAGAGCGAGAGCTCGTTGGTGATGGACTCCAGCATCTTCACAAAGTTGGGCAGGAAGAGAATGACCTGGACGTCGTGGTTGGCTAGGTGCCGTCCGCAGCTGATCCCCTGGGCCCCCTTCACGTGGGGCCCGCACAGCAGGGCAACTGTCGGTCTCTGGTGAACATTTTTGGGATTCAGCCTGGAACAGAGGGCGATGAGGCGCAGGACTGGTGAGACCTGCCAGGCCGGGCACTGCACACCGAGACCAGCGCACCAAGCCTGGGCTCTCTCGGGTTTTTCCCCTTTCACCAAGTCCCAACCGCTAAGGGGGCCCAAACCCACTGCCCCGCACCCCATGCTGAGACGGACTTCTCTCCGGGAGCCCACCAGGGCTTGCTCATCTACCACTGCTGACAGAAAACACGCGTCTGGTCCACGAACACAGCGCAGCTCTTCACGGTGTGGCCTCTGGGCCAAGTCCTGACTCACCAAAGGTCTCTGCAGCCTCCACTCCCCTCACTACTGTACTCTCCCAAGTCAGGCAGCCCCGAGCATGCCCATCTACTCTTCGACGTCCCTGCCCAGGAACTCTGACTGCCTGGGGAGATCCCCTCGAGCCCCATCTTCCAGGAAGCCTGCCCTGATTACTTTGGCTCACCTGAATTTTTTCCTTTTTTCAACTTGGACGACCTGTAGCAGGTACCTGAGGGTAGGATGGCACCCTCCTCCATCAGAGACCATCCGAGTTCTCTCTACTGCGCTGTCCACACATTGGTGAGAGTGACAGAGTATCGAGAGAAGATACTACTCGGACCTGCTTTATAGGGGTGTGAGCTGAGATCATGGGGACAGACCTCAGCAGGTGCATGCTCATTCACTGCTGGCCAATGCTATGGTATACGGGTCACCGAGGACAGAGGTGAGGGTGCCTAGTCTTCAGCCAGCAGCTTCCTGGGACGCCTACTTGACGGAATATGGCAGCCCAAGTGGGAGGTACGTGTCCGCAGTCCAGAGCGACGGGAAGCACTTCAGTGCACATTCCCCAGGGAGGACGTCTCTCCAAGCACAGCCACGCCCCACCAGTGCTATTATAAAGCTGCTCCTGCGGATGCCCCGCACCCCCACCTGTGACAGGATGCTTATCTCTAAGAGCATCCTGCACTCTTTGTCCCTAGTTCTTAAAACGCCATCTGCACCTCTCGTCTCTTGCAAGCCCAGTACTCCCTTCCAAGTCTTCCCCTCGAGGGCTTGGAATATTCCAGATTAGTACACTGCGCGTTCCAAACATGTCTACTCTCTGACAGAAAGCTGAGCCAGGGGGGTGAGCTCCTTTCCACACAGGGTGGCTGAGGGCCATCTCAGGAGACTAGTCATGATCTGGAGAGAGCAGGAGAATGTCTTCGAGTAGGAGATGCTGCTGAGGTAGGGCACACGACTGCCCGGGTCTGTGCCCTGCAGCAGGGGCACACGGCAGGAACTCGGCTCTGCCTGGACTGGAGACCTGGTTCTTCTGCTTCCAAGTTGTACAATCCTGGGCAAAGGCTCAAATCCGAATTCTGCCGTGTGCTACACAGACAGGAAGCTTCAAAGTCAGAAGAGGGGCTTGGTTTCTCTAAGGAAAATCAACCACGGCCGGGCAGGACCAGAGCTGCCCTTCCGATGGGAAGTGGGGGCCCAGGGCAGAAGTGAGGAGGGTGCTGGTACATCAAGAAGGCTGCTGGTGGACAAAGTACGTGCACAGTGGGGACGTGTCTGCTCTGCAAACCTGTACCTGAACGACACTTTCACAAGGAGAGGGGGAGAGCAAGCTGTTCAGACAAAGAACCAGGCCTATGCACGACCAGCACCAAGGGAGGAGCTGGCTAGAAAGGGGCAGGGCAGTCCACTCCTGCCCAAGGACAGCTGCTTCTTAGAATTCACTTAATGGCCTCAAACACGCGCCCCTGGGGAAAGCCGATGTCAGGAGCAGCTTCTAATGTCTGCGCTGGACCCAGTGCACCTGCAGAGCTAGCCCCCCACCCTTTCTTTGTGGGGGCTCTATTGGCAACTCCCTGGCACTGGGAGTGAAAGGCGAGGACCCCTCGCCCCAGCCTGCATCAACCCAAGTGTATGGCGGCGGCGTCAAACACAGCCTGGCGAGGACACCAGGGAGGGGCAGACAGTGGCTGCAGGGGCCGAGGCTCCTAGCTGCAGTGCACGTACTCTCGCAAGAACTCCCATTCCCAGGGCTGCGCACAGTCCCAGCCCAAACAGGAAAGGGAGAGC
Organism: Tenrec ecaudatus; assembly: GCF_050624435.1. NCBI lineage: Eukaryota > Metazoa > Chordata > Mammalia > Afrosoricida > Tenrecidae > Tenrec > Tenrec ecaudatus. Next base: position 55,321,034 of record NC_134546.1, on the reverse strand, counting down.
TGGGTCATCGGAGGCAGCAGCTCTGCTGGACTCCAGGGCTGCTGGGTGCTGCTCAGGAGACCAGGCTCTCTCGGTCCTGCTGGACGCAGGCCTCCCCACTCAACATGCCCCTCTCCCTCCGAGGGCCATCGTCCTTCCAACTAACAAATGTGCCAGACCCCTGCCAACTCTACTTTTCCTCGGCCCTCGGCAACGCCGTCGCCGATCATTCCCTTCTCTTGGATCTTCAACTCCACCCTCCCGGTGTTCTTGTCTCCTGGCTTGCTTTCGGTCTCCCGTGGATGTCCCCCAGAATTCTCTGTGCACCCCTCTCTTGAGACCCTCCGTGGAGGCTGCTTTCACAAGGGCTACAGGTTGATGAGGCCGACCTCTGCTGAGTCCAGGCCCTTTCAGATGAGGTCCCGGGGCAGCTGAAATGCAACATAACCCAGACGAGCCAGCCCCCCAACCGGATCCTGTGGAGGCTTTTACCCCCTCCAAGCGGTGGCCAAGACAGAATGCTGCCCAGTCCAGCACTCGCTCCCCCATGCTCCCACCATCCATCCAGTTACCTGGTTCTACTGAGCTCACGCCCACTGTTCTGACCCCTCCGTCCCTGGTTGGGGCCACCATGCCTCTCTGCTCCAGGTTTAAACCGCTCTTTCTGCCTTAGTTACTTGCCCCTACTCGATCTATGGTCTGCAGGGCACCAGTCGCCTTCAGCAAGCGTAAAGCCCGTGCTGTCCCAGCACAGCGGGAAGCCCTCAGCAGCTGCCCCACACTGCTCGGCTGGACCAAGCCGCCACCTTCAAGCCACACACAAAGTGGTGCAGGGCCTCTCAATTCTCCCTACCCGGCCACAGGGCACTGCCTGTGCCCAGCATCCATCTCCCGCTTCCTGCTCGCCCTGCTCTCCAGGACCCCTGCTCTGAGAAGGTGGGCTCCTCTGGGATGGGCAGCAGGACAGTTTCCTGGACCAGTTTCAACTTCCTAGGCTCCGACTCGGTGCCCTGTGCAGAACCCTCACGGCTCCTTGGGGGCAGGAGCACTCTGCTGGTCTTTGTTCGTGGTATCCCGAGTATCTACTGCACAAGGTCTGGGACAGAGTGTCACCAGCAAACAGCGGTGTACCTGCGCCCGCTCAAGGAGACCCAGGGGCAGGTAGGAAAGTACCACGCCCCAGCTCCCGACCCCGCTGCCACAGTGTCTCTGCAAGTGCTGCTCAGGGCTGAAACTCGGGGCGAATCACACCCCTGCCCACCTAGGTCACATGACAAGCCCAGGGTCCAGGGCCATCTCTGCAGGTGTCTAGAAGGGCGGCCGCTGGGAGGCAGGCAGGAAACCAGGAAAGTGGGAGGCCGCCAGCTGGCTGTGCGGAGGCGAGGACTTGCGAAGGCCGAGTGGGAGGAAGGGCAAACAAAGCTGCCGTCACACCCGTTCTAGTGGACGGAGCGAGCGCCCACCCAGTTGAAGCCCCCGCTGTGGCCCCGGCTTTACCTGTTGGGTCCTCCGAGTAGGGTCAGCGCCATCTGACTGGCGCAGACGCCAGTCATCTCCAGTCTCCGCTCCAGGGTCAGCCCATGCTTCTCAGCCACGGACAGCAGCTTCTTATGCAGTTCATAGGAGACACTAGGGACCACCAAGCCGGAATCTGTGGGGAAGAAAGGGAAAATGACTGCGGGAAATCAGGGCCAGGCACAGGTGTGTGCATGCGTGTGTGTGTGCGCGCGCACGCGCTCTCCTACAAAAGCTAACCCGCTCACCTGCCATGAGTACAATCCCTGCAGCGCTCCCAGGCTCAGGCAGTGGGTGGTGCACGACGAACACAGCCCCCCGAGCAGTGAGCGCCACACGGTGAAGGCCCAGTCTTCCACAGCATATGTGGGACCCCGAGAAAGCTGAGCACAGCGTACGCAGTGTGTGTTATCAGTAGCCCACCAAGAACCTGCTTTCCCCCAGACGCAGGGAGGCCCTGCCCGGCGATGACTACCGTCCTGTAAGCCGGCCTCCCTCCTAACCTCCTGACCTGTTTACTCCCTCTGCTTCCTCTTCCTTCTCCTCTCTGCTACTCAGCGGAAGACACAGCCAGCCAGCCAGTTTATCCACCCAAATCATCCTGTCACGTGCTCCAAATCTGGGGCGAGTGCGGCAGGGAAGGGGACATGTAAGTAAACCCACGCCCTCCTTTCATAAGCCATTCAGAATAAGACCAACATTTTCTATTCATCGTGAAACATGGGAACTCGATAAAGGCAGGCTGAAGAATCCTGGGCACTACAAGTACCTTCTGGAAAGTACCTGGTTCTTCTAGGCACCCAGTTGACACGTGTGCCGGCTCACACACGTTAGGGTGTGCTACGGCACTGCAGACAGCGGTCACCAGACTACAAGGTGATCCAAGATGCCAACACCACCGGCCTGGATAGAGACGAGCAGACCCTTTGCACAGAGTTTATGGGAGTCGGACCAATACACAAACCCAATAGGCCAGTCCCTGGGGGCAGGCTACCATGGACCGTCAAGGTCAGCATGTGAAGCCCCCAGCACCCAGGCCTCGACGTGGCAGCGAGGACACTGCAGGTGAGTAGTCGATGCCTCTGGATCTCCTCCGACATCAAAGTGCTCCAAGTCTCCAGCACGTTGTCCTCCGCGGAGAGGTCTCACCAGGAAGTGGACTCTCTGAAGGATGCCACCTGGGCTCCGGCCTCGCTCTGCTCTCTGTGTAGTTGGGGAGCCCTGCAGCCACACCCCTGGCCTCCTGGTGTCGCTTACATGCACTTCTACACCACAGGACACGCGGTGCAGCTGCCCAGTGAGACACGGAGGACTCAGGCACAGAGGCAAGCCGGAAGCACCTGTCAGCGCTGCTCTCTCGGGGGAAGGCAATGGAGTGGTGACCCACACCCCAAAATAACACTAGCTCATTATAACACTAGTTCCTGGTGCCCCTCTTCCCCCCCCTCGGGCAGAAGTCACAAACAGTGCCACTGGGGAAGTGGAGTCTGTCGGGCCACCCCTGAGAGAAAGGCCCAGCACCTGGTGTGCCAGGTGCCAGTGCAGGAGGCTGCAGCCTGACCTCGCATGCCAACAGCTGATTCAAACAGCCACTTTAGGCTAATTAGGAACTGTTGATCGCAGCGTGAAGACCTGACAGGATTCCCAGGAGTCCTAAGCCGCAGCACTGCCTGAAACCTGTCAGACAAGTCACACCCCTGCCAGCTGCCTGCCTGCACAGTCACGCAAGGGCTCAAGCTTCCCTCGGTGGACCTGAGACCGACCAGGCGGGGCAGTGGTCTTTCTGGGCCCAGCCTTGTGCTTTGTGGCCAGGTACCGCACCCCCATCTTCCCTCCGGAGGGCTTTGGGGGCTCTCTGAAGGTAGGCCTACCTCTCATAGTCCTTAAGGTCCCAAGAGAGGAGTCCTCACCCCCACCCGATGGCTAAATCGGGCAGCTGAAAACCGCGCGACGGGACCGCCCTCTGCCATCAGTGCTGTGGAAGAACTCGTGGGTCTCTGCCCGGGGCTGGGGCCCTCCATTTGCTCTTCTGAGGGGCCCATGCCTTCAAGCACACGCTTTTCCACATTTACACACGAAGCCCAACCAGACTGACGGGCTCACCAGGAAAAAGCAGAGGCGGCGCAGGAATGCCCAGAGCGCAGCATGAGCGGTCCAGCACCAGCACCACGGCTGCCAAGTTTGGGGTGGGGGTGGGGTGGGGGCGGAGCTTTACTGTGCAGGGATGGAGGTAGCTCATGTCCTCTGAGAGACGAGAGGAGGAGATGCTGCAGCCAGCGAGCCAAGCAGGGAGCACTGAGAACCAGCCGTCGGGGATTTCAGAAAAAGGCCTCAAGCTCGCTTGGGGCAGCCAGAATGGCCCGAGAGTTTCCACTGGCGCCGGACGGCCAGGTCCTCTCCGGCCCGTGTAGGGCGGGGATCGTGGGGTCTAAGGTTGGGGCAAAGGTGAGGGCACAGTGGTAACCCCAGTGACTTCAGCAGACAGTCGGCTTCCTGAGAGGGAAGGATTCTCCCGAGCAGCCCAGCTGCTGCTGCGGCAGGCCTCACTTCCCTCAGGGAACATTCTAACTCCATGTGGAAGCCCTTCCCGCATGCCATCTGCACTCACGCACAAAGCAGCCAAAGCCCCTACCTGACTCCCTACTCTGTGCACCCTGAACGCTTCAGACACTTCACGAGGGGTGTGTTAGTCTGGCAGACTGGAGAAACAAATCCACAGAAAGTCAAGTGTATAAGAGACAGTTGTATATAAAGGGTAAGGGTACATTAAAGAAGCACCCCAACCCAGTGCTGTCCAAGCCCATAAGTCCAACATTAGCCCATATGTCCAACACCAATCTACAAAGTCCTCCTCCATCTCACAAAACACATGCAACAACGCCGACTGCGGAAAAGCCACATCAGTGAGTGTATAAGCATCTCAGTGCTGGCAGGGGTCTCCACGCGGCTGCTCCAGCACCCAGGGCTGCATTGGGGCAGGTTCATGTGGCTTCTCCTCAGGGATGTCTTGCAGGAAGGGAGCCTTGTCAGCTGAAGCGGGGAATGGGCTTAGGCAGCTGCACCTGGTCTGACCATCAGAAAACAAGAGACCAGAGAACTAGAAAAGCGAGGCTCACCGAGTCATTTCTCTCTCCGCCCTTCAGTTAACCCCACATGTGTTTATCGGTCAGGTTGGCACAATAAGCTTTAACTGTCTCAGGGGGTGACTAGAGGCTGAAATGGAATGTCAACTGCCAGCCAGTAATGACTGAGAGCCACACTGGGCTGGAAAGCAAGCTGTCCCCTGCCACTCAGCGGCTCAGTGAGCCCGGGTGGGAAGCACCAAGGCCAAAAGCCACAGTGAAAAGGCAGCAAATCACTCGGCTTCCCCAGCTGCTCCCCTTCCCAGGAGAAACCAGAACGACTCTGACCAAGCAAACTGGGTATGGGCAAGTGGGGCAGAGCCTCCGCCCCTCGCTGGTCTCTCACGCAGCGTGAAGGTCAAGCAGTCTCCTTCAGGAAAGAGCAGATGGGGAAGCACAGAGGCACGACCTGCACCCACAGCACCCACGGCCTCCCGTCAGGCTGGAAGAAGAGGGCCAGGCAGGGAGACGTAAATGACTGGGATTAAATAACAAGTCTACCCGGAATGAAGTGCTGATGTGTACATACACCTGAGCGAAAATGACCAGAAAGGAAGGGAGGAGGAATCCAAGTCCCTTAGAAGCCATTTCCAAAGGCGCCCTGGGGGTGCTGTCTGGGAAGCGTCTGACGAGTCGCTGAGGGTGAAAGGTGAGGCCATGCGCTCCCACACAGATGGACAAAGCCTCGGTCGCTCAGAGTCGGAGCCGACGGCGTGCAGGAAGGTTTTGCGCACATTTCTGAGCGAAGTGGGGTGATTCATGTAAGAGAAGCCACACGAAGAACTGAGAGGGTAAGGACGTGACATCTCCTGAATCAGGTCCTCCCCTCCCTGCCACACTTCTACCCAGAGGTGCCTCAGAAGAAAGGCCTGGCAATCCACTTTCACATACTCAGCCCTGAAAATCCTTCGGAGCACAGCTGTACCCGACACACCCGGGCCACCACACCTAGGTCAGAAGCCACTCCAGGGCACGGGTTTATACTCTGGGCCCCTGAAGGGATGGACGTCATGGAAAGTGCCTGGCACACAGTAGGTATGCTACAAATTACTTGTTTTAACAACTTAGGTTCCCTTTCAACAGTTCCTCCACAAATTGTTCAGTGACAACGGTTTCACCCTCCTCTCATTCTGCTTCCATTAACCTAGTCCCCGGCTCCTTCGATCCCCATCCCTGGGGTAAAAGTCCCTGCTGGCGATGTAAGCTCATCCAGATGTTTTACAGGGGAACAGCACTTTCCAATTCCCATCTCATCTCAATTGCAGCGACTTACGGATGATAAATAAGCTGAGCATTTTGACTGAACCAAACCGCCTTTGAGCATTTGAGAGCACTGTCAATGTCGAACAATTCTTCTCTGAAGCCTGTCATTCTTCTAAACAGTGTTTCAGTTTTTCTTTCAATCTCATGCCTGTAAACAGTGCTCACAATATATCTAGCATTTAACTGCTAAACGTGTGTGTGTGAAAGAGAGAAAGAGAGAGAGAGAGAGAGAGAGAGAGAGAGAGAGAGAGAGAGAGAGAGAGAAAGAGAGAGAGAGACGATATCTAAGAGTCTGTCTTCAAGAGCTTTCAAATGACAAGTTTGGTCTCTAGAGAAACTCTCATCAACCCAGAGGTAACAGCTGGATAGCAATAGTCAGCAGGGCATGCCCAGGCTGGAGGGATGGCTGTCAATTCATAACTGGAGATGGCAGCAGCGCCCATGGACCCAAAAGGGTTTGTATTCCACAGAGAAAAACCCGCGTTAAACACAGGACTAAGTCAACGGGCTTATTACCCACGCACCCACCACTGCGGCTGACACAGAATGCTGCTGCGCAATTAGAGAACAATGACTTGTCTACTGCAGGCACCGCTTGACAGGCAGTTCCGACGTGGGGCACCGCAGCAAGCTGCCAGTCCGGACCTTGAAGCCTGGGCCTTCAGCAAGCCTGGCAGAAATGCTCTCTTTCCTCCTCTGGAAATTAGTGGGAAATAGGTGTCTGGGGTTCTAAAGCGTGAACAACACAAGGCGACATTAGGGAGTGGAGTCTCTGAGGGGGTGGGGGGTGCGGGCAATTAACACACTCAAAGGCCAACTGGAAGGTTGGTACCTAGGTCCCCAAACTTGGCTGATGGTGCAAATCACCTGGGAAGCTGCTGAAATCACAGATCCCGCCCTGTATGTGCAAAGTAATGAACCAGACGCTCGGGGCAGTGGTGCTCAACCTTCTGAGGCCACGACCCTTTCATACAGCATCTCATGTGGTGGCGACCCCCCACCCCTAAAATTATTTTCGTTGCTACTTCATCACTGTCATTTTGCTGCTGTTATGAATCGGGCGACCCCTGTGAAAGGGTCGTTCGACCCCCAAAGGGGTCACGACCTACAGGTTGAGAACCGCTGGTCTAGCTACTCAGATAAGGAAAACTCTATGACACAGTTCTTTCTACTCTGACACACAACTGGCTGCGATTGGGGAGCTCTCTAGCCAACGCTCCCAACTGCTAGACTCAGCCAGTCCATGTCTGTGGAATGCTGAGGAGACAGAGGACAGTCCACTCTCTCATGAAGCTTCAGAGGAGGACAGAGTGGGCGCCAGAGTTGTACAGCCTTCACCCCTCTGGGTCTCGTGTCCTCATCTGTAAAACGAGACCATCTTACTAGATAACTGTATGACCTAATGCCAATCTGTTCTGATCCGGGCTTCTTCCTCCAAACATTACAGACCAGACAGCGTTCCTACTTTTAACTGTCTGAATAGCATTCAGTAAGAGAAAAATCACCTATGAGAGAAACTGCTGGGCAAGATGACAGCTCGTTAGCTGTTTCTAAGCGAGACGATGCTTGGCAAGAGCTCCCTCTCTGCTCACCACGGCTGAGACCAAGTCAAAACTCAGAGAGCAGGAGGCTGCCAAGCCTCTCCTACCCCTCCCCGTCATACCCAGTGCAGTGCACCTGGCCCCGACTCCCCAAGAAACCGCCACACCCCACTTCTTGGCCAAGTGTCAGCCCCTGTGGTCTGTAGGACATTCGCTGACTGCAGTGCTGGGGAAGCACTTTCCATTCCTGTCGGTAGAGGTGTGAAGATCTTGCTGGGGAGGCGGGGGCGGGGAGTGGAGTGTATTGGGAGGGGGGAATGGCCAGCTCTCCCTTTGTCTACTTGAGCCAAGGCTTTCTCGGGTTCTTTCAGGTCGGAGAATCTTGCCTCTCACGGTTCTTTAAGGCTTCCCTGTGAGTTAGGTCAGTTTGCACGGCTGGTCAGTCTCCCATTCAAGCATCGCACATATGGTGGGTGCTGACGTGGATCGTGCCACTGCTACACTGCTTCTGCTCCCCCCTCCTTCCTAACCCTCTCAGCTCTGTCCTTGGGGACGACTGCTCTGTGCAGCTTACATGGCTGGCTTCTCTAAGGGGTGTGTGCCTCCCTGCTGTTTGGCTGAAAGCCGAGCCATGGGGCGAGCCCCACTCCAGACCTGAAGGTGAGCGAGGACTTCAATCTCGGGGGTTCCACTCACTCCTATCTGACCAGTCAGCCTGGTCATTTCCCCCTCCCTGCATCTCATTTTCAGTAGCTTTTTTCACACAATCCAAATGCTGTCCAGAAAGAGCTACCTGTTGATAAGCTACCAGTTGATGGTCTTCTTTCCCCATTTTCTCCTCCTCGATCCAGGGCCTTCCAAGAGCAGGTAGCAGTGAGGCTGGGCCCCCTAGGCCTTGTGGTCTCAGGGAGGTGGAGCCTGATGTGCACGCAGCCTGTTGCTCCACCAGACTAATCTGACTCCATGTACCTCCAGTTGTCCCCGCCTCCCTCTCCTCCAGATGAGGAGACACCGCTGCTGCTGTGTTGTTACGTGTCAGTGAGTCATAGCGACCTTAGCACGACGGAATGAACACACTGCGGCCCAGCGCCCTCCTCACCGTCGGCCCTCCTCACCATCGGCCCTCCTCACCGCCGGCCAGGGCTGGAGCCCACTGTTGCAGCCGCCGCGCCAGGCCCTGCTCCTCTTTGCTGCCCTCTCCTTCACCCACCGCTGCACCTCAAGATGGCCCGGCACGAGTTTTCACGAGCCCCCCCGTCGCCACTCACCCAAGTAGGAGGTAGAACATGGCCTCTGACTCAGTTTTATTCTTACTCTTTCAGCCGCCTCATTCCAAGGCCAACGACAATCCTCCCAAACTCAGGGATCCCCTCAGTGCAAAGTTCCAGGACAATCATACAATGCATATTCCAACAACTCCAAAACCACCACCGAGACAGCTACAGAGAGCAGAGCTACCAGTGAGCGCAGCTCTCTGCACAGCTGAGCTTTCTCCAGTAAAAAGGGAGCAGTGGGAGGTGGTGGGCAGGGTCTGGTTTTAGTACGGGGCCTGCTGGGTGCCAGCTGCCTCGGAAACGCTGGAAACCTCACCATTTAAGTGCAGCCCTATTTTGAACTAGACTGCTTCCCTTTACACAGGTGGTAAGCGGGTCAGAGGTGCTCACACCGCCCTGTTGTTGCTGGGTCAGAATTAGTGTGAGGCACGCCTGCGAGAGGGCATGTTAGCCGGCTTTCTCTGCCTGCCACTGCCCACTCCCTCACACACACAGCACCCACCCGCTGTGGCCTGCCCAGAGTCATGCTCTCTGACTTTCCTCCACATGCCGCTAGTCTGTCTCCATAACTCTCTCTGCAACCACTCCCGGCCCGAAGACTGACAGCCCTGACGTCCGAACATCAGACCCAAATGAGCTCAGTCTACCTGGCTCCTTCCTACTCGCGAGACTGAGGCGCTCTGGAGGCCTAGTCAGTCATGTGGCTCCGGGGAGAAGGGATGGGGCAGGGCAAGGCAGACCACCTTTACACCATCTGTATCGACTTCATACGCCAAGGGCCTGCATTTAGGATTTTATTTAAAGGAAAGATTCTATTGCTAAAAACAAGAAACTTAAGAATCACCAAAATAATACAACTAGACCATCATACAGAGCGACCTACGTTACTACCGTCACTACTCAAGAATCATTGCTGATCAATTCTCAATGACCAGGGCCAGCAGAAGACTCGGATAGTGTAGAAAACAAATATAATTTACTGAAACCTTAAATTGCAGCCAATGGTTTCAAATAACCATCTTCAATGGTTTTGTTTGCTTTCCAGCTGCAAATCATTAATAAGGCAGCCAGCCCTCTACTGAGACGCACAGGCTGCGAGAGCAAAGGCAGAGTGCAAGCAGGCCAGGATGATCTGAATCTGGACAGCTGGCCCTATGACCTTACCTCCCAGACCTCCTACACATGGACAGAGGCCTGGAGTGCCAGCTCCAAAAGGCCAGCAGAGCCTTCAGGGCTCAGCGTTAGCGGGCCCTTCACTGGGGTCCTCAGTGTCCAGATGAGAACACCGAGAACCTGTTGGGAGGCTGCACATGCCTTTGGGGACCCTGCAGAACCTCGTAGACACTCCCGCCATCCACTGCCCAGGGTGCCCCTGGCTGCAATACAGAGCGCAGGCCAGACAGACACTGCTCATTTTGGTTTTCCTGGTAATCGCCATTCTGGTGAGGGTGAGGTCTACCTCAGTATGATGTGGATTTGCATTTCCCTTCTGAGTAAGGGCCCTCTCTGGGGAGAGAAAACGGTTGAACACAGGGCTACTGACGGAAAGGCTGGCAGCTTGAACCCAAGCAGAGGCACCTCAAAAGAAACGGCCCCAGCCATGACGAGCCTGCGGGGCAGTCCTAGCTACGCGGAAACCCACGGACACCATGCGTCAGCATTGACTCAGGGCAGCTGGTTTGGGTGCTGACCGGAGAGAGGAGCCTTCCATCGCAACAGGATGTGCACCTGTGAGCAGGACCCCAAAGGCATGAACAACGGGCCAGTCCCCAAGCCCCTGTATTGCTGACTCTGGCGGCTCGGTGGCACTCACCGGTGCAGAACTCCTTGCTCCCGCTGTGGGGCACCGTGATCCTTCGGTAGACAATGGGCTCCGACTCCAAGATATTTTCATCGTGGCGGTACCGAGCAGGCTTTTCATTCGGGGTGCCCCGGGAACGGGCACCCCCTCTCCTCTCATGGGTGTCAATCTCCTCAAACACAGCTGCTTTGTCAAACAAGGCCAGGTTCCCTTCAAAGTCAAAGTCGGTGTCGAGAATCTCCTCAATGTCGTCTCCGAAGCACTCGTCGTCCTTATTCTTCACCTGGCCGTTCTTGACCCCGCTTTTCTTTGGAGTTGCCTGATTGGGGTGTCTGCTGCTAGATGACCCTGGGAAAGGAGAGACCACAGTCAGAGTGGCCCACAGGGCAGACAACACAGCATGCTCGCCGTGGTAGAGACTGTCACAGACACCACAGTGAGGATGACAAAGGCAAGTTATTCTTAAATCACAAACGACCCCAAATCTCATCTGGAATAAGAGAGTCCAAATATCACCAAGTAACTCGTTCCCACTGCCCTCCAGGCCATGCCCACTCGGGGGGACCCAATGGCCCAGGCTGGAACTGCCCCTGTGGGTTTCCAAGACTGTCACTCTTTACAGGTGTGGAAGGTCCCTTCTTCCTCCTGAGGAGCAGCGGGTGGTTTCAAACTGCTGACCTTGCAGTGAGCAACCCACTGAGTAACTGCTGCACCACCATGCTGACCTACATAACGAGTGAGTGAATACAAAATACACAGCGCCCTGGGAATCTTACCAGCCTGCCCCCCTGAGAGAATGGGGTAAGGAAAGAAGGCTGCTGTGTCTTGACAAGGGAGGATCGGGAAAGAGGCGGAAGGGCAAGAACACAGCAGCCCCTCCCCCCAGGTCAGGGTGGTTTGGTTCTGAATGTCCAGTCGCTACTTGGGAGAGAAGTATCCCCAAAACAGACTAAATCCTCCCGAACAAGCGACAATCTAGCTGAGAAGCAACAAAGGCCACATGGAAAAAACACACACCAGTCTGTGTGATCATGAGGTGTCGATGGGATAAGTTATCAGGCATTAAAGACCCAAAACAAAAAAATCATGTCATTGTGAATGAGGGGGATGACAGAGTGAGGCCCCAAAGCTCTTCTGTAGACAATTGGACATCCCCTCACAGAAAGGTCACAAGGAAGAGACGAGCCAGTCAGGGTGCAGTATAGCACCAACGAAACATACAACTCTCCTCTGGTTCTTTAATGCTATACCTCCCTCACTATGATGACCCCAATTCTACCTTACAAATCCGGCTAGATCAGAGCATGTACACTGGTACAGATCACGAGGTGCCAAAGAGACCAGGTACAAGGCATCATGCAAAAATAAAAAAAGGTGTGTGTATATGTATATATATGTGTGTGTGTGTGTATATATATACACATATATATATATATACACACACACACACACACACCATACTGAATGAAGGGGGAAGTGCAGAGTGGAGACCCAAGGCCCAAGTGTCGGCCAATGGAGATCCCCTCACAGAGGGGTTCAGGAGAGGAGATGGGTCAATTAGGGTGCAAGGTAGTACCGATGAAGAACACAGCTTTCCCCCAGATCCTGGATGCTTCCTCCCCCCAACTACCATGATCAGAATTCTACCTTGCAGGGCTGGATAGGGCAGAGGTTGTACACTGGTGCATATGAGGGCTGGAGGCACAGGGAATCCAGGGTGGATGATACCTTCAGGGCCAAGGGTGTGAGGGGCGATACTGGGAGAGTGGAGGGTGAGTGGGTTGGAAAGGGGGAACTGATTACAAGGATCCATATGTGACCTCCGCCCTGGGGGAGGGACGGCAGGGAAGGGCGGGAAGGGAGACTCCAGATAGGGCAAGATATGACAAAATAACAATGTATAAATTACCAAGGGCACATGAGGGAGGGGGGAGCGGAGAGGGAGGGGAAAAAAAAAGAGGACCTGATGCAAAGGGCTTAAGTGGAGAGCAAATGCTTTGAGAATGATTGGGGCAGGGAATGTATGGATGTGCTTTATACAAGTGATGTATGTATATGTATGGATTGTGATAAGAGTTGTATGAGTCCCTAATAAAATGTAAAAAAAGAAAAGAGGAGAAAAAAAGAGAAAATGATTAGGGCAAAGAATGTACAGATGTGCTTTATACAATTGATGTATGTATATGTATGGACTGTGATAGAGTTGTATGAGCCCCTAATAAATTGTTTAAAAAAAAAAAAAAGAGTGGAAACAGAGAATCCAGGACAGATAACACCCCCAGGACCAATAACGAGTAGCTATACCCAGAAGGGTAAGTGGAAGGTGGAGGAAGAAAGGGGCAACTGATCACAATGAACGGCATATAACCTCCTCCCAAGGGGACAAACAACAGAAAAGTGGGTGAAAGGAGACAGCAGTTGGTGTAAGACATGAAAAATTAAAAAAAAAAATTTAATTATCAAGGGTTCATGAGGAGGGAGGGTGGGGGAGGGGGGAAATGAGCTGATACCAAGGGCTTAAGTAAAAAGAAAATGTTTTGAAAATGATGATGGCAACAGATGTACAAAAGTGCTTGACACAATGGATGAATGGATGAATGGCTGGATGGATTACGATGAGCTGTAAGAGTCCCCCCAAAAATGATTTAAAACAAAACAAAATAAGACTAAATCCTCCTAACTTGAAGCCCATAAATATAAGATTCAACTGGCTCTTCTTGTTTGTTTTAAACTTTTTATTATGAATTAGGTAGAGGCTTGCATTTCAGATCATCAGTTTTTTATTCAGTAAGTTAAACTACTTATCTTATCTCCCAATAGCTTGCCAACCACACCCCCTTGACTCTTCTCCTATCATAGCATCGCATTTTCCCCTCTGTAGTAGTTACATCATGTCAACTTGAAGATATGAAAGTGTAGGGGTGGAGTCTGGCCTGTCAATCAGGTCACAGCCGGATGGTGACTCCTTGTGGGCGTGGCTTTCTCATAAGGTCCTAGAAACCTCCCCTTCTCTCTCTGTCTTCACCTTCCTGCTGACTTACCTGGTTGCTGTGAGCCCTGTCATGTGTCCACCGCCATTGGATCCACAAGACTTTGCACCCACCAGCCTGTGATCTTCCTGCATTCCACATCATTGCTTGTGACTGCAGGATTCTAAAGAAGGACTTATGGACTAGTCTTGGACTAGTATGGACTTGAGTTGGGCTGGGATGTTTCCTTGATATACAGTTACTTCCTGATATAAAGCTCTATCTTACACATATATGCATGTCACTAAATTTGTTTCTCTAGTCAACCTGGCTTAACACATACTTCATCCAAGCAACTGGCTCTTAAATCTATGTTTACTAAACAAGCACCCTTCAGATTTTTAGTCTGGTCTTAGGCAAGACCTGAACAGAAGGTAATCCTGGTTTAGATAACCAATTCCAGATCTGGAGCCATCTGCCATCTGTCACTGTGCATTGGTATTTTAGCATACAAACTTGTCTTTAGGCTTTTTGGGTAATGTTTTCTTTTCCCAGCATTTTATCACTCGTGAGTAAGGACTACTGGGTGAGGAATACTCCAATTTCCAAGCTACCAAATGGGCCCTATCAAGCAGCTCCTGCAAAGGAAACCCCAAAGGCACAGGAGCGTGTTAGCCAGGTGTGTCTGAGACCCTGAATCAGCCACCACACACCAGATGATGACGAGCCCTCTGGCCGTCAAGGCAGAGTGCACAGCACTTGCCAAGCCACCCGGCCCCAGAGAAGCCCAAAGTGAACCTAGACTTTGGTCCTCACTGGACTACACGCCAAGGATGATCCTGGCGACAGGTATGCCAAGGAATCTCTAGCACGGTCTAAGTCAATGTGACGTACCTCCTTTCGAGATAAGGAGCCCCCACTCACCGACCACACTGACGTGGAGATCAGAATGAGCAGGAGCAAGCCTGCCCAATCATACCCCCCCAAGTACACCTATTGCCGGTTCTTCTCACAGCGATACCCTCATCCCCCATGCCTGCCCAAGTCCAGGCACTTAATCACCGTGCCCTCGGGGATCCCTTCAGAACCGAGGCCAAAGTGTAATAGTAAAACGTAGTCAAGTGCTGAGTGAAAACATTCTAGGATTTCATTTCTGGCAACCTGCTTCTAAAAACGCTGCCACTCAAAACCCTTCTAGTCTGGAGCCATGAGTTGGAATTGCCTTAATGGCAACTGGTTTAATCCTTCAAAAGCGAGGGCAGTCCCCCAGCCTAAAAATAAAGGTGATCTTACCACTCCTGACGGCTGACAAAGAAATTATACACTTCAAAACCTATGAGAGAGAAATGGAACATGAGACACAACAATAAAGAAAAACACCAGTAACTACGTAATACTGACTATAAAAACATCAATTCAATAATTCATTCATCATTGAATAGTGTTCCACAAATAATCCAAATCTTTTTGAAGGCCTACTATATGTCAGGAACTGTTTGGGGGCCTAGAGAACTCTAGTTTCATGGACAGGAAATCATTCTTTTCTCCACCCAGGAACCCAAGTAGCTAGCTCACCCCAGGTTTAAGGTGTCCAGATGGAAGAGGATCTGATTTTCCACTTCAGGCCTTAGCAGTGGTGTCAAAATGGACAGTGGCCTCCTGGACAGAGGCATGGCCCTAGTGCCACTTCCTTTCTACAGGGATGATGGCCCATGGCGGGGTGATGAGATCAACCAAGAGTTATCAATGTCACAGAAATATTTTGCTTTGAAGGTGAAATCTAATAAAATATTATCAGTATGATGAATTCTTATTTTAAGGAGGTGTTTAGGCCACAAGGAGGCTTGGTGGTGCTGCTGGGTAACTGCTGGGCTGCTAAGCACAAGTCAGCAGTTCACGACCACCAGCTGTTCTGAGAGAGACAGACTGAGCCTGTCTGCTCCTGGACAGACTTACAGTCTTGGAGACCCTGCAGCAGGTTGCTGTGAGGTAGAAGCAATGGACTAGCAGTGGGTTGGGGTAACTTAGATCAAAGTATAATTCCTTCCAAACATAACTTAGAAGGAAATAACTGGGATTGTCTCCAAGACTCTTTTTACTTCATTAACTTCACTTAGGAGAAGGCTTCAAAAGTTCATGGAAAAATTCCATTGGGTCTTAATTCCATCTGACCTATTTTGAAGGCCTTCATACAATCGCACCATCTGGTCACTGAATCCAGAATAATATTCCATGCACAAGAGTATTCTGATCAGTACATTTTTCTTTTTATATTAAATCATTTTATTGGGGCTCGTACAATTCTTATCACAATCTATACATCCATCGTGTCAAGCACATGTGTTGCCATCATCATTCTCAAAACATTTGCTTTTTACTTGAGCCCTTGATATCAGCTCATTTTCCCCACTCCCTCCCTGCTTCTCCCTCCCTCATGAACCCTTGATAATTTATAAATTATTATTGTTTTGTCATATCTTACACTGTCCGACATCTCCCTTCACCCACTTTTCTGTTGTCTATCCCCCAGGGAGGAGGTTATATGTAGATCCTTGTAATCAGTTCCCCCTTTCTCCCCAACCTTCCCTCCACCCTCTCAGTAATTCCACTTTCACCACTGGCCCTGAAGGGATCCCCTACCCTGGATTCCCGGTGTTTCCAGTTGCTATCTGTACCAGTGTACATCCTCTGGTCTAGCCAGACTTTCAATGTAGAATTGGGATCATGGTAGTGGCGGGGAGGAAGCGTTTTAGAACTCAGTACATTTTTCTATATAATTCATTCAAAACTAATTTTTAAATTATTTTACTGGGGGCTCGTACAACTGTTATCACAATCCATACATCCATCCATTGTGTCACGCACATTTGTACACAAAAATACCTTTAAAGTGTCTGCTATTTACTAAGAGCTACACAGGGTGCAGAAGACTCAAACAATCTCAGGGCTCATCAGTCTTAAACTCAGCCATACTATCACTAGATCACTCCTGAAACCCTAACCAGTAGTCAAATCGCACCAATTTTTTACTTTAGAGTGTTTCTCCTTATAGCCAACCCTGCCATTGCCCATCCAACAGCAAGATGCCCCATACTCACAACAAAACCCCATTTTTGTTCAGCTAGACGCCCTCCTCTCTCTGTCACATGTTAGGGGAAGCTGGCTGTACTCTGGGAGACCTGATCAATTCCTAAATCCACCACCGTGGTGCTCGGGCACATGAACACAATGCCAACTAGAACAGTTTCCTCATTCCTGAAAACCAAGGGTTCTTAGCAAAGGGAAGTTCCCTCTTCTTTGGGGAGAAGGAGCATTTAACAACGTCTAGAAGCATTTTTGGTTGTCAGACCTGGTGAAGGGATGTTGTTGGCATCTAGCGGGTACAGGCCAAGCCAAGCCAACGTAAACCAGCAGTTCACAGCCGTCAAGGTCATTCCCTCTCATGCCCCTCACAGGGCGGCGAACTCTCCCATGGACTCTTCAAGGCTGTCCTTGTGCCGGAAAGCAGGCTGCCGAGGCTCCCCCCTATGGATTGGCTGGGGACTGCTGGCTTCACACCACCAACTTTGGATTAGCAAGCCAAAGTGCTTTAACCACAGTGCCACGAGGGGTCCTCAGTATAGACAAAAGATGCTGCTAAACATCCTACAAGGCACCTACAACGCAGTCGTCTCTCACAAAAAGTCTTATGGGCCAAAGTGTCAAAGGTACAGGGTTGACAAACCCGGCTGAAGCTGACAAGACACCCTGGAAGAGACGGGCTTTTGGAAGGCTGTGGCCCCGAGACAGCCTGGATCCGAGGGTGAAGCCAATACACAGAGAGCGTGGGAGGGAAACAAGGTGGAGCCTCTGATGGTACTGCACAACCGCTGGATTTACCATGTAAGCCCCTGAATAAGATATGTAATTACTGACAGCTAGAGCATCCAATATAATTTACAGAGTGCTTTAATATTTACTATGGCCCTTTCCACCAAGAGTACTTCATTAGAACTTCTTTGAACAGTTTTATTGGCATATAATTCACGTACCGTACAATTCAACTCATTAATTTAAAAAGAGATGTGCCATAATCACGACAATTCACGTTAGAACATGTTCTTCTTTCATGTACTTTATTAGCTGCACATTTCCCCAACCTCCCTGCTACAAGCCTGAGAAAGTACTCATCTAGTGGCTGTCTCTACGGCTTCACCTATCATGGGTCTCACATAATGAAAATCAGACTCCCACAAAAACAAAAGAATGCTACAAAAGAAGACACAGGAAAACCTCAACCCAAAAGAAAGCAGAAAATAATAACAACAAATTAAAAATGGGTCAAAGGGAAAAACCAACAATAAGATGTTAAATTTTAACATTACTATCCTCCAGACCAAACCCTGCTGCCATCAAGTTGGTTCCAACTCATAACAACCCCATAGAAGACAGGGCAGAACTGTCCCTGTAGGTTTCCCAGACGGTAACTCTGTGGGAACAGAAAGCCTCATCTTTCTCCAAAGGAGTAGCTGGTGCTTTTGAACTGCTGACCTTGTGGTTAGCAGCCCAACATGTAACGTACTATACCAGGGCTCCCTAACCTAACTATATCTGCAGTTAGTGACTTTCCAATGCACTCGGGCTGAGGACAAGACTATTCACCTCCTCGGTCAATGGACTGAGGGAATTCAATGGAGGCCTAATCCATTTGGGGCCCTGCAAATGGATTTGAGAGTTTCACGGTCAACCACAGCCTTCTGCAAACTGGGGGCTCAGAATTTAAGCTCTAATATAAGCTCCTTCTGATCTTGAATTTTACTATTTACAATCCTTGGATCACACAGGCTGGTATGCGCCTTCTGTGTGGACTTCGCTGACACCTCACTTATAGTTGCTTGTGTTGACAAGCCTTTAAGATCCCAGACACGATTCTTTCCGACAGCCAAGTGCCATTTGATTTCTTTCTTCTGTGATCACTTCATGAGGGCCAGTACTGAGCAGGGCCACATCATAAAAACTCGTTCTTAAAACAGGGCTTATGAGTAAGTAGAAGCTCAAAAGTCCATTCTCAAATCTAAGGTGTATATATATCCCTGGTCCACTGTAGGAGCAGCATGATCAGATTCTTGGGAAACAATGTAGATAACCTGCATGGGACATTTGTAGTTCTAACAACAGTATTATTAATCTAATCTAGAACCTAAAATATTAATGAGAAGAGGAAAATGTACATATAGTGGGATGCTCTTTAGGCTAAAATGCATGGAACGCTCACTTATGAGGATTAAAAACTGCAGTGCTTAAGAAAATAATGAGGCTACACACAGGCAAAAATTTCAGTAACACACATTCACTAAGGCAAAAATATATCTACAGGACTAAGCTATGTCACAAAAAGCCAAATATGAAAATAGCAAATATATGGTAATCTTAGGTTGCCAATTCTTGGGCATTAATTCTTTTCTTTCTTTTTAAGTAAATCATTTTATTGGGGGTTCTTACAGCTCTTATAACAATCCATACATCAATTGTAGCAAGCACTTCTGTACATATGTTGCCATCATCATTTCCTCTCTCACCCTCCAGCCCAGGCATTAATTCTTATAATATTCTTATACTCTTATAATACTTTTAATTTATTATAAGATATTATAGAACCATAAGAAGCACTGGTGGCATAGTGGGTTACACGTTTGGCTATTAACCGCAAGGTCAGCAGTTTGAAACCACCAGCTGCTCCCCAGGAAAGAGGAGGCTTTCTACACTTGTAAAATATTTAGTCTCAGAGGCCTGAGAGCAGTTCTACTCTGCCATGTGGGGTCTTATGAGTCAGAATCGACTGGACGGCAGCGAATTTTTGACAGAAGCGCAAACATGCTTTTAGATGATGGCTATTGCCTGTGGTCACCTATTAGCCTCGGAGAAAAGTAGCCATTAAAACCTCCAGCCTGGTCAGTCTGCAGAGCCTGGGTCCCTGGCACCGTCTTAGGAGATACAGTATTCCGGTGTGTCTACAAAGCAACACCACTGAAATGACCGCTCTAAGGATTAGGAAGGTTAAGTGCCCTGCTCCAAACTGACACAGCTAACCCTGGCTGCGTTCAGATCTGCTGAACTTCAAAATGCACACAACTCCCCATGTAAAATCATGAAAGCAAGAAGAGGGAGACCACAGGGCTCTGAGTTAAAAAAGTTAAGAGAAAAGAACCTCACTCAATGCAACTAAATGGTGAATGAAGGAATTTAAAGGCAACAGAAAACAAATATTGCTTTAAACAAACAAAAAACCCTGCACAGAAACTTTTCATTAATGTCCATCATACATAATGCATACTGTACAGAAACTATTGGAGAATTACATGCTATGATGATATATTTCCTTTTAATAAAAAATTGCACTCAGGTGTACAAAGATCTGTGTCTTGCTTTCTTGGGATCATTTTCCTATTTCATAAAATCAATCTTCAAATCATTGCTATTTTATGGCTGTAAAAATTACAGATATTATCTCACATACACTCACTCCTGATTGGTGAACTTTGAAGTTCCAGTTGTCTTACTGTTTGACTCAGCTCAAACCCAGCGGCTTTGATTACTCCGCTAAACAATCACTGGCTGCCACACTACTCACCCAGCACTTGCCCACACTACTTCCTTTGTTCTCTGTTCCTCGTCTTGCTTCCCACAGTGCTGGTAAGCTAACAGAAGGCAAAAACCTTGTCGCTCATACCTGTCCCCCAACACTAGGGTTGATCCACCAGAAGAACACAAATCTCAGGGGAGAGAAAAAAGAAGCAGCCGCATTATGTCAAAAAGTTAAAAACACCAACAAAAATTAAGAGTAAAAAGAGGTATGTAAAATAAAAGGTAATTTTAGATTAACCACGAGAAAGGGAGCCATCAAACATTATGCCATGAGTGACTGCAAGAGGACTCTCAAGTTGTCGAGGGCAATATGAGAGGGCGCATGAGGCCAGAGCGTCAGAGAAAAGGGGCTCAGCACGAACGGCAACGAACGGTCCGGGGCCTATTACAGGAGCAGATGACGTGCTTAACCGGTGGTATTAAATCATCCGGCTGAGAAACCATCCCCGTTCAGATGAAACCCCAGGCGCTGCACAAACAGGCCACCAAATACAAAGACAACAGAGGGCATTGCAAAAGAAGAGTCGGCAGAGACACACAGCACACAAAGACAACGGCTAGAGGAAACAGAAATGAACCAGGACTCCAAAAGACCCAAGCGCTGCAGGGAGGTGAGACTTCCAGTGGGCAGTGCTCAAAGACTAGGCACAGGGGTGTGGGTGCTGCTGCTGCTGGCTGCTACAGGGGCTCATTAGCACCAAGGTCAAACTGTTCACAAGGGCAGGGGTGGGGTCAAAGGCAAAGCACAGCAGGTAGTGGCCGCTTTGTACCAGCAGCACCATGGAAAGCTGCTGAAACACACGCGCGATTAACAACAAAAAAAGCAGCCTCTCTCACCAGGGTTTGGAAAAGGCAATGCCTTAAATGTGTCCCCAACGATGCCGTCTCCATTTCGGGCTCTGCCATGGGCTCTACAAGCACAACTCTGGCGCCGAGCCGGGCTGTGTCTTCAGGAGGGCCTGGGCACTCATCCTCCAGTGCTGCACCCACCCTCAGGACCCGTGGCAAACGCTGGCAGGAAGCCCAGAGCAAACAGTGGCAGCGCAGGTCAGGGAGAGGAAGATAAGGGAGCACATGAGAAAGGAGAGGGACGCACGCGAACGCTCGGGGTGGTTTCTTGGTCTCCCTGCCCCATCAGACGTTAACGCAAGTGAAGCCAAACACTGGGAGGTCCTGGGTGAGTGCTGGGTTTACTCAGCCCCAAGGGGTCTGGCTCTCTGTTAAGCTGGCCTCTGGCCACTGGGAGAGGAAAGCACTTCCCCTGAAAAAGATAAGCAGCAGTTCCCGGACTTCTCTGCCGTCCAATGACCAGGGCCGGGCCTGTGCGAAGGCTGGCGGCTGGCTGCCTTCCTGTGCCATTTTGCTGCCAGCTGTTGGCACAGAGGCCCTTTGGCCGGGACGCCCTGTAACCAGCCCATTGTTGAGTAACGCTCATGCCCCTTGTTTATTGGTTTTTGTCACACACACTTTATAAAGGGGAATTTTCCCCGGCTCTTAGCACGCTAAAGGGCATCTGAAGGTCAAACTGCACACGGTTTAGTGCCAGCTTCAATGAGCTTCACCAGAATATGTTTGAGACTTACTGGGGCCTTAACTACCCAGTTCTGGGCACCTGTACCCAGGCCACCTCTTGGGCGCCAGCAGCAGGGGCGTGGGGAATGCAGCCAAGGCGGTTAAGAAGGCACTGCGACTGCAGTCATTGGTTTGACGATCCACGGTGACTCTTCGCGACCCGTGTGGGTTTTCTTAACTGTACTCTTCACTGAAGCAGATCATCAAACCAACAGAACCGTTCCCTGGCTTTGAACCATCAACCTTTCAGTTGGCAGCTGAGCACTTAACCATTTGTGCCACCCGGGCTTCTGGGAGTTCCATTGGCCAAGGAAAACATTGCAAACGTTAAGGCCTGACCTCAGAGAGTGGGCTCGCTGCTACACAAACATGCCCTTCAAGCGCAACCAGTCTGCGCCCTATAAATCAGGAGTTCTCCACCTTCCTCATGCCGGACCCTTTCATACAGTTCCTCATGTTGTGGTGACCCCAACCATAACATTATTTTTGTTGCTACTTCATCACTGTAATTTTGCTACTGTTATGAATTTTCATTGTTACAAATTGAACATAATTAAAGCAAAGTGATGAATCACAAAACAATATGTAATTATGTATTGTGAAATATTTATTTCTAATGACAAATAAATGACATTTTGTCTTGAAACGTGGAGTAGCATAGGTAACAGTCTAAATATAACAATAGTAAACTACATTGTTACATTTTGCCACAGTATGAATAAAAAGCCAACATCAGTGAGAAGGTTGACAGAGGAGCTGTGTCTCGGTTCCTAAGACCATCAGAAAAATGTTTTTCCTGATGGTCTTAGGCGACCCCTGTGAAAAGGTTGTTCGACACTCAAAGGGGTCCGGACCCACAGGTTGAGAACCGCTGCTATAAATAAAGGGAATAGAGTAAATTAGTGCCAAGTGGATTGAGACAGATCTGAGAAACCACTTTTGCCTCCATAGGTGCTACAGGGCCGCTATCCATTTCTGTGTCCTACAGGCAAAGCAACCCAGCCTCAACCTTCAGATGTTTATTGAACTGTATGTGATCAAGGACTAGGGAGCGCTGGGGTGTAGTGGTTAAACTTGAAGCCACCACCCACTCCAGGAGGAAGACCAGCTTTCTACTCCTGTGATGAGTTACGGTTCCAGAAACCCAGAGGCAGTTCTACCCGGTCATCTCATTGGGTCACTATGCGTCAGAATCCACTCCACTGCTAGCCCTGGAAATCCACAGGGGCAGTTTGTCTCTGCCCTAGAGCGGGGCTATGAGGAGGAATCAAGTCAGTAACACTGGGTTGGGTTTTAGGTCTTGGGTCAAGCCTATAGTTAAACTGAGGTTCCCAAGGGCTCTGATAATCCCATCAGCTGCTCCGAAAGAAAAAGATGAGGCTGTCTATCCCCATGCAGATTTACAATCAAGGAAGAAAGGTCTGGCAATCTATGTCCCCAATCAGCCACCCAAACCTCTAGGGGGCACAGTTCTACTCCGTTGTGGAGTTGGTTGGAGAATCCACGGAATCCGTTGGAGCTGACTGCAGCTTATTTGGGGGGGAGGTTTTGGTGTCAAGAGTTTTCTCATCTTCCTTCCACTTGGCTTGACCCTATGTCAAACCCTAAATAAACCACACCCAGAGTACTTTGTTCAGAGTGACTCCACTGACTATGCGTCTAACTTGTTAGAGGTCAAATAACATGATTTGAACAGAAGTGCACTCTGGAAAGAGTAATGAAAAAATAAAGGCATAAGTAACCAAATAGAAAGCAGACCATCTTAAAATAACCACCAGCAAGTGTGCCCCTACTTACCCAACGATCTGAAAACTGCAAATGCCTGTAACAGTTTACTTACAAATGCCCCCAACTAGAAGTAGCCAACAAGTCCTTCAATCAGCAAACTGATAAAAAATCTGGGATGTCTACACAATGGAGTGTTATTTATCGATGAAAGTGGGTTCATCAGTCACAAGAAGACATGGACGATGCACAAACTTCAAAGCAAGGAGCGTGGGTGTGGTTGAGGCCTTAAGCAGGGCCAAGTTCAAGTTCCCTGGGTACCAAAAGATCCACATCTCTAAAAATGGGGCTTCCCCAAGGTTAATGCTGATGAATCTGAGGACACGGTGGCTGAGAAATGCCTTATCCCAGATGGCTGGGGGCCAAATACATCCCCGATCAGGGACCCCGCACAAGTAGTGGACCCTGCGTTCACAGAGGCCTTGGTAGCCCTGTGCCCACTAATAAACTGAACTTCCCCACTCCAGAAAAAAACACCTGGGTAGTCTCTAAATGCATATGGCTAAGAGAAAGACACCAACATGAAAAAGCTTCCGAGTGTGTGATTTGTAATGATGCAACATCCTGGAAAGGGCAGAAGTCTAGAGACTGAGAAAGGGAAGGGGAAACAAGAATGAGTAAGAACGGAGAAAGGGACAGATGGTGAAGCACACCTGCGGGGCCTCTCCCCTCTAACTTCACAATCACCATCAGCAGTGGCCCAAGGCTGATGCTCATGCCGTGCAGGTCATGCATACCTCCAGCCCCCACCTTTTTACCAATTCTGACACCCAAGGTCCCTCCCCTGGCGCTTCCACTTTGCAGCTCAATTCATTACCATGGTCACAGAGAACTCACAGTTTACTAGGGAACTCATAGGTTACAATTCAGCAACACAGTTATTTGGTCAGAACAGTTGCCTGGCTCTGCCCACCAGCAGGGATCTCCCTGGTTCTCAGCTCTCCAGGCAGATCAGGCCAACCTCTGCCCCGCTCAGGCAAGTATCATTCCGCCAAGAAGCCTTGGCCCTAGGGTGCTTATTCATGTCCCTGGGTCCACGGATTAGCTCAGCAAAGCTACTGTAATTGCTTTGCCCAGCCTAAGTCGATTCCTGGCTATGCTGTCATCTCCAGTGTTACAGGTCTCCATCTCCTGGGTCTAAGAGGTTCTCAGCACAGGGCCTCCAAGTCCAAAGGATGTGCTCTGCACACCCACTCACCCTGCTCCTGACTCAGAGGGCTTGCTCTAAGCTTAGAGACCAATCTCTTCCTTATGGTTCCATACATCCAAACACTGCGGGCGTCACAAGGACTGCGGCTAGAAGGGCCATATGAAACACTTCCCTGCATCTCCACAGGGGGGTTTCTAAGGTGGTGACATTCTATTTGGTCCTCCATATCTGTGGGTTCTGTGTCCACAGACTCAACCAACCATGGACAGATGACATTCGAAGAGGAAAAACACAATTCAGTGACTAAAGACATCCCTCAATGGCTACGCGGGAGCGTCCAGGGCTTTCTATTTATCACACACACGGTAGGACCTGGGTAAGTAAGGAGCTGTGGTGGCACTGCGGGTTAGGCACTGGGCTGTGGACCACATTCGTGACTGAAAGGCACCAGCGGCTCTATGTGGGGAAGACGAGGCTGCTTGCTTCTACACACATGTACAGTCGGGGGCTACACAGGATTGATGACTTGGTGGCAGTGAATTTGGTTTTAGGTTTGGGTATTAGATATTAAAACTAATCTAAAGATGATTTAAAGTATATGAGAATGTGCATGTTACATGCAACTAACTACTATGCCATTTTATACAATAGGGCTTCAAAAATCATAGAAATAATTCCATTATCTTTTAATCCCATTTTCCACCATCTTTTAAAAGTGCCTCAAGTAAGAGATGTTAGCATCTATAGGGGCTCCTGACACCAATTCCCCACAGACAATGGATGATTGCATTCTGTTCTGCGCGACACCATGGCAGACACACAACACTAGACCTTTGTCAAAACTACCGAACCACTGCACAAAGAGTCCATCTGGATGTGTGCAGCTTCACAAAACAAAAATAGAGGACCCAGGAATGACAAAGCAATCTAACAATGAATGTGGTATGGGGTCTCAGTAATTTAGAAAACGAATGGAGTGAGGTGAGAGGCAAACGGGAGCGGCCACAGCACCATATTTTACTTGTTTCCCAAAGGAAGTGTGGGTTAATGATTCGGACACGACATACAGCAAACGGAAAGCCAAACTGGACAATTAAGTAAAAGATGGCAGATGGTAAGTTACAGGTAAGCAAAGGGAGAATAGAAGGATTCACCTGGCGATGGTTTAGAGTTTAAGACATTATAGTCTGAACTTATGTTTCTATACATACATACATACATACATACGTACATACGTACACACATACGGTTCATACAAAAAGATTGCAAAAGAGATACCTTTACTTGATCCTGGCTTATGGGCCAAGTACAAAAGTTTTCAATTGCCAGGGGGCACTGACTGATTTTCTTTGTCTTTCTATAAAGGGGGTGGTAAGCCAAATAAATGTGGGGACTTATGATTGAGTCTCCGATACCCTAGATGGGCTCTGAGTCAAAATAGACTCGCTGACAGTGGGTTTGGTTTGGGGGATAAGGGTGTGTGTGTGCGCAGATGCACTTATTGACCCCCCTTCCAGAGGTGGCACCGCACTACCATGATAGGGTGTGTGTGTGTGTGTGTGTGTGTGTGGTGTGTGTGTGTGTGTGTGGTGTGCGTGTGTGTGTGCAGATGCACACATCGACCCCCCTTCCAGAGGTGGTACAGCACTACCATGATAGGGTGTGTGTGTGTGTGTGTGTGTGTGTGCGTGTGTGCGCAGATGCACATATCGACCCCCCTTCCAGAGGTGGCACCGCACTACCATTCCTTAAGTGTGGACCGCACATGATTTCCTTCCAAAGACTATAGTAATGGTTACAAAACATGGTGATTCGTTATAAGAAAGTTTTCTTAAAAAAATAAAACAAATTTGAAAGTTTGAAGCCTAAATACAAGTCATTTTTCTACCCAAGTATTCTACAGTTTTTCTAAGGATAGAAGAGAAACAAAAGTGAAAATTTCAGGGTAAATTTTCCAATCATCTCTCAAGACAGTTGTTCATAGTTGCCTTGAAATATACTTTAAAAAGCAGAGGAGGAAGAGTGTTTCCCAACGTCAGTCCACTTGAATCAGGCAATTCCAAGACAGGAGCTGTTGGCACTGGCACGGGGTCGCACAGGAGCGCAGAGCCGTCAATGGCATCTGGAGTGTCTCTGCAGGGCTCTCTGATACACTCTGAATGAGAGTTGCAGAGACCGAGCTTATTTTAAATTCTGCTTTAATCTGACTTCAGCTTATTAACCTTATGTGGATAGTTGAATAAAGGCATGTTAAACATTTCTACCATATTCTGCCACTACCTCTGGGGCCAAAATCCAGAAAATTACAATGGTTTGCCACTGATGAATGATTTTTTGAAAAGAACTTTCATAACAAGCCTAACAGACTCTAGTAGCTTGATATGGTTCTACAGTTAGCCTTAGTGGTGTAGTGGGTTACGAGATGGGCTGCTAACCAAGAGATCTGCAGTTCGAAACCACCAGCCGCTCCTCAGGAGAAAGATGGGGCTTTCTACTCCTATAAGGAGTTAACAGTCTTGGAAACTCCCAGGGGCAGTGATATCCTGTCCTACAGGGTTGCTATGCATCAGAATTGACTCAACAGCAGTGAGCTTTGGATAATCAGAACATGCTACTCAGAACTCTGGTGCGGACAAAGGTAGGCATGATCGCTACACGAGCACACACTGATGCGCCAGGGGCAGTAAATACAGCAAGCTCAAAACTGCCAGTCTCTCTCAGAGACGGACAGATCCGAGAGATGTTTGCGCCAATACCCGGCTCTCCTCCCAACAGAGGATGGGAGCAAACCACCACCAACAACAACAAGCTTCTCGGGAACTGCCAGAAGGTCAGATGCAAGTGCACCCTCGGGCACCACGACTGCCATCAGTCAGCGCAGTGGAAGCACCATGGCCAGTCCAGTGACTTCGAGGCAGAGCAGAGGTTTTTCTGGAACGAAGAGAGAAGCGGTAGGAGAGGGCACAGTGTGAGCATGTGTCCTGAGCAGTCTACGTCCTTTCCCCCTGCACGGAGAGAGACTGAAGCCGACATAGGAACGCCAGGCTACAGCTGTTCTTCCAGTGCTCTTTTTATTCGGGTAATGAAAGGCTCATTGAGAGAGCGGCAGTGAAGAGCTTAGCCCGGACCCATCAGGGAGAGAGGAATTATCAAGGCGATCCTACTTACAAGAGTTGTGCCGTCGACGGAAACTTTTGGACTGACTCAAGGACTCCAGATGCCTGTCCACATAGCTTTTGGAGCACTGCTGCTGGGGGGAAACGGCAGCCTCTTGGCTCCTCACGTCTGTCCTCTTAGGGATGTTCTGCGGGGCGCTGCTGGAGGAGGATGGCTTCTTGATCAATTTGCCCAAGCCATTCTGATTGATACCTACTTGGTACCCCAAGCCAGAGGGGCCTAATTCCACCTGATGAAGATCTCCAAATTGCTGGTTGTCCCCAGGGATCTCCAGAATTTTTAATTCCGTAATGTCACCTGCCCTGAAACACAAAACAAGAGTCCACATCACTGAACAGTAGCAGTGGTAATAGTAAACAAACGGGTCGACAGCAACAAGTGACACCTTGCCACGGGCTTTGCAATGATCATCTGAAGCAGACACTAAGAATGCTTTATGGATTTAAAAAAATTTTTCACTCTCTCACCAGAAATAGAACACTTAACTAATATGTTCTTAGGCCTGAATTATCCATAAGGTTTTCCGTGGCTAATTCTTGAGATCTGTCAGCAAACATTAAGAAAAAGAACTTTTGGTCAACTAAGGAACTTAGTGAGGAGCCCAGGTGGAGCAGTGTTACAAGTTGGGCTGCTAATGGTCCACAAGGTGAGCGGTTCGAAAGCACTCGCCGCTCTGCGGGCGAAGGAAGGGGACAGTCTTGATGAACCTAAGGGACAGCAAGTAGAATGGGGGGGGGGGGGGTAGGGCGATATCAAAAAGTCCAAGAAGAAAAATCATTTTTGGAAACCAATTGTGGTAGCAATGTACAATATGCAATTGAACTATAGAAAGATATATGTATTAACTCCCAATTAATAAATTAGAAGACAATTATAGTCTCGGAATCCCACAGGAGCAGCTTTACCCTGTCCTAGGGTCACTGTGAGTCAGAATCAATTCGATGGCACTGACTCTGAGAAGGATTTAGCTGTTGGAGATGGTGCCTCTAGGGAGAAACTGGTTTACAAATCTAAAGAGTGGGGTACGTTTATGGAGAGGAAAAGTCCTAAAAAGGAAGAAAATTCAAATCACATAAAACTGAGAATGAAAAAAAAAACAACCAAAAAGCTGAGAATGAAAGCTTTCAGTGGATGAGTCTTATGCCCCTGGAGGATCATCAATAATGTTCTTTGTCATAAAATTATAAGGCGAACTCTGAAGTGAACCAGAGTCATATCTAATCCATGGACAAGCACATAGATTCTGGGCTCCCACTGAATTCTACCCCAATCCCAGAACAGTTAGTACTACGACATGGCCCTGCTTGGTGCTCTCGCGTCAAGAGATCACGGAGGGTATGGGTGTTACAGTGAAGTGTGCTGAGGAAAGCAGACGGTGCCTGGATTTCAAGGCTCATACTCAAACAAGCGACCACCTAAGTGAGACGTCAACTACGTCCGCTTGGACGAAGCACACCAGCTTGTGTGATCCAAAAATGACAATAACAAAATCCAAACATGAAGGAGGGTGAAGTATCAGAACCTAAATAGTTAACCCCACTTTGAAGAAGGCTGTGGCGAGGACAGTGGGCGCCCCCAATCCATCTGCAGGCCACCAACGCGGATCCCCTGACCACAGTTGGGGGGTGGGAGAAACCTTGCGGTCACCTAGAGACTATTGTAAACTTGACTGTGGTGGATGGGACTAGGGCATAATATGACACCTGGTCATTTGACTCATTCTGGATTTGTTCTCATTTTAAATATTTCTTGCTTTTTTCTCAACAAAGGTTTTTATCCTCTAGTTTAATAATACCAGTAGTCATATATATATATTTACACACACACACACACGTGTGTGTTTTTATTGTTCTCAGTTTTCTGTTTGCATTTTTTATGTTTCCCAGTTTTTGAAACTCAGAAAAGGCAGGGGCACAGAGCTAACAATTGGGACAATGGCTTATGGGGCTTGGGAGTGGGAGGTCTTAAGGGAAATAGGGAGTAAGGAATGAATACAGGTGGGAAAGGATGCTCTAGAACTGGTTGTGGTGATGTATATATAACTCTTTTTAAATATGACTGAATTATGCAAGTAGATGAAATGTGAGTCATGTCTCAATAAAACTACTGAAAAAAAGCAGAAAATATTAAAGCATATTAGAGGGGGAAATGTAAGGTTCTTCTGAAATGGATCCATTTAAGTAATGTCCTATGCTTGACAAATTCTAAGAAAAAGGTTTCACAAGCCCTAAATCATTAGCCAAAAGCTAGTTACGCCATCGCATCTCTGCTGGGAACAGCAGCTAGAAATTGCGTCCTCGGGTTAAAAGTGTCATCTGGCACAGCTCTAGCCAGCGCTGCCTGTGGGAGAGAAGAGTGGCACAGCAGACCCAGGGGCTCACGCTCCCGAGGCGGGGCACCCACCTGAAGGTGACTTCTGGCACAAGGCACTTCACTCCATTGTGGAACGGCCGGGTCAGAGAAATGGTCTGGCTGACCTGATCCACTGCCGACACTCTGCCCTGATACACACCCAAGCTCTCTCCACAGTTGATGGACACAATGCTGCCCAGCCAATCTGTAGCCATGTTTCAGATGTGAGACCCCTGTGAAGAGAAGAAACCATTCAGTGTGCCTAGAAAAACACACGGGTCTTGACAAGCAGCAAATATTAACCTGGTGCTACTCTGTGTCTGACTCAGCACTTAGTAATACACATTCTGTCACACTGGTAACAGAAGCGGCACTAGAAAACTCTTTTTCTCCAAGTAGGAGTGTACATATCAATAAACAGGCATTATCATTTAACGTAGAGATCTTAGAGTTGCTTTAAACACACATACACGCACGCGCATTGCAAAGATACTGTTTCTCTTATCACATGGCAAAGATACTATGTTCCTAATCAAATCATATAACTATAACCGGTTTATATCTGGGGATAGTTTAATACACTTGCTATTAGAATGCTCTCAAAGATAATTTAATCCCAAGAAATGTGGAAGCAGCAGTACTAAAACTGACAATGCCAGAGGAACGTGTTATCCGACGAGCCCTCCGGCTGCGGACAGTGATGAATTCTCGACCACAGGGAGCAATTGGAAGACTACACCGAGCGGCTGCAGAAAACACAAGCGAGCTTCAAGGAGCGCGGAGGGAAACTCTAGTGGTCGTAGCACTCGATTCTCCCTCCTACGTTCCCACCACACATAGGAGAGTCACCAGCACAGTCTCTCTTTTTTCTCAAATGTGCCGGTTTTAATGGAGGTTGTGTACAAGACATTTTACTCTGGCATCTTCTCAAGTGATTCTGCCTTGTATTTGCCCTGTTCCTTTCCTACTTGGCGAGATTTGGCTTCCCGTTCCAGGATCTTTTTGCGGTCTTTGTCCAGTTCTAACCTCGTAGTAACCACCTGGCTGGGGTGACTGCCCACACGGACAGCGGTGCCATGAGCTTGATCTCGCTGCACCCGCTCAGGGTAGATAACGCATTTCTTCCGGCAAACCTGGACCACTTTGCCGATCTGCTGCCCTTTGCAGTGTCTTTGCACAACCTGAACTTCAACATCCGCGCGGATGGGCATGGACTGAACATTGTATTTCTGTCTCAGTTCCTTGGAAAGAGGGGAAGACATAATCTTCCTGCCAACATGGGAAGGTGCATTGCAATGCCTTTTCCGGTTTCTGCTCCGATCTGAAGTCACAAAGGGACTGAACTTAATTCTGGCTGCTGCTCCTTCAGCGATGGCCCCCAAGGGAAAGCACCAGCAGCACATTCTTGGCCCTAAGCAAACATTACATTTCAAAGGCTTGGAATAGCTGAGTATGTCCTCAAGCCACAACAAAATCACACCTGACACCAACGCCAGCATTTTAGAATCTTCCTAAATATGCGGAGAGTCAGCAGGGTATTTCTAGATACGTCACGGGTCACAGATGGCCTCACAAGGCAAAGGGGAACCAGTTAGGACTCACTGGGAATGAAAACAGAGCATGCAAAAATATGTGGGATGCTCAGGGCAGAACCTGAAGGAAAATGTGCACCTTTAAATGCTTATATTAGAAAAGAAGAAAGGTTTTCACACCAATGATCTATCTGCTTCCAGCTTAAGAAGCTACAGGGGGCAAAGCAAACTTGATCCCAAATGAAAGAGCTACAAGTTATCGTCCAGTCACCCGGCTCCTGGAGAGCCGTTCACACCAAGATCAGATGGCTGTAATCCACAGGCCTGTCAGTGGTTGATTTTTCAGAATCGTTTAACTAGGACCTTCTTCCTAGTACCGACTAGGAGTCTAGCAGCTCTGCTAAACCAGTTCAGCATCCCAGCCATAGGCAAGCCTCCACGGGCAGATGAGTGCTACTGCGCTGAGGCGCACTGTGTATCCCACACGCAAGGCCGAGATACCTCCCACTCAACCACCACGACAGCTCCAAAGGCCAAGCAGCACAGGAAAAGGCGCTCCTCGTCAGTCTCTACCAGGCGGTGGAAGTTAAAACAGGGCACTCCACAGCCTCGCCTAGTGCCGCAACTCAGTCAATTCCCACTCGCAGCGCCTCTGCAGGGCTTCCATGGGGCCAGTCTCTACAGGCTGGGAATCCTGATGGGAGCGGACAGCCTCAACTCTCTCCAGCAGAGACCCGTGGTTTGAATGGCCGACCTTATGGTTAACAACCCAACACTTGGTAATAATCAGTCAGTATCTTGCTATCAAGGTTCATCTGATTTTAATGGCAAACCCAGTCTTTACTTCCGGAGGGAAAGTAGGCACTGCCAGTGAGGCCATCATGGGAAAACATACCTATCTTGTACCTTTTATTGGTGTCCACTTTACAAATCTTCAATAGTAGTAGTTTCATTTAAAAGTATCAAGACAAAACTGCCACTGCATTAACAAGCTATTACAACCCCCCCAAAACCAAGCCCCCTGCTGTTGCAGCAATTCCAGTTCACAATCGCTCTAACAGGGCAAAGAACTGCTTCTTAGGGTTTCCCATCTTAATGGGCCCAGAAAGCCTCTTCCTTCTCCAATGCTTAGTGGGGTTTGAACCGCCAAATCTGTGCTTCGTGACCCAATGCTTAACCCATTACTCCACCAGGATTGAATTCTTTTGAAATCCATACTTGACAGAGCTCAATCACAAAGCTGGATCGATCTCTCAACCTCTCTCTACAGGATTGGAACAAGTAACTCATTGTTTTTCCTAGTTATTCATCCAACAAATATGCACTGGATACCTAATAGTGCCAGGGACTATATTCAGCTGTCCTGAGCTTTCAAAAGCAAGTTGTCAAAAACAGAATGTCTACAGATAATTCTATAGGTCACAGAAGGGAAAACTTTATGGGAAATTCCACGGCTATTAAGCACTAGTGGGGCTGGAATACGAGAAACATTGATGGCGCAGTGGTTACACATTGGGCAAAACCACTGGGCACTCCGAGGGAGGAAGACAGGTTCACTGCTCCCAGAAAGAGTTAGTCTTGAAAATCCACAGGGGCATTTCTGCCCTGTCCCATGGGCTCACTGTGAGTTGGAACCAAGCTGATGCCCGTGGGTTTTTGGTTTGGTTTGGGGAGCAGAGGTGGGGTAGAATAGTCCAATGAACTGTTTTTCAGGGCCAAGAACAGGTCCTCAAAGAGGAGCCAGATAAGGGCATTTTAATTATCCCATCTGGAGGGATGAAGACGTCTGCAGAAACCACCCCCCACAAATCAGCTGGTGACTGACAAGCACATCGTATCCTGCCAAGTCTATGACTGCTAACGACGAGAAGGAGCTACTTAAAGACCTGCACATATATTTCAACAATAGAAAACTTTATTGCCCAGCAAATGAAACAATAACCACATAAATACAAAATTTTCTACATGTTGATTGTTACATAAGATTATCAATACTGTGGTAGTTACTTAATTTGATGTCAACTTGATAAATTCCAGTATAGGGGTGGAGTCTATCCTGTCAATCAGGTCACAGCCTAAGGATGCGTCCTTGTGGGTGTGGCCTTCTCATGAGGATTCTGGGAACTTCCTCTTTTTCTCCTGAGAGGCGGGCCACACTCTCTCTGCCTTCATCTTCCTGTGGACCAGACACATGGAGCTCCACTGTGACCTAAGCAAGCCTTGCGGCGGAGACCTGTGGAGACAGGTGATGCTTCCATTGCAATTGGATCCACACGAGTTTGCACCCACCAGCCTGTGATCTTCCTGCACCTGGCATCATTGCATGTGTTTCGTGAGTCTGAAGAGGGATTTATGGACTAGTATCAGGCATATGGGCCAATATTGGAGTTATGGACTTGATCTAGGCTGGGCTGGGATGTTTTCCCAATATACAACTGCTCTTTGGTATAAAACTCTCTTATATACATCAGTGTCTCTGGATTTATTTCTCTAGTCTACCCAGACTAACACAAATGCCAAATAAAATATTTCTTCATGATCAATTTTTCTTCCCTAATATTGCAAGCCACACTTGAGGCATGAAGCACTTGTTTTTTCCCCAAGCACTTTTAAATGCCACGATAAAGGCTTGAACATTTACCCACAGCTACCTGTTGGATAAATTTTTTGTCCCCGCCTGTAATATGCTTGGTATGATTCGTTTGGTTTTTGGGCTGTTGTTTTATTCCCACAGTCATCCTTTGACATATTTTTGGAAAACATTTATCATGATAATGCTTATCCACCTTCAAACATTGTCAAATCTTGAAAACCCGGCTACAGGGTCCACCACCGCCAGCCAGCTGGCCAGCCACATGGCAGGGGGTACCTTTGGCAGCTTGGCAGCCACTGCATAAAGGCAAAGTTCATTGGCTTTTAGCTGTGCCCCTTCTGCTTCCAGTTCTTAAGCATCTCCCTTAGTACTGTGCCTGATTCACCCATCACTTTGCTCTTCTCCTACTAGGGCAGCCGTCACCTCACCAGTCTACTTCCCTACTACATCTTGGTTAAGTGTGCTGGCCGGATTTGATGTACAATGAAAATATGTAATTTCCCCCCGAAAAGCCTATCTATGGCAGTGAATCCTTCAAGCAACTCCACTCTAAAAAGACGAAATCTTTGGTGTACTTCTCAACATGTTAACAAGATGTTTCACGAGGACGCAATGCTGGCCCAGCCAACACTATTCTACCAATTCGCTCCTAGAACCTATCCTAACAATCTGTGCAGCTACAAAAGCAGCATCAGACCCCAGATCACTGGGATTTTTCCAGATGACTCTTAAATGGAACAGTTTGGGTCCACTGTTGAACTCTCAGGACTCCCAGACCCCCGAATGGTAGACGAGAGGGCGTTACTACATCATTTGTCTTGTAAAATACAATAAAGTACAGCGGCCCTCAACAGACTTCTGGCCATTTTGCAGCTGAAGCCATAACACGGTCCATAAGCTGCCAACAGCTGGTGAGCCTCGGGGCTGACTCGCTTCATTTCACCTGCCGCCTCTGGTCCAGAGCATTCAGGTACAAGGAGAAGCCCCTGGACCTGCTACAAGTAATTATAACCCAGCTGTGCATGAGCAAGAAGTTAGCATGTACTTCTAAAAAGCGAGGCATTTCCCATGCACCTGAAAAGGTGTTTGTACTTGTAGAATAAAAGCTGTGGGAATAGCAAGGACCTTTCCAGGGTGAAAAGACATGAACTTTTGAAGTCTGACATCCTAAGCCCAGTTCACCTCTGAAGTCTGACATCCTAAACCCAGTTCACCCTTCCAGCTATACGTCCTGGGAAAGTAACCCAATGGAGGTCTCAACTGTGTCTTATATAATGTGGAAATTATACCAATTAAACACCTTGCAGAATTATTATGAAGATTGAGCGAATCTATAGGGTGTATACCATGTAACAGATTTTAGTCCAAAGGTCTCCTTTTGACAGAAACCACACTGATCCGACAGAAGACTACGGGATGACCCTGGAACAATCACCCTGTGAGGAACACCTCTCTTCTCAACCAAACAAAAATGCCCCAATTCACCCTCTGATCCCTTGCAAAGTGCCGCTCTTCAAACTGGAACACACATATCTCTGCAAGTACACAAAGTTCCCAAGCGCTATGCAAGCACTCTACTCTTTCATAAACCTGATTTGCCTAATTGAATAATCAATCAAAGACTCACCCATAAAATCTATTACTACTTTAGGAAAGGGACCAGCAGTCTATCCGCTCAGTCCGAATTGGCCCGGTGTCAACACAGTTTCCTTGGTACACCACCGTGATCGCTCATTTGTGTACTGTCTACGGCTGTCTTGCACTAGAGGGGCAGAGCTGAGTAGTTGTAAAGAGATCATCCGGCCTATAAATCCTACCACCTTGCACATCTGTAGATTCTTTAAAACATCCCATTACTGAACATCTGCGAGAAAAATTGAATGGACACATATTCAAAAGAAAAAGGGAAAATACAAAATGGACAAATTCTCAGAATGATACAAAACTAACTCAAGGAAACAGAAATTCTAAATAGACCTATACCAGGTAAAAGCAAAAGACCCAACCTGATGCTGTCAAGTTGATTCTGACTCACAGAACCCCGTCAGGGTCCCCAAGGTTGTAAAGAGCAAACTGTGTGTCTTTCATGGAGTGGTTGGTGGGTTCGAACCACTGGCCTCTCAGTTGGTAACAGAGCGTGTAATGACTGTGATAGCGGGGCACATATCAAGTAGAGAAACTGATTTAGTCATTTAAAAGTTTCCCACAAAGGAAGGTCCAGGTCTGACATTTTCTTTGGTGACTTTACTTGTAAATGCTGTCATTTAAAAAAATTTTTTTAAACCAGATGACCTTACTGATAAATTCTATTAAATATTTGAGAAATAAGTAATACCAATCCTACACAAACTGCTTCAGAAACCAAAGGAGGAGGGGCATTTCTCAACTCATTTTAAGAGGAGTATTATCTTACTCAGAGACCAATGCCAGACAAAGGTACACCGGCAAAGAATACATCAGACTAATATTCCTCATGGACACGGACACAAAACCTCCTAACAAAATACTGGTAAACCCAACTCGGCAAGATAGAGCAAGAACTAAACACCAACAGAGTTCATTTCAGGAATGCAAGGTTGGTTTAACCATGAAACATCAAGCATACTTCAGAGATATTACAGGTTCAGTTCAGACCACTGCAATAAAGGGACCACATAAAGTACATCACACAGATGTGGTTATTTCCTTAGGTTTACACTGCACAATAGTCTATCAAGTATATAACAGCATTATGGAAAAGTGTGAAATGTGAGAATTATCAAAATGTTAATGACGCAAAGTAAGCACATGCTGCTGAGACAACTGCACTCAATCTAATCCTATCACGATCCCTCCACCTCACCTCCCATGTTACCGGAACAGCCTTAACAAGTCAAGTGTCTTACTAAAATCCTCACACTATCTTCCTTGAGATACCAATTTGGATCTGGCTACCTGAAAAGAAGTCTAACCTAACCCTGCTTATCTGGCAAAGAACAGGAAAATGCAACATCTTCCACTTGTAGTATTTACAGGCTCTCAGGAATGGCAGGATTTTATGTATCTTTCAGTCTAGTGCTTTTCAAATTATAAGCACCCTGTGGTTCGGAGTTCATTTAGTGAGTTACAATCCCACCACCACCACCCTGTCTTCACTTGATTCCATAGAAATGTCAGCTGGCATCATCTGCAGAAAGGATAGGTGAACTCTAATTCCAAGTGTGTGCACGCTCATGCTTGTGCTCCTGTGTGCAGGAGTACACTGGGTAATGACGTAAATATAGTCAACTGTGGGTCACAGGTCAAGAATGCCTGAGACACTTTACTAGGCCCACAGCCTACCCTCTCATGAAGGCGCCACCAAAATACTCTTAGTAAGCAAAAGGGCATGTCTGTGCAACGTTTCACCTCATTCAGAGAAGCAAGCAATTGGGCGAGAGTTTGGTACATTCATAGAGATTGGAGTCAAGCTGAGGTTTCAGACTGAAACACAGTCATTTACATTTTGGTGGGGTGAAAACCTGTACCTGACAGATGACCAAATGAAGTCCGTTTAGTCTGAGGTGAGGGACGAGAATAAACAAAAACCACTCTGGTCCTCAAGTTCCTCCTCTGTAACCAGAGGAGGGGATTGCTAAAGCTCCGTCTAGGCCTGGAACTGGGGCACTTATTCAAAATCAACTCACCTGGCCAGCAAGGACGCTGCCTCTCACCCACCCAAACACTTTTAAGTACTCAAGCAAGTTATTACAACGAATACCACATAGTGGGCCGACCTAGGGCAGGAAAAAAGTCTGGAAGAAATTCCTGGGATTCAGGTAAAGCTGTGCCCTCGAATGTATCGTTTACCTTCTCAATCCACTTCATCTCCCAGGCCCACCTGTCCTCAAACGACCAGTAAGGGGCGTGGCCCTCGTCTCCTGGCCAACAGGTCACTGGAGTGGAGTGATGAGTGAGCCAGTGAGTGTAGAGCCACCAACCAGGCTGCACCTGGGGCCAGGCCGCTAATGCTTCCGACCTCACGCCACTGCCACCTCGCTTAGAATCTGCTGTCCCCCCTTATGCGAACCCCCTGGGGAACTCGTAGTACCTGGCCCCCATCCTACAGGTCCACAAGCGACCGCCACCTCGAGCCCGCCTCTCCCAAGGTCCACCTGGCCTGGCGCCCTGAAGTCTCAAAGCAAACCCCACTGGAGCCCCGGAAGCCCCCTCCCCCAGTCGCCCACCAACCAGGCGCCCCCTCCAGCTCCCACCTCCGCGCCGTCCGGCCGGTGCTTCGTCCAACTCCACAGAGCGCCGACGGCCCAACGCGGGAAGGACGCACGCTAGAGAGGGGCTTCTCCACGCAGACCCCTAGAGCCCCGGGTGCCGCCGCCGGAAGCGCCCCGGCGTCTGGACGCCGTCCGCGTGGCGTCACTTCCGGCGCGACGCGCAGGGAGCGCCGCGGCCGGCGGCGGAGAGGCTCGGGGCTCCACGGGCAAGCCCGGCTCGTCAGCTTGCCAGACTCACTCCTGGGCGACCGTTTTAAGCGACCCCACTCCTTACAGTAGACGAAACCCGGGCCGGAGTCGGCGTCCGGCCTCTCCGGCCCCAGCCCCCGCGCCTGGGAGACACCGCTTCCTGAGAGAAACTTCCGCTTCCTGCCCCGCTGCCTACGCCGGCCGCCTTGCTCGCGCAGAGCCCTTTCCGAAAGGGTGCCTGCTGACGTGGGAGCCCAGTCTTGTTTCGTCGCAGGTGTAGGGTGCTGCTGGAAGTAGGGCAGCCCGGCGACGGGTTGAAGGAAACATGCCCGCTTCAAAGTTTGTCAGGGTGAAGGCCATCTTGGGCAGCTACAGAGTCAGCCGACCTGGTCCCCTCTGCCCCACCAACCTATTCCTTGTACAGAAGAACGTGCCACTCCGGCCTTCTACGTTAGACTTTTTATAGCTTAGTATGGATTTTTTCGGGGGGGGGGCGTGAAGTAAGGGGACTTTTAGGGTCAAAATTAAGCATAGTAAGTAATTTCCTCCCCTGAAAGTTTGCAAGCCTGCCGCCTGAGTGGGGCCCCCTGCCAAGGCAGGCTGCATAGACGAGGGAAGTGGTTTCCTACACCTGCGGGTAGAAAGCGAGTTGAAGAGTTGTATGGAAGTAACATTTTCCAGGGACCCTCCTCGTCGCCGCACCCAAGACACTACCCGAGTCGGTCAAGAAGGGCGCTGGCATCCCTCTTTTAAAAAGGTTCATCCCAACACAAAAGTGGGTGGAGGGAGACGTCACGGTAACACTTGACAAAACAATAACAATTTGTAAATTTTCAAGGGTTCATGAGGGAAGGGGGAAAATGAGCTGATATCAAGGGCTCAAGTAGAAAGCAAATGCTTTGAGAATGATGTTGGCAACAGATGTACAAATGTGCTTGACACAATGGATGTATGGATTGTGATAAGAATTGTACGAGCCCCCAATAAAATGATTTTTATGAGAAAAAAAAGGCTCATCCCAGTCTATTCTTTTCATTGTCCAAATTTGGGAGCTGTTGTAACATCAGACTCAAAGTAGAATCCTAGCTCACCGTCCTTAAAGATAAATAAATAGCTGTGCAATTCTGAAACTGAACTGGAGACAATAGCCAACAAAAGTGATGGGAAATTGAATGAGTAACATGCACATAGTTGACAACCCAGGATTCCAAACCAAACCCAGTGCCATCCAGTTGATGCCAACTCATAGCAACTCTGTGCTACAGAACAAATGCCTCACAGGGTTTCCAAAGCTGGAAGTCTTGGCAGAAGCAGACTGCTACAGCTTACTCGGGAGCTGGTGGGCTTGAACTGGTAACCTATCAGCAACTGAGTCTAACTGCTGTGCCATCAGGGCTCTGGGGAGGCCTGAAAAGGTGGACATTCTCTTGTGGCTTCCTTTGAGTATTTAAATTCTTCCAAGCAGTATTTAAGTTTAGGAGACCCCAGCTTCCATCAAGAGATGGTTCTCTTGGGGCTAGAAAGAGAGAGTTCTCTTCTGCATGCTGTAGTCCCCAAAAGTCAATTGAGTATGTTATTTTCCTGTTCCTTTCTGTTCCACCTACCTGTGCAATCCCACTAGTCTTTTTTTAATATATATCATTTTGGGGAGAGGGCTCATACAGCTCTTACCACAATACTTACATGCATCCGTTGTATCGAGCAAATTTGTACATTTGTTTCCATCATCATTTTCAAAACATTTTCTTTCTACTTGGGCCCTGGGTATCAGCTCCTCATTTCCCCCCTCCTTCACCCATCCTTCCTCATGATCCCCTGATAATTTATAAATCATTATTTGTTCATTTATTACACTGACTGATGTCTCCCTTCACCGACTTTTCTGTTGTCCATCCCCCAAGGAGTGGGTTATATGTAGATCATTGTGATTGGTTCTCCCTTTCTCCTGGTATGGGTACTCTCAATATGGGTCCTGGGGGATTTATCTGTCCTGGACTCCCTGTGTTTCCAGCTCTTATCTGTACCTGTGTACATGCTCTGGTCTAGCCAGATTTGTACGGTAGAACTGGGGTCATGATAGTGGGGGGGGAAGCATTAAAGAACTAGAGGAAAGTTGTATGTTTCTTTTTTGTTTTTGTTTCTTTTAATTGTCTTAATAGGGCTCATACAACTCTTATCACAATCCATACATACATAAATTGTGGAACGCACATTTGTACCTTCATTGCCCTCATCATTCTCAAAACATTTGCTTTCCGCCTAAGCCCCTGGCTAAAATAAGTGTTGAACGTATGAAGGAAGTACCCTAAGACTCCCTACATAGATGGATTTTTCCCAGAGCTAGGATGTTCTAGGCACCCCTGAAGTTGCAGGTGGCCCCCCATTAAACCTTTTGAAAAAGAGGCCAGCAGCTACCTTAATCCAGTGTGTGTTCTATTGACCTGAGTAACTGCTACATTGAGAGAATTGTGCTACACTCATATCGTTTGACCTGCACTTAATGGAAGACTCAATCACCCAATATTAAAAGCACTGTCATTTCGCCTCTGACCTATAGAGTGTAACAAAGAAGTTCATAATTAGAAAGATGAATATTCTTTCTCTAAACTTTCCACATTCTATTTCCAGGGCTGGCCATTCAAGAACTGAGAGAAAAAAAAATGTTTCCCCTTCCCGATTGAACCTGGAAAAGTTGTTCTTATTAACCTCTTTGAGAAACCCAAAGTGAGTACCCAAACCCAGGATTCCAACTCACAATGGTCCTATATAGGGTTTCCAAGGTAGGAAATCATTATGGAGAAAAAAATTAAGGCATTTTCCTACTGTAAGAAACACTCCATTGATAGCAGAGTGGGAAGGGAAGCGGAAGCGATAAGCTACAGAGTGGACCTGTGTTGATGGGTAAACAGTAAGAAAGAGGGAGAGGGGGTAAAGCGCGGAGATGGGACTAGGGCAAGCCATGGGTAGGATTGATGTTATGGAAGTTGTTGACTGTACAATGATCCGATACATAAACACCCCACCTAATTTACAAGAAAAAGTTAATTACAATCTTGATGGGACAGATGGCCTCATCTTTTCCCTGTGAAACAGCGGTTTTGAACCCCAAACTTGTGGTCAATGGTTCAACACTTACCATCAGCAGTCCTTAAAAGCGAGGACCAACCCAAGGCCCAAGTGTCGGCCAATGGAGATCCCCTCATAGAGGGGCTTAGGAAAGGAGATGGGTTAATTAGGGTGTGAGGTAGTATCGATGAAGAACACAGCTTTCCCCCAGATCCTGGATGCTTCCTCCCCCCAACTACCATGATCCGAATTCTACCTTGCAGGGCTGGATAGGACAGAGGCTGTGCACTGGTACATATGAGGGTTGGAGATACAGGGAATCCAGGGTGGATGATACCTCCAGGACCAAGGGCGTGAGGGACGATGCTGGGAGAGTGGAGGGTGAGTGGGTTGGAAAGGGGGAACTGATTACAAGGAGCCACATGTGACCTCTTCCCTGGGAGAGGGACAGCAGAGAAGGGGGGAAGGGAGACCCCGAATAGGGCAAGATATGACAAAATAACGAGGTATAAATTACCAAGGGCATATGAGGGAGGGGGGAAAAGGGAGGGAGGGGGGGGGGAAAAAAGAGGACCTGATGCAAGGGGCTTAAGTGAAGAGCAAATGCCTTGAGAATGATTGGGGCAGGGAATGTATGGGTGTGCTTTATACAATTGATGTATGTATATGTATGGATTGTGGTAAGAGTTGTTGGAGTCCCTAATAAAATGTAAAAGAAGAAAAGAGGAGAAAAAAATGATTAGGGCAAAGACTGTACAGATGTGCTTTATACAATTGATGTATGTATATGTATGAACTGTGAAAAGAATTGTATCAGCCCCAATAATTTGTTAAAAAATAAAAAATAATTAAAAAAAAAAAAAAGCGAGGACCATTCTGTATACTCAGACTCACTGCCAGCAAGTCCATTCCACCTAGCGATCCTACAGGACAGAGCAGAACTGCCTCGCGGGCCCACTGAGACCCCACATCTTTCACAGAGCCGCTGGGGAGTGAAGCGGCGGACCTTGTGGATTCAAACTGCAGCCCAACACAGAACCCACTCTGCCACCAGGGCTCCTGCATAGTTGTTAAAAACACAGGTCCGATGGGTTCGCCCCGAGAGAGGGGCTGGCATCTTGGAAAGCATCGCGGTAAAAAACAAACAAAACAAAACAAAAAAAACACAGGTCCGAGGCCTCCCTCTCAGAGCCTGACTCAGTAACTCTCAGGTTGTGCTTCCTAGGTGCCAACAAGTCCGTTCTGGCCCTAATGTAACAGCAGAGCAAAATGCTGCCAGGACCTGCGCCAGCCTCACAATGCCTGCGACTGAGCCCCTTGCTAACAGCCCCTGCATCAGTCCATCTCATGGAAGGCCTTCCTCTTTTCCACTGCCCTTCTATTTTACCACGCACGATGTCCCTTTCCATAGACCCGTCTCTCCTGCCTCTAAACAGCATTCTGGTTATACTTCTTGGAAGATCCGTCTGTTCTAGTAAGACCTGGTATATTTGCCAACATCATAATTCTTTGCCAACATCATAATTCAAATGCATCGATTCATCTTCAGCCTTTCTTTATTCAGTGTCCGACTTTCAGAATGTGGATGAGGCGACTGAAAAGATCACGGCTTGGAAGTGACCTACCAGTAGCCGGACAACAGCAGCAACATTATGTGGATGGTTTGTTGTTCACCCTTCCAGTCTCTCTCCCAGGGGCACAGTGATCGTGATGTGTTCTCTTCAGTGATGCGCACCATGTGCCTAGAATGGTGCCTGGTGCAGAGAGTTCCCAATAAAGATTTATTGATGGAATGAAAAGAAATAAAGTATGGCTTGGGCTAGGTGCACCATAGTCCTCAAAGTGACATCCTGTGCAGCAGATTTTTCCATTGCAATATGTCATTTGACTTCGTGACTGCTGCTTCCATGAGCATTGATTGTTGATCCAAACAAAATCAATTCCTCGGTGCGATAGTTTATTGTGCCAGCCTGGGCGATAAACACAAGTAGGATTAACTGAAGGGCAGAGGGATAAATGGCTCGGTGAGCCTCGCCTTGCTTGTTCTGTGCCTCAGTTTAAAGGGGTACACTACCTGTGGGATGCCTAGCCTGCGAACTGTGTCGCTGTAAGTTGAGGTCTCTATAAGCCCACACAATTGGAATGTTCATCACTGGAGCTGGGGACCGACAGTTGGGGACCTGCCTTGCTGTTTGCTGGCTGGTTATATATAACCCAGCTCTCTCTACAGAAGGGGACTGGCAACTGGCGGCTCTCAAGACTTAAAGGACTGCTAGTGTCTCACTGCTTTATAATTTAACTGTTAATTTCTTATATTATCTATCTGTATATAATTTAACGGTTCATTTCTTGTATTATAGATCTATCTTTATAAATATATTTATATATAATTACTAGCAATCTGGTTTGTCTCTCTAGAGAACCCTGTCCAACACACTCGGAAACTTTGATCTCTCTGTTGATCAGAATGTTCCCTAATGGTGCAGATGTGAGGAGTTTAGTTTTATTTGCATTGAGTTGTGATCCACACTGAAGGCTGCAGTCCTGGATCTTTCATCAGCAAGTGCTTCCAGTCCTCCTCACTTTGAACAAGCGAGGTTGTATCATGTGTCTCTCAGATTGTTAGTAAGGCGTTCTTCCAATGAAGTGAAAGAGCCTAACAACATTTCAAAGGGCAACTTGAGAAGAAGACAAAGTAAAGTATTATAATTAAATGTTCAGAGACCCGGAGTTAGAAAACCAAAACACAATATGCCCAGCATATCTCAAGCTAAAAGAGTTGAAGAAAAAAATTCGAGCCTCAAGTTTCAATACTGAAAGATGCCATGGGCAAAATATTGATTGATACAGAATGTGTCAAGAGGAGGTGAGAGAAATACACAGTCACTGTCCCAAGAATAATTAGTTGGCAGTCAATCATTTCAAGAGGTAGCATATGGTCATGAACTAATGGTACTGAAGGAAGAAATCCAAGCTTCATTGAAGAGATTAGGCAAAAACAAGGCTCCAGGAATTGATGGAATGCCAATCGAAAGGTTTCAAAAAGCTGATGAAGCACTCCCTCATCCTTGTCAAGAAATCTGAAAGAAAACTACCTGGCCAAGAGATCCATGTCTGTACCCATTCCGAAGAAAGTTGGCCTGACAGACTGTGGGAATTATCAAACAATATCATTTATATCATATGCAAGTAAAATGTTGCTGAAGATCATCCAACAATCGTTGCAGCTGTA
Source organism: Tenrec ecaudatus (assembly GCF_050624435.1). Lineage (NCBI taxonomy): Eukaryota > Metazoa > Chordata > Mammalia > Afrosoricida > Tenrecidae > Tenrec > Tenrec ecaudatus. The sequence continues at coordinate 55,276,048 of NC_134546.1, read as the reverse complement.
CATTGACAGGGAGCTGCCAGATTCAGAAGACGATGTGGAATTGGGGATATCATTGCTGATGTCAGATGGATCTTGGCTCAAAGCAGAGACTACCAGAAAGCTGTTGCTTGTTTTACTATGCAAAGGCATTCAACTGTTGAAACAAACCATGGATAACATTGAGAAGAATGGAAATTCCAGAACCCTTAATTGTGCTCTTGCGAAACCTATACATGAATAAGAGCTAATCATTCAAGCAGAACAAGAGAACACTAAGTGCTTGAAAATCAGAAAAGGTGTGTGTCGAGGCTGTATCCTTTCACTGTATTTATTCAATCTGTATACTGAGTTAATAATCCTAAAAGTTGGACTTACACAAAGGCTAATGTGGCATCAGTATTGGAGGAAGTCTCAGGCAGGATCTGGAAATCTTTGTTGGAACAGTTCCTCAAGGGATTATGATATTGGTGGCCAGAAGACTACATTTTTAGAGCTACTTCCAGCTCTTTGCTTAACATTACCTGGAAAAGCCACTCTGCACCACCTTGTCCAGTCCACGTACAGAAGTTGATTAGGTTCGCTGCTACAAACCCTGATTCGGTGCTTCATTAATTGGTGCAGGCAATGGGCACCACACACCCACTAGGATGGCTATTATAAGATAAAAAATGGAAGTCAACAAGTGCTCGTAAGGATTCAAAAGGTTGGAACCCCTGTGGATTTGCTGGTGGAAATGTAGGCTGGTGCACTCACTGAGGAAATCCATCGGAACTTCTTCAAAAAGCCAAACAAAATTACCATCTGACCCAGTAATTCCACTCATCCAGGCACTCGTAGACGAATGTAGCCAAATGTTCATGGAAGCTTTACTCACAATAGCCCAAAGTAGAAACACCCCACAAGATGAATGGATAAATAAAATGTGGTATAAATATTCAATGAGAGGGAAGTTCCAAGAGGGGAGAAGAAAGCTCTCCACGTGTGACGTTCACACCGAGGTTCTCATTCGCTAGGATGAGAAGAGATTAATCAGATAACATAGAAAGGAAGGTCATTCCTATAAGGTAAAGAAAGAGTCATGGTTGACGAGATAGGGAAAGCACCACACACCTGGGGAAATGCAAGTAGTTCAACGTAGAGCATTCGTGTAAAGGGAGGAAATAGTGACACGCTGATGGACAAAGGCAAGCAGGAACAGATAGGAGAGGATCTTCTCTGCCCCAAGGGGCTTGGATTTTATCTTAAACACAATAGGAAGCCAGTGAGGACTCTCAGGCCAGAAATGCCCTGGCCAGGTTTGTATTATGGGAAATGTACTTGACAATAGCCAACTGGAGGGAGGCAGGGCAAATGGCAAATGATAAGAGTACAAACTCAGGCCATAGCAAGTGCGGTTGAAGAGGAAACAGAAATCATGGAGAGATTTCGGTGATTGGATCCGTCTCAAGTTAAGGCCGAGGCAGATTATTTGAGGTTGCTGGGTTCTCAGATATGGACAAGAATAAAGAGGCAGGTAATAATGGAGGAGGAAAATAGGTAGAAGATAAATTCAAATCTGTATGTGTTGGTTTTGAGATAGTAATAATAATAACTATAGATAACCTTGAGAAGAATAGGAACTCCTGAACACTTCACTGTGCTTATTTGGAACTTGTACGTGGATCAAGAGGCATTTGTGTGAACAGAACAAGGGAGGACTGCATAGTTTAAAATCAGGAAAGGTGTGTGTCTGGGTTGTATTCTCTCACCATATTTATTCAATCTGTATGGAGTCAATCATCAGAGAAGCTGAAATCTATGAAGGAAACTGATATCAGGACTGGAGGAAGGCTGATTAACCACATACGATATGCAGACGACACTCCCTTGCTTGCTGAAAGTGAGGAGGACCTGAAACACTTGCTGATGAAGCCAAAGAAACAGCCTTCAGTCTGAATTACAACTCAATGTAAAGAAAACGCAAATCCTCACAACTGGCTCATTCGGTAACATCAGGATAAATGGAGGAAAGCTTGACGTTATCAGGGATCTCAGCTTGCTTGGATCCACAGCCAATGCTCACAGAAGCAGCCCTCGTCAAGAGAGCAAGGGACATGTTGTACTGGGTGGCACCAGATCTCGCTTTAGAGCGTTGAAAGGCAAGGTTGTTTGGTGAGTATGGCTTAGATTGTTTTTACATGTTAGCAAGGGCGTGGAGCACTTACTGGGTGCAGCCACTGCAGAGAACAGCGTGGTAGTGCATCCAAAAGTCAAAACTATCTGACCCAACAATTCTCAAAGAGAGTTATTCACCAATGTGTGTGTGTGTGTGTGGGGGGGTATATATAAATGCACGCGGCACTATTCAGAATAGCCAAAAGTTAGAGACACCCTAAATCAACAGATGAATGTTTAACCAAAATGTGGTACGTTCATATAAAGAATGCTACTCACCAGTAGAGAAGTGAAGTCTGGAGACGGGCTGCAGGCCCAATAGAAGTGGAAGACGTGGAGCTTAGGGAAATAAAGAAAAAGAGATGGAGCGCGTTTCCACAAATTGAAGAATGTAGCCAATGTCACTGAATTGCGCATGTCAGAGGAGTTGAATTGGTGTGTTTTTTCCATGGATAGTCTCAACAGGTGACTATAAATTTTTCTCAGCAGTTTTAGTCACAAGTAATTTACATATCCTATAATTCAATAGTTCCATTGTTCAATCATATCACAATCACCCCCACATCAATTTTAAAACATCCCCCTCCCCCATGGCCAAGTCGCCTTTAAGATGACTCATGCATTCTAGTACACCCTCCCCGCCCCCGGCTTCATTAATTACTCCTGAAATCCCCTTTCCCTCCCTATCTGAGCCCTCCCGCCTTATATTCCCTATATCCCTTGTATCAGTTATTATGCCTCCACTCCTACACTTCACAGCTGGGAGCCCCAATAGAAAACAAAATCGTGGTAAGGGTAAAACACAATGGTAAACAGACAAAAATACTAATAATGCGTAAGAAGACAAAGGCCCCCAACAATAATCAAAAAGGCAGGGACACAATTTCTGTCATTGACCAATAAGAGATACTTGCACACAGAACAAATTCAGGATGCATCAATAGGGTGGACAACTGGCCAAGTGTCGAGTTCAATCCAGCGTAATCAAGATTACAATGGTCGCTGCCTGATAGTAAGGCTGAGAGCAGATCTGCCAGTAGCTCAGTCTGATCAAACACTCTGCGGGCGGGTTTGGGGCTCTCACCGTGCCCCCCCAAAGCCCTCCACAAATTAGGTGCTCATAATTTCTGCTCTGGTGCTTTTCTCCTCATTTGAGCAGATTTGTAATTTGTCATCTTTGGATCACACAAGCTGGGGTGCCTCTTCCATGTGGACTTAGTTGACTCCTCACTTAGGTGGCTGCTTGTTTGAATACAAGCTGTTAGGGCCCCACACACTATTTTGATTGACAGCTGGGCACTATCTAGTTTCTTCACCACACTTTGCTGTAGGACCCTTATCTTCAGTGATCATTTCTTGAAGGTAATAATTTTTTTTTAAAGTAAGTGGAATTCACTTGTGTCTCTTCACTTATGAAAGGTGGCATTTGTTCAAATAGGACTTGCTTTTGCCTTAGGTGGGATTACACTGGCATGGTCTCACATGGACATCAATTGCTTAAGAATAGCACAGCACTAATTTTGCAATTCTTGATAGTACATTACATGGAGTTCTTGAAGGCTAGAGCTGAAAAGAACCTTAGAAACTAGCCACTCCCGCCACCACCACCACTCCCACACCGTTGTAATAGGTAAAGTTTTAACAAATGAATGATGGAGCCAAGGAAAAGACAATCCAATTCTCCAAAGTAGATAGACACATGGCCAATGAATACATGAAAAAATGCTCGACGTCACTTGAGTCATGAGGGAAATGCACAGTGACTGCAATGAAATGCTACTTCACACCCACTGAGATGAGCAGAACAAACGCAAACCTGAAGGGAACAAGTGGTGGCTGCAGGGAGACTTGCTGTGTGAATCTGCGAGAAGGCAAAATTGTACAACTGCTGTAGGAAAGCTTGGTGGTTCCTCAAGAAGTTGAGCTTGGCATTACCACTTGACCTAGCTATTCTAGTCCTAAGTATGTGTAGTCCAGAGACCTGAAAACAAGTTCACCCACTTGTGCATAAATAAGAAGAGTCATAGCCATATTACTGATAATATCCACAAAGCGAGAACCCAAATAGCCATCAACCGATGAGTGGATGTGATGTGGCCATCCAGTGAACTGTGATTCAGTCGCCCAAAGGAGCGAGGCTTTGATGCCCACCCTAACACAGACCAGCCTGGAAAACATGCTATGTGAAGAAGCCCTATATAAAAAAGCCACATATTGATTCTTCTGGTAGAGATGAGATCTGTTCGAGACCAGGAGGATGACAGAGGAGCACAGTCTTGGAGGTTCCACCAGTCTCTGACAAATAAACCTGGTCTCTTTGAAGATTTTGAGTTCTGTTTCACAGTTTTCTCCCACGCCGTAAAGTGTCTTTGAATCTTGAGGTGTAACAGAGCAACATTTCTAAGCCTTACGTTCTTGGTGTTGATGTGATTTTGTTGTTGTTGTTGTTGATGTTGATGTGATTTCAACGAACAGCATTTCCTAATAATCATTTACTATCAGATACATTGTTCGGTTTTTACAATCTCCTCTTTGAATCTTTTTCAAATCGACAAAAAAAAATCTGATTCATGTTCCCAGCTTTTCTGTGATCATCAGCTGTTTGAATTGCGTTGAGATTGTAATCGGCCCATTTTCCTTCTCCACAATATTGCTTGTCCAAGTAGTGACTGCGCAGCAGATGTTAAGACTCTAGAAGGCAAGCACTATGTGGCTCTAATGTAAACACACCAGTTAGAGCTGTGAGGAAGACTTGGAAGGTACTTACTCAAGGTTTCCCAGGAGCTAGCCATGAGATTCATGGTGTATGGTTCTATCACTTGAGCACTGCTTTGGCCCACCTTTCTTTGGAATGGGTACAAATATGGATCTCTGGTAGTCATTTAGCCGAGTAACTGTCTTCCAACTATCCTGGCATAGACAAATGCGTGCTCCCAGTGCTTCTTCAGCTTGTTGAAACATTCCAATAGGTGTTCCATCAGTTCCTGGAGCCTTATTTGGTTAATGCTTTCAGTGCAACTTGAAGATCTTCCTTCGGGACCATTGGTTCTTGAGCAAATGCTACCTCTTGGAATGGTTGAATATCAACTAGTTTTCTTGGTACAGAACAATATGACACTCAAGTTAAAATGTGCTGAGGATCAACCAATAAGGCTGCAGCAGTACACCAACAGGGAGTTGTCGGAGGTTCACACTGGATTCAGAAGAAGACACGGAACAAGGGATATCATTGCTGAGTCAGGTGGATCTTGTTGAAAGCAGAGAATACCAGAAAGATGCTTATTGGTGTTTTATTGACTATGCCAAGGCATTCGGCTGTGTGGATCATAAAAACTATGGATAGTTCCTTTAGAAGAATTATAAAATCATTTTATTGGGGGCTCATACAACTCTTATCACAATCCATAACTACATTAATTGTGTAAAGCACATTTGCACATTTGTCGCCCTCAACATTCTCAAAACATTTGTTCTCCACTTAAGCCCCTGGCATCAGCTCCTCATTTTATTCCCTCCCTCCTCTCTCCCCCCTCCCTCATGAACCTTGATAATTTATAAATTATTATTATTTTGTCATATCTTACACTGTCCAATGTCTCCCTTCACCCACTTTTCTGTTGTCCGTCCCCCAGAGAGGAGGTTATATGTAGAACCTTGTAATTGGTTCCCCCTTTCTACCCCACCTTCCCTCCACTCTCCCAGTATCACCACTCTCACCACTGGTCCTGAAGGGATCACCTGTCCTGAATTCCCTGTGTTTCCAGTTCCTATCTGTACCAGTGTACATCCTCTGGTCTAGCTGGACTTGTAAGGTAGAATTGGGATCATGATAGTGGGATGCGGGTGGGGTGGAGGAAGCATTTAGGAACTAGAGGAAAGTTGTATGTTTCATCTTTGCTACACTGCACCCTGACTGGCCCGTCTCCTCCCCGTGACAGATGGGTCTTTGGTCCGCAATCTGCACTCCCCATCATTCACAATGATTTGATTTTTTGTTCTTTGATGCCTGATAACGGATCCGTCTGGCACCTAGTGATCACACAGCCTGGTGTGCTTATTCCATGTGGGCTTTGTTGCTTCTGAGCTAGATGGCCACTTGTTTACCTTCAAGACTTTAAGACGCCAGACACTATATCTTTTGATAACAGGCACCATAAGCTTTCTTCCCCACATTTGTTTATGCACCCATTTTTTCTTCAGTGATCATATTGGGGAGGTGAGCACACAATGATATGATATTTTTGTTCTTTGATGCCTGATAACTGGTCCCGTCGGGACCTCTTGGTCACACAGGCTGGTGTGCTTCTTCCATGTGGGCTTTGTTACTTCTGAGCTACATGGCAGCTTGTTTACCTTCAAGCCTTTAATACCCCAGATGCTATATCTTTTGATAGTCTGACACCATCAGCTTTCTTCACCACATTTGCTTATGCACCCATTTGTCTTCAGTGATTGTGTCAGGAAGGTGAGCAGTTTCATGAAATGCCAGTTTAATAGAACAGAATGTTCTTGACTTGAGGGAGTACTCGAGTGGAGACCCAAAGTCCATCTGCTACCTTAATACTAAACCTATAAATATATGCACATAGATCTATTTACCCATCCTCATATATAAATATATTTACATATGTACATGCCTTTATTCAAACCTCTATAAATGCCCTTTGCCTCCTAGCTCTTTCCTCTATTTCCTTTGACTTTCCTCTTGTCCCACTATCATGCTCAGTCTTCATTAGGGTTTCAGTAATCCCTCTGGGTTACATTACCCTTGATCACGCCCTACCAGGTCTCTTACACCCTCCTCACCACCAATTTGGATCACTTGTTGTTCCCTTCTCCCTGGGCTTATTAACACCACTACCTTTCTCCCCACCTCCCTGTCTCCCAATAAATATATATTTATTGGATTCTGGGACATGTTTTTACTGCCCGAGTTTCATAATCTAGGTGCTTGGCTTCTAAAGCTACTACATGGACTAATAGTCATTTTGACTCCAACAATTTCAAGTTGCAATTGGTCAGTGAAGCCTTTCCAGAATCTTAAATGCTACCGCATAGTCATTGTCCACCCCCCCCCACCCTTTGTCTATCAGTTTGTCATTGTGGAGTGGTTTGGTGTTGCTGTGACAGTGGACGCTATGTCACTGGTATTTCAAATACTAGCTGATCACCCAAAGTGAACAGGTTTCAGCTGAGCCTCCAGATTGAGAACAAACTAAGACATAAGCAAATATGATGAAGAAAGCTGATGGTGCCCGGCTATCAAAAGATTTAGCGTCTGAGGTCTTAAAGACTTGAAGATAAACAAACAGCCATCTAGCCCAGAAGCAACAAAGCCCACATGGAAGAAGCACATCAGCCTGTGTGATCATGAGGTGTCAATGGGATCAGGTATTAGTCATGAAAGAATAACAAATCATATCATTGTGAATGAGGGTGAGTGCAGAGTGGAGACCCAAAACCCATCTGTAGACAATTGGACACCCCTTTACGGAAGGGTCATAAGGAAGAGGTGACAAGCCAGTCAGGGTGCAGTGTAGCACCGATGAAACATACAACTTTCCTCTAATTCCTTAATGCTTCCTCCCCACGATCATGATCCCAATTCTGCCTTACAAATCCGGCTAGACAAGAGCATGTACACGGGTACAGATAAGAGCTGGAAACAGGGAATCCAGGACAGATAAACCCCTCGGGGCCCATGTTAAGAGTAACGATACCAGGAGGGTGAGGGGAAAGTAGGGGGAGAAAGAAGGAACTGATCATACTGATCTACCTATAATCCCCTCCCAGGGGGGTGGACAACAGAAACGTGGGCGGGTGAAGGGAGACATTGATCAGTGTAAGACATGAAATAATAATAATATATAAATTATCAAGTGTTCATGAGGTAAGGAGGGTGTGGAGGGAGGGAAAGAAATGAGGAGCTGATACTAAGGACTCAAGTAGCAAGAAAATGTTTTGAAATGATGATGGCAACAAATGTACAAATGTGCTTGACACATGGATGGATGGATGGATGGATGGATGGGCTGTGTAAAGAGTTGTATGAGCCCCCAATGAAATGATAAAAACAAACAACAACAACAAGAACAAACTAAGAAGGAATAGATGTCCACTTCAGAGGAATTAGCCAATGAAAACCTTATAAATGGCAGCAGAGCATTGTCAGAGACAGTGCCAGAAATAAGACTGAGGAAGAGTTGCCTTCCCAAAGTAGAGTTGGTCATGGTGACATGAATGGAGCAAAGTCTTCTAGACATCCATTTGCTAATGGGGCATGACTCAAGACAGCTGCAAACATCCATTAATACCTTAGAATTATGAAATAGGAATCTAGAAAAATTAGAAGTCATCAAAATGAGACGTAACAAAGAAAGATCAGTATCTTAGGCATTAGTGAGCTGAAATGGACATATTGGACATATTGAATCAAAAATTATATTGTTTATGGGGAATGACACATCAAAAGGAATAGCATCACATTGTCAAAAAAAGGACATTTCAAGATCTATTTTGAAGTATAATGCTGTGATATCTCTCTATTTACAAGGAAATACAATAGTTAACTACATACAAGGAAATACAATCAATGCAAATATTATTTGACTTTATGCATCAACCACTAACACTAGTGATGAAGAATTTTAGCAACATTTCCTGCTGGAAATTGATCAAACATGCGATCCAGATGCATCGATGATTATTGGCGATTGGAACGCGAGGTTGGAAACAAAGAAGAAGGAACAGTAGTTGGAAAGGCTGGTGGTCTTGGCGATAGAGACAAAGCTGGAGTTCATAGGACAGAAGTCTGCAAGACCAAGGACGTCTTTATCGCCAATGTCTTGTTTCCAGCAGCACTAGAGGTGGATTCCTTCAGGTGGAATATACAGACTCAAACTGAGTCCATTGTGTGGGAAAGATGATGGAGAAGGTCAATATCCACACTAAAATGAAGCCAGGGGCTGACTGTGGAACCTACCATAAGGTGCTCATGTGGAAGTTCAAATTGAAATGGAAGAAAATTAGAATAAGTCCATGAGAGTTAAGAGACAATCTTGAATGTATCTCACCTGAATTTCAAGAGCATTTCAAGAATAGATTTGACCCATTCAGAATGAATGACAGAAGACCTGGGATGACATCAAGAACACCGTTCATAAACAAACAAACAACCACCATTCATGAAGAAATCAAACGTCCGAAAGAACAGATCCAGATGGGTGTCAGAGGAGACTGAAACTGATTCCTGACCACAAAGTAGCTAAAACTAACGGAAGAAATAATGATGTCAAAGAGCTGAATAGAAAATTCCAAAAGGCAGCTTGAGAAGACAAAGTACATATTATAATAAGATGTGCAAAGATCTAGGAGTTAGAAACTTCAAGAGGTAGCACACACTCAGCATGTCTTAAATGGAAAGAACTCACGGAAAATTTGAAGCCTTGAGTTACAATATTGAAAGATGCTACAGACAAAATATTGAAATATACAGGAAGCCTCAAAAGACGGGGGAAAGAGTACAGAGTCACTGTACCAAAAAGAACTAGTCAACATTCAGCTATTACAAGAGGTAACGTATGATCAAGAATGAATAGTACTGAAGGAAGAAGTCCAAGCCGCACTGAAGCATTAGTCCCAAACAAGGCTCCAGCAATCGATGGGCTACCAATGGAAATGTCCCAACAAACTGATGAAGCACTGGAAGCACTCACTTGGCTGTGCCAGGAAATTCAGAAGACCTGGCCAACTGCCTGGAAGAGATTCCTATTGGTACCCATTCCAAAGAAAGGTGACAAGCAGATCACTTAAATTATGGAACAATATCATTGATAGCACATGTAAGTAAAATGTTGCTGAAGATGACTCAACAATGTTTGCAGCAGTCCATTGACAGGGAGCTGCCAGAAATTCCGACCGGATTCAGAAGAGGGCGTGGAGCAAGAGATAGCATTGCTGACGTCAGATGGATCTTGGTTAAAAACAGAGAGTACCAGAAAGATATTTTACTTGTGTTGGATCGACTGTGTGGACCATAACAAACCACGGATGGCTTGAGAAGGATGGGCGTTTCAGAGCAGGTTACTGTGCTCATTTGGAACTTTCACTTGACGTCAAAGGCAGGTGTACAAACAGAACCAGGAAACGCTGCCTGATTCCAAACCAAAACGTGTGCATCAAGGATCGCAGCCTTCCACCTGGAGTGCAACTTAATGTAAAGAAGACCAAGCCCCTCACAACTGGCCCCATAGGCAACATCATGATAAATGGAGAAAAGATTGACGTTGTGAAGCATTTCATCTTACCGTATAGACTCGTGTATAAGCCGAGTTTTTTCAGCACGTTTTTAATGCAGTTTTTGTGGTAAAATTAGGTGCCTCAACTGATATTCAGGTCGGCTTATACTCGGGTATATATGGTTCTTGGATCCGCAATCAATGCTCATGGAAGCAACTGTGAAGAGATCCAATGGCACACTGCATTGGGCAAATCTGCTACAGTGAGGCAGAAGGAAAGAAAAAAGAAACAGAGGAATGAACAAGAAAATAAAAATTATATACATAAATGGGCATAAATGTAAAGATTTAAAGATAGGTGTATTTGTCTTTATCTATGGAAGCAGATGAACTTTGGGGCTCTACTTAAATCTTACCTCACTACAAGAACAGTTTGTTCTAATAAGGTGGCATTGCATCACATGCACCTTCCCAGCATTATCGCTGAAGACAAAATGGGAGCATAAACAAATGTAGTGACAAAAGCCGATGGTACCCAGCTATTAAAAGATACAGTGGCTGGGATCTTAAAGGCTTGAAGTTAAACAAGAGGCCATCTAGCAGACAAGCAACAAAGTCCACATGGGAAGATCACACCAGCCTGTGTGATCATGAGGTGTTGATGGGAATAGGTATGAGCAATTTAAAAACAAGAAATGAAATTGACATGTAGGAGCATAGACAAAGAGGAGACCCAAAACTCACCTGTAAGATAACTGACAGTCCCCACAGAAGGACCACACGGAAGGGATGACATATCCAGAGTGCGGTATAATACTGATGAAATACATAACTATCCTCTAGTTCTTTAATATTTCTTCCCTTACTATTGTGGTCTTAGTTTTAGAATATTTATTTGTATAATTAAGATTGTTTGAAGCATGAAATCCAAGGTGGACAACCCCTTCAAAAATAGAAATGGAAACACAACGTGCCCTCACTGACCATAGTGCTATGGAAGACAACACTGGAGACACTGTGCAGAGAGTGTGCCCACCGTACCTGGGGCAACAGGTGAAGGGAGGGCAGCAGGGCAGCAAGAGGAGCAAAGTAGCAAAGTCCCTGAGGAATCCTGAAAATAGACTTCTGACTCAGGGGACAGGGCTTGGCGCTACATCAGATCTGATTGGAAAACACTCATAAGGGTCACCAGACAAACATGGAACTATTGGTTTGGGTTTGGTTTTTCACTCTAGGTCTATCTATATAAGATAGACAGGACAAACAATCCCAAGGAGAAAACAACCAGGACCAGAGGTCATGCGGTGGGGGGACATGGGAGAGGAGGGAGCAGGAAGGGGGAGCAGGGAACCAACAAACTCGGGGATAAGGGAACAACAAGAGATATAAAATTGACAAGGAGAGCATAGAATGCCCGGTAGGGTTTGATCAAGTGTGATGTATCCGAGAGGAACTACTGACAATCAAATAGAGGGTGAACATGATAGTGGATCAGGAGGAAGGTATAAAGAAATAGGAGGCAAAAGCTATTTATAGAGGTATAGCTATAGGCATATATATGTAAATATATTTTTATAAAAGAGATAGAAGCCAATATATTATATATATTTATATGTTAAGTATTAAGATAGCAGATGGACATTGAGTCTCTACACAAGGCCTCCCTCAACACAAGAACCTTTTGTTCTAATAACCTGGCACTCTTTGATACTTACCTTCCCAACACGATCCCTGAAGACAAAATGAGTGTATGAGCAAATGCAGTGAAGAAAGCGGATGGTGCCTGGCTATAAAAATATATAGTGTCTGGGCCGTAAAGGCTTGAAGATAATCTTGCAGGGAAGCAAATAAGCCCACATGGAAGAAGTACACCAGCCTGTGTGATCATGAGGTTTTGATGGGATCAGGTATCAAAAGATCCAAAACAAACAGTAATATAAATGTGAAAGAGAGGGGTTGGAGTAGATACCCAAAGCCCATCTGTAGACAATTGGACATCCCACACAGAAGGGTTATGAGGAAGGAACCATTCAACCAGGGTGCAGTATAGCACCGATGAAGCACACATCATTCCTCTAGTTCCTGAGTGCTTCCTCTCCCCCCACTACCATGACCCAGTTCCTAGTTCTACCTTACAAATCAGGCTAGACTAGAGTACACACATTGGTACAGTTAAGAGCTCTCGACACATGGAATTCAGGACAGATAAAACCCTCACTGCTCAGGAACAGTAGTGAGAGTAGCAATATCATGAGTGTTGGGGCATAGAAGGGGGATGGGGAGAAAGGGGGAACCCATTACAAGGTTGGATATACTGCCCTCCCATCCCTGGGGGGACAAATTACAGAAATGTGGGTGAAGGGAGACAGCAGTGTAAGACACGAAATAGCAACAATAATATACAAATGATCAAGGATTCATGAGGGTGGGGGGGGAAAGGGAGCTGATACCAAAGGCTGGAGTAGAAAGAGGATGTTTTGGAAATGTTGATGGCAACATGTGTACAAATGTGCTTAATACAATTGAATGATGGATTGTTATAAGATTTTTAAGAGCCCCCAATAAAATGATTAATTAAAAAATAAAATGAAAAAATAAAGTCAAATACATCGAATGATATTGCTGGAAAAAATCAGGGGGTGGAGGGGGACTAATTATTCCCTGAGGGCACAGGAGGGGGGGATGGGGGGAGGGAGAGCAGATAGCAATGATGACGACTATGTAAGCCCGCTCAGGGGAATGAATAACAGAATTGTAGGTGAATGGATACATTGGATGGTGTAAGATAGAGCAGAAATTATATATAAAATATAATAACAAGAGTTCCTGGGGGAGAGGGTGGGAGAGGGAGCAGATGAAGGAGCTGATATCAAAGAGTTCAAGAAGAAAGAAATGCTTGAAAATGATGGTGGCAGCAATTGTACAATGATGCTTTATCTAATTGAATTATAGATTTTTATACTATCTGTGAGCTCCCCATAAAATTATGTTTCAAAAAAACCTGCTGCACAAGACCTCTTTAATGTGTTGAAAAGCAAGGCTATTGCTTTGAGGACTGTGGTGGTTAATAAATTCGTGTCAACTTGAAGATCTCTAAGTGTAGGGTGATATTCAGCCTGTCAATCAGGCCACAGTCCGACGGTGCCTCCTTGTGGGCCTGGCCTTCTCATAAGGAGGGTCCCGGGAGCCTCCCCTTCTCGCTCTGCCTTCACCTTCCTGCTGCTGGACCCTGGTGGTGGCCAGAGCCCTGTGATATTACCACCACCATTGCACCCACCAGCCGGTGATCTTGCTGCATTCTGCATCACTGCATGCGGCTGCGTGAGTTCGAAGAAGGGCTATGGACCAGTATCGGACTTTGGGGTTTCACGATCTTGTTTTGTCTGTCCTTGTTTGTTATGTTAGGTACCATCAAGTCAATTTTGACCCAAATGACAGAGTACACCTGCACCACAGGGTCACGAGCCACGCCCCATCCAAGATGGTTCAGGGGCCTCAGGACCAACCCTGTGAAGTTTCCCGATCATCAGGAGTGTGTGCATCTCAGCCATGGTTCTCTTCCAGCTCTGCAGTCCCACTTTTTTTTTTTTTTTCACAAGAGAAAAGCTTGTAGTTAGTTCAGGGATTGTTTGCTGGCCCTTAGGAGCGTTTTCCAATCCAGTCTGTTGGGGCACCACGCCCTGGCCCCAAAGTCCACTTTCAGCATTCCCTGGGGACCTTGCCACTCCATTCCCTTGCTGTTCCGCTGCACTCCCCCAGTGATTTGCCTCGGTGTGGTGGGATCAGGTCAGGTGCAATTCCCATACTGTGTCTCCGGTGCAGTCCCCTGTATCGCCCTTAGTCACTGATTGGCATCATTTCTCATAGTGGGGCCAGCCATGTTGTTCTCTCTGTGGACTGGCTGCTCTACTCAGGAACATCATCATCACAGCCTGGTGGGCCAGGCTGTGCTCCACTCTCTCCTCCTGCCCCTTCATCTTCTCCCGTGTGCTCTGATCAGATATGTTCATCTCTGCAGTCCCACTTTTGACTGATCTGCCGCTAATCATAGATTTGTAACAACTTCCTTGGTGGCATGCCCTCTGGAAGTAGCCACGTGGCTGGGAATCCTTGGACATCGGGAGGCCCTGGTGCTGACACGCGTCCCTCATCTGGTGGTGTTCTGTCACTGTCTTAGTCCTGTGTAAGACTCAATAAAAAGACCTACCTAGACCTGTGCTTTACAATCATCTTGAGATTTAAAAAAATCATAACCAACTGGGGATCATTAAAAGATAGATTCTGATTCGGTTGACGTTAGGCACAAAGGCAAGTTCTCAGCAGGGGGTCCAAGTCGAAGCAACTGCTTCGAAGCTCTGGAGCAGACCATTCACATTTCAGAGCTGAGGTGAGGATCCACCTGCTTCCCCGCCCCTCCCACCCCCATCCTGTGTTCGGAGCCTTAGCCCTTTGAACTTCAGCATCTAGTGCATGAGACCGGTGTGAGACTGCCCCACATCCTTCAAGGCTTAGCTGAGTTAGCACCAAGACCCAGTCACTTTGCCCAGGGCCCACCCAGCTCTGGACCTCATACTCTATAGGCTTGCCGGACATCAGTCTGAAAGAGCCTTGATGATAGTGGGTTGCAGGGATGTGTTTAGGTGCAGACTCCCCCAACCAATGCTCTTAGAAACAAGGATTCTGCTTTATTCCCCTTAAGCACCCCGTGACTGGTCCAGAGAATATTCTCCATCACCCGAGGGCTAAGTCAGAGAGGGAGGAAGCCCGGAAAGCAGTGGCTTCATTCACCTCTTCCGCCCCTCCTCCTCCTGTCCATGTTCACCTGCATGAGACAGGGCTCAGGGGGTGCATGGAGATCATTGATGACGTCATTCGAGATGCAAACATTCTCCTGCAGGGCCTCTGCATAATATCTTTATTAAGCTCAGGTAGCGATCTGCCAAACACTTCTGGATACTTGGGGGAGAATTTTCTCTCTTGCATAAAATAAATGGCTCTTAAACTGTAACATGTGATCAATGTAAGCATGCAAGTACAAAGTGAGCTAGAATTAAAAGGCGTTGCGTAGAAACTTTTTTTTTTTTTAGGAAGTCGAATGAAATGTGATTGGAATAAACCCTTCTGACTGAAACCTGGGGCCTGGGTACAGCATGCCCTCTGCCCTCGGCAGCTCCTGGAGACACAAGACCCCAGTCCCTCTGGGACAGGAGCCGCAGCCTCACTAAGCCAGGAGGAACCCTGTTCCTGCCTGCTGGGAGGGCAGAGGAAGGTGGTCTTCCCAGACCACTCAGCTACATAGCTTCGCCTTGTTCAAGTGCAGCACCCACTTCTCTGCCAGTGCCTGGGGCTGCCTTCACTCTTCACTGCTCCCAACTATTAAGATTGGGCAGTCTTCCAGAGGTTTCCAGAGAATTCGCCAATGAGTCACAGAGGCCTCAGGGCCACCTAATTTGACCAGACCTCCAAACTCCAGCACACTTCAGAAGACTGCATCAGCTCCTGTGTGCACTCTGCTGTGTCCGCTGTTTGTGGTCGGCACGCAGAGGGGCATGTCCACTCACACCCAGACAGTAAAAAGGCAGCCAGACCAATGGGTATGTGAGTTTCAGGCAAAGCTTGAGTCCTGGGCCAGCCCCCTGGCCTGGCTGCCCAGGTAAGCCAGGTAAACAGGGTCTAGCCCTTGAACGCCAAGGCCCTACGATCGCAGCTGTGCCTGGAAGTGCTCACAGCGGGGGTGCTTCATGGTCAGCCCATAGATGGGGGTCATATCCACCTTCTTGCCTGGCAACACGCTGAACTCCACCTGCTGCAGCAGGATGGCCAGGAAGAGGAAGACCTCCCAGCGGGCAATGGTCTCCCCGATGCACTTCCGCTTGCCCATGCCAAAGAGAATCACCCTCTCGCTCAGCACCTTGTTGATGGTGCCATCTGCGAGGAGAAACCTCTCAGGCCGGAACTCAGATGGGTCGCCCCACAGCTTCCTGTAACGAGAGTGAGGCAGCTGAGGTGGCAGGCTGAGGGCTTAGAGCCCCAAATGGGTTGCTCCCCAACCCCACAGGGCAAGGGATGGGCAGGTGGCCCAGGGACCAGAGGGCCTCAAATCTGGAGGAGGGTGAACCCAGGCAGTCCTGTCAACTTACTGGTCATGGTTGATTTGCCACTGGTTCACAAAGACACAACGGCCCTTGGGGATGTAAAAACCATTCAGATTTGTGTCTCTCGTGGTGCTGGGAAGGGAAGGAAGCTTGGTCAAGTTGCGGGGCCACACAGATAGCCCCTGCCTCCCAGGCCATGTCTCCTCCCCGAAGCGCTGAGGCGGGGCATGGACTTGGTTCAAACCCAGTGGGGGGGCTAGCTGTGGCTCATGGGGCCTCACCTGTGTGGGATGGTGAAGGGCAGGAAAGAGGAGTGTCGGAAAGTCTCCAGGATGAAGGCCTCCAGGTAGGGAAGCTGGAGCCTGTCAGAGAGTCTGGGCTGCCTCGCCCTGCCAATCACTGTGTCTACAGAACACAAAGGACCGGATGGGGCTCAGAGGACGCCCAAACCTTGTCCTAGCCACTTGTGGGGAGCCTTTGGAAGGGGGTAATCACCTACCCAGTTCTTCCTGGACCTTTTTCTGTACCTTGGGTCTTGTCACCAGGTACATGAGGCTCCAGGAGATGGCAGTTGTGACCGTGTCAAAGCCTGGACAGGGCAGAGTCAAGAGAAAGGTTAAAGCGATGACAGGCCAAGGAAGATGGGCGCACAAAGGACACGATAGGGGAGCTCGTACCAGCTCCGAAGAGATCCATGACGACATTAACAATCTTGCTGTCGGACAGCTGAATGTTTGCGTTCTCATCCAGCTTCTTGTCCTGACAGTGCTCAATCAGGCTGTCTGTGATGTCCCGGATGTGGCCCTGGGTAGAGCGGGCCAGGCGTGAGCGAAATCCCAAATGCAGACCCACCCCTCAATCTTGGTCTGGCCCCTCGCCATCACTGGCATTTTGCTGAAGAGGAGATCCCAGCTACTGTCTACCTCTCTGAAGCTTGTGCCTGCTTTAAAACACCGGCAATCTCCTCTCCAGGGCAGACACACAGAACTGTGACCTCTATTGTAGAGGGACCTGACTATTCAGTGAGCATTGCTATCTGGTGAATGGGCAGAAGGGCAGATCAAGAAAAAGGCCTATCTCCCAGCCAAGGATCCACTCCACCCCATTCAAACTCACTGCCACTGTATCACGCTGACTCACGGCGCACCTACAGGACAGGACAGAACTGCTCCTGTCGGTTTCTCAGACGAACTCTTGATGGGAGCAGAAACCTCATCTTTCTCCCGAAGAGCAGCTAGTGGTCTTGAACTGCTTACCATGCAGTTAGCAGCTCAACACATAACCCGCTACCCCACGAGGGCTCCGACCACTCCACTAGTGGCTTCCAAACCCTGAGTAAGGTCTCCCTTGAAGATCTGTCAAGCATCATGCCACTCCTCTCTCTGACTTCTTGGCCCTGAACCAATGCCCCCCGCCCCATCCCACATCCCTCCAGTGTTTCCCTCGTGTACCTTCTCAAAGGTCTTGTAGTGCTCCTTGAGTATCTTCTGGATGAAAACAAAGAACTTTTCATTCAGGTCCTTGAAGCCCTTCAGGGTGGAGTTGGGCAGGTAGCGGAGGATGGGGATGAAGTCGGCAGAGTTTCCAGAAGCGATCACCTCCCCAAACTCATTGCTCAAGTTGACGAGGCTAAGAAGCTCTTGGTCGTCATGGTCGTAGCGGCGGCCAAAGCAAATGGCAGAGATGACGTTGGCCACCGACACCACCACGTACCTATAGGGGTCAAAGTGCCCATCCTGTGCCATCAGCTCCTGGAACTTGTTGATGAGAAACTCAGCCTCCTTGCTCACGTGCTCCTCCAGGTAGCAGGAGGACGCAGAAGCTGGGTCTGCGGCCATGGAGAAGCTCTTCAGGGCGTTCTGGGCCAGGCGCCGGCGGGCAGCCCACATGGGTCCAGAGTCAGGATTGAAGGTCAGGCTCTGACCATCAGCGACCAAGCTGAAGCTGTATAGGTCAGGCCGGCCCTTGAAGTCATCCCCCTGCCGCACCAAGGCCTGCCGGATGGTGTCCAGGCCACTGAGCACCAGCACAGGTGTGCTGCCAATGCACACCTGCATCACATCCCCGTACTGCTGGCTCAGCCTCGTCAGCGCCAGGTGCGGGTTCTTCCCCAGGGTCAGCACGTGCCCGATCAGAGGCCAGCCCCAGGGCCCTGGGGGGCTCTTCAGGCCTTCGGGGACCTGTGCCTTCCAGCTTCTAACCACCCAGAATACCAGGCAGAAGATGGCAGAGGCCAGGAGGAGCTCGGTGGCAGAGACGGTGATTCCAAACACAGACAGCATGGTCAGCTCCACGTCTCTAGGAGGCTGGTGAGAAGAGAGGGCAAGAAGAAAGGGTAAGACCTCAGCTTGGGAAATGAGGAGAGCAAGGATCTAAAGCCCAGCATGCGAATCCGCGAGAGGGGAAACCCTGCTGCCCACAGAACTGGCCCCTGGGAGCAAAGGGGGCAAGGAGGTGGGGAGGAGCTGCTTGTTTAACTCCCACCGAGGACAAGAATCTCAGCCCCTGCTTCCGCCAGTTCTGCCCATAAGCCCATGAGGCAGGCTTCCGTGAGGCTAAGAGAGGGTAACTCGCCCAAGGTCAGACAGCCCAGAAGTGTGGGCTGGCTCTAGGCTCCTAACCTAAGCAGTCCATTTCCACAATCCTCTCTCTTGAACTATTGCAAACATTTAAAACAACGTTTACCCAATGTCAGTGCGATTTCCCTACAGCTCAGTGTTTTAGAAAATCACCTTTGTATTCAGCCACTGGCACCATACTAAACAGTAATGTCTCCGTGGGAGTGCTGGTTTGTTAGGACGTGTCGATCTGTTATCACCAGAAATCTTTTAAGTATGACCACCCTGCTGGTAAAACACCCCAACGGGAAGGAATTAGAGATGGTCCCCACCATTGACCTCATTTCACATTTGGGGAAACTAGCCTCCAGTAGAGGCACCACCTAAAGTCACTTGGGCTCAGACCTCTGCAAAAATTCCCTTGGGAAGCTTTTAGCTACTGTCCCAGGTACCACCTTGGAAGAGCAGTCAGACCAAGGAGGGCTGGCCTCTCCCTAGAAGCCCTCTCCACTGCTCAATCTCAGGCTCTAGGAAGTCCCACGAGACACTGGGACAGAGGGGAAGGGAGCAGGGGACAAGGCAGACACTGCTCATGTCACACTGCCTCAGCCCCAGGTGCATGGGCTCTCCTATATGCAACTGACCTACCGTTTGAATGTAGTCCGGGGCCAGCTAGATCAAGGCTCCCGGTCCCAGAATTCCAGGCCAGGGTTTTGGTTGTGTTCGATTCTAATGAATGAACTGCGGCGGGAGCTGCTTGGGCTTGCCAGTGTAGGGAATAGTCCCCTTAACCAGGCCTGCCAGAAAAGTCGGGAATGGAATTTTGGAACTCGGGAATGGATCTGGATTTAAACAGTGAGCCTTTCTGTCCAGACGGGGTCTAAGAGTCTCTGCAGAGAAGGTGTGCAAACTCATGGATCCAGCTCGCTGAGGCATCAGACTCTGAGTGTTTGCTCCGTGTAGTGGACTGCAGGTCCAGAGCCCAGCGCTCCATGGAGAGCCCTTGGACTATCCATGTTATCTCTCTGGACTGCCTGAGGAACCTGGGGAACCTGGGTCCTCCCTGACCACCCAGGGAGAAATGCACCTGCTCCCAGCTTCCCTCAGCTGAGTGTTCTCTCCAGCCACCTGATGGAGAAAGCCCAAGGTGGCCAGGAGTCCGTGGGTGTTGGAACTGGAGCCTAAGAGGAGGTTCATCTCAAAGTCTTTGGGTCTCTGGGTAAGTCTTGCCCTTCCTCTGGCCTCGTTCTCCCAACCAGGGGGCTTGGCTGCTAGTCCTCTTAGGTTTCTTAGTCTCCACTCAAAGGACATGTAAAAGCAATGTCATACCTAGAAGACCTTTTGTTAGCAGGGAAGAGGGCAGCCAGGAGCCCCCAGCACTCACCTGTGTCTTCCAGGAGGTGTTGAGCTGAGCTGAGAAGGTGGTCTCTGATCCCAGGGACCCCAAAGAAGCGCAGGGATGTTTCCAAGAAGCTCACCTCCGGGTGAGTTTATAGGCGGCCGCATGGCCACGCCTACTTCCCTGGAACCAATAAGGGGGTGGGGTGCGGAGAGGGACAGCCTAAGGGGGGTGGGGGGTAATAACTCTAGGGTGGGTGGGGGAGAATCCACTGTGCTGACGCGTCCTCTAAGTCCCTGCACGCAAAGGGATGGGGATTAGGGAGGCCTTGGACGCCCCCCCCCCAATTCCCAAGCACCCCACGAACAGTGCAGAAGCCAGCCGAGGTATTGCTGGAGGGGTGGCTAGGAGGAGAGGTCCCGGGCAGCTCCGACAAAGGGTCTGCGGAACCTCCCGGTCCCCTCCTTTTGGAAGCTTTCAGAACCTTGGACGCGCCAGTGCCTCCCTGGCGCGGCCAGCTGGGGGCGGGGCTGCTGGCTGGTGCTCTTTCCCCGGGATACGTTGTCCGGCTCGCGTGCGAAGCGCGGCGACCCCAGCCCCGAGGTCACAGAGGCCGGAAGGTGCCCCAGGACTAGCCCTAGGCCCAGAGCCCAGACAGGAGTTCGCAGCCCGGGTCGCCGGCCGCAGGGCTCGGGGTGGGGGTGGGGGTGAGGGGCGGCTCCCTCTCCAGACCCGCGGAGCGAGCAAGCGAGCGCTCCCTCGGGAGTGCTCCCTCCAGGGCCACCTTCGGCCAGCTGCCACCTCGGGGCACTGTCACCCCGAGCCCACCGGCCTTCCAGGCGCCCTTGCAGCCCACGGGCTCGCTAGCTCTTTGGCGGGGCGCCAGTGGGGGTTCGTGGCCAGCTCCAGACATCGAAGCCCTGGGGTCGCTCTGGGGAAGGGTCGCAGAGAGAGAGAGAGGGTGTGTGTGTGTGTGTGTGTGTGTGTGTGTGTGTGTGTGTGTGTGTGTGTGTGTGTGTGCTCGCGTGCCTCGGGCACATCCCTCCAGGGGCAGAGGTCACGCGCCTGGCCCGCCCCACCTGGAGGGGGGCGCGGTGCGGAGTCGAGGCGTTGCGTGAGAAGGGCCCGGCGGGGCCGCCTAGTTCCCGGGCCCTCGCGGGTCCCTGCACGGTCACGCGACGGGGAGGAGGGAGCCGGGGGCGGGCCCGCAGAGGGGGCAGAGCAAAGGGCCCGCTTGCGTGCGGACGCCTGCGTGTGCCTGCATTTTTTGGGTCCACGCCTGTGGCAGGACACGCAGCCCCAGCGCCGCCCAGCACGCCTGGCTGGCTGCCTTGCACTCCGTCCCCCGCCTGAGTGTGCCAGCTATTTCGTGATAGCTCCACCTGTCCCGGACGAGACGACAACAACCCCTGTCCCAGCCGTTGGCTCCAGCCGGGAAAACAAAGGCTCCGAGGTCACCTCACGCGATGCACAAACATCTACCAGGGGCCCACGGTGTGCCAAGTCCTGTTCC
This sequence comes from Tenrec ecaudatus, assembly GCF_050624435.1. Taxonomy (NCBI): domain Eukaryota; kingdom Metazoa; phylum Chordata; class Mammalia; order Afrosoricida; family Tenrecidae; genus Tenrec; species Tenrec ecaudatus. Next base: position 55,254,173 of record NC_134546.1, on the reverse strand, counting down.
CGGCGGGCGCTGGGAGGACCCGTGGGCGTGAACGAAACGGAGCAGGCGCTGGCATTCTGGGGATGGGGCAGGGGACTGATGTGGAGCAGTTTGGAAGGGAAGTGGCCCCAGAAAGCCTCCCGAGAGGGTGCTCCTAAGCGAGGCTGGGACTCTGCCTTGGCATGAGGCACGTTCGAAGGAAGAGCGCCCTTGGCAAGAGGGATCAGCACGTCCCAAGCAGGGGACTGTGAAAGTGGGCAACAGCATTGTTGCCTGGGGCCTGGGGAAGTGTGGCATGTCGTGGGGAGGAGGGTGTCCTGGGGACGGCCAGTAGCACCCCCACTGAGAAACAGGGAAGTGCTTCTTATCACATGGAGACAGGAGACATGGTGGACTCTGAGGAGCAAGATCAGCTGGCTACCACGATTCTGTTTGATGGGACAAGGACGCATGACGCCGACGTGTCCAACTGCACTGCCACACCCTAGTCCAGGCCCCACCATTGCGCTAGAAAACCTAACAGCCACCTAGAGGGGTCCCTGTCGCGCTTATACCCGGCTCCGGCTGGAATTCCATGCACTTCCGGAGACACCCAGGACGGTCCTCTGACAATGCAAATGCTCCTTGTTCTGGCACCATACCTTAGCGCCTGTCACTCTGAACATAGATACCAGACGCTTGAGCCGCGAGACTTCTATCAGGTATGCCAAGGAGTCCTGGTGGCACTGACAAAGGAGCGTCGTGCTGCTTGTCTAAAGGTGGGCAGTTCAAACCCGCCACAGGAGAAAGATAAGCCTGGCTGCACCTGTAAAGATTCACAGCTTCGGAGAACTGATGCAGGGGCCCCATGAGTCAGAATTCACTGGAAGGCCGTGGGTTGGGTGTTTTAGTTTGTTTGATTTGGGTTTGGGCTTGGGGATTAGGTCTGCCCTGGGGAGCTCTGGGGACACCGTTAAATTTGGCCTGCTAGCCAGAAGGTCAGAGGTTCAAGCCCACCAGCAGCTTGTCAGAAGAAAGATGAGATTGTCTGCACCTATAAAGATTAGAAGCCCCGTGGAACCATTCTGCTCTGTGCTATAGGGTCACGATGTGTTGGAATCAACTCAATAGCAATGGGTCGGACTTTGGTTTGAGGTGTATCACACTCAAAAACACCAAACTTACTGCCACCGAGTTGATGCCAACTTCTAATGACCCTATAGGACTGGGCAGAACTGCCCCTGTGGGTTTCAGAGACTAACTCTCTACAGAAATAGAAAATGCCGTTTTTCTCCCATGGAGCAGCTGGTGGTTTTGAACTGCTGACCTTGTAGTTAGCAGCCCAATGCATAAGCACTATGCCTCCATAACTCTTTTGGGTTTTCAGGCCTGCCCATATCTGCTTCTGAAGTCCTCACTTTAATCCTCAGCTAAAATATCACCTCCTCCTGGAAGCCTGCCTGGGCTTCCCCAGCAGCAGCTTAAGTGTCTCCCGGTGTATGTCTTCAGCCCTCCTCAGTTCTCAGAACATCTGACCCCAACCTGCCACTCCTTCCTGCAAGTCCCAACGCAGAGAACCAGCCTGTGGGAAAGGGCTGTCATGAACCAGGTCCTTCCACTGGTGATATGAACAACCGGTAAAGGAGTTGAGAGGACCTCTGGTGGCGTGAAGAGTTACAAAATAATAACAGTATATAATTGATCAAGGATTCATGAAGGTGGGAAGGAGGGGGAAAAGAGGAGCTGATACTAAAGGCTCAAGTGGAAAATGTGTTGGAAATGATTATGGCAATGTATGTACAAATATGCTTGATATAATTGAGGTATGGAATATTATAAAAGCAGTAAGAGCCCCTAATAAAATGATTTTTTAATCATTTTATTGGGGGCTCATACAGTTCTTATCACAATACATACATACATACATTGTGTCAAGAACATATGTACAAATGTTGCCATCATTCTCAAAATATTTGCTTTCTGCTTGAGCCCTTATATCTGCTACTCATTTTCCCCCTCCCTCCCCACTCCCCCTACCTCATGAACCCTTCATCATTCATATATTATTATTAATTTGTCATATATTACACTGTCTGGCATCTCCCCCTGCCCTCTTCTCTGCTGTCCCTCCCCCAGGGAGGAGGCTATACGTAGATTCCTGTAATCAGTTCCCCCTTTCTACCCCACATTCTCTCCACCCTCCAGGCATCGCCACTCTCATCACTGGTTCTGTAAAATGATTTTTTTAAAGAGTCACAGTCTCAGAAACTCACAGGGGCAGTTCTACCCTGTCCTGTAGGGTCACTTCGAGTCAGAATCACCTTGATGGCATTGAGTTTGGGTTTTTCTAAAGCAACTGAGCACAACTACAAGAATGATGTTAAGCCCAAAGTGCTGACACAATAAGGGGGTATTTTAGACAGCATTTAGACAACAGACTAGGCAGGAGATGAGTGAGTTCTTGCTGGGGAGTTCTTACTGAGGAGCCTCATGGTACCCAAGGGAAGGGTCTCCTTCAGCCTCAGTTGCAGCTAGAGCCAGAGAGAGCAGAGGAGAGGGGAGGGGAGGGGAGAGAAGACTGCCTGTGTGAAAGCCTCATGTGAGGAGCAAGGCCCTCCCACCCCCCACCCCCCCTTGCTCTGAAGCCCACCCTCTCCTGCTCTTAGAACCTCCATAGTATGCCAGCTCTCAGGAACCATGGCCGCCCAGGCATTGGGGCTGAAGACCAGCGAGTGCTGGGATCCCTAACCAGGGACTCAGGAAAGCCCTTTGCTGGTTGGAAGAGGCAGAACTTTGCTCAGATTCCCTAATGGACTTTTGCCCTCAAGTAAATTAATTAGCTCATTAAGTCAGCTCCTCTTCTAGTTTTCAGTTGTAACTACCAATATGAGGAAGGAGAAGGCTCCGGGGACACATGGAAAGTCACAGTAAAGCCCAGAATTCTGCCCTCCTGCTTCCAGGCCATGGCTAGCCACAACCACCACCCCACTCCACCCAACCCCACTCCACCCACCATGGTTTACTTTCCACACTCCCACAAAACCCCAGGCGGTCAAACATGGACAGCTCCAACCCGTGGGCCAGCCCCGCACCAATCACCCATGCCCTGGAGAAGAGAGGGCCCCCTGGGATTCCATGCGGCCTGTGCACTTCCCATCACCAAGCCCTGTCTCAGCTGAGAACCCACAATGACCAGGAAGGGGGGGCCTCACTGAGCACGAAGCAGAGAAGGAGGGAGACAGGCAGGAGGTTAAAGGACCTTGACCCGAACCTGAACACCTGCTTGTGAGTCAAAGTTCACCCACCTTTGCGTGCGAAGCTCTTTGGCTAGGAACCCCCAGCGATCGATTCCAGGAACAGCAGGCCAAGGGGGCAGTGGGGAGGGGTGAGGACTCTGGCTGAAGCAATGCAGAAGGCTGAGGATCTTGGCCCAGCAGTTATCCCCGGTAGCACTTTTGGTTGAATCTCTGAGGGCTGCGTGGTAGAGGAGAGGGGAGTGAGCAAGACCCACACTAACCCCCACTCCACAGTGTAGGCGGAAAGTAGGCCCCAAACAGCGTAGGGCAAAGGCAGGAGCTAGAGAAGGCGAGATCCTTGTAAGCTGGGGGCCTGGAGAGACCCCTGGAGAACCCTAACCCTAACCTAACCCTAACCCTAATACTAAAAACCCTAACCCTAACCCAAACCCTAACCTAACCCAAGCCCTAACCCTAACCCTAACCCTAACCTAACCCTAACCCTAACCTAACCCTAACCCTAACCCTAACTTAACCCTAACCCTAACCCTAATCCTAACCCTAACCCTAACCTAACCCTAACCCTAAACCTAACCCTAACCTAACCCAAACCCTAACCCTAATCTTAACCCTAACCCTAACCTAACCCTAACCCTAACCTAACCCTAACCCTAACCTAACCCTAACCCTAACCTAACCCTAACCCTAACCTAACCCTAACCCTAACCCTAACCTAACCCTAACCCTAACCTAACCCTAACCCTAACCCTAACCTAACCTAACCCTAACCCTAACCTAACCCTAACCTAACCCTAACCCTAACCCTATCCCTCAGACCTTTGGAAAAGACTGGGGTCTTCACAAGGAAGCGGAGGAGGAAGTGAATGGGAAGACAGTCCTCATCACGACCTGCAAGGCCATTTCAGGTATGGATGCGGGCGTCTGCGACCTCCTCCTTTGTCACGAGCCTGCCCCCTGGCTCAGTGCTGTCCAGCCACAAAAGCCTCTTTGACCCTCCAGGGTCAGACCCTGCAGGAAGCAGAACATCTCCTCCATCTGGGTCATTGAGGAGAGTTGCATGAAGGAATGGATTTTAAAGATGGAGGCAAGGTGTAGGGGCACCAATGGGTGACGATGCAGCACCAGAGGGAGTGCAAGAGCAGAGCCAGAAGTTGAAGGGTAGAAGCAAAAGCTAAGACCCAGAAAGGGTGATTATGGAGAAGCTATGGAGAGGAAGTACTGTGTGTGGCCAAGGGTCCGAGCTGGCTTGCAGAGACGCTGCCAGGAAAGAGCCAGGGCATCAATGCCTCCGTCCACTCTCACCAAGTCCTCTCATGCCCTGCTGGCGCCCTGCTGAGTTGATTTAACCAATGTCAGAGAGCAAGGGGACCCGTCAATGTGGCCCGCAGGCAGGGAAGGGTAGAGAGGGGATATGAAGGGACAAACAGAAGACCCCCAGCCCTCTGACTCAGAGCCTTTGCATGTGCTGTTCCCTCCTCCTGGAAGCATCTCTCCCCAGGCCCTCTTGTTTTGTTTCTTCTCGATTTGGCCTGTGAAAAACTGTAACTGAGATTCCCACCGTCCCTGACTCTGTACGGAGAAGGGACACAGAACAGAATTTCAAATGGACACCAGAGTTTCTGGAGCCATGAAGGCTGGATGAGCCCCCAAAGGAATCTTTCAACCTTAAGCCAAAAATAGTCCCCTGAAGTCTCCTTAAAAGCAGTTATTAACCAGTAAAAAAAAAACATGTCTCCTTGCTTTTTCTTTTTTTTTTTCACACTAACAGCCTTATATTATTTATTGTTAAACTTGATTAGGAAGCAAAAAAACAAGGAATAAACCAGGTTATTTGCCAATAGAAGTTCAAGTCATCAGATGGGGACAAAATTTGAGCCTGGGAAAATGCGGCCATGCGTGCCACCCTTCAGGGGGCTCCTTACAGCCCCAGCTTGGTTCTTCTCCAATGTCTTCTCTTGGAGTTGTGCCTGATTTTATTACCGGTTTTCATTCGAATCCATTGGGGAATGGGCCAATTCTGCTTCTGTTTCTTGGCCAGGAATCTCTATATCCTGAAAGTCTTACAAGACGACATGCTGAAGCCTGGAGCACCACCACACTCGGGGTGGCAGAGAAACGGAGAGAGGGCGTCTCCTTGCTTTTTCAAAGATGCATCTACCAAGTGACAACCGCCGCTTGAAAGATTAGATGGGAACTTCGGGGGGTTGGCGGGGAGTTTCCTGTCCACGGGGAGGAGCGGTTCGAACAATGAAGAGCAAGGATGGCTGCATCCCTGGAGACTTCCATCAGTGGCACTGACTGGTACGGCTCCCAGCAGCTGTGTGTGTTGCTGTGTCTAGTCTCGACAACGAAACTCAAAATGAAAAATCTCTATGGTTCACAACTGTCTGCTCCCCAGCCAGTCACGAAGAGCGTGGAGGGCCGGTCCCAGGGCAGCTAGGAGAGGCAAGTTTGGAAAGGGCCCACTGGCTGGTAGTGTGGCGTGTGGTTTCTGGGACGAAGGGAGTTGGGAGTCTGCAGCAACAGCAGCCACTAGCCTCGTGTGGCTGTCTACATTAAAATTCAACCCGATTAGGAAAAAATCGGATGAGCAGTTCAGTTCCTCCTTTGCACTGGCCACGTTGGGAGCCCTCAACAGCCACGTGAGACTAGCGACTAGCCTCTTAGGCAGCACCCAGACAGGTCATTTCCGTCGTAGCAGGAAGTTCTGTCAGACCAGTGGTTCTCAATCTTCCTCAAGGCGCGACCCTCTCATGCAGTTCCTCATGTGGTGGGGACCCCCAACCATAACATTATTTTCATTGCTACTTCAGCACTAGCATGTTGCTACTGTTATGAATCGGGCCACCCCTGTGAAAAGCTCGTTCGACCCTCAAAGGGGTCGCGACCCACAGGTTGAGAACCGCTGTGTTAAACAGACCTGGCCTGGAGGTAGAGACACCAGGTAAGAAGTTCTTACAAAAGTCCCCATAGAACGTGGTGCCAAGGGCCTGCGCCAGGGCAGTGGCTGTAATAATGGAGAGAAGGGGTCCGAGGGGGCAAGAGGTGTTTGGACAGTAAGGTTCTGAGGATTTGACCAGAGTAGAATGACAGGTGGAGTGTCAGGTTTATGGCTGGGTGACAAGACCCAGTTTAGCATGCTAAGGAGGCAAAGGCAGAGGGCTCTGGGTGAACCTGTGTGGCAGGTGACTAAGTGCCCAGGTAGGAAGCTCGTCCATATCCAGCAGCCATACACATACAAAGCTCCCGTCTATGTACATACAGAGATCTGTCCCCTCTGCCAGGCCTGGGCACAGGCATGAGGGGACCCACCGGGTAGTGAAAGATTGGGCTCAGGGGTGCAGTGGGTTATAATGGCCACAGGGGACTCACAGGCAATACTCACAGTTAGGGGCTTTATTAGGGAAGTAACAGGTCACAGTGCAGGATCAGAAAAGGTTTAGGATACAGTTCTTCCATGAGACAGTCTCTTCTTAGTTGTGCCCACAGGCAGGCCTCACCCTCTTGGTGCTCTGGCCTTAGACCCTTGGGCTGACCTTGCCTTTGCCCTTCTCAGATAAGTGTCACAAAATGCTTTCACTCCACCCATAAGTGCCCAAAGGTACCCCACCCTTCCAGCAAGCCTCCCACCCAACAACACTCTACGCCTCACTCCATGATTTAAAGAGCAACATACCCAAGACCAGTTGCTTTTGAGTTGACTTCCACTTGTTTATTTTTTTTAATCATTTTATTGGGGGCTCATACAACTCCTATCTCCATCCATCCATCCATTGTGTCAATCACATTTGAGCATTTGTTGCCCTCAACATTCTCAAAACATTTGCTTTCTACTGGAGCCCTTGGTATCGGCTCCTCATTTTTTTCCCTCCCTCACCCACTCTCCCTCCCTCATGAACCCTTGATTTATAAATTATTATTAGTTTTTCATGTCTTATACTGACAGATGTCTCCCTTCACCCACTTTTCTGTTGTCTGTCCCCCTGGGAGGGGATTATATGTAGATCATTGTGATCAGTTCCCCCTCTCTCCTTCTGCCTTCCCCATCCCCTTCCCCTCCTGGTATGGTTATTCTCATTATTGGTCCTGAGGGGTTTATCCGTCCTGGATTCCCTGTGCTTCCAGTTCATATCTGTACCAGTGTACATGCTCTGGTCTAGCTGGATTTGTAAAGTAGAATTGGGGTCATGATAGTGGGGGGAGAGGAAGCATTTAGGAACTAGAGGAAAATTGCATGCGTCGTTGGTGCTACAGTGCACCCCGCCTGGGAGCCCATTGTTCCAGCCACCTTGCCAGCCCTCTTTCTTGTCGATCCCCCACTTTTCCAAGCATGATGTCCTTCTCCAGGGACTGGTCCCTCCTGGCGACACGTCCAAAGTACGCGAGACAAAGTCTCGTCATCCAGGGACATGCTGACTGTACTTTGGTCGCGACAGATCTGTCTGTTCTTTGGGCAGTCAACAGTGTTTCCGACAGTCCTTAGCAACAGCACGGTTCAAATGAATCAGCTTTTTCCCCGGCCGTCTTTGCTCGTGGGGCACGCGGTGGAGGATGTCTCGGCTTGTGCCAGGCGCACGCTAGCACGTAAAGTGGTCCCTGTGCTCTTTGACACTTTGAACGGTCCTGTGCCCCCGGTCTGCCCTGCACATCATCTGATTTCTTGATTGCTGCTTCCGCGCGCGTTGAATCTGCACTCACGTAAAACGAAATCTTTGATGACGTCAGTGTTTTCTCCGTTTGCCGCGATCTCCGTTGGTCCAGTCGTGAGGGCTCCTGTCTTCTCTGCACTGAGTAGTCACCCAGATCGAAGGCTGCAGCCTGGGACTGCCCTCACAACAAGCTTCAAGTCCTCTTTACTTTCCGCAAGCAAGCTTGTGTCCGCTGCATGTCTTGAGCGGACCCCACTCCTGATGTGTGTTTTGATTCAGGTAGTCTAGCTTTTTGGAGTGTTTGCATAGCGTACAGATTGACGAAGGATGCTGAAAGAATACACAACCGACACACACCTTTCCTGATTCGAAGCCCAAATGATGACGTTTGGGTCCAGTTCCAGGTCCTGCATGAGCACAATGAAGCCTCCTGGGATTCTTATTCTCCTCAGTGTGATCTGTAGCTTGTTAGACGATACGTGAGAGCACCCACCTCGTGGGTTGGCATCCTCAATAGGGCACAAATGAACAGCTTTCTAGTATTCTTTGGTTTGAGCCAAGCTCTGTCTGGAATCAGCAATGACCTCCTCCCTTGTTCCACATCCTCCTCTGAATCCAGCCTGAGTTTCTCAGAGCCCTCGTCGATAGACGGTGCTGCTGCTGTTGAAGGGTCTTTTCCTGGCACGTCGTGGTCTGAGTCATATTGTTCAATCATTTCCACATTCTGCCGGGGTCATTTTTCTTTGGAATGGGCGTAGATGTGGATCTCTCCCGGTCAGTTAGCCAGGTAACTGTCTTCAGATTGCTTTCCTTTGTTTTCTCTTTGGGCTTCAGATGTCTCGGCCCAGACAACCAAGTGCTTCCAGCGCCGCGTCATCTCCCTGAAGTCTTTCAGCTGATAACCTGTCAGGTCCTGGACCTTGCTGTCACCAGTGCCTCAAGGCCGCTGGGATTTCTTCCCTCGATACTGTTGGTTCGTGATCGAATGCTCCCTCTTGAAATGGTCAGGGGATAGACCAGCCCCAAACTCTAGCTGTCTAGTCAGAGGCATGAAAGGTGAAAAATGGAAGGGGAAAGGGCAACGGAGCAGGGAGTGCGAGGAAGCTGCCAATTACTGAGTTCCGTCCAGCGGCCAGGGTGATGAACATGTTGAGTGAGCAGGGGAGCCTTCATCTGCCCTCTCACCTTGTCCTCAGCCACACCCTGCCTCTCCCGGGGCTCCTGCCCTCTGGGTGGCGAATTCTGCAGGTCATCACAGCGATGCTTTTGGGCAGAAGGAACTGCCCAGAGGCTTCCCGGGGTGTAATCCGGGCAGAAGCAGGCTACCATAGAGTCTGACTGCTGGTTCAAGCCCCCAGCCTGTCCTGAGCAGTCAAGCACTTTAACCACTGTGCCACCAGAGCTGCCTCCTCTCTCCGCCGCCTCCTAATGTGGTCCTCTTCCCTGCCACGGAACCTGCCGCGTGGCTTGTCTCCTAGTTTCTGCCTCTGGGCCAATTACAGAGCATCTCTAGGCTTCCATGTAACCCACTGCATAGTGAGGCTCATGACAGCACCCAGCTCATAGGCTGGCTGTGAAGCCAATACAGAGCTGGCCGGGCCAAAGAGGCAACACATAGACCCAACACAGGAGGCGCCCAAAGCCATTGGAATGCTCTGGGACAGGTTAGCATTCTTACTTGTGAAGATAAAGGTATCTAACACAACTTGTCCGGAGTCTGTGCTATGTGTCAGACCATATGCTAGAGGCTGCCTAGAGGCAGAAGCTTGGGGCAAACAGCTGTGGGCAGTGGGAAGTTAGGGGAGAGAGCCCCAGACCCAACTGGGGTGGCGACAGACGGCCAGGTGTCAAGTGATGAGGAATTGGCCATGGGGCCAGAGTCTGGAGGGGGGTTCCAGCTAAGGTATTGGCATATGGAGCAGACAATGGTGGTAGGAGGGTGGAGAGGGGGCAGGTGGCAAACAGAGCCAGAGAGTTGGCAGAAGCTACTGTGCCCATCAGGGCTCCTTGCACTGACTCTATGACCTAGTGGGTCCACTCCTGGTTTACCCACAGCAGAAACGCACCCAAAAAGACGTGGGTACAAGAATGACCACAAGCGCAGGTCATTCTTGCAGCATGCACCCACAAGAATGGACGACCCTGTGACATGTGGAGGGACCTCACAGAGGTAGCGGATGGTAAGCGACAGAGTCAGACAGGAGATATGCACTGGGTCACCCGCTTACATAAAGAACAGAAGTAGACCCAGTGAGTCTTTGCGCCTAGAAATCTCAGTTCCTTTGAGGGAGGGAACAAGGGAGCTTATCGAACCAGCAAACCCACTGCTGACCCCTCCATTCCAACTCACGGCGGCCCCAGGTTAGTCAGAGGACAGCAGGCTGGCCCCAACCTGAGCTCTGCTGACCCCTCCCCAGAAGAACACACTACAGACAGCACCGAAGATACAGCCGCAGGTGTGTGTGTATGTATGTGTGTGTGTGTGTGTGTGTGTTCTGACTAGACCACAGTAGAGCAAACTTGGGGGGTGGGGAGAGAGAGAGAACAACATTCCTGCTCTGAGCAGTCAATGCAGAGAGAACCTTAGGGCCGGCCCCACCAGGAGACACGACGTCCCCTCATTGGACCACCACTGGAGACACAGTGTGGCTATTGTGCCTGGTCTGCCCCCCCCCCACACGCACACAGAGGCAAACACAAAGGGAGTGCAACAGAGCAGCAAGGGGAGCAAAGCAATGACGTCCCCGAGGAATCCTGAAAATAGACTTCAGACTCAGAGGGCAGGGCTTGGCACCTCTTCAAACCCAATCGGAAAATATTCATAAGGGTCAGCAGACAGACCTGGAACTATTTATAGGCTTCCCCCCGCCCCGTGTCTATCTATATAAGATAGGCAAGATTGTTTAAAATCCTGAGGAGAAAACAACGGGACTGATGGTTCCCCAGGGACATGGGAGAGGAAAAGGTGGCGGAAAGGGAGTAGAAGCCAACAAACCCAGGGACAAGGGAACAACAAGAGATCTCAAATCAATGGTGAGGAGGGTGTAGAATGCCTCGTGGGGGTTGATCAAGTGCAATGTAGCCGAGAGGAATCACTGAGAGCCTAATGAAGGTCAAACATGATAGTGGGACAGTAGGAAAGTCAAAGGAAAGAGAGGAAAGAACTAGGAGGCAAAAGACATTTATTGAGATCTAAATAAAGGCATGTAAGTATGTAAATCTATTAATACGTAATGATAGGGATATAAGTCTATGTAGATATATTTATAGGTTTAGTATGAAGGTAGCAGATGGACATTGAACCTCCACTCAAGTCCTCCCTCAATGTAAGAACACTTTGTTCTGATAACCTTGTTTTCTGTGATGCTCACCTTCCTGACAAAATCACTGAAGATAAAATGGGTGCATAAGCAAATGTGGTAAAGAAAGCTGATGGTGCCCGGCTATTAGAAGATACAACATTTAAATGATTAGGGCAAAGAATGTACAGCTGTGCTTTATACAATTGATGTATGTATATGCATGGATTGTGATAAGAGTTGTATGAGCCCCTAATAAAATGTTTTTTAAAAAAAGAAATTCGTTTTAAATTAGTATAAAAAAAGAGAGACGATACAACATTTGGAGTGTTAAAGGCTTAAAGTTCATCTAGCAGGGAAGCAACAAAGCCCACATGGGAGAAGCAGTCCAGCCTGTGTGATCACGAGGTGTCGATGGGATCAGGTATCAGGCATCAGAAGACCCAACACAAACAATCATATGGGTGTGAATGAGGGGGATTGGAGTGGAGACCCAAAGCCCATCTGTAGACAATGGGACATCCCCTCACAGAAGGGTCACAAGGAAGGGATGAGTCAGCCAGGGTGCAGCCTAGCACTGATGGAACACACAACATTCCTCTAGTTCTTTCATGCGCCCCACCCCACTATCATGACCCCCAGTTCTACCTTACAAATCTGGCTAGACCAGAGCATGTACACTGGTACAGATAGGAACTGGAAACACAGGGAATCCAGGAGAGATACAACCCTCAGGAACAGTAATGGGAGTAGTGATACCATGAGGGTAGGGGGAAGGTGGGGGGAGAAGGGGGGGAAAGAGGGAACTAATCAAAATGATTGACTTATGACCACCACCACCCCAGGGGTATGAACAACAGACAAGCGGGTGAAGCGAGACAGTGCACCGTGTACGATATGAAAATAATAACAATGTATCAATTATCAAGGGTTCACGAGGGTGGGAGGGTGAGGGAGGGAGGGTAAAAATGAGCTGATACCAAGGGCTCAAGTAGAAAGAAAATATTTTGAAAATGATGATGGCAACATATATACAAATATGCTTGATACAATTGATGTATGGCTCATGATAAGAGCCCCCAATAAAATTATTTATTATAAAAAGAGAGAGAGAGAATTGTGCTCCATCGGGGCTTCACCTGGACTGATTCCTTGAAATCAGATGGCCAGGCCTTTCTTCCAAGGTGTGTCTGGGTGGATCAGAAAGTTATGGCTAGCAGCCAAGGTCAGGACCCATCTACATCTTCCACAAGTGAACGGGTGCGCATAGCGCTCAGTCTCTTGACCTGAGCGCTGGTTTGGCGAGTCCATAAAAGTAAAAACCCACCAGGCAGTGTAATTTGGAGCCCTGGTGGGGTCGTGGTTACACAGTGGGCAGCCAGCCAGCCTCGTGGCCAGTCATTCAACAGCACCAGCTGCTCTGAGAAACCAACCCCATTGCAGTGAGCCTGTGATCTGTGAACTTCTCCGGCACGTGAATGCCAGTTAATCCCTGCCAACTCATAGCAACACTATAGGACAGAGGAGCGCTGCCCTTGTGGGGTTCTGAGACTGTAGCTCTTCACGGGGGTAGCAAGCCTCGTCTTCCTCCCTCGGAACGGCCGGTGGGTTCAAACTGCCGACTTTGTGGTTAACAGCCCAACATGTAACCTATTACGGCACCAGGCCTACTTGGAATTTTTCATTATATATACATATTTTTAATCATTAAACATCAAAAGTAAAGCGAGTAATAGTTATCTAAAACACTGAACGGCAATGCTGGGCTTTTTCATTGGTCTGGCCCCCATGGAGGTACGGACCGGAAAGGTAGACTTTCCTCTGCTCTCCTGCCCAGTGTTCAAACGCAGAATCGTAATCGCCTGTTTTGTTCAGATTAAAGATTCGGGCTGGACATTGGAGTGGGCTGGTGGCAATGCTGGGTCACCTTGGTCAGCAGTAGAAAGATGAGACTGCTGGTCAAGATGGACAAAGCTGAGGAAAGCCAATATCACATTCACACAGGTCCACTAGGGTGCCAGCTCCCTCTCCCTGGCATGGGCTGAGTGTCTGAGCAAGACCCTTCCTGCTGGGCACAGTGGGGAGGCAGGTTGGGCGAGCCCTGCCCTGGCTTTGAGAGAAACGGGTCTCCCCACTCTGACCCTGAGGAGGGCTGGACATCCCTCCCCAGCGACCCAGGGTCTCAGCACCCCTCTGACCTAACTCCAAACAACTACTTCCGGTCCCTGAGCAGTAGGCGGAGCTGAGGGATCATGGTCCACGGACAAGAGCAGAGCTTTCCAACTTTTGTTCAATGCTTCTGATATCAGGTGACCAGGACGGTCAGACCAATCTGATCGGTGTTTATAAAAGCCTCTCTTTCCCAGAGCCAGAAGCTCTGGACCAACCTCTTCAACCCTGCTGAACTGAAGCCCCTGCCTCCACAGGTACCTCCTTTGAGCTCATTTCCCTGTTTCTGGGACCCCCCTGCCACCATAAATCCTGGGAGCCAGTGAAGACGGGAGCAGGGTATCCCTGGGCTAGGGCTTGGAGGCCAGAGTCCTTGTCCTTGCTGCCTAGCTCTGGGTGTCAGTTCTCTGTTGGCCACGATGCAGCCTTCACTGAGCCACCTCTAAGGGTATTCGTTTGAATTTTCCTGGAAAGATGGGAAAGGGCCCTCACCTGGCCCCAAGTGAGTCCTGACTCTGGATAGAGCCCATCCTTGGGCTCTAAGATTGAAAGGGGAGAGGGAATAGGGACCCACCCCCCAAGGGGGCTCCCTTTTGGGTCTTGCTAGAGCGCCTGGGGGAGGTGAACCTCACGGGCTGTTTGGATCAGCTTTGAGGACTCTTGGCATTGTTGGGATGGGGGGGTGTCCCAGGAGAGGGGCCACAGGGGAGCAGCACTTTTAGGGCCTCCTTGGCACCATGTCCTAAGGACTGGCAGGGATGCTGTTTTGGGGTGGCCCTGTGCCTCTCCTACAGGCCCCTCCCCCAAAAGCTATAGGGATGGGTAGAGAAGAGGGCTAAGGCAGAGGGTCAGACACTGGAGCTGGGACTCTGGAGCCTCCCTTCCAGCCCTCAGACTCTGAGGCTCTAAGGAGGAGTCCTTCAGCACAGGGCCCGCGGTGGGTGTGCCTGAATCCTTCACTTGTGTCCTGGGGGGGCCAAGCGCAGAACAGGTGTCCCTGTTTATTGAGTGAGGAGTGAGTGAGTGGAGAGAGTGAGAGTGAGTGAGTTAGTGGAGTGAGTGAGTCAATCAGTGAGTGACTGAGTGAGTGAGGAGTGAGTGAGTGAGTGAGTGAGTGAGTGAGTGAGTGAGTGAGTGAGTGGGTGAGTGAGTGGGTGAGTGAGTGAGTGAGTGGGTGAGTGAGTGAGTTAGTGGAGTGAGTGAGTCAGTCAGTCAGTGGGTGAGTGGGTGAATGAGTGAGTGAGTGAGTAAATTCACCCTCATTCTGACGACTCCTCTCTGCCCCCACCGTCTGTAAAGATGGCTTTATTCCAGGCTGTTTCTTTCTCAGTCACCGAGCTCCTCCTGGCCTCTGCCATCTTCTGCCTGGTATTCTGGGTGGTTAGAAGCTGGAAGGCACAGGTCCCCAAAGGCCTGAAGAGCCCCCCAGGGCCCTGGGGCTGGCCTCTGATCGGGCACGTGCTGACCCTGGGGAAGAACCCGCACCTGGCGCTGACGAGGCTGAGCCAGCAGTACGGGGATGTGATGCAGGTGTGCATTGGCAGCACACCTGTGCTGGTGCTCAGTGGCCTGGACACCATCCGGCAGGCCTTGGTGCGGCAGGGGGATGTCTTCAAGGGCCGGCCTGACCTCTACAGCTTCAGCCTGGTCACTGATGGTCAGAGCCTGAGCTTCAACCCTGACTCTGGACCCATATGGGCTGCCCGCCGACGCCTGGCCCAGAACGCCCTGAACACGTTCTCCATGGCCGCAGACCCAGCCTCTGCATCCTCCTGCTACCTGGAGGAGCACGTGAGCAAGGAGGCCGAGGCCCTCCTGGGCAGGTTTCAAGAGCTGATGGCAGGGGGCCGGTGCTTCGATCCCTACAACCAGGTGGTGCCGTCGGTAGCCAAAGTCATCGGAGCCATGTGCTTTGGACAGCACTTCCCAGAAAGCAGCGAGGAGCTGCTCAGTCTTTTAGAAAACAGCCACGAGTTTGTGGAGAGCGCCACTTCCGGGAACCCCGTGGACTTCTTCCCCTTCCTGAGATACCTGCCCAACCCGGCTCTGCAGAGGTTCAAGTCCTTCAACCAGAGGTTCCTCAGGTTTCTACAGAAGACCATCCGGGAACACTATCGGGACTTTGACCAGGTTAGCCCGGGGCGGGGCGGGGCAGGGGAAGGCCCCAGAGGGAGAAGGCCTGCAAGTGGGGTCTTGACGGACAGGTGTAAGGGGCCAGTCTGAGTGAGGTCTTTGTTCCATGTGGAACCTGAGTCTCAACAGAGACTAATCCCCGACTCAGGTGACCCTTTGCTTCCTTCTGTTCATATCAACTCCTTCCTCCTCCGACATGGGATCTAGGGGGAAATTGAGATGACCGTCAATGGCACATGAAATGACACGCTAAGCCCTACACAAGACTTCTGCCCTGAGCCCCCACGTACTTCAGAAGCCAGAGGGGAGTCCCCAGCCCCCAGCCCCAGGGTCCCACGGATCCTGCTGAGCTTGTGACTCTTCAGAACAGTGTCCAGGACATCACGGGGGCCCTTTTCAAGCACAGTGAGAAGCAGCACTTCAGAGGCGGCAGCGACCCAATCCCCCAGCAGAAGATCATCAACATCGTCAATGATATCTTTGGGGCCGGTAGGCACCAGATCCCCGCCCCTCCACCCACCTGGACTTACCTTTCCCTCACTTGCCCGACCCCTGAACTACCAAAATAACCCACCAGCCTCCTCTAGAATGGGACAGGGCACAGAGAGCCGACCCGGGACTAGAGTGTGAGCCCTGGCTGGGCCGCCAACTCCCCAGGGGAAATTTGACCTAGTCCCTCTCCTCCTCTGGACCTCGGTTTCCCTATATGAACAATGAAGTGTTCTCCAACCTGGACGTCTAGGCCTCTGAGATTCCACCAACTAAGTAGGAAACCAGTGACTCTGGTCAGTGTTGAGAAGACCCAGTTCAAAGTCAACACCCGGGACCAGGTGAGTGCTTGGCACATGCTGACTCTGGTTCCGGCCTTCCTTCCTTCCTTTCCTCGCCCCATCCTGCCCAGGGTTTGACACAGTCACCACGGCCATCTCCTGGAGCCTCTTGTACCTGGTGACCAAGCCTGAGATCCAGAAGAAGATCCAGAAGGAACTGGGTATGCGGTGTGGCAAACCCTTCCAGCCTGGGACCTGGGGGCCCCTGATCATTTATCCATCCACAGGCCCTAGAACATGCCATGCTCTGGCCATACCCGGATGCCCCCAGAAGATGCTGGAGAAGTCAATAGGGTCTCAGACAAGGCACAGACCCGTTCAGAGTGACACAGTGTAACAGAGGCAGAGATGCCTGGAGCGGTCGGGGAGCCCCTGAGCCCTCTTTGTCCCCTACAGATGCCGTGATTGGCCAGACGAGGAAGCCCCGGCTCTCTGACCGACCCCAGCTGCCTTACACAGAGGCCTTCATCCTTGAGCTCTTTCGACACACCACCTTCGTCCCCTTCACCATTCCCCACAGGTGGGGCCTGTCCCTCCGCACTCCACCTCGGAATGCTCCCCTCCTGTGCAAATCCTCCTCAGAGCTTTTCAGCCCTGGCATGACTCCGGCCTCAGCATCTCCTTCCCGACCGGGACACCCAGCTCCTCACCTAGCCCAGCTCGAGGCTAGCCCTGTCCCATTCAAACATGCTCCAACCGCCCAGCTGGAAAGCCACACAGCAGACCTTGGCTCTCCTTCAATGCCAGGCACAGTCTCTCCCTTCAAGTCCCTTCTGCTCCACATAGCATGTTGTGCTTATCCTGAACCTGCGGCCTAGAATGCCTTCCCCCCTAGGCTCTGGCTGAATCCCACCCTGACTCAAGGTCAGTCCTGACACACAAACCCCCTCTCCCAGAGCCTCTCTGCACTCAGCCAGCTAACACGGCTTCACGCTTGGCTGTTCTACTGGACTTCCAGCCTTTGGTCCTCAATCCTGTCCTGGATTTGCATTCTTTTTTTTTTTAATTCTCCCTGAAAGTAAGTCTCTGTGACGCATATACCTAGATTAAAGAGAGTATGCAAATGTCATGTGCATAGAATAGTCACTAGGCTGAAGAAATGAATGATGGGTTGTATCATTCCAAACGTAATTGTAGAAAAGAGAATTCGTTATTTGGGCTGAAGCCAAAGAACCCTCTGCTTTCTGAATGAAGGTCTTTTCTCCTGCTCCCAAACCTCCATATCAGGACTTAAAAAATCTCTCTCTCTCTCTCTCTCTCTCTCACACACACACACACACACACACACACACACACACACACACACACACACACACTAGCATGTCCTAGGATTTTTTAAGCAGTAAGAAAGTCAGTGAACATTCATTTCTGCCCATCTGTTGGTCTAGTTACTTCCAGAGTGAGAGATTTGACTCCCAGCCAGGCTAGGAGCACCGCCTACTTCTTGGTGCCAGAGAATGCCCGCATGGCATAAGCCTGGGAAAACGTCAGCGGGAGCAGGAGTCCAGGAAGGGGAAGGGCTTTTCACGTGTCTTCCCCAGTCCCCACTACCTTCTGATGCAGGACTGGGAAACTGCAGGGGGCTATCAGGTGGGGTGGAGGTAAGAGCACATCCCCCAAGGTCATTGCCCCAGCTTTCCAGCCCCCCCAGGCTGACAAAACTCTCCTCTCTCTTCAGTACCACAAAGGACACCACACTGAACGGCTTCTACATCCCCAAGGAGCGCTGTATCTTTGTGAACCAGTGGCAGGTCAACCATGACCCGTGAGTACCGTCCCCCACTGACCAGCCAGCGAGCATGTCCAGCAGCCAGGAAGGCTGTCTGTCTGTTGCCTCCAAAGAACTATTTATTCAAGGAAGGAATGGAGCCTAACTGCGGTGTCCAGCCTGGTGTGGGTGAGTCTAGGTGGTACATAAGAAGCCAGCAGAAAGCTTGTTACAGAGTCTACGTCAGCCGGTCCCTCTGGTCCTTCTGATGTGAGTAGCCCAGGGATCTCTCAGTGGAAACCCCTGCTTCGGTCTGTAAATCGGAGGGCCATGAGACCTTTTTGACAGTGAAAGGGGATCCTCTGCATAATTACCTTAAGACAAAAAGCAATCACCAGGAGGCGCACCCAATGATTGATGAACAGGTAAACATGATTTCTTCCTTTCTTTTTTTTTTTGAAAAGCATGATTTCTTATTATCCTAAGTAGAGACGTGAAAGAGCACTGCTCTCCAGGCTGGTCATTTTCCATAGACGTGGGGAGAACGTCCGTGAGCAGAGGTCCCCGGCGCGACACTCCCTGGAGGCGGGCACATGCGTGGTCATCAATCGGGGAGCCTCCGCTCTGGGTTTCCTTGCGCAGGAAGCCTTTCCTCCCAGGGCCTCGGCAGCCCTGAGATTCCGTCTCCTCTGTCCCTGTCTCAGGAAGGTATGGGGAGACCCCTTTGAGTTCCGGCCGGAGCGATTCCTCACTGACCAGGGCAGCGCCATCGACAAGACCATGAGTGAGAAGGTTCTGCTCTTTGGCATGGGCAAGCGCCGGTGCATCGGGGAGGTCCTGGCCAAATGGGAGATCTTCCTCTTCCTCGCCACCCTGCTGCAGCGCATGGAGTTCAGCGCACCACCAGGTGTCACAGTGGACCTGACCCCCATCTACGGGCTGACCATGAAGCCCCAGCGTGGCCAGCTCATACAGGCCCAGGTGCGTGTCTCCGTCAAGTGACA
Source organism: Tenrec ecaudatus (assembly GCF_050624435.1). NCBI lineage: Eukaryota > Metazoa > Chordata > Mammalia > Afrosoricida > Tenrecidae > Tenrec > Tenrec ecaudatus. Next base: position 55,235,166 of record NC_134546.1, on the reverse strand, counting down.
GAGACCGTGCGGTCGCAGGGGCCTGTGGGCATCCGTGGGGCCCTCGCTTCTGTTCCTTAAACACAGAAACATGTGATTCCTGTCTTGAACTATAATTTCACCTGTGACTTCGTAGATCCACGAGACTGTTTCTGTATCACAATAAATCGAGAGCATTGTCTTCACTTGGAAAAGAAACTGCACCCATTAACAGCCACTGCCCATGTCCCCCCTGCTGCCCCCCACCCCCGCCCCAGTCCTAGGCAACTCTAGCTCCCTAGATCTGTCTAAGGAGGCCTGGTGGTGCTCATGGTTAGGCGTCGGACCACAGGTTTGGTGGATCAAAGCCACCAACCCCTCCGAGGGAAAGAGACGAGGCCGGCTGCTCCTGTAAAGACGGACAGGCTCAGAAACCCCACAGAAGGTCACAGTGACAGAGTCAATTTGGTGGCAATGGGGTTCTTTCTTTCTCGCCCTTTAATTGGTGGGTCCATTCATTCGGGACTCAAAGCCAACCTGATTGGCGTGGAGTTGATGGCAGCTCATGGCAGCCCTCTAGGGCAGGGTAGAACTACCCCTGTGGGGTTCAAGAGTGCCCCTCTTCACGGGGCTAAGTTCCTGTCTAAGGAGTCATACCGTATGTGGTCTTTTGTGCCTTGGCTTCTTCCACGTGGCAGATTCTTCCCAAGGGACATCCATCAAGTGTCCTTATTTCCTGAGTCCTGAGACCAGATCCAGGCCTGTCCCCTCAGAGCCTTGGGGCAGGCCTCTTTCGTTGCTCTCTATTCTTAGCTGAAGCACCCAGTGAGAAAGGGACCCAGGCATGGAGGTCACACCCAGGGGGTAAATGAGGTTCTCCATGTCCAAATTCAAAAGACAGAACCTGTGGCTTCGGGTGAGGTCTTGCTTTGTTTGCTCGTGTCTGGGGGAGGACAGACGGCCAGGAGTGCCTGGTTCCCAGCAAAAAGTCCATCTTTCCCCTCTCCCCTCCCAGCTGCAGGGTGGCACACCCCCAGAGCTGACCTCCACCATGGCACAGCCCACTGTCCTCCCCGTGGCCCCCGGGGACGGTTTCCTTGGATATTCTGCAAGAAGGCGCAGTCGTGTCAGGTGGTCCGGAGTCCCAGGCGCTGCCCGCAGGATGATTCTAAGCAAGGCCCTTCCTTGCTCTGGGTGCCCTAGTGTCTCCACCTACAAAATGAAGGGAGAGGGCTAGAGTAAGTGAGCTCAGCGAGCCCTGGGACAGCTTTGTTCTCTACAAAATGAGAGAGCTGTTGGTTGTGTTTACCTCCTATGTGTAAGCCAGGTTCTGCTGCCACACCCATGCCCCCTGAGAAACAGACAGACTGAGCTCAAGGATATCAGGCCCTCCTCCTCGCTGCCCATCTCCTCCAATACCCCCCCACTCCCTACCCTACCCCCTCACACAGCAAAACAGACCACCTGCTTTCTCTCACACACCTCCAGCACCGGGCTCTCTCTGAGACCAGAGTTTCATGCTCAGAGAGTCTATCTACCTACATAATGGGACCCAGGAGGCTCACCCAGAGATGCAAAACCCAGGAAAGAAAACAGATGGGCAGGTTCTGCAGGAAGAATCTGAAAAGAGATCAAAGAATAAACGCAGAAAGAATGGTGGTGCATACCATCTCTTAGGACCCTATCCTCTCTGGAGCAGACTCAGTAGTAGCCTCAGGGGTTAGTAGAGTGGATCTCTCTAAAACAGTTCTCAAACTGTGGGTCTCGACCCCTTTGGGGGTCGAACGACCCATTCACAGGGGTCACCCGATTCCTAGCAGTAGCAAAATGACAGTGACGAAGTAGCAATAAAAATAATTTTTCGGCTGGGGGGGCGGTCCCCACCACATGAGGAACTGCATTATAGGGTCGTGGCATGAGGAAAGTTGAGACCACTGCTCTAACATGACTATTGTCGTTACTGTTTCATCAGTGATGTGTTCTGTAGAAATATAACCACGTGTATTTTCAAAAACAATTCCATGAACAGATGATTCAAGGGGTGCTGTAGTCCTGGGAGCGCCCCGTGCCATGGGGTGAGAAAGCGGAATGCCTGCCTTCCTGCAGGAGGCTTGCTGGAGATGTGGAGTGCTTCCGGGCATTTTTCTGCAGAGCCAAAAGACCTTTGCAATCAGGGTCTGGGAGCACCTGCAGGCTGGGATGAGGCTGCCCAAAACCAAGACCTGGGTTGTTGGCAGGCACCATCGAGTCATGGTGGCTCCGAGGGACCGTGTGGTCAAGAGAAGGAGGCACTGCCCAGTCCGGGGCCATCTTCCGGGTGTCAGTTCATCTCATTGCGGGTCTGCTTCTCTTTCCCTGGCCTCCTGCGTTACCAAGCATGGGGTCCTTTCCCAAGGATGCGTCCCTCCTGACCACATGTCCAAAGGACACGGGAGATGAGGTCCCGCCATCCCTGCTTCTAGGGAACATTCTTCCAAATGCAGACGTGCTCTTCCGGCAGTCTGCAGGCATTTTCCTCTCCTTCTCTCGCACCATAATGCAAAGGCTGCGATTCTTCTTCGGCCGTCCTTCCTCGTGGTCCGAGTGTCACAGGCGTGTGAGGTGATTAAGGATGCACAGTTTGGGCGAGGCACACCTTAGTCCGCAGAGGGACATCTGTGCTCTTCCGCCCTTTAGAGACCTGGTGCAGTCGCTTTGCCCAAGGCAAATGTGTCATTTGATTTCCTGACTGCCGCTTCCCTGAGCAGTGATCGTGGATCCAAGCAAAAGGAGATACTTCTCACCCCCCATTTCCTGAGTCATTTCGGATCCTGAAGAAACTCATAACGGTAAGAAGGATCGATGAGTCCGCCGAACCCCACAGAGCCGCATGGACTGTCGTGGGAGGGACAGTGAGGTCAGACTGGTGAGGGGGTTGAAGAAGGGAGGCATGCTGATATCCAGCTCGTGGGAAAGGGCTTTGGGCTTGGTTCTCCCCCCACCCCCACCCCCTCGTGAAGCTGGAGGAGGTCAGGCACTGTCCCCACGTCATCTTACAGGGCTCCACACACCGGTCCTATCAATTATGATCCTCTGAGATGACATGAAAATGAGCAAGACCCTCATTTCCGACATGTTCACCTAGACGCACGCTCGCCCTCACGTCCCCGAAATGATCATGGGATGGCTGGGGCTCGGGGGGAGATCATACACCCAGGCAGCAAACCCATCTGGATTGGTGCTAGACTCTTGCGGGGAGGAAGTGCCCGCCCGCCGAGGGCTCTGTCTGCGTCCAGGCCAGAAGCAAAGATCTCAAGAACCTCCACGGGAGAGAAGACCCTGGCCAGCCCTGAGGAAGGCACAGCCCCGCCCTAGGACACCTGAGTCTGAAGAAGCAGCAGAAATCCACCCCAGGACACGCCGGACATGAGCTGGCCTTGGGCACCGTGGACTGGGGGAGGAGATATAGACCCACCTAGGGGCCCCAGTCTGAGGAGGAGTGTCCCAGCCAGAGGAGGAAGACGCAGCCTAGCCCCGGAAATCCCAGGAAATGACTTCGGCCCGTGACCTGCTCTTTGAAGGAGGAGACCCAGCCTTTGCTGGTGGTGCCCATAAACCTGGCCTTGCTCCAAAGGCCCTCGTCCAAGAAGGAAGGCAGAGCCCTTCCCTGAGCAGCCTAAACTGAAGAGAACACAGCCCTGCCCGGGTCCCATCTGTGGAGGAAACACATGCTCTCTCTTCCAGAGTTCCTGGCCTGGTGGGAAGCTCATGGACACTCACCAATGGGATGCATCGACTCCCAATAAGCCTACTCTGCCCTCCTTGGTCAATCCCACATTCAGCCAAGGTGCAATGACCTGGGGAGTTTCTCGCCAGGCCTGAGGTGACCCAGTGGTCACCACAACACCATCTGGCCCCCAGTGGTCAGGAGTTGGCCTGAGCCTCTCACGCACACCTGGCCAATCTTTAACTCACTGGCTCTGGCCTTGGGCTCCGTTCTGATCACAGCCAGGGTAAGTGGGAGTGGAAAGAGATTTGGCTACCCCCACTGCACCCAGCTGCCTGGCCCTCAAAGCAGGCTGGAGACAGACTGGACCAGCTCAGCCAGTGCCCTTCCGGGCATGCTGGGATGCACCGCACAACCCCCATCATTCTGCCCATTTTAGAGATAAGAAACCCAAGGCTCAGAAAGTACACGCTGGGGATCTGAGGAGCAGGGGTGCAGGTTTAGGGCTGCAGTGTTTCCAGACTCATCTCTCCCCCGCCCCACCCCCACCCCGTCGTGACTCCTCCCCCTAGTCAAGACTGCTTGGAAGAAAACAACTTTGAAAGGCAATGGGAACACCAAAGAGAGGGAAGTAAGAGGACTTGACTGAGATGGGGGAGGGTGGGTTGGTTAAGAGACTTGAGTTCAAGTTCTAAGTGTGGGTGGTCTTGGACAAGCTCCCTACCCTCTGTGGTTCTCAGCCTCTCAGCTTCAGCTACTTCTTGGGTTTTCCTTGTTTAACACCAGGAACTTGAAGGCTGGGCTACTAACATGGAGCCCCGGGCTGCCCGCCTGGCTTAGAGGGCTGTGGGCAAAAAGGGTTGCCAGTGAGGCGATAGACAAGGGCCTTTGAACTTGGAAGGGCAAGTGCACTACAGGGGGAAAAAAATAAGGGAGGCTGGGGGATGGGAGCTAATAACACTGAAGACAAGGAAGAAGAAAACGTTCTAAAATGGTTGGTGTTGATGATTGACAGCCTTCTTAATGATTGAACTACTGTGTTAGTCTGGGTAGACTAGAAACAAAATTCATACTCACTCGTATTTTATAAGAGAGAGTTTTACAAAAAGGGTAAGTGTACATAAGAAAGTATCCCTGGAGCTGGAGGCACAGGGAATCCAGGGTGGATGATACCTTCAGGACCAGGGGTGTGAGGGGCGAGGCTGGGAGAGTGGAGGGTGAGTGGGTTGGAAAGGGGGAACTGATTACAAGGATCCACATGTGACCTCTTCCCTGGGAAAGGGACAGCAGAGAAGGGGGGGAGGGGAGACTCCGGATAGGGCAAGATATGACAAAATAACAATCTGTGGATTATCAAGGGCTCATGAGGGAGGGGGGAGCGGGGAGGGAGGGGGGAAAAAAAGAGGACCTGATGCAGAGGGCTTAAGTGGAGAGCAAATGCTTTGAGAGTGATTAGGGCAAAGAATGTGTGGATGTGCTTTATACAATTGATGTATGTATATGTGTAGATTGTGATAAGAGTTGTATGAGCCCCTAATAAAATATAAAAAAAAAGAAAGTATCCCAACCCAGTGTTGTCCAAGTCCATAAGTCTGACATTAGCCCATATGTCTGACACTGATCTACAAAGTCCTCCTCCATCTCACAAAACACACACAATGACACTGACTGCAGGAGGAAAGCCAAATCAGTGAGCATGTAAGCATCTCAGTGCTGGCAGGGGTCTCCATGTGGCTTCTCCAGCACCTAGGGCTGCATCGGGGTAGGTCCAGTCCATGTGGCTTCTCCTCAGGGATGTCTCCCAGGAAGTGAGCCTGGCCAGCTGAAGCAGGGAACTGGCTAAGGCAGCCAGCCACATACTGGTCTGACCATCAGAGAGCAAGAGACAAGACAGGCAAGGCTCGCCGAGCCATTTATCTCTCCGCCCTTCAATTAATCTCACGTGTTCATTGGACAGGTTGGCACAATAAATCTCAACTATCTCAACAACTGAACTGTCTGATGTAAACTATATGCCAATAAAACTGGTTTATATAAATATTATTTTAATACATTTAAAACAAAAAAAAATCTCACGGCCATGGGGCTGAAACCAACCCATAGTGACCCTACAGGACAGAACAGAACTATCATTTGCTGTCTCCAAGACTTTAAATCTTTTTTTTTAATCATTATATCAGGGGTTCCTACAGCTCTTATCACAAACCACCCATCCATCCACCCATGCATTGTGTCAAGCACATTTGCACATTTGTTGCCCTCATCATTCTCAAAACATTTTCTTTCTACTTGAACCCTTGGTATCAGCTCATCTCCCCCACTCCTTTCCCCACCCTCCCTCCCTCATGAGCCCTTGATAATTTATAAATTATTTTTTCATGTCTTATACTGACCAATGTCTCCTTTCACCCACTTTTCTGTTTGTTTGTTTTTTGCCCTGGGAGGGGGTTATATGTAGATCATTGTAGTAGGTTTCCCCCTTCTCCCCCCACCTTCCCTTCCCCTCCTGGTATCACTACTCTCATTAGTAGTCCTGAGGGGTTTATCTGTCCTGGTTCCCTGTGTTCCAGCTCTGATCTGTACCCATGTACATGCTCTGGTCTAGCCAGATTTGTAAGGTAGAACTGGGTCATGATAGTGGGGGTGCAGGGGACATGAAAGAACTAGAGGGAAGTTGCAGGTTTCATCGGTGCCATACTGCACCTTGACAGGCTCATCTCTTCCTTGTGGCCTTTCTGTGAGGGGAGGTCCAATTGCCAAGACTTTAAATCTTTATGGGAGCAGGCAACCTCATTTTTCTCCCACAGAGCATCCCGGGAGAGCGGTGAGGCTGTCTGCTCCAGGAGCGACTCACAGCCTGGGAAACACAAAGCGGCAGTCCTGCAAAGACCTGCCGTGGGGTGGCTCGGAGTGGGACTCAGCCCTACGGCAGCGAGTTTGTCTTTGTTTGGGCTTTTTATCCCTGTCATTGGCTTCTGTCCTTGAGTGTGGTCCGTCAGAAGAGACCAACATATCCCGAACCAAGTCCCCAACCCCCAGCAGTTTCCCTCTGAAAACCAGCCCCCCGAAACCACCCACTGTGTCCCCTTCTGTTGTGACCCGACACCAGGTTGGCTGGAAGCCTGAGCGGAGGAGGCCTTGCACCATACATCCCAGGTGCTGCGGGGTGGGAGGGAAGGGGCCGGCTGCTTGGCAGGGCAGCAGAGGCACTGGGGCACAGGTTAGACCCCTTGCAGCCTCTGCTTGCCACTGAGGCCACCTGCACTCTGCCAGCGGGTTTTTCTGGTTTTAGAGGGATCACAAGGTGACACTTGATATGCTTGCCCTGGCCACCCCTTCACCTCTGCACCCCCCACTCCACCTGGCCAGCAGTGAGCCATCGCAGGGCCCAGCCCCCTCCAAAGGGCTAGGGAAAGAGGGCAGGGCAGGAGGCCGACTCACAATCCTAGGTCCAAACCCCAGTCCCCCCCAGGCACAGCCCTGCTCAGCTAGATTTCACATCTTGCACCTGGAGGTGATATGATGCCCACACCAGGGCAGTAGGAGGATAGTGGGTGTCAGGGGCCAGGGACTATGTCAATGTTGTCACACATGTGTCCACCCACGGGGATGCGCACACGCCAGGCGTGCAGGGAAGGGTGGACTCCTGTGGAGCACACAGGCGGCATGTGAGCTGTAGGCTGCCTTCCCAGCACCCTCTCACTGGGGGCTTTCCAGGACCTGGTCTCAACTCACTTCCTTCCGGTGCTCCCCCCACCCAGACGCTGGAGGTGGGGGGAGGGTGCTGGCGTGCCAAGGAACAATGGGCCCCCCAACCCCTTCCGGCCCATTGCGTGTGGCAGAGCTGCTGTGGGAAGGAAGGAAACCCACCTCCCAGTGGGACCCACCCGCCCTTCGCTCCCGCCCAGGACAGCCTGGAGACACCCCCCTGCTGTCTGGCGTTCCCACCCATGGTGCATCCTGTCCCTTCCACCTGGACTGCTTGTCGCCTCCCCGTGCAGAGAGGCACCCTCTCTTTCAACCACCCAGGCCCTCTCCATCTCTGCTTCCCCAGTGAGTGGCCTCGCCTGCCACAGTCTCTGTGAGTGTGGCCAGACTGAGTGAGTGACCGAGAGAAAGGACCCAGAGGCCGAGCCAGGAAAGGAAGTGGGTGCATCGTGGGCCCCTGTATAACTCCTGCCTGCTACAGCCAGGTGACAGGTTCAAACCCAACAAGAGCCATGAAGTCAGTTCCACTGGGTGGTGACCTGCACGGGTCAGTCCCATTGCTCCGGAGGGCTATCTGTCCCTTTAAGAGGATGAGTTTGATTGTTGCTGCTGACGTTGGGGTGCACGCAGACACCGGGGCGACAGTTTCAGGGACATCGATAGAAGGGTCCAAACGGATCTGGCTTAGCAGAGAAAGAAGATCACTAGGGGCCCCAGCAATGAAAACCTTGCGTGATACCGGCCATCACCCGGGTAAAGTGGCCGCCTGTGCTTCTGCAGCTCCCCCCGGGTCACTCCAGGGCCTCCCAGCGGAAGTCTCGCCCACTTTGGGAAGCACCGGGGTACCTTCTAGTTCTGCAACCACCCTTCCAGAGCTCCCTTCCGTTCCCAGCTGTTCTCCTCCGTCCACATAACCCCCTGCCCACTCAGGTTCCCAGCTCATCTTTCAAGATGCTGGTGTGGAATTGATCCTGGAGAAAAGAGCCCACAAGGGCCTCAGCCTCAAGGCAGGGTGTCTTTATTCATGAAGCCAAACTGTTATCTGGTTTTAAGATGACTTCAGGGGCCTGGGGGCTAAAAGCCACGGCCTCAGGGGGCATCAAGAGCATAAGGCATATGACCCACATCCCACTTCAGTGAGCATCCACTGGTGTCTGGAAAGCTTGCCAATGATGGTCTGCCCAGGAGTGAAGAAAATCCAAGCTGCACAGCGACAGTCTGTTCAAAGGGCTAACAGGTTCTGCAGACATTAGACCCGGTGACCCCGAGACCAGAAGAACTAGATGGTGCCCGTCTGCTGCTGCCGCCGCCACCACCACCTGCTCTGAATGGCATCATAGAGCGGAGGAAAATCTGGAACACAATTTTAAATGATGAGGAGACTCTCAAGACCAGCAGAAGCCTGAGAGGATGGTCCTTGGTCCCGCTTCAGCCCTGGAACTGAATTCAGCCCTGGGACTCAATTTCCAGGCAAGCAATAGACAGGCCTATACAGGAAACAATAGCACGAGGGACACAGTGCGCCTCCTTGGAAGCACCAACCACTAGAGATCAAAAGGGCAGCATTTGGGCAAGGACAAAGTTCCGGAGGCAGGAAGGGTCGAGAGAGGAGGAATGAACACAGGGGGCACTGGGAAGAAGTGGGGTGAGCGATGTCCCATTGGGGAGATTGCAGTTGAGGGTATGAAACAGAGTGTGTCTGAATCGCTTTGTGGAAAAAGAATGTGCTTTGTAGACTTTTGCCCAGTTCCCAATTAAAAAACAAAACAGGTTAAAACAAATAAATAAGTGAGAAGACATCGGGGGTTATTTTTGGCTTGAGGTTTAAAGATGATCCGGGGACAATTATTTCAGGGGTTTATCCAGCCTCGACGACCCCAGAGAGTGGGATTCCATGAGAAGTTTAAAGTCCATTCTGCATCTCCCTCGCACCGCTTTGGCTTGGCATTCTTCTATGGCATCCTTGATCGACGTGTCCTGTCACGGTAGTCAGGCCCTACTGGGCAGGGCTGGCCTCTGAGGACCAGGCAGCTGTTCGTGGAGACAATGACCCACCCGTGGCTATGGCCATCCTCTTCTCAACTCTTTCCGCGGTTGGCTCCAGGTGAGGAGGAGGAATGCTGGTGCTTTCAGGACCCCAGACACTGCATTGAACTGGGTCAGCCGCACGAAGTACGTCGGGAGGGCCGGTTCCTGGGGCATCCCGTGAAACTATGCTCCCAAACCTCCCCGCCAAGAAACCAAAGCCCTGAGGTGTCCCGCTGGACGTAAGCACCCTCAGCAACTGCTTCCTTCTGGTTGTCATTGTCACTCCAGCTCCGCACACAGGTTATGCAAACTCAGCTCTTTTCAGGGGCACAACTGTTGACAGCAGCGATTGCGCTCACCGACCATGCAACCCAAGCCTGAGTGAATGCGACGTGCGCATCACAGAAGAGCAGACCTGGGGCTCCTTGAGCAATCGCCTCCCCTTTGTTCTCCCCTCCCCCCTCCCGGAATCTCTAGTCATCTGAGGTCCCTCTCCATTTGTCTTCTCTGGTAGGTGTGTACCTAGAGCCATACAGTCTTTAGTGCCTGGTGATTGACTTATTTGGCTCAGCCGGATGTCTTCACGCTCCATCATCCGCACGGTAGCATGTGCGTCAAGGCGTTGTCTGTCTTGCCGGCTGAGTCATAGTTTACGATGCACGTACCACGTTTCACTTACCCATGGTCCAGAGGATTCTCAGTGGCTGCTGTTGAGGGAGTCGATCCCCAGATCCTGTCTCAAGTCTGTGCGTCAGCAGCTGAGCGCGGTAAGGTGGCCCTTGGCACGACCCAGGAGCTTTAGGTATCAGAGTGAAAAATGAAAGTCTGCCACCATCCACGCTTGGTTCTGCCTCCTAAGATTCCAAGGCCGGAATCTTGACAGAGACACACTGCCAGGTCACTCTCCCACAGAGGCGCTGGTGGAGTCAAATCGGTGTCAGATCGGGCCCTCAGTAACTCCTTCAGAGAGCTTAGGGTACAGTGCCCATGGAATACTGATCCCTCAAATCTTTTCAACGTTCAAGGTTTCACAACCCTAGAGGCAGCGTCTCCTACACGCCCCACTCTCTCCTGCTCCGCATGTACTCACACAACCCAGACGGACCCTGCCCCTCCCACCATCACCCTGGGGGCTCTCTGAAGTAGGAGAGACTGCCCTTCCACCTCACTTGTCCACACCTAGCAAGATATCTAGAAAGCTCACACTAAGTGGACTGCTGATCAGAGCAGCTCCTAAGGGCATGCCCTCCCCCCCTCAGGATACCAGCTCCCCCACCTAGAAGATTCACCCCGAAGAGCAGGAGTTTGTTGCGCAGGAGGGTGCAGAGGGCGGCCTGCATCCTGGGCCCAGCTACTCACTCTCCACCTCACGGCCCAGTGATGTACCTGCGGGATAGCTGGTAGGGCCTGTGCTCTGGGAGTACCACTGTGCAGTCCCCGTTCCCCACCCCTGCTTCCAGCGCCAGCCGTGTGAATTAACCCTACTACTTCTGTATTCCAGAGCCTCCCTGGGCCGAGGCCGACCGTGTGGTGTGGCCCTGCTGAACGCAGAGAAAAGAAATCTGCAAAGACGAACCCGACCCCGAGGCACCACGGGCCCATTTCCATCCGTGGACGCAAGGGAGGCGCAGCTGTGCTTTCCTGCCCTGCCGCCACGTGTTCACCGGGAGATGAAGGGGCCTTTGGGCCGATGCTCTGGCGGAGTTCCCTAAGAGATGGGGGTCTGTGTATGGATAGGGCACCAATCACACACATACACCTCTGCCCTGGTCCCCAGAGGCTCTGGACAGTGTCCTGGCCCCCTGTCCAGGAAGGTAATGTCACCAAGTTGAGGTCTCCCAGGCTTCAGGTGATGGGTGAGGGAACAGAACCAGAGAAGGTTGCTTCCCAGACCTGCCTGAGCACGAGCCAGCTGCCACCCCACAGCCTCCCCAGCTGGGAGGCAAGCGCTAATCTGAGGTCAGAGAGATTTCTAGATTCTCACGGCAACAAGGACTCTCAGGCACGCGAGCACGCAGCTCCCTGGGCCCGGAGGGCACCGAGGAAGGCAGGCACACCTGCAAACACCCACCCGGCTGTCAGCACACACATACCTGGCTGGCGTGCGGATCTCCCTGAACCCACACCTGGGGAACCCACTCCAGGCCATGCTTGTCCCCATGCTAACACCCACACAGCCTGTGCAGACTCACGCATACCCCCCGCCCAAGACTAGCACAGCACGCCCTAGTCACCGCTCAGGGCTGCACAACCCTGGGAGCTGCATCCTCTGTAGACCTCACCTGACCTCCTCTCCGGAGAGCCAGTGGACGACACTCGGCAGTTAGCCAGCCTTTGGGAATGGTTCCCTGGCAAGGCCCTGAGGTCCAAAACAAACAAAAGAACCCACTGCCATCAAGCGGATGCTGACTCGAAGTGACCCCACAGGGCGGGGTAGAACTGCCCCTGTGAGTCTCCGAGACTGTGACTCTGTACAGAGGCAGAAAGCCTCTTCTTTACCCTGAGAAGTGGCTGGTGGTTTCAACTGGCCAACCTGGCAATGAGCAGCCCACCCCGTTGTAACCACTCCACCACAGGGCTGCCCATACTCTGCCCCGGGTGATCCCCAGCAGGGCCACTGGCTCATGCATTCGTAAGAGTCTGATGAAAAAGCAGCCTTCTAAATTACAGGAGGAGCTAGATGATTATTTTTGATTGGCTCCTCACCTCGCTCTTAACACCAAAACGAACTCACATGGGTCCAAGCTTTAGATGTTGGACCATGAAACCACAAAAGGCCGGAAGAAAACATGGGGTTGATTGCCCTTGTTTGTTTGAATCATCTGAGAATGGATACAGCCTCTCTCAGCTTGTCCCGCAAGGACCAGCGTCATGTGATCTCGCTTACATATATTTAGAGGAAGAAAAGGCACATGGACAGAAACCCACGCTCAGTAGTGGTTACAGTGGGGGCAGGGATGGGGGTGGGGAGTGAGTGCGTGATGATGGAAAAATCACATTGATTCAGGGTGGGTTTGCACAGCTGATGATGATAATTGCCAGTAATCAGTTGGACCTCTATAGAAACTTGAATTTGCAAAAGTTGTGTGATGGCTTTATTTACAAAAACAAAGAGAGAGAGAAAGAGCATGAGGAGCTGCCAAGACTGCTCATAAACAACCAAACACCTCATGAGACATCCCAGTTAATTGGCTTAATGATGTCTATTGTGTGTCTCTTCTATCTCCTAGTTCCTTGGGTCGTGCCTGGAGTCTCAAAGCTTGCAAGCAGCCATCGAAGGCATAACAGTTGGTTTCTATCCATCTGGAGAAGCAGAGGGAGAGGAGTCGGGAATGGAAGGAGGAGAGGAAGGCAATTAGAGGAAGGCTAATTGCATAAATGATTGCTTCCTTGTCATGAGACCAGAAGAGCTAGGTGGTGCCCAGCTCCCCTGGCTGAATATTTGGATCCAAAATGGCACAGAAGAATCCTGATCAAAAGGCAGGACAGCATTTAGCATTCTTGTTGAATCCACACATTCTGGAGGCATGGGTGTTAGACGTTGTTGCTTGGTGCCGTGGAGCGGGTCCGACCCACAGAGACACAACGGAAAGAGGCACTGCCCGCTCCTGCGCCAGCCTCACAACGGCTCCTGTGCCTGAGCCCGTGCTTGCAGCCACCATGCAAATCCAGCCTGTCGAGCTCCTCCCCTTTCCCACTGTCCCTCCACGTCACCAAGCACAACGTCCATTTCCAGAGACTGGTCCCTCCTACACCTTGCCATCTTTGTCAAATGGACCCCCAACGCTACTGCCCTGAGAGCGTATTTGAGCTTTAAACCAAAGAGACTCCCTAAAGTCATCTTAAAATCCAACGACAGCACAGCTCAACTAGTGGTGCCAACCTTAAGGTCAGCAGTTCAAATCCACCAGCCACTCCTCAGGAGAAAGACAGGCTTTCTACTCCCATAAAGAGTTACAGCCTTGGAACCCCATGGGGGCAGTTCTACCCTGTGCTAGAGGGTCGCTATGAGTCTGCACTGACTCCATGGCAGGAAAATCCTCAGGGACAGCAAAATATGCAGAAAGAAAATGTACACACACACGTACACACAGAGGAGGAAAATTCCAACAATCCAGTTAAAAATGAACAGAGAATACAGACCGTTAAGAGAGCTAAACCCACTGCCGTCCAGCAGATTCTGACTCACAGCGACCCTAGAGCATGTCTCTGAGGTTATACATCTTTATGCGAACAGAAAGCTTCGGAGCGGCTGGTGGTTTCGAACTACTGACCTTGCAGATCACAGCCTAATCTGTAACACTATGCCACCAGGCCTCCTCATTAAAAGAACAGGAGTATCTAAATGACCTTTAAATATAAAAGAGGCTTGACCTCACTTTTAATAAAAAGAAATGTAAATTAAAATAGCAACCAGATTAGCAAATATGAAACATCTGATAATATTTGCCAGGGTGTTGAAAAGTAGGTATTTTTTATGGGTGAAAGTAAATTTTTTTAAAGCCCTCTAGGAAACGAATTTGGAATATGTCCCCATTTTATAGCGAACATACTCTGAGCCAGCAATCCCCCTTGTAGAATGTATCCCTCAGTGAAGCAAAAGGCAAAAGTCTCTTCCAGGATTCCTCATCATTGCAGAGGCAATGACAAGCTCACTCGTAATAACAGACATGATATGGAAATATTTAAGTTAAAAAAGATGTGTGCTGATGCACAACAGTGCCCGTGTGTTTGTAATCACAAGTGTGTGCAGAGAACAGATATGCTGGAAGGACATACCCCCAAAAAAATGTAAGGGAAAGGGAGGGAATAAGTGTTTAGGGAGCATGGGTTTGAGGGGAATTTCCCCCTCTTATAACTTTCGGGTTTTATATTAGTGTACAGCTGTCTTCTTGCAAAAGAAAAGTTACTTCACGCTGTAGTGATTGAACATCTCTATGCACCATGTACTGTGCTGGCTGGTGGACTAGAACGTTAAACAAGGCCAGCTTCCTGCCTGGTGAAAGAGACAGATGGGACAGGAAGTAGATCTCCAACACCCAGTAGCAGGGAGTGCTTTGAAGGGGAAAGGGTGTATGAGGAGACAAAGATGGCCCCATCGCCAAAGGCTTCTGGAAGGAGGTGGAGCAAGCCCCCACTGCTCTCTTCATCCTTTGACTCCATGAACTTTCCCTGATGGCGGCGAGCAGGGGTCCGTGGGAGGAAGGGATCAGGTTGGCTCCTTCTCTGTACTTGCACACTGACGTGTGTACTTAGGCGTCTACGTCTATACACATATGCCATGCACACCCGCCCCAGCCCACAGACAGCGAGCTGCTAGACTCCCGTGTCCCCTCAGGTCACCCACCCTCTCTGCTCCACTCCCACCCCAGCCCTGCGAAGGTACCTCTCTCAAAATACCCTGCCGCTTTCACACACGACCCTCAGGGCACGGCAGTCTGTGCTCTTTTGTACCCGCAGCCTTGTGAGGATGGCACTCACTCCCACTGCCACCGAGTTGGGTCCGACCCTATACGACAGGGCAGAACTGCCCCTGTGGGTTTCTGAGACTGTCACTCTATATGGGAGCAGAAAGCCCCATCTTTCCCCCACAGAGCGGTCGGTGGTTTCAAACTGCCAACCTTGAGGATCGAAAGCCCAATGCGTAACCACTGCGTCGTCACCTCAGCTCCCTGAGGGCAGCCACCAGGTCTCATTTCCCTCACTACAGAATAATAAGTTAATCCTTACAACAATCTGGTGGGCTGCGTACTCTTATTTTACAGATGAGGAAACTGGGGCTCGGCGGGCCATACAAGTCACCCAAGAATGCACAGCACGTAAACGGCAGAGGAAGGCCAGCCGGGGAGGTGGAGGGGCCAAGCAGACACCAGGCAAATGCAGAATTCCTACGGGAAGGAGGGAAGTACTGGCACAGCCCTGGACACTGAGGTTTCGATGGGCGTTTACGAAGTTGGTGCTTGCAGGCCCAGATGAAAGAGCCAGCTCTGTCCTGCCGAGCCAGGTCCCCTCTGGCCACCACCTTCCCAGGCTGGAGGCACTGCCCTGGCTCCTGCCAGGTTCCCAAACAACTAGGACATGTCTAGCACTAGCATGGGACATGGTGCAGGATCCCTTCCTTGTCGATCTGGGGTCTGCTGGGTCCTCTGCGCCCTGCTCTGTACCCTGAATTGGAGGCCAAGAAGTCCTAGTCCTTTCTGTCCCACACCCACAAGATGTTCCTGATGGGTCCAGTCATCTCTTCAAACTACTGCCCCCTGTAGCCCTTTACCCAGAGAGGGGCTCGTGGCCTCCCCACTCTGAGAGAGAGAGATGACAGAACCTGGGTGCCCTTCCCATAACTGCACCTGCAGTTGAGCAGGGTGCTGAGCCCAGTGGGATACTGTAGCAGGCAGCATCAAAGTCCTCCGCTGTACTCAAGCTACTAGGCTCACTGGCTTGGCCAGTGTCCTTTGGGCACCTCCCTTCTCAGCAAGGCCTTGGCTTTTCTAGCTCGCCAGCATCACATTCTTCTATGATGGGGGTCAGAGAGTAGCCCCCAGGACCAAAGCTCCCCACCGGTTCACTTCAGTGCCCAGTTTCCCACCTGAATGCTTCCCACTGCGGCTCAGTCCTACTCTCAGCGGAGAGGGGTGTCTCCTATCTTCCTGGATACGAAGCCCCTTTCTCCAGAAGTCACAACACCTGCGGGTCTGTCGTGAGCCCCCCAAGATGGAAGGCTTCCTAGAACCCCTCCACAAACTTATTTCCAGCAGCAGAACCCAGCCCAAATCCAACCCAAACTCACTGCCATGCAGTAGATGCCACTCGGACTCACAGCGACCCCGTAGGGCAGGGTAGAGCTGCCCATGGGGCTTCCGAGAAAGACTCTTTACCTCTTTCTATCTCTTTACCGGGGTAGAAAGCCTCATCTTTCTCCCCAGGGAGAACTCATAATTCAAAGAAAATCTTACTGCCGAAGCATCCAAGATCCAGAACAAAAAATCGTATCAACATGAATGCAGGTGAGTGCAGAGTGGAGACCCAAAGTCCATCTGAAGACAATTGGATATCCCCCTCAGAGAGGTCACAAGGAAGAGATGAGCCATTCAGGGTGCAGTATAGCACCAACAAAACATACCACTTGTCTCTAGTTCTTGAATGCTTCCTACCCACCCCCAGCCCTCACTACCATGATCCCAATTCTACCTTAGAAATCCAGCTAGACCAGAGCATGTACATGGGTACAGATAAGAACTGGAAACACAGAGAATTCAGAACAGATAAACCCCTCAGGACCAATAATATATAGCCATACCAGGAGGGTAAGGGGAAGGTGAGGGGAGAAAGGGGGAACTGATTACACTGATCTATCTATAACCCCCTCCCAGGGGAATGGACAACAGAAAAGTGGGTGAAGGGAGACATTGGTCAGTGTAAGATATGAAATAATAATAGTTTATAAATGGTCAGGGGTTCATGAGGGAGGGTGGGGGAGGGAGGGGAAATGAGAAGTTGATACCAAGTGCCCAAAGTAGAAAGCAAATGTTTGGGAATGATGATGGCAACAAATGTACAAATGTGCTTGACACAATGGATGCATGTATATATTGTGATAAATGTTGTACGAGCCCCCAATAAAACGATTAAAAAGAAAGAAAATCTTACTGCCTTACTCACAACACACACACACACACACACGCCTCCTCTCCAGTCCCCAAAGCCCCAGTCTGCCTCCCTCTCACCCAGGACCCAAGAGCTGGAGCCAGAACGCAGTCTGGGCCGCCCCCTCGTGGCCCATGGGAAGAACAAACACACCTTCGCCCTGGAATTCATGCCTTCCCCCCTCCCCCCCCCCACTCAGGCCACTGAGCCACTCACAGAGCAGAACCCCGTGGGTTCCCAGACTCTAGTTTTGATCGAGACAGATCACCAAGCCTTTCTCCTGCTGTGCCGCTGGGAGTTCAAACCATCACTTGAACAAACAGTGCTCGCACCACCCAGGGACCCACCCCTGAACGAATCCCCCACCCCGCCCCGGCTGCAAATAAAGAAAGAAAGCAGATCATCTGGGTAGGAGTGTGCTTACTTTGCAAATGGCGCTTCAGAAAGCAGGCTTCAAGTCCTCTGTCACAGTAATTCTAGAGAAACTATTAGCAGTGTCCAGCAGCCTCCAGGATGACTCCCTTCACACCCCACCTTGTCCTGCCTGCACCTCCACAGCAGCACCTGGAGGAGGCCTTCCTTGTCTGCAGTTCACCATGGGACTTAGAGGGCTGGGGAGAGGGACTCCAGAAGGAACACGCCCCCCCCCCCACCGCCCCTGGTGATGCCTGAAGTTGCCCGCCTGAGTGCGGTCAGCACTGCCCTGTTCTTATCCATCAGGAACAAGAACTCCCCGCCCCCACGGCTGACAGCCCGTCGTCTCTTCTGTGCTGGGAGCACTGGGGAGGGGGACGTTGATGGCCGACCACCCCTCACCTTCCTGACACTGCTTCACCCGAGAGACCGGTGGACTGGCAAGGGTTACAGGGCACTGGCAGGCACAGAGGGAGGGGTGGCCGGTTCTCTCAGAATCTACACACACACACCCTCCTGCCTCCTCTCTCTCTCTCAGGGATCTTGGATGGAAGGACGTAAATCCCAGCATCTCAAACATGTCTGGACTCCAGCTGGCCCTGAAATCTGCTTGAAGAAGGACCGATGGGTCCTGAGCGCTCCTTGTGTGCTCGGCTGCTTGCCCCTACAAACCCTTCACAGCAACCTGTGCGGACAAGAGCACCCCTGCTGGGCAGAGGGGGACACCAGAGCATGAGGCCCCTTGCCCAGGTTGATGCAGTCATTGACATGTTACAGGTTGCAGAATTCC
Organism: Tenrec ecaudatus; assembly: GCF_050624435.1. Classification (NCBI taxonomy): domain Eukaryota; kingdom Metazoa; phylum Chordata; class Mammalia; order Afrosoricida; family Tenrecidae; genus Tenrec; species Tenrec ecaudatus. The sequence continues at coordinate 55,216,918 of NC_134546.1, read as the reverse complement.
CCGCATCTGTGTACGACACCTCAACTGGGCAGTACTTCCCCTACAGACCCGCCACCCACCCACACAGAGCTTGGGCCAAGTCAGATGCCAGCCTGCCCCCTCCACATGCGCTTCTTTCCCAACCTGGGATCCCATCTCTACCTCCCTGGGGGGGCTCAGGACCACGGCACCCAGATCCTCCTGCCCTTACCTGCAGGCCTCTCAAAGGATGGGCGGGCTGGATAGAAACACCTCCGTGAACTGGCAGCCCTGTCGTTGCCAGTCAAATCTAGGACCTGGGACCTTGTGCCTGGTGACTCTGACCCCCGGGATGGGATGGGGTATATGTGTGTGGTGGAGGCAGGAAAAGGGGCCCAGGCTCTGGGGGTGGTTCTGCCACAGCCCAGGGGCAGGCCCCCTCTCGGGACCTCCCCGCCCATACAGGTAAGAACTAAATGCTTGCTTCTGCTTAACTGAAGAGCTAGCATCAAATACCCAGCACATAGTAGGTGTGCATCTTCACTCAAGAAACCCTGGTCTCGGTAATGCGGAGCCCTGCCCCCGCCCATCCTATGGCCTTGGAATCAGGGAGCAGCTACTTGGGGAAAGGTGGGGTCCCGGAGCGTCCTGCCGCCAGATGTTGATCTGGTTGCCCCGCCCCCATACCCCTCCACCACATCTGGAAAGGCCTTTCCAGAACCGGACGGGCGTTCTGAGGGGTTTGTTTCTGAAAGCGCAGGCGAGTTTCTGCCTCACTGTAAAAGAATGACCAACTAGCCCACGCCTTCCGGAAGTGGCCTCTCTCCTCCCCTTCCAGCTGCCCTCAGTGCCCAGAGCTGGCAGGGCCCTGCCCACATGCATCTGGGCCAGCGCGGCTGCCCAATCCTGCCCTGCACACGCCCTGCACCGCTCCCAGACGGGGAGGGTCTGCGCAGTCTCTGGACGCACCGATCGAGTCCTGCCCGGGATCCTGCCAGCCAACCTGCGCCAGAGACGAAGGTGCCCGCTCTCCGGGCGTGGTGCCCGCTGCCGCCAAGCCCTGGGACTTTGCCCTGCCGCCAGCCCGGCTTCCCCTTCCCCTGGCGTCTGCGCTGGTCGCCAGGAGGTGCTGCTGACCCGCAGACCGGGGCGTCCGGGAGAAACCCGGTTCTAAAGGGCAGTGGCAATCGAAGGCGGGCGTGCAGGGGGAAGACAACTTCTGTCTAATCTCTGCTGCGGATCGCGTGCTTTCTAAGCAGGATCTTACCACACCCTCCCGCCGCCATGATGGGCAGGGGACACCAGCCCAAACGCAAACCCACTGCCCTGGGACTGATTCCAACACAAGGCGACGCTGTAAGCTAGACCATCCGAGAGCCTGCAGGACTCAGACAGCCTCTCCCCAACACCAGGGCTCCTTCTCAAACCAGTGCTGACTCATAGTGCCCCTCTGCCAGGCTGGAGAAGAAAGCCCCAGTCTCTCCTGCAGTCCAGGTTTCGAACTGCCAGCCATGGGATCACAACCCAAAGCATAACCACCACACCATCTGAGTTTACATCAGAAACAAAAGAAACCCGCCAGCTAGCGGAAGCAAAACATAATTTGCTGCTCACCAAATCTCCAGGAAAAATGGAGACTCAGCTGAGAAAAGGGCAGGTGCCCGAGGAAGAGGGGTCTGTGGACACAGTGAGGATCTGACTGCCAGTGGGGTTTGAAGAGAACCCAGCAGGGGGAGGGGGCACCCCTGGGCTCCCAGTTGCTAGAGAAAAGCCATCTCCAAGAGTCTCCATGTTCGGGGCACTGCTTCCCCACCTCACCCCCTCCCCGCGCTCTCGCTGACTGCAAGCACCACATGTACACGGCCACGACAGGCCTGTGGTCCGTTACCCAGACCCCGCTCACTCCTTTAGTCATTCAACAAACACTGGGAGGCAGCCAGCTCACTTCTGATTGGTGGTGGGAGAAGGGAGGAGCTGAAGGCACCCAGCTGCAGAAACCAAAAGCAAGGGTGGCCCCAGGATGGGAGGGTGGGGTGTCTCTAGAGGACAGGAGTTTCAGCTCTCCAGTCAGAGCTGGTCCTACCTGGAGGGGGATGGGGGGATGATCTGGGCCTTCAGCAGGGCAACCACTATGTCAGGATGAGGTTCCTGGGGACCGTGATGAAGGCTGGGGGTCTAGAGAGCATGGATGAGGAAGGATAACAGGGAAATAAGATGAGGATCTGCTTGGAACGGGATCCCTGAGACCTGTGGGGTTTACTGTGGCAAAGTCAGCTGGAAGCCCAGAGAACTCCGGCCTCATAGGTTCTACGCTGCACCTGGAGAGACGGCGGAAAAGGAGCTACCTGGGTCCTCAGAGAGCTCCTGCTCACCCAGCCATCTACCCGGTTTCCCCGAAAATAAGACCTACGTACAGTTTTGCCTCTCACTGAAATATAAGGCATCCCCCGAAAATAAGACCTCCCCCAAAACAGGGCATCCCCAGAAAAAAAGACCTCCCCCAAAACAGGGAATCCCCAGAAAATAAGACCTCCCCAAAAACAAGGCCCCCCCTGAAGCTACCATAACTCTGAACTCTGGACTGTGGTGGCCGGAAGCCACAGGGCAGCTCACTGCTGGCCGCAGCGCAGCCAGAGCAGACAGAAAGTGTGAGGTATCTTTTAATAAAACAATCAATGTGTACCGTATTCTTCTTCATAGAAAAACAAGACATCCCCTGAAAATAAGACCTAGCACATCTTTGGGAGCAAACATTAATATAAGATGCTGTCTTATTTTCGAGGAAACAGGGTAAATGCTGAGGGGCTTAACCACCAAAGGGAAGGCGCATTTCCAGGCCTCCTTGTCTTGGATCACAGGGACAACTTCCAGAACTTTCCTCAGCTCAGGAAGGATTCTCTCCCCTACTGAACTCCACCCCACTCACCTGAAACAACACAAACACATCTGACTCATAGCCACCGGACAAGGCGGAGTAGAACTGCCTCTGTGGGTTTCCGAGGCTTGAGATCTATCTGTGCGGCAGCAGAAACCTGCATCTCGCCTCCCAAGGAGCGGTTGGGGGGTTTGAACTACTGACCTCATGGTCACAGCCAGGCAAAAGGGTCCTTCTACAGTTTATCTGACATGTGCCAAGGACAGGTGTTGAACACAGGTTGTTCACACCTGGGCAGGAGGATTTGCATGTGATTTGCATCTGAAGGTGGCCAGCACCCCGTGACTCTCCTCTGAGAGCCCACACCCAGGGAGACTTCCAGCTCTTTCTCCCCCCTCGCCCCCAACCCTGCCCTGGGCCAGGCCTCCAGCCTCTGCACCTCAGGGACTGTCCCCGTCCCCAGTGCTTAGTGAAGTGTTTGTTCTGGTTTGCTGTGTGCCCAGCTAAACACCGTGGGTTTCAGTTCTGAAGAAGAAACTAACGAGAGCCAATACGGGGGTGGGGGTGGGGGGAATTAGGAGGTTCTGACACCCATGTCTTGTTTGTGTCTTTGTTCAATCTGTTCCCTTCTCCGTTCCCTGCCTGAGAAAATTTAGTCATTTATTAGAAATGAACTCACATGTCACGTCCAGAGCCCTGCCAGTTGTCATCACCTGTGACTCACGGTGACCTCATGTGTGTCAGAGCAGAGCCCTGTCCACAGGCCTGGCTTTCACAAGTTCATCACCACGCCTTTCTTCCCCAGGGCCCCTCATGGCTTCTTCCCAGACAGTGGTTCTCAAGCTGTGGGGCGTGACCCCTTTGGGGGGTCAAACGACCCTTTCCCAGGGGTCGCCCGATTCATAACAGTAGCAAAATGACAGTGATGAAGTAGCAACGAAAATCATGTTGTGGTTGAGGGTCCCCCGCACATGAGGAACTGTATGAAAGGGCTGCAGCCCAGGGAAGGTTGAGGCCCACTGCCCTAGGAGGCCAGAACACTGCGGACTGGCGCTTCAACTCGGCAAAGCAGAGGCTGCCGGGGAGAGAGCGGGGGAGCTAGAGCCTGGGGGGACAAGGCCGGTGCAGCTCAAAGATGACATCCGGCAGGTGAAGGTCGCCGGGCAGCCTTGATGGAGAAATTTCAACCTGTCCAGGACTTTTTGAAGCCAGGCGGGAATCGGGGTAGCTCTGTTGCTGTTCAACTTGCTACCATCGAGCGGGCTCTGACCTTCTAGGACAGAATGGAAGGGGCCCCTGTGGGTTTCTGAGACTGCAAGTCTTTACAGGGGTAGAGAGCCTCCTCTTTCTCCCATGGAGCACCTGGTGGTTTTGAACTGCCGACCTTTCCGTGAGCCCGACAGACACATACCCCACTAGGCCTTCGGGGCTCTCCGTTGTTACCGGCAAGTCTGCTCCCCGCTCAGGGCAGGCCCACGGGTAACAGCAAACCACTGCTGGGACCTACACCGCTTTCATTCTCCTGCATAAGCTCAGGTCCACTGTCTGTGGTCACTACGCACTGCGAGTGCCTTGTGACCTAGTA